>NC_139165.1:99709709-100909709 GCF_965202585.1 Thalia democratica
AAACAGCCCAATCGCTGCTCAGTCATCACTAAGTCAATCACTGTTTTAAAATTTCTTAGATAAATTTTATTTGCATACTTAGTCACTTTTATGTTCAATCAAACCATTGAAAGGTAGTACCACTGCGACGCCAAAATCCTCAAATAACTGTTAGTGACAATTATTATGTAAGTTTCAAAAGGGGGGATTTTTGTGCGGCGGACTAACTCCCTAACTTGCACCGTGTTGAATTGCTTCTTATCCCCATCGTGGTTGAGCGCCATTAATCTCGTCGTGGTTGAGCGTTTATCGAAATCGCTCTTGAGATGACTACCGCGGGTCGTTTCCGCTTTTAACGAATCTATAAACTTCTTTGCAAATATTTTTTTCTTCTCAGCCCGTAGCCGCACACGTCCCAGGACATGCCGAGGGAAGTTTTGGATTGGGCGAAATTAGGTTTCGGAGCTTTAGGATGTGGGTTAGTCGGCGTGCTGGCCACGACAGTTTAACCAACAAAAGTTGATCTGTAGAGCACTAAAGATTTATCGGGCATTTTCTCATGAACCCGATAAGTATGGTGCTGATTACGGGAAAATTGGTAGTGATCACAATTACTAACATTGACATCATAAACATGGGAATTGTTTTGTTGCAGCTTGAGCATAGAAGTAAAATTTGTTGATTTTTTTTTTGTGTTTTTTTGAACTGTAGAGTTTAAAAGTTTGTAGTTTGAAGATTTTTTTACGATTTTATTTTGACTTGATGAGCTGAGTGCTGAAATTAAGATTTTTGATTCTACTGAGGTTTTTTAAGCGCAAAAACAACTATTCTATTGTTCAAGCGGTACTCTAATCAAATTAAAAATATAATAAAATAAATTATTTTTTAACTTATTTAATTACTTTAAAATTATGTTTTTTGACTCAATTTTTAAACTGCTATGTTACCGAATACCAATTATTGTACTGAAAGTTATTTTATACAAAGCAGCTGATTAAAAAAAATTATCAATGATTTATGATTTTTTAAATAAAATAAACTTTAACAATAAGTATAATACTTTTTTTAAAACTGATATTCAATTAATTTTTATATGATAAATTAAAACCATATTCATTATTTTTTTTCACACTTATATAATTTTCCGAATTTTATCTTAAAGTCAAAATCTAATAACTAAGTAATGAGTAATAGTTAATTTATTATACAGGCTCGTTTTTGCGAAAATCACCTAAAATTAACTTTGTTTTCTATCTATTAAAGGTTTATTTAAAGTTTATTAGTACGGTGTGAATCTTTACAACTGATTTATATAGTTTGAGCCCTGTTTCTACAATTCACAACTGTTGTTTTGAATGGTGAGTTTTGATATATGTGAAATCTTACTTTTGAAATTATACTTAATCATTTGTAAAAATGCAAGCTAACAGTAGTTTAATAATATAATAATTTAATGTGTATAATAAAGTATTCATATCAAAAATTACATATTTTAAATAGGGAAAAAAACTGATACGCTTATATTAAAGCATTTGTAGCAAAGTTTTACTCATAAAAAAAATTATGTTTAATTGTGTGGTGAATAAAGTGCAATAAGTATTGTAATTTTCTAATTTTGTTTTGTTTGAATGATCTGATACAAATATAAGCTTTTTTATTGTTTATTTATTGACCACTGGCTTTTGATCTTGCAACCTTCAACTTCTTCACCTTCAGGGCACAAATTTAAATATTGCTGTTAAGAAAAAATGGAATTTAGAAATTTGTTTCGAAATATTTTTACAAATTCTTATATATTGAGTAAAGTGTTTTGATAAATTTTTAGTAATCCATTTTTTTATGTGTGTAAACCACTTGTTTAATTTTTCAATACTCGAATCAGAGATTTTGATGTATTTAACAATAGGACCCCTATGTTAACAGCCGAAAAATAGTTTTAAAATGCATTTATGTTGTTTTTGTTGTTAAAAAACAATAATTTCTTATTTTGTTGATCGTTTGTATAAAAATAGTAAAACAGTAACACTTTAATATTAAGGTGGCTTTCATGAAAGTATACATTTTTAAAAACTTTAGTCTTGCAAGTGTAGTTTTTTTAAATTATAAAACTTATATATTTTTAAAGTTTTCTGTATTATTTAAGTATAACGTTAAAAAAGTTTAATTAGACAGTTTTTTTTTTTCCAAATTTTTATTAGTTTTAAAAGGTTACGACTCATCAAGGTTCTTCGTCCACCATTTTTAAGGATCAAGTATTTTGAGGTGTTTTTGTGGTTCAATAAACTATAGTAGTTATAATATCCAGCCTGTTTAAAATAGTATCTCTTTTTTTTTATGAATTAATGATTCTAACTTTAATTGAGCTTAGTTTAAAAAAGTTACTTTGTAGTACATGTCATATTTTGTTAAAATTGAGATTATATATATTAATAAAAACAAATTATTCAGTAATCTTCCTTTATTTTACCAACAAATGTTTCTGTGTGTTAACAAATCAACACACTTCAATTGGGTTTTTAATGGAAAGAATTCTTAATCAGCAAGTGAAAAACCTTAATCATTCTTTAAAGATGGGTTGTCATCTACTGCCCGTTGAATAGCCTGAATTTGTTATCCACATAAAATGCAAAAGTTGTATCTTGGTTACAATAGAGTTGTTGAAATCAAACACTTCAATAGAGAATGCAACAAGGTTGTTGTGTTTGAAAGACCACCCGATGGAAACTGTTTTTTAGCAGCTTATCTTTACTAATGTATGGCAATGAAAGCCGTACATACAAGTTAAAATATTGCTGTTGGTTTGTAACTTTGAGAACATCATTAAGAATTTCAAGTACCTTTTTGTAAAATAATCCCTTGCTCAATCTACTAAATTTGAATTTCCAAATAATTGTTTTTGCCTTAAACCCAAAATCATTTAAAAAGTTAAAAACAATCTAAATGGAAACATGAGTAGGCTAAATTATGAAGTCTACCTTAAGTTGAATGATATGTTCAAAACCAGAAAATATTTCAATTATTTTATGCTTAAATTTGGTAAATATCTAAAGAAATAACAATTAAAAACAATCATTACAATGCTGTCGATCAAATTTGCAAACTGACGAAGTTAGTTGGCAAAGACAGCTTTTAAAGGAATAAGTTTACCAATTTAGGTATTTAATCTGAGGATTTAAATAACTTGCCCTCTTTAGTTATGTATATTAATGAAACTATTTTAGGTATTAATAATCTAGCTGTAAATAGTTTTTGTTCTTAGTATATTGATAAAACTTTTGATCGTTGACACTATTTTATAACTCCTATTATCTATGTAAATACCAAATTGTATAGAAAAAGACCTAATCTCCATGGATTATTTATCCTTCACACTTCATGTCAAATGGAATTATTTTTACAATTTTGGTCATTAATCTGTTGCTCATGGCCAGTTGATTTTGATGTCTGTTAAACAAATTTGATTTTTGTTTTACACCAAGAAAAAGCTATAACATCAACTTGATTATATTCCTAAATTTTAAAGGATTGAAAAGAAAAATTGACATGTTCTAGACACATACATGAAAATATAAAGTTTAAATTTGATTAGAATCTACAGTTTTAAAACTTATTTTTTTAAATTTTATTGGAATGTAAAACTTTTAGTAATTTCCTAGAAATAAGAAGTTCAGTAGTAACTAATTCTAACTATGGAATAAAAATTAAGTCAAAAGTTAACTTTTAAATCACATACAATTAAAACTAACACATTTTTCTGAACCTATATAGTGTTTAAGTTTAGATAATTCTATTACTAATAAAGTAGCAGAACCTGCCAATTCTGCTATAAAAACGAAGACTAAGACATTAAGGTTACAAATATTTAAAATTAATAGTGGGTTTTGGTAATAGTTTTTTGATTCTTTTATGTTTGCAGCATCAAATAGCTTTGGTTTAATTTTTTGTGACAATATTTAAATTTAATTCAGTAGTGGTTTATTTTGAAATTTTTTAGGATTTTTTCATTTTAATTGTTTTGCAAAACACCAGCTGATTATTAAAATATTTGGTGGAAGTTATCAGAATAATCTGATTGCTTGTGTTTTCTTTCTATGTTAGTAAAACATTTATTGGTAGTTTGGGCTTTATGATTTTAAATAAAAAAATTTACCCAAGCAATTGTTCACAGAATTACGTTCCCACAATGGTATTTTTATTTATTTTTTTAGTTTTTGCACAGATTTATAAAGTGAACGGTTAAAAACAGATAATGAAGTTTTATTTCTTAAAATAGTTTATATAAACGTGAAAAAAAAAGTTAGATAAAAAAAACTTTCATAATAGATGTTCACAGTGTTTTAAACTTATTTATTTTACAGATTTGTATTATATATTGGAGTAAAATGTTTAAATAATACAACAACTTTTTTCACCTCATATGCCTCTAGAAGTAGATGTTCGGAGCAGGTCAAAAAACAATGATGAGCCAAATGAGCAACTGCAGATGGTTGACACATGCAAAGGATCAAAATTAATTACCTTCATAATTTCAAGGTAAGAAATTAAACCTTTTTTTATAAGTTTTCCGAAGTACTACATACTGTGAGTTAAGTTTTATAAGAAGATTTTTATACATCATAACAATAATAATTGACAATGATGCACAAAATATTAAAGTTTAATTTATAGTTTGTTTATTTGAATTCCTCAGTTTTTATTTTTTTTATATGTTATTAATATATTAAGTAATTTTATTATAAGTTGTATGATAATGATGATGATAGTTGAGTTTTTTCGATCATGTTGTTTAGCATCAAAAAGTTTTAGATTAATACTTTTTAATTTACTGAGTTTAATTACTTTATTTGTTTAAATGTTCATTATTTTAAATTAAGAAATTAAAAATATTTCTTATTCTTTTAGAAGTCTTCAACACTACTACATCTTTTAATTAAAGTTTTTTTTGAAGACTTTTATAGTTCAAAACAATATTAATTGACAATTGAATATGTTGTAATTATTTCAGTTTATAATTATTTATTTTGTCTTGTTAATAATTGATTTAATACATAGTTATTTTGAAATGCATATGACAATTATGAATGATAGTTTAGTATTTTCTTTTTATTTTTCTTTTATCTAAAACTTTAAGTGTATATTGATGCTAATAGTTAACTATAATAAAGTTAGGCATAAAAATAACTAACTAACTAACGCTATTATGAATTTGCAATACCTTTCCTAATACATTTTACTAATAAAAAAATGTTTTGTTATTATTGTTTACATTATAAATAAGTTTAATTATTACAAAATAAAAAAAGATAAACTTCAAATATTAAATTTTAAAAATAACTAAAAATATCATTTTTATCACAAAAAAAACGTTAAACTCAAAATTTAATTTCTACTGCAAGTACTTACAATAACAATTTGTAACTAATCAAATTAAATATGTTATTCAGTTTATAATTTAAATGTTTAACTTCCATTGAAACTTTATTAAAACTTTAAGCATTGATAAATTTACAAATACTCGTCTTAAAATTGAAATTTATAGTATAAGTAAATAAAACAATTAAATTTAGTGGAATGCTTTCTTTGATATTATTAATATTCACAATGAATGTTCGAACTAACAAATGTTATTACTGTTGTTTATTGGTATTCCGATATTTATTACATTGTTTATTGAAAGTTATTAATAATAAATTTATTTTAAACAATTGCAATGTAGTAAAAATTATTTTTACAATTAATATAAATTTATACAGAATTTTAAATTGATTTAGGTAATTTTGATAATGAAATTATAAACTATATTGATCAATTTCATAAATATCACCAGGATAATTTTGTTTGATAATATTCAAAGTTTATACTTGAAAGTTTACAATAACAGTTAATAAAGCAAACTCAACATGTCTAAATAATTCAATCATTTATACTCATTGTTATTGTAAAATAACTAAGCCGGTCAAAGTCGGAGGCAACAATAGGATCCTTATGGGAGGCACAAACCAAAACGGCAAATAACTAAAAATCACTAAAAATCTATCTCCTCCTACATTTTTTGAGATAACTACCTCAAACTTCAAGGAAATGTTCCTTGATATATTTAGAAAGTTCTGTCTGAACGAATCTTAAAAAAAAAAAAAATAAAAAATTTTATATTATAAATCAACGCATAAAAGCTTTTTTTCGTTATAAAATTTTTATTTTTAATTTTTTTCAATTTTGTTTCGACAGAATTTTCTAAATATTTCAAGAAAAATTTCCTTAAAGTTTGAGGTAGTTATCTCAAAAAACGTAGGAGGAGATAGATTTTTAATTATTTGCCGTTTTGGTTTGTGCCTCCCATAAGGATCCTATTGTTGCCTCCGACTTTGACCAGCTTTATCTCAAAATATTATTTTGAATTTTTAAAATCTGTAAAAAGTATCTTGTAGCTTAGTAAAAACTTTTATAATAAAAAAACAAATTTCAAAAAAAGGGTGTTACCCCCCCCATGCCTTTAAATTACATCATCTTGTTTTGTATTTGGTTAAAAAATATTTAAAATTATAACTAATAATATATAGTTAAAATGTATTTATAATAAGTTTAAATATAAACTATTTAAAACTATGCTTGAAAGTTGACTAATACTACAAATTTTACAATGCTATTTTAAAAAAAAGTGTATTAAATATATTTATAAAATTTCAATATAAAGTTTTACAATGAATGCATTGCCGAAGTTTTTAGAACAAATTAATAGGTTTAGTATATATTATAAGTACCTTTGTAAAAAAAGTATTAAAAATGTAAGTAAACAGTAATGTAAACAGTAACAGCTTAACTAAGTATTGTTTTGGTATTTTTATTGGTTTTACAAAGATTGTTTGAATATAAAGGTATTTATTGATGTTCTTGGCTTAAATAAATTTTTACATGTAATAAAATATAAACAACTTCTTTTTTTAAAATACTTGCCATTAAAGAACAAAAACAGTAAATTTTTGATCACCAAAACATAATATTAATAAAAATTATACTTATTTACTTATATAACAATGGTTGTTATTTTTCAAACTGGAATGCATTAAAATTTTGCTTATTTTAATTACTTTAAAATTTGATATTTAACTAAAATACAACTGAACTATAAGTGATTTTATTTCTAACCATAAATTTTGAAAAAGATCAAACACTATTACTTAGTTTTTAATTTTGTTTTTAAGCAATTTGTAATGCATATATTTGTAAAAACAACTAAACTAATATTTATTGAAAAAGTGGAACCTTAGTTTTTTT
Source organism: Thalia democratica (assembly GCF_965202585.1). Lineage (NCBI taxonomy): Eukaryota > Metazoa > Chordata > Thaliacea > Salpida > Salpidae > Thalia > Thalia democratica. Next base: position 99,716,964 of record NC_139165.1, read on the forward strand.
GACCTGCAAACTTTTTACTTACTTAATATTTATTACTTATACAATATTTTTAAAGAGCTTTAACCTGTTGAAAATATTATTATAAACTTTTGATATAAAGCTGTACATGTGTTTTTTCACAATAAGTTAATCTTTATCATAGTAGTGTTAATGAATTTATCCTTTCAAGACTTTACCCTACAAACTAAGTTTAGGCAAAAGACCTCATTAGTGTTTAAATAAATCTTATTCAATTAATTTTATTCAAGATTTATTGATAAAGAAGATTTATTTAAGAACTGACGAGGTCTTTTACCAAAATTTAGTTTGTAAAATGATCTTGGGGTGCAACGATTTTGTATTGTACAGTATAATGTACACAGATTTAATTAGCTTAGCGATAACTGACTTAGTCTACAATAATTACTTTTTATTATGATTTTTTGCTAAAACTTCATACAAAAAGCAATTTTTAAAATGAAAATGTTTGTCTCTATGAAATTTATCGTTTTAGGGTTGATATATTTAGTGATGAGTAATAATTTTACTGCAGGTTCTTCGAGTAAAAACATGTACCCGCTAAATTCAAAAATAGTTTGTATGACGTCACTACGACTAATATTCTCAGAGGAGGGTAGCAGCTATTATTTTGCAACACGTGGCTGCCAAAAACTTTGGTACTTTCTGTAAGTATGTTATACATTAGTTTAAATTGAGTGATTAAAAAGTTAATAAGGTTTTGTTAGTAAGCAAATAGCTTATTTAAATAAAAATTTGAATAATAGAAGATTATTTAATTAGTTTATTAGTTAGTTTAAAAAACGTATTGTTTAGTTTATTTGAGTAAATCACGTTAAAAATAAATTAAAAAATTTGATATATTTTTAATCGAATTAAATTTGCGTATTAAGTATGCTGTAACGAATGGCTGTTTTGTAATTTGTTTTTTAGCAATTTTTGTCAGATATTATTAAATACATTTTTTTTTAGTAAATATAATTTTAAGCAACTTTAGTAAATATCTAACAAAAATTATTATATTAGTTCGCATAGTTAACATTGAGTTTTATTAGTTCTCCCTTAGTGTGTAATTGAATTATTACAGTTTGCATGTTGTTTATTAAAGTATTGTAATTGAAATATATCTTTGTATTGTTATATTTGGTTTTTATAACCAACTTGCACATTATTACTCATTTAAGTTAAAGTTGTAATAAAATATTGTCAATGAATAAGGTCTTCTAGATTATCACTTAAACTAGTTTTATAGTATCATGTTTAGAGTCCTTCTACTTTGTATTTAGTGAGTAAAAGTAATCTCTTAACTCAGGGTTTGGATTTTTAATGTTTTTTTATAAACTTGTGTAATGAATTTATTTATACTTTTAAAAATTGCTACTTAATATTTTATTATTTTTAGAAATATACAATGGATGAAGAAAAGACGTAGAGCTTTTGTATGTGTGTATCTTGGACTTTGTAAGATTATTCGTTTAACAAAAAATATTATTTCTTACTATTTACAGCAGGAATAACTTTGCATGCTCTTTTTCTTTGTTTCAATTTGTTTTCAATTAAAAATGTAAATTAGCTGCTTAATTTTAATAAAAGTTATTATTGTTTTCAGCTTTTTATTTTAAGCATTTTTAAAATTTTACTACAGTTTTGAGACTAATCCTTTGATCAAACTACGTCACTTATTTTAAAAATCGTCAGTAACTAATTAGTAAAAACCTTTTTATTTTTAGTTATTACTCATAAATCATAAATAACTTTTATACAAATATCATAAAATCAATTTCATAAATAGTTATATAAAATTTTTCTTTTAAATGTTTGTAATACAACTTATGATTGTTGGTAAAACAGTAATTTTTTTTTTGATAAGACTATAATAATTTCTTTGATGTAAAAAGTAGTTAAATAAAATATCAAACATGTTTTAAGTAACATTTTCTAGACCAGGTAGCTCGGTTTCCTACCATAGTTTACATTATGAGTTAAAAATTTTATTACATTTTTACAAAGTTTACTTAAAATTTCTGTCATTATAGACTTCGAAGCTGCACATAAATTTTTGCAGCTGTCAATCGGGGCCAACCAGTCCGCGCAATTAAAAGCGAATATCTCATCGCTTTTGTTCTAAAGTAACTTTTAAACTTGCATATGGTTTCTAGACTTTTTCCTTTTTGTCTCTGTTGTTTTTTTACACCATAGACATTCCGCAGATTCCGCTAAATCGGACCATTTTGTTGCACTCATTGCCTCGGTTAGGGTGGACTTACGTCATAATGGTATTACGTCATAATTTTCACCGTCAAACTTCGCCAGTACCAGTATCTACAGGATTGCCACACACTCAGAGAAACTCAGGGAATTTCAAAGTTATAGAAAATCTCAGGGAATTTCGATTCTTTTTTTTTTAACTCAGGGGAGTCTTTGTTTTTTCTAAAAATTAAAGGGAATATTTTTTCTAGATCTATTTGAATAAAACTTAGTAAATTCAGTTTCTTTATTTTCTTCAAAAAAGATAATTTTATTTATTTTTAAGTACTTATCTAGAATTTTTTTAGCCTTGCGGCTAGTTCTTCAATATTCTTAGAATTAACTTTGTAATTTTTAAATATATAATAACATTTTTAAGGATTTGAAAAAAAACTCAAGGAAGTTTAAGGTTACTCAAAGAAGATTTTTTGACTTAAACAGTGGCAACCCTGTATCTACCATAAATGACTTCATCGGAAATGTTACTTCTCGAGATACAGAACAAACTACTGCGAGCGATGTTTTGTTGTAAAAATATAAATTAAACGTTGGTTTATAATAAACAGCTTTGTTTGTGGTAGTTTATGTGGTTTACAATGTCGACGCCACCCCAACTTTTGTAATTTCGATACTACAAACGCTTTTAGCACTAATTACCGAGAATACTTTTCGAGAATCACCGAGGATATTTTTAGTTTTTTATAAGTTTCTATCCAGAGAAGTTATAGAAAAAGTTCTGCTAAATGTAGCTCTTTTAAAAATTTAGACAGTTGACGATCTAAGTTTAAAGAGTCATGCTGGTTACAAACCGATTGGGTTTACGCAAAAGTACAAATGTGATTCTAATAAAATGTAAATCAAATACAGTTAAAACTTGTTTCAAAGGTTCATACTTTACCATGACACGAGGGCCACAACAGGCATACAAAAAGTCTAGAAGCAGTTATAAAAATTTTATATTGATTATTTTTTGGTCTTTGCCTAGGGTCTTTTCAATTTTTTGTCCTAACTTCCTTTTCAAAGCAGATATATTATAAGATAAGTTATGATAACCCTACTTGTTTTACAACTCACTCTTTAGAAGTTTGAGGGTCTAAATTTAAAGAACTATACTGTTTACAACCGGTGACGAATGCCGTTCTCAAATGCTAGCAACTAATTCGGATTCTGTTAGTAGTACGAATGTGGTTCTAAGAATATGTAAATAAACTAGTGTGAAAGCTACTTGCTTCAGGGGTAGAGCTCGCCTTTTAGAGCGACACGAGAACCAGAAAAAAAAGTAAGTAGAGCTTAAAAAGGGTCCGGTTCAAATTTATAGTTAATTGTCACAAATATAATTTGATATAAATGTGCACAAACATTGAATACTAAGATCGGGAAGTAATATTCAATATGCTTCTTTTGACTTGCAAAAATACAAAAGTTTAGACTCTGAGTTTGCCAAAAAATATAACCAACATGAACTGATTTCAATAACATAAAAACGCTAGAAGGGCATCACTTTTTAAGATGGTAAACTAAAATTACTACAGTTTATTTTTTGACGGGATTGTTATTATCTTATTACGAACCTTTTAATTTAAAATAGTATATCTTTAATAATAAGTAAAATCATAACCTAATAAAAAATAAATAGAAATCAATTTAAGCTTAAATTAATTTTTGATTGAAAGAAAAATGTTTTTTTTTATCATTTCTTCACAATCTTTTTCTTGCTAGAAAACTCACCGCGCCCAGATATTTTCGGATAATGCCAGCAAGCAGTTCCATGCTAACCTAAAACTAAATTAAAAAAAAGGTTTTCTAAAGACTAAGTATGACTTTTATAGTTTGTTATAATGAAAAACTTTTCAAAACTGTTTTAGTTGGTATAATTTTGAAAATAAGCGTTTGTACTTATGTTACAAATTTTAAAATTTCTTTCATAGTAAAATTTTTTGAATGTTCAGTTTTAATTACTTACATAAAAAGTTTCTAAATATAAAGACTACCAATATAAAAGTTGTATACTCTATTTCAAAGTATAAAAAGTATTTTCAAATACTACATCAAAAAGTTCTTAATATATTTTTACGAACAAAAAGTTATGTAATTTATCTCAAACAATCCAAAGTATATCAAAATATTACATCTTTACAATCTTAACTACTTAATACAACAAACTGACAAAAATAACTTACAAGCTCTTTTTAATAGACTTTTATCAACAAAAAAAAATTCTTTAAGGCTGTTCGTTCTGAAATTGATTTATTCCAGTTACTAAAGAGATTTTCTTTTAATTCTCTTTGAAACTGAAGTGGCAAAGTTATTTAAAATTTTGAATCGAATTAATTTATTCATCAGTTGTCAATTCAAGTTAACGCCGTTTCACCTAGTAGGTTCTTCAGAGCTTTTTCAAATTGACAATAAAATAAAATGAAGCACACAATCTTTATAATACATATATTTATATATGTTATATATAAAGTATATAGAGCACTGTACTTCATGTATCTTTTTAGTATATGAATTGAACTATAACAACAAAATAGTTTTTTAAGATAAAACTAGAATGCATTGTTATTTTCTAGTTCGAAATATTATATTTCATTAATTTGTACGTTCTAAGGGTTTATTAATAGAAAGTTCATTAGATATTCAATTTTAAAATATCACTTAAAATATAGAGTATCATAGGTTATCTCTTGAACTTTGATCGCTCCGTTGAAGTGTGTTAACTTTTAACACACTAAGAAAGATGTTAAGTTATAAATAAAGAGGACTGTGAAAATTTGTTATTGATAGTCAAGTGAACTTGCTTCACTAGGATCAGTAATAGCAAACGATTGACTTAAAATTTGAAATATTTATAGAGTTTAATATACTTTACCAACATGGAAGCTGTGTACCTTTTTCCAACAACATAAAAAGATATTTAACTACTACAGCTTTGTAAAACTTAGAACTCAGTTTAAAATAATATTTATTTTTCTTTTTTACTTTTACCAACGAAAAAAAAAATTGCAACCTTTCCGTTCAAACGTTGTCAATTTTCAGTTAATAAAATGCGAAAGTTAAGCTTTTTCTATAGTAATTTAAGTATTTAGTAAAATAAACTATAATTTGAATCTATTCAAAAAACATTAATTTTATTTTTAAGATAAAGCTCGTATGTATTTGCTATTTTCAAGTATAAGTTAATATCCAAATATCATTTATTAAACGACATAAATACGCTAAAAAGTTTAATGAAACGACCTGGTACAGAAATAACATTTTGGTTATCGAGTCATACTTCAGAACAGTTTAACGTCCTTATATATGTTTTTTTTGATTTAGTGCTGAGTTCTTAAAATTTTTACAAAATTTTTTTTAGAAGAATGAATTTTAAAGTTTCAAAATCGTAGTTTCTAGCCTAAAGAGGATCTACAAAAATGGTTTTTTTCTTAAGTAGAAACAATTAAAAAACTTTTATACTTCGTCGATAAAACTGAAAAACTTTCTATTTTCAGTTAAAACTACTGAAATACTTTCTAGCCTACAAGAGGATCTACAAAAATCTTTTTTGTTTTAAGTAGAAACAAGAAAAAAACATTTTTATTTAGCCAAAACAACTAAAAAACTTACTGTTTTCAGTTGAAACTACAGGAAAACTTTCTAGCCTACCAGATTTTTACGAAAAACCTTTTTGTTTTAAGTAGAAACAAGTAAAAAAACTTTTATACTTAGTCAAAACAATTGAAAAACATTTTATTTTCAGTTAAAACTACAGAAAAACTTTCTGGCCTACAAGAGGATCAACAAAAAACTTTTTGTTCTAAGTCAGGGGTCGGCAAACTGCGGCCCGCGGGCCAATTGCGGCCCGCGAAGGGTAAATCTGCGGCCCGCGAGCATGTTATTTTTTTGAATGGAATGCGGCCCGCGAAAGAAAATTTTGTGGCCCGCGAGCATGTAAATGTGGCCCGCTGAGCAAAATTATATTTCTAGTTAAATTTTTTCGGTAATTCGACTTAATTTGATTAGTTTGATTTTAAGTCTCTCTATAACATTTTAAAATAATTTCAAGTAATTACTGCTTTAGTTTAAAAATTTGAAAAAGACAGATTAGCGTTCTAACAGGATATATTTCTCAGTTTCATAATTATTTCTTTTTTACAACAGTAAGTAGTTATCTGTAAAAAGAGTGTCAAGATTGCTTGGATTTAATAAGTTGGTTATATAATACCTATCTATTAAATAAACTAAATGCAAATTTTTTTCATTTTGTACAAAAGTAATGCACAGTAATTAACTAAAGTGTTTTTTTCTTTATAGCTTAGATATTCTTTTTCAATATTTTTTATACCTCAATTTCTTTTATAATTTTTTTTTTGTAAATGTTATATTTTAGTGTGAATACATTTAAAATAACGTAGTAGTAAGAAATAAGGTGCATTTGATTTTTGTTTTGACACATTTTAATTTTTTATAAGTTTTCTATGCACACTAACTTAAAAAAATGCTCATATTTTAAATCATATTTTATTTAATACTTTAGTTAGTTTAAGTTTAGTTTATGCATACTTTTCTAACATTGTTATTTATACATTTCATATGTAAATTTGTACAGACACATTTAAAACAATAAATATGACTTAAGTTAATATAGTTTTTGTTAGGTATACATTTCATTTTTCAAACATTGTTTTTTTCAAGCTAAGTTAATTTTTATGCCTTGCATATCAATACACACAATTGCTGTTTTTTCGAGCCACCTATTTAATATAAACTAGATATAGGGATGGTAAATTTATAAAGTTTGTACATTGTTAATCAAAATAGTTCAAGTTCAAGCAAATAAACAACTAAACATTGACACACACTCAGACTATCACTATTTGAAGACTTCAAATCTCAGGCCAACTAAGCCATTTTTTAAGTTTTTGGCTAGAATTGCTTTTTGTATACAAAAATATCAGGATTTTTTTTGTTGACTCAGGCTGGCTTTTTTGCTTGAAAGAGTGGCAAATTAAACTTATGAAGTATGTTTTGCTCAATCCACAGTGTTAGTTTGAGTTTTAATATATGTTAAATTTTAAGTCTTGCAGCTGGTATAATTCAAAATATTATTTATATTATTGTGTACATCAAAGAATAAACAATCAGTGTTGCCAAAAAAGTTGAATCCCGGAAAAGCTTTAAATTTTAAAATTTACGGTTAAAAATTCTAGAAAAAAACTTGAATTTGAGAATTTTTGAAAAAACCTGGAATTTCAAACAATTTTTACATTTAAAGTAATGAAATTTCGATTTGACCCAAAAAAAAATACCAAATAAATGTTTTTTTATTATTAAATATATTATAGTAGCTTAACAGTATTTTTTAATATTGATAAATGTTTAAGACATTTCTTATAACTTTAATTAAACTTTATACTAAAAATAAAAGAAGGAATTGTACTTCCAAAACCTTCGTGTTGGTACATTGCACCTTTACTTGAAAAATTTCACCGATTGTTGTGCTTCGCGTTGAAACTAAACCAAGAAATTCTACTAAAATGTCAAAGTTAGTAAAAACATCTCTAATAAAAATTCTCAGATGAGCAATAGTTTTTCTATCAGTGCACTCATGTTAACAGTTTGATTAAAGTACTAATTTGATTTATGCGACTTATTAACCTTAATGCATTTCCTAAACACGACTTTATGTTGTCATTGAAGAAATAAACAAAAGTTTTTCATTACCGCCAACATCAATTCTTTATAAAAGTTTTTAATTATAAACGATAACTCATTTTAGATAACAAATTTTGCTACTTTATTACTTGCCTTAACAATTTTTTTCTGATTATTCTGTAGTTACTGAAGATAATAATGTGCTTTGTCAGAAATGACTTTGGTAATTTTTTTTTATTGTTTCTCGCAATAACTCCTAACTAACGCTTTTTTTATTCTTGTAGCTCGTCTTATATTTTACAATTAATATTTTTAAATACAATATTCTTATTGCAAATAAAGAATTGCTATCATGCTTAATAAAAAAAAATTCTTCTTCGCTAATGACTCAATAAAATTTTATACTTTTGTTTTACTTGTTTAAGAAACTCAATTGTCCATTCTAGCTGACTTATATATTTTTGCATGTAGTTTATTTACTACTAATAACCTTTGTTATTTCTTTATGTATTGAACTTTATATTAATTGGATTGCTACACAAACAGGCTATTTTAAAAGCTTAAAAACTCAGGTGTGTGTGAAGCTTTTATTTCAAACACTTTAAAGAAATCTTCAAATTCTCAGAATAGTTTTTATTACTGTTGTGTAGTTTACTAATTGCATTTTTTTTCTTGTTTTCTTACATTTTGTGTACTTTTTGACAATGATGATATTTTAACTAGGTTTTTAAGCTTGATTAACAACTATTTATTAGTTTTTTCAAATTTTAATAAATTTAAGCTGGTTTGATACATCTCAGACATTTTTGCTTTTTTGTGGCAACCATGTAAAAGTCTAATTACTAATAAAATATTTTATTAAAGTATTTGAGAATTAATTGTGTTAAATCATTTGTTTTAGCTTTCTGGAATACAAACAGGTATTATTTTTATTATGTTAACTAATTACTACTTAATGAGTGTAAATTACTTAACTCGCAAAAACTTTTTTCGATATAAATATTCTTAGAAATATTAAAAAGTGTTGAATATATAACAAATGTAAAAAAGTAACCTATAAATTGTTTTTCAAGTTAGTTTTTTGAAGAGAGTTAGGTTGTAAGTAAAATTAAAAAAGTATTAAGTTTAACTTATTAAGTGCTTATGAAAGTACATATTTTATTAACAATATTAGTACATATTTATTAAAGTATATTAGTCAATGTAAATCAAAATCTAATGAATATTAATTTTAATAGGCATTCTATGTATAGCTAAAATTTTATTCTAATATATATTAATTTAAATAGGCATTCTATGTATAGTTAAAAGTCATTTAAAAAGATAAGGTGAATAAAAGTAAAACTTTCTTCTAGTGTGACTAAAACTAAAAGTTTATTTAAATGTCACTAAAACTAAAACTGCGGCCCGCGAAGACTTTGGAAACTTGAAATTTGGCCCGCGACCACCAGCTGCCTGCCGACCCCTGTTCTAAGTAGAAACAAGTAAAACACTTTTATACTAAGTTAAATAACTAAAAAACTTTCTGTTTTCAGTTAAAACTACTTCATAAAAACTTTCTAGTCTAAAAGAGGATCTACAAAATGTTTTTTATATTCTAAGCAGAAACAAGTAAAAAACTTTTAGACTTAGTCGATACAACTAAAAAATCTTCTATTTTTAGTTAAAACTACAAACTTTGTAACTTACAAGAGGATCTATAAAAAACTTTTTTGTTTTTTAGTAGAATCAAGTAAAAAACTTTTATACTTAGTCGGTACAACTGAAAAACTTTTTATTTTCAGTTTAAAACTACAGAAAAACTTTTTAGTCTACAAGAAGATCTACAAAAAACATTTATATCAAAAGTAGAAGCAAGTAAAAAACTTTAATACTTAGTTAAACAACTTAAAAATTTTATATTTTCAGTTAAAAGTAGAGAAAAACTTTCTAGTCTACAAGAATATCTTCGAAAAACTTTTTTGTCTCAAGCAGAAACAAGTAAAAAACTTTTATACTTAGTTAAACAACTAAAAAAAATTCTATTTTCAGTTAAAACTACTGAAAAATTTTTTAGTCTAAAAGAGCATCTACAAAAATTGTTTTTTATTTTTGAAGCAGAAACAAGTAAAAAGCTTTTATACTTAGTTAAACAACTAAAAAACTTTCTATTTTTAGTTGAAACTACAGAAAAATTTTTAGTCTATAAGAGGATCTACAAAAATTGTTTTTTATTTTTTTAGCAGAAACAAGTAAAAAACTTTTATACTTAGTCGATACAACTGAAACACTTATAATTTTCAGTTAAAACTGAATAATAACTTTGTAGCCTGCAAGAGGATCTACAAAAAACATTTTTGTTTTAGGTAGAAACAAGTAAAAAACTTTTATACTTAGTTTAACAACTAAAAAACTTTCTATTTTCAATTAAAACTACAGAGAAATTTTTTAGTCTATAAGAGTATCTACAAAAAACTTTTTTATTTCGAGTAGAAACAAGTAAAAAACTTTTATACTTAGGCAAAACAACTGAAAAACTTTCTATTTTCAGTTCAAACTAAAGAAAAACTATCTAGTCTACAAGAAGATCTATAAAAAAACTTTTTAGTCTTGAGTAGAAACAAGTAAAAAACTTTTATACTTAGTTTATCAACTAAAAAACTTTCTGTTTTCAGTTAAAATTACAGAAAAACTGTTTAGTATACAAAAAGATCTATAAAAAACTTTTTTGTCTTAAGCATAAACAAGTAAAAAACTTTTATATGTAGTTTAACAACTAAAAAACTTTCTATTTTCAGTTAAAACTACAGAGAAATTTTCTAGTCTAAAAGAGGATCTACAAAAAACTTTTTTATATTTTAAGCAGATACAAGTAAAAAACTTTTATACTCAGTCGATACAAATAAAATACTTTCTATTTTCAGTTAAAACTACAACAAAACTTTGTAGCCTGCAAGAGGATCTACAAAAACTTTTTGCTTTAAGTAGAAACAAGTATAAAACTTTTATATTAAGTCGAAACAACTGAAAAACTTTCTATTTTCAGTTGAAGCTACAGAAAAACTTTTAAGCCTATAAGAAGATCTACAAAAAACTTTAATATTTTATGTAAAATGAAGTAAAAAACTTTTATACTTAGTCGATACAACTTAATAACTTTCTATTTTCAGTTAAAACTACAGAAAAACTATGTAGCCTGCAAAAGAATCTACAAAAATTTTTTGCTTTAAGTAGAAACAAGTAAAAAAACTTTTATACCAAGTCGAAACAACTGAAAAACTTTCTATTTTCAGTTGAAGTTACAAAAAAATATTAAGCCTATAAGAAGATCTACAAAAAACTTTTTTTTTTTATGTAGAATAAAGTAAAAAACTTTGATACTTAGCCGGAACAACTTAAAAACTTTCTATAGGCAGTTGAAGCTACAAAAAAACTTTTAAGCCTATAAGTAGATCTACAAAAAACTTTTTTATTTTATGTAGAATAAAGTAAAAAACTTTGATACTTAGCCGGAACAACTTAAATACTTTCTATAGGCAGTTGAAACTACAGATAAACTTTCTGGCCTAGTTGAGAATCTACAAAAACTTTTTTGCTTTAAGTAGAAACAAGTAAAAAACTTTTATACTTAGTCGAAACAAATGAAAAACTTTCTATTTTCAGTTAAATCTACATAAAAACTTTTAAGCCTATAAGAGGATCTACAAAAAATTTTTGTTTTATGTACAATGAAGTAAAAAACTTTGATATTTAGCCGGAACAACTTAAAAACTTTCTATAGGCAGTTAAAACTACAGTGAAACTTTATGGCCCACATGAGGATCAACAAAAAAAGTTTTGTTTTAAGTAAAAACAAGTAAAAAACTTTTATACTTAGTCGATACAACTGAAAAACTTTCTATTTTCAGTTAAATCTACAAAAAAACTTTTAAGCCTATAAGAGGATCTATAAAAAATTTTAATATTTTATGTAGAATGAAGTAAAATTATTGATACTTAGCCGGAACAACTTAAAAACTTTCTATAGACAGTTGAAACTACAGTGAAACTTTGTAGCCTACATAAGAATCAACAAAAAAAGTTTTGTTTTGAGTAAAAACAAGTAAAAACTATTTATACTTAGTCAAACAACTGAAAAACTTTCTATTTTCAATTAAATCTACAGAAAAACTTTTAAGCCTATAAGAGGATCTACAAAAAACTTTTTTGTTTTATGTACAATGAAGTAAAAAACTTTGATACTTAGTCAAACAACTTAAAAACTTTTTATAGGCAGTTGAAACTACAGTGAAACTTTCTAGCCTTAATAAGGATCAACAAAAAACTTATTGTTTTAAGTAAAATCAAGTAAAAAACTTTTATACTTAGTCAAACAACTGAAAATCTTTCTATTTTCAGTTAAATCTACAGAAAAACTGTTAAGCCTATAAGAGGATCTACAAAAAAACTTTTTTGTTTTATGTTCAATGAAGTAAAAAACTTTGATACTTAGCCGGAACAACTTAAAAACTTTCCATTGGCAGTTGAAACTACAGTGAAACTTTATGGCCTACATAAGAATCTACAAAAACTTTTTTGCTTCAAGTAGAAACAAGTAAAAAACTTTTATACTTAGTCAAACAACTAAAAAACTTTCTATTTTCAGTTAAAACTACCGATAAACTTTCTAGTCTACAAAAAAATGAAGTAAAAAACTTTGATACTTAGCTGGAACAACTTAAAAACTTTCTATAGGCAGTTGCAACTAAAAGAAAACTTTCTGGCCTACATGAGAATCTCAAAAAACTTTTTTGCTTCAAGTACAAACAAGTAAAAAACTTTTATACTTAGTCGATACAACTGAAAAACTTTCTATTTTCAGTTAAATCTACAAAAATACTTTTAAGCCTATAAGAGGATCTACAAAAAATTTTAATATTTTATGTAAAATGAAGTAAAATTATTGATACTTAGCCGGAACAACTTAAAAACTTTCTATAGGCATTTAAAACTACAGTGAAACTTTGTAGCCTACATAAGAATCAACAAAAAAAGTTTTGTTTTGAGTAAAAACAAGTAAAAAATATTTATACTTAGTCAAACAACTGAAAAACATTCTATTTTCTGTTAAATCTACAGAAAATCTTTTAAGCCTAAAAGAGGATCTACAAAATATTTTAATATTTTATGTAGAATAAAGTAAAATCTTTGATACTTAGCCGTAACAACTTAAAAACTTTCTATAGGCAGTTAAAACTACAGTGAAATTTTATGGCCTACATGAGGATCAACAAAAAAAGTTTTGTTTTAAGTAAAAACAAGTAAAAAACTTTTATATTTAGTCGATACAACTGAAAAACTTTCTATTTTCTGTTAAATCTACAGAAAATCTTTTAAGCCTATAAGAGGATCTACAAAATATTTTAATATTTTATGTAGAATAAAGTAAAATCTTTGATACTTAGCCGGAACAACTTAAAAACTTTATATAGGCAGTTAAATCTACAGTGAAACTTTATGGCCTACATGAGGATCAACAAAAAAATTTTTGTTTTGAGTAGAAACAAGTAAAAAACATTTAAACTTAGCCAAACAACTGAAAAACTTTCTATTTTCAATTAAAACTACAAAAAAACTTTCTGGTATACAAGAGGATCAACAAAAAACTTTTTGTTCTAAGTAAAAACAAGTAAAACACTTTTATACTAAGTTAATTAACTAAAAAACTTTCTATTTTCAGTTAAAACTACAGGAAAACTTTCTAGTCGATAAGAGGATCTACAAATTTTTATTTTATATTCTAAGCAGAAACAAGTAAAAAACTTTTATACTTAGTCGATACAATTGAAAAATCTTCTATTTTCAGTTTAAACTACAAACTTTGTAGCTTACAAGAGGATTTATAAAAAACTTTTTTGTTTTTATGTAGAATCAAGTAAAAAACTTTTATACTTAGTCGGTACAACTGAAAAAATTTCTATTTTCTGTTTAAAACTACATAAAACTTTCTAGTCTACAAGAAGATTTACAAAAAACATTTATATCAAAAGTAGAAGCAAGTAAAAAACTTTAATACTTAGTTAAACAACTTAAAAATTTTCTATTTTCAGTTAAATGTATAGAAAAACTTTCTAGTCTACAAATAATCTACGAAAAACTTTTTTGTCTTAAGCAGAAACAAATAAAAAACTTTTATACTTAGTTAAACAACTAAAAAAAATTCTATTTTCAGTTAAAACGACTGAAAAATTTTCTAGTCTAAAAGAGCATCTACAAAAACAGTTTTTTATTTTTTATGCAGAAACAAGTAAAAAGCTTTTATACTTAGTTAAACAACTAAAAAACTTTCTATTTTAAGTTAAAACTACAGAAAAATTTTTCGTCTATAAGAGGATCTACAAAAATTGTTTTTTATTTTTTTAGCAGAAACAAGTAAAAAACTTTTATACTTAGTCGATACAACTGAAACACTTATTATTTTCAGTTAAAACTGAAAAATAACTTTTAGTCTATAAGAGTATCTACAAAAAACTTTTTTATTTCAAGTAGAAAAAAGTAAAAAACTTTTATACTTAGGCAAAACAACTGAAAAACTTTCTATTTTCAGTTGAAACTACAGAAAACCTATCTAGTCTACAAGAAGATCTATAAAAAAACTTTTTAGTCTTAAGTAGAAACAAGTAAAAAACTTTTATACTTAGTCGATACAACTGAAAAACTTTCTATTTTCAGTTAAATCTACAGAAAAACTTTTAAGCCTATAAGAGGATCTACAAAAAATTTTAATATTTTATGTAGAATGAAGTAAAATTATTGATACATAGCCGGAACAACTTAAAAACTTTCTATAGACAGTTGAAACTACAGTGAAACTTTGTAGCCTACATAAGAATCAACAAAAAAAGTTTTGTTTTGAGTAAAAACAAGTAAAAACTATTTATACTTAGTCAAACAACTGAAAAACTTTCTATTTTCAATTAAATCTACAGAAAAACTTTTAAGCCTATAAGAGGATCTACGAAAAACTTTTTTGTTTTATGTACAATGAAGTAAAAAACTTTGATACTTAGTCAAACAACTTAAAAACTTTTTATAGGCAGTTGAAACTACAGTGAAACTTTCTAGCCTTAATAAGGATCAACAAAAAACTTATTGTTTTAAGTAAAATCAAGTAAAAAACTTTTATACTTAGTCAAACAACTGAAAATCTATCTATTTTCAGTTAAATCTACAGAAAAACTGTTAAGCCTATAAGAGGATCTACAAAAAACTTTTTTGTTTTATGTTCAATGAAGTAAAAAACTTTGATACTTAGCCGGAACAACTTAAAAACTTTCTATTGGCAGTTGAAACTACAGTGAAACTTTATAGCCTACATAAGAATCTACAAAAACTTTTTTGCTTCAAGTAGAAACAAGTAAAAAACTTTTATACTTAGTCAAACAACTAAAAAAATTTCTATTTTCAGTTAAAACTACCGATAAACTTTCTAGTCTACAAAAAAATGAAGTAAAAAACTTTGATACTTAGCTGGAACAACTTAAAAACTTTCTATAGGCAGTTGAAACTACAGGAAAACTTTCTGGCCTACATGAGAATCTCAAAAAACTTTTTTGCATCAAGTACAAACAAGTAAAAAACTTTTATACTTAGTCGATACAACTGAAAAACTTTCTATTTTCAGTTAAATCTACAGAAATACTTTTAAGCCTATAAGAGGATCTACAAAAAATTTTAATATTTTATGTAAAATGAAGTAAAATTATTGATACTTAGCCGGAACAACTTAAAAACTTTCTATAGGCAGTTAAAACTACAGTGAAACTTTGTAGCCTACATAAGAATCAACAAAAAAAGTTTTGTTTTGAGTAAAAACAAGTAAAAAATATTTATACTTAGTCAAACAACTGAAAAACTTTCTATTTTCAGTTATATCTCAAAAACTTTTAAGCCTATAAAAGGATCTAAAAAAAACTTTTTTGTTTTATGTACAATGAAGTAAAAAACTTTGATACTTAGCCGTAACAACTTAAAAACTTTTTATAGGCAGTTAAAACTACAGTGAAACTTTATGGCCTACATGAGGATCAACATAAAAAGTTTTGTTTTAAGTAAAAAGAAGTAAAAAACATTTAAACTTAGCCAAACAACTGAAAAACTTTCTATTTTCAATTAAAACTACAGAAAAACTTTCTGGCATACAAGAGGATCAACAAAAAACTTTTTGTTCTAAGTAGAAACAAGTAAAACACTTTTATACTAAGTTAATCAACTAAAAAACTTACTATTTTCAGTTAAAACTACAGGAAAACTTTCTAGTCGAAAAGAGGATCTACAAATTTTTATTTTATATTCTAAGCAGAAACAAGTAAAAAACTTTTATACTTAGTCGATACAACAGAAAAAATTTCTATTTTCTGTTTAAAACTACATAAAAACTTTCTAGTCTACAAGAAGATTTACAAAAAACATTTATATCAAAAGTAGAAGCAAGTAAAAAACTTTAATACTTAGTTAAACAACTTAAAAATTTTCTATTTTCAGTTAAATGTATATAAAAACTTTCTAGTCTACAAATAATCTACGAAAAACTTTTTTGTCTTAAGCAGAAACAAATAAAAAACTTTTATACTTAGTTAAACAACTAAAAAAAATTCTATTTTCAGTTAAAACGACTGAAAAATTTTCTAGTCTAAAAGAGCATCTACAAAAACAGTTTTTTATTTTTTATGCAGAAACAAGTAAAAAGCTTTTATACTTAGTTAAACAACTCAAAAACTTTCTATTTTAAGTTAAAACTACAGAAAAATTTTTAGTCTATAAGAGGATCTACAAAAATTGTTTTTTATTATTAGCAGAAACAAGTAAAAAACTTTTATACTTAGTCGATACAACTGAAACACTTATTATTTTCAGTTAAAACTGAAAAATAACTTTCAGTCTATAAGAGTATCTACAAAAAACTTTTTTATTTCAAGTAGAAAAAAGTAAAAAACTTTTATACTTAGGCAAAACAACTGAAAAACTTTCTATTTTCAGTTAAACTACAGAAACCCTATCTAGTCTACAAGAAGATCTATAAAAAACTTTTTAGTCTTAAGTAGAAACAAGTAAAAAACTTTTATACTTAGTTTATCAACTAAAAAACTTTCTGTTTTCAGTTATAACTACAGAAAAACTTTTTAGTCTACAAAAAGATCTATGAAAAACTTTTTTGTCTTAAGCAGAAACAAGTAAAAAACTTTTATACGTAGTTTAACAACTAAAAAACTTTCTA
Organism: Thalia democratica; assembly: GCF_965202585.1. Taxonomy (NCBI): domain Eukaryota; kingdom Metazoa; phylum Chordata; class Thaliacea; order Salpida; family Salpidae; genus Thalia; species Thalia democratica. The sequence goes on from NC_139165.1 coordinate 99,734,077, forward strand.
TTTTCACTTAAAACTACAGAGAAATTTTCTAGTCTAAAAGAGGATCTACAAAAATTGTTTTTTATATTTTAAGCAGAAACAAGTAAAAAAATTTTATACTTAGTTGATACAAATGAAATTCTTTCTAATTTCAGTTAAAATTACAACAAAACTTTGTAGCCTGCAAGAGAATCTACAAAAACTTTTTTGCTTTAAGTAGAAACAAGTATAAAACTTTTATACTTAGTCGATACAACTAAAAAACTTTCTATTTTCAGTTAAATCTACAGAAAAACTTTGTAGCCTGCAAGAGAATCTACAAAAACTTTTTTGCTTTAAGTAGAAGTAAGTAAAAAACTTTTATACTTAGTCGAAACAACTTAAAAAATTTCTACAGGCAGTTGAAATTACAGTGAAACTTAATGGCCTACATAAGAATCAACACAAAAAAGTTTTGTTTTGAGTAGAAACAAGTAAAAACCATTTATACTTAGTCAAACAACTGAAAAACTTTCTATTTTCAATTAAATCTACAGTAAAACTTTTAAGCCTATAAGAGGATCTACAAAAAACTTTTTTGTTTTATGTACAATGAAGTAAAAAACTTTGATTCTTAGCCGGAACAACTTAAAAACTTTCGATAGGCAGTTGAAACTACAGTGAAACTTTCTGGCCTACATGAGGATCAACAAAAAACTTATTGTTTTAAGTAAAAACAAGTAAAAAACTTTCATAGTTAATCGAAACAACTTAAAAACTTTCTATTGGCAGTTGAAACTACAGTGAAACTTTATGGCCTACATGAGGATCAACAAAAAACTTTTTTGTTTTATGTACAATGAAGTAAAAAACTTTGATACTTAGCCGGAACAACTTAGAAACTTTCTATTGGCAGTTGAAACTACATTGAAACTTTATGGCCTACATGAGGATCTACAAAAACTTTTTTGCTTCAAGTAGAAACAAGTAAAAAACTTTTATACTTAGTCAAACAACTAAAAAACTTTCTATTTTCAGTTAAAACTACCGATAAACTTTCTAGTCTACAATAAAAACTACAAAAAACTTTTTTGTCTTAAGTAGAAACAAGTAAAAAACATTTATACTTAGTCAAACAACTGAAAAACTTTCTATTTTCAATTAAAATCTACAGAAAAACTTTTAAGCCTATAAGAGGATCTACAAAAAACTTTCTTATTTTATGTACAATGAAGTAAAAACTTTGATACTTAGCCGTAACAACTAAAAAACTTTCTATAGGCAATTGAAGCTACAGTGAAACTTTATGGCCTACATGAGGATCAACAAAAAAAAGTTTTGTTTTAAGTAAAAACAAGTAAAAAACTTTTATACTTACTCGATACAACTGAAAAACTTTCTATTTTCAGTTAAATCTACAGAAAAACTTTTAAGCCTATAAGAAGATCTACAAAAAATTTTAATATTTTATGTAGAATGTAGTAAAATCTTTGATACTTAGCCGAAACAACTTAAAACCTTTCTATAGATAGGCAGTTGAAACTACAGTGAAACTTTCTAGCCTACATGAGGATCACTAAAAAACTTATTGTTTTAAGTAAAATCAAGTAAAAAAATTTTATACTTAGTCAAACAACTGAAAATCTTTCTATTTTCAGTTAAATCTACAGAAAAATTTTAAGCCTATAAGAGGATCTACAAAAAACTTTTTTGTTTTATGTACAATGAAGTAAAAAACTTTGATACTTAGCCGGAATCACTTAAAAACTTTCTATAGGCAGTTGAAACTACAGTGAAACTTTCTGGCCTACATGAGGATCAACAAAAAACTTTTTGTTTTCAGTAAAAACAAGTAAAAAACTTTTATACTTAGTCAAACAACTGAAAAACTTTCTATTTTCAGTTATATCTACAGAAAAACTTTTAAGCCTATAAAAGGATCTAAAAAATTTTTTTATATTTTATGTACATAAAGTAAAAAACTTTGATACTTAGCCGGAAAAACTTAAAAACTTTCTATAAGCAGTTGAAACTACAGTGAAACTTTATGGCCTACATGAGGATCAACAAAAAAAGTTTTGTTTTGAGTAGAAACAAGTAAAAACCATTTATACTTAGTCCAACAACTGAAAAACTTTCTATTTTCAGTTAAATCTACAAAAAAACTTTTAAGCCTAAAGAGGATCTACTAAAAACTTTTTTGTTTTATGTACAATGAAGTAAAAAACTTTGATACTCAGCCGGAACAACTTAAAAACTTTCTAAAACCAGTTGAAACTACAGTGAAACTTTATGGCCTATATGAGGATCAACAAAAAACTTTTTGTTTTAAGTAAAAACAAGTAAAAAACTTTTATACTTAGTCAAACAACTAAAAAACTTTCCATTTTCAGTTAAATCTACAAAAAAAACTTTTAAGCATATTAGAGGATCTACAAAAAACTTTAATATTTTATGTAAAATGAAGTAAAATACTTTGATACTTAGCCGGAACAACTTAAAAACTTTCTATAGGCAGTTGAAGCTACCGAAAAACTTTTAAGCCTATAAGAAGATCTACAAAAAACTTTTTTACTTTATGTAGAATGAAGTAAAAAACTTTGATACTTAGCCGGAACAACTTAAAAACTTTCTATAGGCAGTTAAAACTACAGGAAAACTTTTAAGCCTATAAGAGGATCTACAAAAACTTTTTTGCTTTCATTAGAAAGAAGTAAAAAACTTTTATACTTAGTCGATACAAATGAAAAACTCTCTGTTTTCAGTTAAAACTACAGAAAAACTTTCTAGCCTATAAGAGAATGGACAAAAACTTTTTAGTCTTAAGTAGAAACAAGTAAAAAACTTTTATACTTAGTCGATACAAATGAAAAACTTTCTGTTTTCAGTTAAAACTACAGAAAAACTATCTAGCCTATAAGAGAATGGACAAAAACTTTTTAGTCTTAAGTAGAAACAAGTAAAAAACTTTCATACTTCGTCGAAACAAGTAAAAAACTTTCTATTTTCAATTAAAACTACAGAAACAGTATGTAGCCTGCAAGACAATCTACAAAATCTTTTTTGCTTTAAGTAGAAACAAGTAAAAAACTTTTATACTAAGTCAAAACAACTGAAAAACTATCTATTTTCAGTTAAATCTACAGAAAAACTTTATGGCCTACATGAGGATCTACAAAAAACTTTTTCTTTTGAGTAGAAACAAGTAAAAAACATTTATACTTAGTCAAACAACTGAAAAACTTCTATTTTCAGTTATATCTACAGAAAAACTTTTAACCTATAAAAGGATCTACAAAAAACTTTAATAATTTATGTAGAATGAAGTAAAAAACTTTGATACTCAGCCGTAACAACTTAAAAACTTTCTATAGGCAGTTAAAACTACAGTGAAAACTTTCTGGCCTACTTGAGGATCAACAAAAAACTTTTTGTTTTAAGTAAAATCAAGTAAAAAACTTTTATACTTAGTCAAACAACTGAAAAACTTTCTATTTTCAGTTATATCTACAGAAAAACTTTTAAGCCTATAAAAGGATCTACAAAAAACCTTTTTGTTTTATGTCCAATGAAGTAAAAAACTTTGATACTTAGCCGGAACAACTTAAAAACTTTCTAAAGCCAGTTGAAACTACAGTGAAACTTTATGGCCTATATGAGGATCAACAAAAAACTTTTTGTTTTAAGTAAAATCAAGTAAAAAACTTTTATACTTAGTCAAACAACTAAAAAACTTTCTATTTTCAGTTAAATCTACAGAAAAACTTTTAAGCCTATAAGAGGATCTACAAAAAACTTTATTGTTTTATGTACGATGAAGTAAAAAACTTTGATACTTAGCCGGAACAACTTAAAAACTTTCTATTTTCAGTTAAATCTACAGAAAAACTTTTAAGCCTATAAGAGGATATACAAAAAACTTTTTTACTTTATGTAGAATGAAGTAAAAAACTTTGATACTTAGCCGGAACAACTTAAAAACTTTCTATAGGCAGTTGAAACTACAAGAAAACTTTTAAGCCTATAAGAGGATCTACAAAAACTTTTTTGCTTTAAGTAGAAACAAGTAAAAAACTTTTATACTAAGTTAAAACAACTGAAAAACTTTCTATTTTCAGTTAAATCTACAGAAAAACTTTATTGCCTACATGAGGATCTACAAAAAACTTTTTGTTTTGAGTAGAAACAAGTAAAAAACTTTTATACTTAGTCAAACAATTGAAAAACTTTCTATTTTCAGTTATATCTACAGAAAAGCTTTTAAGCCTATAAAAGGATCTACAAAAAACTTTTTTGTTTTATGTACGATGAAGTAAAAAACTTTGATACTCAGCCGGAACAACTTAAAAACTTTCTAAAGCCAGTTAAAACTACAGTGAAACTTTATGGCCTATATGAGGATCAACAAAAAACTTTTTGTTTTAAGTAAAAACAAGTAAAAAACTTTTATACTTAGTCAAACAACTAAAAAACTTTCCATTTTCAGTTAAATCTACAGAAAAACTTTTAAGCATATTAGAGGATCTACAAAAAACTTTAATATTTTATGTAAAATGAAGTAAAATACTTTGATACTTAGCCGGAACAACTTAAAAACTTTCTATAGGCAGATGAAGCTACCGAAAAACTTTTAAGCCTATAAGAAGATCTACAAAAAACTTTTTTTTTTTATGTAGAATGAATAAAAAACTTTGATACTTAGTCGATACAAATGAAAAACTTTCTGTTTTCAGTTAAAACTACAGAAAAACTTTCAAGCCTATAAGAGAATGGACAAAAACTTTTTAGTCTTAAGTAGAAACGAGTAAAAAACTTTTATACTTCGTCGAAACAAGTATAAAACTTTCTATTTTCAATTAAAACTACATAAAAAGTATGTAGCCTGCAAGACAATCTACAAAATCTTTTTTGCTTTAAGTAGAAACAAGTAAAAAACTTTTATACTAAGTCAAAACAACTGAAAAACTATCTATTTTCAGTTAAATCTACATAAAAACTTTATGGCCTACATGAGGATCTACAAAAAACTTTTTCTTTTGAGTAGAAACAAGTAAAAAACATTTATACTTAGTCAAACAACTGAAAAACTTCTATTTTCAGTTATATCTACAGAAAAACTTTTAACCTATAAAAGGATCTACAAAAAACTTTAATAATTTATGTAGAATGAAGTAAAAAACTTTGATACTTAGCCGTAACAACTTAAAAACTTTCTATAGGCAGTTAAAACTACAGTGAAAACTTTCTGGCCTACTTGAGGATCAACAAAAAACTTTTTGTTTTAAGTAAAAACAAGTAAAAAACTTTTATACTTGGTCAAACAACTGAAAAACTTTCTATTTTCAGTTATATCTACAGAAAAACTTTTAAGCCTATAAAAGGATCTACAAAAAACCTTTTTGTTTTATGTCCAATGAAGTAAAAAACTTTGATACTTAGCCGGAACAACTTAAAAACTTTCTATAGGCAGTTGAAGCTACAGAAAAACTTTTAAGCCTATAAGAAGATCTACAAAAAACTTTTTTACTTTATGTAGAATGAAGTAAAAAATTTTGATACTTAGCCGGAACAACTTAAAAACTTTCTATAGGCAGTTGAAACTACAGGAAAACTTTTAAGCCTATAAGAAGATCTACAAAAAACTTTTTTACTTTATGTAGAATGAAGTAAAAAACTTTGATACTTAGCCGGAACAACTTAAAAACTTTCTATAGGCAGTTGAAACTACAGGAAAACTTTTAAGCCTATAAGAGGATCTACAAAAACTTTTTTGCTTTAAGTAGAAACAAGTAAAAAACTTTTATACTAAGTTAAAACAACTGAAAAACATTCTATTTTCAGTTAAATCTACAGAAAAACTTTATTGCCTACATGAGGATCTACAAAAAACTTTTTGTTTTGAGTAGAAACAAGTAAAAAACTTTTATACTTAGTCAAACAACTGAAAAACTTTCTATTTTCAGTTATATCTACAGAAAAACTTTTAAGCCTATAAAAGGATCTACAAAAAACTTTTTTGTTTTATGTACGATGAAATAAAAAACTTTGATACTTAGCCGGAACAACTTAAAAACTTTTTATAGGCAGTTGAAGCTACAGGAAAACTTTTAAGCCTATAAGAAGATCTACAAAAACTTTTTTACTTTAAGTAGAAACGAGTAAAAAACTTTTATACTAAGTTAAAACAACTGAAATACTTTCTATTTTTAGTTAAAACTACAGAAAAACTATGAAGCCTGCAAGATGATCTACAAAAACTTTTTAGTCTTAAGTAGAAACAAGTAAAAAACTTTTATACTTAGTCGATACAACAGAAGAACTTTCTATTTTCAGTTGAATCTACTGAAAAACTTTTCAGCCAATAAGAAGATCTACAAAAAACTTTTTTATTTTATGTACAATGAAGTAAAAAACTTTGATACTTAGCCGGAACAACTTGAAAACTTTCTATAGGCAGTTGAAGCTACAAAAAAACTTTTAAGCCTATAAGAAGATCTACAAAAAACTTTTTTATTTTATGTAGAATGAAAAAAAAAACTTTGATACTTAGCCGGAACAACTTAAAAATTTTCTATAGGCAGTTGAAACTACAGGAAAACTTTCTGGCCTACATAAAAATCTTCATAAACTTTTTTGCTTTAAGTAGAAACAAGTAAAAAACTTTTATACTTAGTCGATACAACTGAAAAACTTTCTATTTCCAGTTAAATCTACAGAAAAACTTTTAAGCTTATAAGAGGATCTACAAAAAACTTTTTTATTTAATGTAGAATGAAGTAAAAAACTTTGATACTTAGCCGGAACAACTTAAAAACTTTCTATAGGCAGTTAAAACTACAGGAAAACTTTCTGGCCTACATTAGAATCTACAAAATCTTTTTTGCTTTAAGTAGAAACAAGTAAAAAACTTTTATACTTAGTCGATACAACTGAAAACTTTCTATTTTCAGTTAAATCTACAGATAAACTTTTAAGCCTATTAGTGGATCTACAAAAAACTTTTTTATTTTATGTACAATGAAGTAAAAAACTTTGATACTTAGTCGGAACAACATAAAAACTTTCTATAGGCAGTTGAAACTACAGAGAAATTTTCTAGCCTATAAGAGAATGGACAAAAACTTTTTAGTCTTAAGTAGAAACAAGTAAAAAACTTTTATACTTCGTCGAAACAACTGAAAAACTTTCTGTTTTCAGTTAAACTACAGAAAGATTTTGTAGCCTATAAGAGGATCGACAAAAAATGTTTTTTTTAAGCAGAAACAAGTAAAAAACTTTTATACATAGTCGGTACAACTGAAAAACTTTCTATTTTCAGTTGAAGCTACAGAAAAACTTTTAAGCCTATAAGAAGATCTACAAAAAACTTCAATATTTTATGTAGAATGAAGTAAAAAACATTTATACTTAGTCGATACAACAGAAAAACTTTTTATTTTCAGTTAAATCTACAGTAAAAGCAGTTGAAGCTAGAAAAAAAATGTTAAGCCTATAAGAAGATCTACAAAAAACTTTTTTATTTTATGTAGAATGAAGTATAAAACTTTGATACTTAGCCGGAACAACTTAAAAACTTTCTATAGACAGTTGAAACTACAGTGAAACTTTATGGCCTACATGAGGATCAACAAAAAAAGTTTGTTTTAAGTAAAAACAAGTAAAAAACTTTTATACTTTGTCGAAACAACTGAAAAACTTTCTAATTTCAATTAAATCTACAGAAAAACTGTTTAGCCTATAAGAGGATTTACAAAAAACTTTTTAATATTTTATGTAGAATGAAGTAAAATTATTGATACTTAGCTGGAACAACTTAAAAACTTTCTATAGGCAGTTGAAACTACAGTGAAACTTTATGGCCTACATAAGAATCAACGAAAAAAGTTTTGTTTTGAGTAGAAACAATTAAAAACTATTTATACTTAGTCAAACAACTGAAAACTTTCTATTTACAATTAAATCTACAGAAAAACCTTAAAGCCTTAAGAGGATCTACAAAACCTTTTTAGTTTTATGTACAATGAAGTAAAAAACTTTGATACTTAGCCGGAAAAACTTAAAAACTTTCGATAGGCAGTTGAAACTACAGTGAAACTTTATGGCCTACATGAGGATCAACAAAAAAAGTTTTGTTTTAAGTAAAAAGAAGTAAAAAACTTTTATACTTAGTCAAACAACTGAAAATCTTTCTATTTTTAGTTAAATCTACAGAAAAACTTTTAAGCCTATAAGAGAATCTACAAACACTTTTTTGCTTTAAGTAGAAACAAGTAAAAAACTTTTATACTTCGTCGAAACAACTGAAAAACTTTTTATTTTCAGTTGAAGCTACAGAAAAACTTTTAAGCCTATAAGAGGATCTACAAAAAACTTTTTTGTTTTATGTACAATGAAGTAAAAAACTTTGATACTTAGCCGGAACAACTTAAAAACTTTCTATAAGCAGTTGAAACTACAGTGAAACTTTATGGCCTACATGAGGATCTACAAAAACTTTTTTGCTTTAAGTAGAAACAAGTAAAAAACTTTTATACTCAGTCAAACAACATAAAACTTTCTATTTTCAGTTAAAACTACCGATAAACTTTCTAGTCTACAAAAAAAACTACAAAAAACTTTTTTGTATTAAGTAGAAACAAGTATAAAACATTTATACTTAGTAAAACAACTGAAAAACTTTCTATTTTCAGTTATATCTACAGAAAAACTTTTAAGCCTATAAGAAGATCTACCAAAAAAATTTTTGTTTTATGTAGAATGAAGTAAAAAACTTTGATACTTAGCCGGAACAACTTGAAAACCTTCTATAGGCAGTTGAAGCTACAGAAAAACTTTTAAACCTATAAGAAGATCTACAAAAAACTTTTTTATTTCATGTAGAATAAAGTAAAAAACTTTGATACTTAGCCGGAACAACTTAAAAACTTTCTTTAGGAAGTTTAAACTACAGTGAAACTTTCTGGCCTACATGAGAATCTACAAAAACTTTTTTGCTTTAAGTAGAAACAAGTAAAAAACTTTTATACTTAGTCAAACAACTGAAAATCTTTCTATTTTAAGTTAAATCTACAGAAAAACTTTTGAGCCTATAAGAGAATCTACAAAAAACTTTTTTGTTTTATGTACAATGATGTAAAAAACTTTGATACTTAGCCGTAAAAACTTAAAAACTTTCGATAGGCAGTTGAAACTACAGTGAAACTTTCTGGCCTACATGAAAATCAACAAAAAAGTTTTGTTTTGAGTAGAAACAAGTGAAAACAATTTATACTTAGTCCAACAACTTAAACACTTTCTATTTTCAGTTAAATCTACAGTAAAACTTTTAAGCCTATAAGAGGATCTACAAAAAATTTAAATATTTTATGCAGAATGAAGTAAAATCTTTGATACTTAGCCGGAACAACTTAAAAACTTTCTATAGGCAGTTGAAACTACACTGAAACTTTATGGCCTACATGAGGATCAACAAAAAAAGTTTTGTTTTGAGTAGAAACAAGTAAAAACAATTTATACTTAGTCCAACAAATGAAAAACTTTATATTTTCAGTTAAATCTACAGAAAAACTTTTAAGCCTTAAGAGGATCTACAAAAAACTTTTTTGTTTTATGTACAATGAAGTAAAAAACTTTGATATTTAGCCGGAACAACTTAAAAACTCTCTATAGGCAGTTGAAACTACAGTGAAACTTTCTGGCCTACATGAGGATCAACAAGAAACTTTTTGTTTTAAGTAAAAACAGGTAAAAAACTTTTATACTTAGTCAAACAACTGAAAAACTTTTTATTTTTAGTTAAATCTACAGAAAAACTTTTAAGCCTTAAGAGGATCTACAAAAAACTTTTTTGTTTTATGTACAATTTAGTAAAAAACTTTGATACTTAGCCGGAACAACTTAAAAACTTTCGATAGACAGTTGAAACTACAGTGAAACTTTCTGGCCAACATGAGGATGAACAAAAACTTATTGTTTTAAGTAAAAACAAGTAAAAAACTTTTATACTTAGTCAAACAACTGAAAATCTTTCTATTTTCAGTTAAAGCTATAGAAAAACTTTTAAGCCTATAAGAGGATCTACAAAAATTTTTTTTTATTTTATGTAGAATGAAGTAAAAAACTTTGATACTTAGCCGGAACAACTTAAAACTTTTTATAGGCAGTTGAAGCTACAGAAAAACTTTTAAGCCTATAAGAAGATCTACAAAAAGCTTTTATATTTTATGTACAATGGAGTAAAAAACTTTGATACTTAGCCGGAACAACTTAGAAACTTTCTATTTCCAGTTGAAGCTACAGAAAATCTTTTAAGCCTATATAAAGATCTATAAAAAAAACTTTAATATTTTATGTAGAATGAAGTAAAAAACTTTTATACTTAGTCGATACAACAGAAAAACTTTCTATTGCCAGTTAAATCTACAGAAAAACTTTTAAGCCTATAAGAAGATCTACAAAAAACTTTTTTATTTTATGTAGAATAAAGTAAAAAACTTTGATACTTAGTCGATACAAATGAAAAACTTTCTATAGGCAGTTAAAACTACAGTGAAACTTTCTGGCCTACATGAGAATCTACAAAAACTTTTTTGCTTTAAGTAGAAACAAGTAAAAAACTTTTATACTTAGTCAAACAACTGAAAATCTTTCTATTTTCAGTTAAAGCTACAGAAAAACTTTTAAGCCTATAAGAGGATCTACAAAAAACTTTTTTGCTTTATGTACAATGAAGTAAAAAACTTTGATACTTAGCCGGAACAACTTAAAAACTTTCTATAAGCAGTTGAAACTACAGTGAAACTTTATGGCCTACCTGAGGATCTACAAAAACTTTTTTGCTTTAAGTAGAAACAAGTAAAAAACTTTTATACTCAGTCAAACAACATAAAACTTTCTATTTTCAGTTAAATCTACAGAAAAACTTTTAAGCCTAAAGAGGATCTACTAAAAACTTTTTTGTTTTATGTACAATGAAGTAAAAAACTTTGATACTCAGCCGGAACAACTTAAAAACTTTCTAAAACCAGTTGAAACTACAGTGAAACTTTATGGCCTATATGAGGATCAACAAAAAACTTTTTGTTTTAAGTAAAAACAAGTAAAAAACTTTTATACTTAGTCAAACAACTAAAAAACTTTCCATTTTCAGTTAAATCTACAAAAAAACTTTTAAGCATATTAGAGGATCTACAAAAAACTTTAATATTTTATATAAAATGAAGTAAAATACTTTGATACTTAGCCGGAACAACTTAAAAACTTTCTATAGGCAGTTGAAGCTACCGAAAAACTTTTAAGCCTATAAGAAGATCTACAAAAAACTTTTTTACTTTATGTAGAATGAAGTAAAAAACTTTGATACTTAGCCGGAACAACTTAAAAACTTTCTATAGGCAGTTAAAACTACAGGAAAACTTTTAAGCCTATAAGAGGATCTACAAAAACTTTTTTGCTTTCATTAGAAAGAAGTAAAAAACTTTTATACTTAGTCGATACAAATGAAAAACTTTCTGTTTTCAGTTAAAACTACAGAAAAACTTTCTAGCCTATAAGAGAATGGACAAAAACTTTTTAGTCTTAAGTAGAAACAAGTAAAAAACTTTTATACTTAGTCGATACAAATGAAAAACTTTCTGTTTTCAGTTAAAACTACAGAAAAACTTTCTAGCCGATAAGAGAATGGACAAAAACTTTTTAGTCTTAAGTAGAAACAAGTAAAAAACTTTTATACTTCGTCGAAACAAGTAAAAAACTTTCTATTTTCAATTAAAACTACAGAAACAGTATGTAGCCTGCAAGACAATCTACAAAATCTCTTTTGCTTTAAGTAGAAACAAGTAAAAAACTTATACTAAGTCAAAACAACTGAAAAACTATCTATTTTCAGTTAAATCTACAGAAAAACTTTATGGCCTACATGAGGATCTACAAAAAACTTTTTCTTTTGAGTAGAAACAAGTAAAAAACATTTATACTTAGTCAAACAACTGAAAAACTTCTATTTTCAGTTATATCTACAGAAAAACTTTTAACCTATAAAAGGATCTACAAAAAACTTTAATAATTTATGTAGAATGAAGTAAAAAACTTTGATACTCAGCCGTAACAACTTAAAAACTTTCTATAGGCAGTTAAAACTACAGTGAAAACTTTCTGGCCTACTTGAGGATCAACAAAAAACTTTTTGTTTTAAGTAAAAACAAGTAAAAAACTTTTATACTTAGTCAAACAACTGAAAAACTTTCTATTTTCAGTTATATCTACAGAAAAACTTTTAAGCCTATAAAAGGATCTACAAAAAACCTTTTTGTTTTATGTCCAATGAAGTAAAAAACTTTGATACTTAGCCGGAACAACTTAAAAACTTTCTAAAGCCAGTTGAAACTACAGTGAAACTATATGGCCTATATGAGGATCAACAAAAAACTTTTTGTTTTAAGTAAAATCAAGTAAAAAACTTTTATACTTAGTCAAACAACTAAAAAACTTTCCATTTTCAGTTAAATCTACAGAAAAACTTTTAAGCCTATAAGAGGATCTACAAAAAACTTTATTGTTTTATGTACGATGAAGTAAAAAACTTTGATACTCAGCCGGAACAACTTAAAAACTTTCTAAAGCCAGTTAAAACTACAGTGAAAACTTTCTGGCCTACTTGAGAATCAACAAAAAACTTTTTGTTTTAAGTAAAAACAAGTAAAAAACTTTTATACTTAGTGAAACAACTGAAAAACTTTCTATTTTCAGTTATATCTACAGAAAAACTTTTAAGCCTATAAAAGGATCTACAAAAAACCTTTTTGTTTTATGTCCAATGAAGTAAAAAACTTTGATACTTAGCCGGAACAACTTAAAAACTTTCTAAAGCCAGTTGAAACTACAGTGAAAACTTTATGGCCTATATGAGGATCTACAAAAAACTTTTTGTTTTGAGTAGAAACAAGTAAAAAACTTTTATACTTAGTCAAACAATTGAAAAACTTTCTATTTTCAGTTATATCTACAGAAAAGCTTTTAAGCCTATAAAAGGATCTACAAAAAACTTTTTTGTTTTATGTACGATGAAGTAAAAAACTTTGATACTCAGCCGGAACAACTTAAAAACTTTCTAAAGCCAGTTTAAACTACAGTGAAACTTTATGGCCTATATGAGGATCAACAAAAAACTTTTTGTTTTAAGTAAAAACAAGTAAAAAACTTTTATACTTAGTCAAACAACTAAAAAACTTTCCATTTTCAGTTAAATCTACAGAAAAACTTTTAAGCATATTAGAGGATCTACAAAAAACTTTAATATTTTATGTAAAATGAAGTAAAATACTTTGATACTTAGCCGGAACAACTTAAAAACTTTCTATAGGCAGTTGAAGCTACCGAAAAACTTTTAAGCCTATAAGAAGATCTAAAAAAACTTTTTTATTTTATGTAGAATGAAGTAAAAAACTTTGATACTTAGTCGATACAAATGAAAAACTTTCTGTTTTCAGTTAAAACTACAGAAAAACTTTCTAGCCTATAAGAGAATGGACAAAAACTTTTTAGTCTTAAGTAGAAACAAGTAAAAATCTTTTATACTTCGTCGAAACAAGTAAAAAACTTTCTATTTTCAATTAAAACTACAGAAAAAGTATGTAGCCTGCAAGACAATCTACAAAATCTTTTTTGCTTTAAGTAGAAACAAGTGAAAAACTTTTATACTAAGTCAAAACAACTGAAAAACTATCTATTTTCAGTTAAATCTACATAAAAACTTTATGGCCTACATGAGGATCTACAAATTACTTTTTCTTTTGAGTAGAAACAAGTAAAAAACATTTATACTTAGTCAAACAACTGAAAAACTTCTATTTTCAGTTATATCTACAGAAAAACTTTTAACCTATAAAAGGATCTACAAAAAACTTTAATAATTTATGTAGAATGAAGTAAAAAACTTTGATACTCAGCCGTAACAACTTAAAAACTTTCTATAGGCAGTTAAAACTACAGTGAAAACTTTCTGGCCTACTTGAGGATCAACAAAAAACTTTTTGTTTTAAGTAAAAACAAGTAAAAAACTTTTATACTTAGTCAAACAACTGAAAAACTTTCTATTTTCAGTTGAATCTACTGAAAAACTTTTTTATTTTATGTACAATGAAGTAAAAAACTTTGATACTTAGCCGGAACAACTTGAAAACTTTCTATAGGCAGTTGAAGCTACAAAAAAACTTTTAAGCCTATAAGAAGATCTACAAAAAACTTTATTATTTTATGTAGAATGAAAAAAAAAACTTTGATACTTAGCCGGAACAACTTAAAAATTTTCTATAGGCAGTTGAAACTACAGGAAAACTTTCTGGCCTACATAAAAATCTTCATAAACTTTTTTGCTTTAAGTAGAAACAAGTAAAAAACTTTTATACTTAGTCGATACAACTGAAAAACTTTCTTTTTTCAGTTAAATCTACAGAAAAACTTTTAAGCTTATAAGAGGATCTACAAAAAACTTTTTTATTTAATGTAGAATGAAGTAAAAAACTTTGATACTTAGCCGGAACAACTTAAAAACTTTCTATAGGCAGTTAAAACTACAGGAAAACTTTCTGGCCTACATTAGAATCTACAAAATCTTTTTTGCTTTAAGTAGAAACAAGTAAAAAACTTTTATACTTAGTCGATACAACTGAAAACTTTCTATTTTCAGTTAAATCTACAGAAAAACTTTTAAGCCTATAAGTGGATCTACAAAAAACTTTTTTATTTTATGTACAATGAAGTAAAAAACTTTGATACTTAGTCGGAACAACATAAAAACTTTCTATAGGCAGTTGAAACTACAGAGAAATTTTCTAGCCTATAAGAGAATGGACAAAAACTTTTTAGTAGAAACAAGTAAAAAACTTTTATACTTCGTCGAAACAACTGAAAAACTTTCTGTTTTCAGTTAAACTACAGAAAGATTTTGTAGCCTATAAGAGGATCGACAAAAAATGTTTTTTTTAAGCAGAAACAAGTAAAAAACTTTTATACATAGTCGGTACAACTGAAAAACTTTCTATTTTCAGTTGAAGCTACAGAAAAACTTTTAAGCCTATAAGAAGATCTACAAAAAACTTCAATATTTTATGTAGAATGAAGTAAAAAACATTTATACTTAGTCGATACAACAGAAAAACTTTTTATTTTCAGTTAAATCTACAGTAAAAGCAGTTGAAGCTAGAAAAAAAATGTTAAGCCTATAAGAAGATCTACTAAAAACTTTTTTATTTTATGTAGAATGAAGTATAAAACTTTGATACTTAGCCGGAACAACTTAAAAACTTTCTATAGACAGTTGAAACTACAGTGAAACTTTATGGCCTACATGAGGATCAACAAAAAAAGTTTGTTTTAAGTAAAAACAAGTAAAAAACTTTTATACTTTGTCGAAACAACTGAAAAACTTTCTAATTTCAATTAAATCTACAGAAAAACTGTTAAGCCTATAAGAGGATTTACAAAAAACTTTTTAATATTTTATGTAGAATGAAGTAAAATTATTGATACTTAGCTGGAACAACTTAAAAACTTTCTATAGGCAGTTGAAACTACAGTGAAACTTTATGGCCTACATAAGAATCAACGAAAAAAGTTTTGTTTTGAGTAGAAACAATTAAAAACTATTTATACTTAGTCAAACAACTGAAAACTTTCTATTTTCAATTAAATCTACAGAAAAACCTTAAAGCCTTAAGAGGATCTACAAAACCTTTTTAGTTTTATGTACAATGAAGTAAAAAACTTTGATACTTAGCCGGAAAAACTTAAAAACTTTCGATAGGCAGTTGAAACTACAGTAAAACTTTATGTCCTACATGAGGATCTACAAAAACTTTTTTGCTTTAATTAGAAACATGTAAAAAACTTTTATACTCCGTCAAACAACATAAAACTTTCTATTTTCAGTTAAAACTACCGATAAACTTTCTAGTCTACAAAAAAAACTACAAAAAACTTTTTTGTATTAAGTAGAAACAAGTATAAAACATTTATACTTAGTAAAACAACTGAAAAACTTTCTATTTTCAGTTATATCTACAGAAAAACTTTTAAGCCTATAAGAAGATCTACCAAAAAAATTTTTGTTTTATGTAGAATTAAGTAAAAAACTTTGATACTTAGCCGGAACAACTTGAAAACTTTCTATAGGCAGTTGAAGCTACAGAAAAACTTTTAAACCTATAAGAAGATCTACAAAAAACTTTTTTATTTCATGTAGAATAAAGTAAAAAACTTTGATACTTAGCCGGAACAACTTAAAAACTTTCTATAGGCAGTTTAAACTACAGTGAAACTTTCTGGCCTACATGAGAATCTACAAAAACTTTTTTGCTTTAAGTAGAAACAAGTAAAAAACTTTTATACTTAGTCAAACAACTGAAAATCTTTCTATTTTAAGTTAAATCTACAGAAAAACTTTTAAGCCTATAAGAAAATCTACAAAAAACTTTTTTGTTTTATGTACAATGATGTAAAAAACTTTGATACTTAGCCGTAAAAACTTAAAAACTTTCGATAGGCAGTTGAAACTACAGTGAAACTTTCTGGCCTACATGAGGATCAACAAAAAAGTTTTGTTTTGAGTAGAAACAAGTGAAAACCATTTATACTTAGTCCAACAACTTAAACACTTTCTATTTTCAGTTAAATCTACAGTAAAACTTTTAAGCCTATAAGAGGATCTACAAAAAAATTAAATATTTTATGCAGAATGAAGTAAAATCTTTGATACTTAGCCGGAACAACTTAAAAACTTTCTATAGGCAGTTGAAACTACAGTGAAACTTTATGGCCTACATGAGGATCAACAAAAAAAGTTTTGTTTTGAGTAGAAACAAGTAAAAACAATTTATACTTAGTCCAACAAATGAAAAACTTTATATTTTCAGTTAAATCTACAGAAAAACTTTTAAGCCTTAAGAGGATCTACAAAAAACTTTTTTGTTTTATGTACAATGAAGTAAAAAACTTTGATATTTAGCCGGAACAACTTAAAAACTCTCTATAGGCAGTTGAAACTACAGTGAAACTTTCTGGCCTACATGAGGATCAACAAGAAACTTTTTGTTTTAAGTAAAAACAGGTAAAAAACTTTTATACTTAGTCAAACAACTGAAAAACTTTTTATTTTTAGTTAAATCTACAGAAAAACTTTTAAGCCTTAAGAGGATCTACAAAAAACTTTATTGTTTTATGTACAATGAAGTAAAAAACTTTGATACTTAGCCGGAACAACTTAAAAACTTTCGATAGACAGTTGAAACTACAGTGAAACTTTCTGGCCAACATGAGGATCAACAAAAACTTATTGTTTTAAGTAAAAACAAGTAAAAAACTTTTATACTTAGTCAAACAACTGAAAATCTTTCTATTTTCAGTTAAAGCTATAGAAAAACTTTTAAGCCTATAAGAGGATCTACAAAAATTTTTTTTATTTTATGTAGAATGAAGTAAAAAACTTTGATACTTAGCCGGAACAACTTAAAACTTTTTATAGGCAGTTGAAGGTACAGAAAAACTTTTAAGCCTATAAGAAGATCTACAAAAAGATTTTATATTTTATGTACAATGGAGTAAAAAACTTTGATACTTAGCCGGAACAACTTAGAAACTTTCTATTTTCAGTTGAAGCTACAGAAAATCTTTTAAGCCTATATGAAGATCTATAAAAAAAACTTTAATATTTTATGTAGAATGAAGTAAAAAACTTTTATACTTAGTCGATACAACAGAAAAACTTTCTATTGCCAGTTAAATCTACAGAAAAACTTTTAAGCCTATAAGAAGATCTACAAAAAACTTTTTTATTTTATGTAGAATAAAGTAAAAAACTTTGATACTTAGCCGGAACAACTTAAAAACTTTCTATAGGCAGTTAAAACTACAGTGAAACTTTCTAGCCTATATGAGGATCAACAAAAAACTTTTTGTTTTAAGTAAAATCAAGTAAAAAACTTTTATACTTAGTCGATAGAACTGAAAAACTTTTTATTTTCAGTTAAATCTACAGAAAACTTTTAAGCCTATAAGAGGATCTACAAAAAACATTTTTATTTTATGTACAATGGAGTAAAAAACTTTGATACTTAGTCAAACAACTGAAAATCTTTCTATTTTCAGTTAAAGCTACAGAAAAACTTTTAAGCCTATAAGAGGATCTACAAAAAACTTTTTTGCTTTATGTACAATGAAGTAAAAAACTTTGATACTTAGCCGGAACAACTTAAAAACTTTCTATAAGCAGTTGAAACTACAGTGAAACTTTATGGCCTACCTGAGGATCTACAAAAACTTTTTTGCTTTAAGTAGAAACAAGTAAAAAACTTTTATACTCAGTCAAACAACATAAAACTTTCTATTTTCAGTTAAAACTTCGATAAACTTTTTAGTCTACAAAAAAAACTACAAAAAACTTTTTTGTATTAAGTAGAAACAAGTATAAAACATTTATACTTAGTCAAACAACTGAAAAAATTTCTATTTTCAGTTATATCTACAGAAAAACTTTTAAGCCTATAAGAAGATCTACCAAAAAAATTTTTGTTTTATGTAGAATGAAGTAAAAAACTTTGATACTTAGCCGGAACAACTTGAAAACTTTCTATAGGCAGTTGAAGCTACAGAAAAACTTTTAAGCCTATAAGAAGATCTACAAAAAACTTTTTTATTTTATGTAGAATAAAGTAAAAAACTTTGATACTTAGCCGGAACAACTTAAAAACTTTCTATAGGCAGTTGAAACTACAGTGAAACTTTCTGGCCTACATGAGAATCTACAAAAACTTTTTTGCTTTAAGTAGAAACAAGTAAAAAACTTTTATACTTAGTCAAACAACTGAAAATCTTTCTATTTTAAGTTAAATCTACAGAAAAACTTTTAAGCCTATAAGAGAATCTACAAAAACTTTTTTGCTTTAAGTAGAAACAAGTAAAAAACTTTTATACTTAGTCGAAACAACTGAAAAACTTTTTATTTTCAGTTGAAGCTACAAAAAAACTTTTAAGCCTATAAGAAGATCTACAAAAAACTTCAATATTTTATGTAGAATGAAGTAAAAAACATTTATACTTAGTCGATACAACAGAAAAACTTTTTATTTTCAGTTAAATCTACAGTAAAATCAGTTGAAGCTAGAAAAAAAATGTTAAGCCTATAAGAAGATCTACAAAAAACTTTTTTATTTTATGTAGAATGAAGTATAAAACTTTGATACTTAGCCGGAACAACTTAAAAACTTTCTATAGACAGTTGAAACTACAGTGAAACTTTATGGCCTACATGAGGATCAACAAAAAAAGTTTGTTTTAAGTAAAAACAAGTAGAAAACTTTTATACTTTGTCGAAACAACTGAAAAACTTTCTAATTTCAATTAAATCTACAGAAAAACTGTTAAGCCTATAAGAGGATCTACAAAAAACTTTTTAATATTTTATGTAGAATGAAGTAAAATTATTGATACTTAGCTGGAACAACTTAAAAACTTTCTATAGGCAGTTGAAACTACAGTGAAACTTTATGGCCTACATGAGGATCAACAAAAAAAGTTTTGTTTTGAGTAGAAACAAGTAAAAACAATTTATACTTAGTCCAACAAATGAAAAACTTTATTTTTTCAGTTAAATCTACAGAAAAACTTTTAAGCCTTAAGAGGATCTACAAAAAACTTTTTTGTTTTATGTACAATGAAGTAAAAAACTATGATATTTAGCCGGAACAACTTAAAAACTCTCTATAGGCAGTTGAAACTACAGTGAAACTTTCTGGCCTACATGAGGATCAACAAGAAACTTTTTGTTTTAAGTAAAAACAGGTAAAAAACTTTTATACTTAGTCAAACAACTGAAAAACTTTTTATTTTTAGTTAAATCTACAGAAAAACTTTTAAGCCTTAAGAGGATCTACAAAAAACTTTTTTGTTTTATGTACAATGAAGTAAAAAACTTTGATACTTAGCCGGAACAACTTAAAAACTTTCAATAGGCAGTTGAAACTACAGTGAAACTTTATGGCCTACATAAGAATCAACGAAAAAAGTTTTGTTTTGAGTAGAAACAATTAAAAACTATTTATACTTAGTCAAACAACTGAAAACTTTCTATTTTCAATTAAATCTACAGAAAAACCTTAAAGCCTTAAGAGGATCTACAAAACCTTTTTAGTTTTATATACAATGAAGTAAAAAACTTTGATACTTAGCCGGAAAAACTTAAAAACTTTCGATAGGCAGTTGAAACTACAGTGAAACTTTATGGCCTACATGAGGATCAACAAAAAAAGTTTTGTTTTAAGTAAAAAGAAGTAAAAAACTTTTATACTTAGTCAAACAACTGAAAATCTTTCTATTTTTAGTTAAATCTACAGAAAAACTTTTAAGCCTATAAGAGAATCTACAAAAACTTTTTTGCTTTAAGTAGAAACAAGTAAAAAACTTTTATACTTCGTCGAAACAACTGAAAAACTTTTTATTTTCAGTTGAAGCTACAGAAAAACTTTTAAGCCTATAAGAGGATCTACAAAAAACTTTTTTGTTTTATGTACAATGAAGTAAAAAACACTGATACTTAGCCGGAACAACTTGAAAACTTTCTATAGGCAGTTGAAGCTACAGAAAAACTTTTAAACCTATAAGAAGATCTACAAAAAACTTTTTTATTTTATGTAGAATAAAGTAAAAAACTTTGATACTTAGCCGGAACAACTTAAAAACTTTCTATAGGCAGTTAAAACTACAGTGAAACTTTCTAGCCTATATGAGGATCAACAAAAAACTTTTTGTTTTAAGTAAAATCAAGTAAAAAACTTTTATACTTAGTCGATAGAACTGAAAAACTTTTTATTTTCAGTTAAATCTACAGAAAAACTTTTAAGCCTATAAAAGGATCTACAAAAAACATTTTTATTTTATGTACAATGGAGTAAAAAACTTTGATACTTAGTCAAACAACTGAAAATCTTTCTATTTTCAGTTAAAGCTACAGAAAAACTTTTAAGCCTATAAGAGGATCTACAAAAAACTTTTTTGCTTTATGTACAATGAAGTAAAAAACTTTGATACTTAGCCGGAACAACTTAAAAACTTTCTATAAGCAGTTGAAACTACAGTGAAACTTTATGGCCTACCTGAGGATCTACAAAAACTTTTTTGCTTTAAGTAGAAACAAGTAAAAAACTTTTATACTCAGTCAAACAACATAAAACTTTCTATTTTCAGTTAAAACTACCGATAAACTTTCTAGTCTACAAAAAAAACTACAAAAAACTTTTTTGTATTAAGTAGAAACAAGTATAAAACATTTATACTTAGTCAAACAGCTGAAAAAATTTCTATTTTTAGTTAAATCTACAGAAAAACTTTTAAGCCTATAAGAGAATCTACAAAAAAAATTTTTGTTTTATGTAGAATGAAGTAAAAAACTTTGATACTTAGCCGGAACAACTTGAAAACTTTCTATAGGCAGTTGAAGCTACAGAAAAACTTTTAAGCCTATAAGAAGATCTACAAAAAACTTTTTTATTTTATGTAGAATAAAGTAAAAAACTTTGATACTTAGCCGGAACAACTTAAAAACTTTCTATAGGCAGTTGAAACTACAGTGAAACTTTCTGGCCTACATGAGAATCTACAAAAACTTTTTTGCTTTAAGTAGAAACAAGTAAAAAACTTTTAAACTTAGTCAAACAACTGAAAATCTTTCTATTTTAAGTTAAATCTACAGAAAAACTTTTAAGCCTATAAGAGAATCTACAAAAACTTTTTTGCTTTAAGTAGAAACAAGTAAAAAACTTTTATACTTAGTCGAAACAACTGAAAAACTTTTTATTTTCAGTTGAAGCTACAGAAAAACTTTTAAGCCTATAAGAGGATCTACAAAAAACTTTTTTGTTTTATGTAGAATGAAGTAAAAAACTTTGATACTTAGCCGGAAACTTTATCTATTATAAATTTACAAAAAGTTATTAAAAGATTACTAAACCTGTTAACTAATAAAAAGTATTTTTGTAGTTTTATATAAAACAAATTGTTATTAATACTTTTTTCAACAAGTTAACTTTAAGGTTTCTAAAATTATAATCAACCCTAGTCGTTTTCAGTAAAAAGAGACTGTTTCATTTAAATTATTTGCCTTTACATGTTCTATGAATAGAAAACTTTTAAAACTAAAATATTTTACACTAAATTACTAAAACAAGTTAATACTTATGAAGTGTATGTAAACTGTATTTATAGTTTCATGTTTATATGTTTATAATTCAAAAAAACTTACTCATAACTATATTTGAAACTCTTTTATAATACTTTAATAAAAATTCTTAAAATGAGAATGTTTAACCTTTATTTTTAAATAATGACCTGGATTGTGAAAACCTTATTGCTAACATAAAATATTTTTTTTATTTTGAATATTTATAAAAGATAACTATGGTTATCAACAAAAACTTGTAAAATATTTGTTAAAAAACGTATAATATTAACTCAAGGTAAAAGTTTTTAGTCATTGTATAATTTTTTGTTTTTTAATTCTATTTTAAGTCCTGTTTAATATGTTTAGCATAATTTGTTTTTGTCTAACTATTGTTTTTTTATATACAATTTTACTTTATTTCTCTTTTAACAGTTTTTAAAAGTGTAGCATAGTTCTTAGTAAAAATTAAATGTTTTGAAATATCTAAATATTGTTTTGATTAAGATTTGTTCAAGATTTTACATATTTTTGTTGTTAATAAATTGTTTTTGTTATACATTTTTTCCATGATTAGTGAAAATATCTTTCTAGATTTTATTGACGAGATCTTTGACCAAAATTTAGTTTACTAGATTAAGTCTAGAAAAAATAAACTATAATTTTTTGTATAACATCTACCAACTGTTTAATTAAAACTTCCGAAAATCTTGAAGTACTTAAGATTAAAAAAGATTAAGAGATAAACTTAAATTTTATATGAAGTCTTTAAAATTTAATTTCAGACATAAAGATACTTTTTCTCTACATTTTTTCTAATAGTACAAAAACAAAGTTTTGTATTTTTTTAGTTTTTACACAATTGAATTAAATCTTAACCTTTGTAAAGAGTTACTTTTAGTTTATATTTATAACAGTCATAACTATTTATAATTGACTAAAAAATATTTGTATGTAGCCATAACTGTTAAAGCATATCAAGTTTAAAGTAATTTGACACTTTAAAATTTGATTAAGAAATGAATTTATAAAAAAAGACTTTAATACCTTGAAAGCAACTTACTTAAACTAATTCGTTAATGTTTAATTGAAATTGATTTAATTCTAAACTGGTTTCATTATTAGATCGCTAGTTAGTTAATTGTTCTTAATTACGTTTTAAGTTTTCCATTTACTTGAGTATTTACCTTGCTGTTTTAGAATTAGTTGTAAGTTTAATTTTAACAGAGTTTTCTTGTTTTTTTTATCATAGATTTTCCTTTTAGTTCAACATACAAAAAACCATCAGCACTTTGTTCTTCTTGAGAGTAAATTCAAAACAAAATTGTTTACTAAGAGATCTAAACTTTTTTTATTTGCAACTAAGATGCTGTTTGTCATTTTATAAAATTAAAATAATATACCGATTCAAATGTTGCTTAATAAAATGCTTGTTGCTTAATAAAATGGAGTTTTCTAATAGTTTATTACAAAAGTAAGCGCTTAAAATTATTGAAAGTTTATGTTTTCGTTCGGCTGAAACTTCAGCAGAACTTGTTTATTATATCTTAGTTCAAAATAAGTCATATTAACTCTTTCGTTTAATTTTGACACTCAAATAACTTTTTGTTTTAAGATGATTTCAAATAAACTTAACATTTTTGAACTAACGATTTTACTTTAAAACAAAATTAGCTTAATTTTATCTTTACATTTTTATTTGTAATTTAATGTAGTATGTTTAACGTTACTTGTGAAATTTATATATGTATTTTTTTAGATAAATTTTGATCAGAAAATAACTATCAAGGTTTACAGAAAAATGAGCAGCTTGAATTCTCATCAATTGGATGAAAACTTGGTAAGATTTTGTGAACAGTTTTAATTAAATTTAAACATAACTTGTTCAAAATTGCTAAATTAAATAAAAACATCAAATACAAAAACAGTTCAACTTACTAAATAAGTAGTTTATGTGCTAATTTATAAGAGGTTTTGTACATAAACCACGTAGAAATTATTAAATTTAATATAAAACACCAATCATACCGAACATTATAGAAAATCGCACAAGAACCTGATGTTGGTGAAACGCTCAACTCCCTTCGAGCGATGGCTGACTGGCATGTTCGGTATTCACAACAAGAAAAAAGTAGGAGGGAGGAGGGACCAAGTTTGAGAGAACAACCTCAAGCTCAGCAACAAGAGTTAGTAAAATGATAATAGTTGTCAATTGAGCACTAAACGTATAAAGTTTTGTTTGATTTATGTTAACAATTTTACGCTTGAGTAAACATAACACTGCTATTTATCAACCAATCACATGACAGGCAGCAGCAACTCACGTTCGACGAGGGGCAAACGCGGGAACTTGTACAAACCATCCGCCAGTTCCAAGAAGGTCTCGACCGCCATTTCTTTCCCAGGGTGGACCCGACCCCGCCACCTGCCGGCCTGACCCCGGAACGGATCCGCAAGTTCGCCCACGTTCCGGCCGACGAGGTTTTGGCGGGAGAAAAGTGCCACTGCTGCATGGACGAGCTGTGGATGGGCAGGGACGTGGTGAGGATGGACTGCGGACACGTGATGTGCCCAGGATGCGCCACCACGTGGTTTGAAAACCACAGAACGTGTTCAATGTGTCGCCACCTATTCTCTAACAATTGACAGCAGATTGTATGTTTGTGATTTTGCAATGAATTTTATAAGTTATATTTTTTAATTAAAGTTAACAATAAGCATTTATTTTGATGAAATTTTTGTTAGAGTTTATTTCAACGTGTCTGTCGTGCGATTATTATTAGTGAAAATAAAATTTGGTTTAAAAGAATTTTTTAGTAATCTTTTTACTAATACTATAATATCTAGTAGTTTTTACTGTTAAATATGCAAAAGCCTTTTTTGGAAATCTCTATAAGTGACCTTCTAAGAAAAATACGTTTATGATTTTGGGGTGGCTTCATGCTTGATTTTTGAAGCCTATGCTACAATTAAAATAAAAGATAACTAAGTTCTAAACTATTAACTAAATGTGTTAATCAAAAAAACAGTGTAAAAAAAGCTTTAACTACTATTGTTTATAAGATACAATTACAATTAACAGTTATAAAGTGAATAATATGGTATAGAACAGGGGTCGGCAGCCTTATGTAACTCGCGGGCCAATTTGCCTAAGAAAAATTGCTCGCGGGCAGTACTATTTAGAAAAAAAACTTTGAGGGCCGCATATAATTGAAAATGTTTTAGTAATCAGTAGAAAAATATTATTCAACATCTAAAATATAATAAATTAAGCAATATTAGAGAACTAGTAAAGAGTATCTATTGAATTAAGAGCCTAACTGTAAGTTTTTATTACAAAACCTTAAAATTTTATTGTTTTTAATATTTACATTTCTAGCTGAAAAGGAGCTGGCGGGCCGCAGATTTTGACTTTGAGAGCCGCATTAGGCCCGCGGGCCGCAGTTTGCCAACCCCTGGTATAGAATTTGGTTTTTGATATAATTCCGATAAAAATAAAACTTTATTGGAAAAGTTAAAAAGAACTATAATGTTTTAAAATTATGTTTTTCAAAAGTCCATTCCTTTTTAAAAATGCTCTGTTTAAAAATAGTTAAAACTGTTTATATAGTTGCTTAAAATATTTAACTTTGAAACAAAAAACTTTCATGCAATATTTTTTTTTTTTCTTATTATTTTCTAATAGCACTTTATGTTTTATATGCTTGATTTTTAAAGTGATTTTGTTAATGAAAAGTTAAAAAATAGAAACTAGCTAGACGAAGCAAAATTCTCCAAATGTTTTTATGAGAAAAAACAGTAGTCAGCTTGATTTAATTTATTACTAGCTTGTAAAATGCAAACAAATTAATACCATGATCAAATACCTATAAAACTATCAGGCATGAAAGTGTAGATGAAAATAAGGTCTTAACTGAATTTTAAATTAAAAAGTAATTAATAATAAAGCATTTAGAGAATGTTAAGCATTTTTTACTTCATTTTAGTAAGTAAATAACGATTTAAAGTATCAAAGTTCTTAAAGTTATAAGAGTTATTATAAATATATAGTTACAATAGAGTAAAAAGTATAAAAAAACATATGCAAATTAGTTCTCACTAGAATTCATGTTATAAGAAATTTATACTTTTGTTGCAAAATATACAAAAAGTAAACAGCTGCTTCAGTTTTACTTTGAACCAAACAGACAATTATAAAAAGTTTGTGCTAAGTACAAAGCTTTTTTTTAAACAAAATACTATTATGTACAATTTTTTGCATAGAAATTTCCAAACGAAAGTAAACGTTATAAAGTATTTTTTTGCTAAGTATAGAATATTAATGATTTCAAATAACAACAAATAAAACTAATAATTAGGTAAACTAAATATTTTTTTTAGAGTTTTAAGAATATTTAAATGGAGTATACTAAAGAAGTTTTGAGACTAATCACAAACTTTCATTTCAAGTTTAAGAATCTTTTTAGTTGAGTAAAAAAAACATAATAATAAATCAACTTGTTTTTTCGTACAAGTTTGTAACAAGTTAAGTATTCTTTAAAAGTTTAGTTTTTTGTAGTAAATAATAATTATCAGCACACTGCACAATCCTTTGTTTCTTAAAACTCATCCTGATTTAGCAAATATTTCTCGTCAACTATTTATGATTTTGTTTTCAGTTTTGTATGAAAACCATTTTTGTAAACAAGTTGAATTTGAAATTGCAATTCGTGGAGGTAGAAATATAAATTGCGTTACAAATGAATTATTGAGCAGAAAGGTTCTGATTTTAAAGTTCTCTCAAGCTTAATTCAAAATTGCTACAGATATATGAATGCATAACAGCTCTTACTAGATCTGATAATAGCTTTTATTTATGTGTTTTGTGGATATGATGAAAGTGGCAACTGGACTTCTTCTTTTGAAGTTTATTCTGAAAATATAAGTATTGGAAAAAAGTTGCACCTTTTGTAGACGACCGAAGCAGATAAAGCTTTCGTTCGTTTATGAAAACAGCTATTGTTTAGCGGTAATTCTGGAAGAAAAGGATATGAAATAAAGTATGACTATGAAATAAAGTATGACTATATAAGTGTTAAGAACAATAAGTTGAATAAAATAGCAAAACTACAAATAAATTGGAGATAGTTTGAGGTAGGTCGAAATGTATGATTATCTTTTAAATCGTTTTTATTTTTTCCAGTGTCCAAGAAAATGAGAACTCCTTTGTTCAGACAGTAGATAATAATTTATAGGTATAACAAAATTATAGTAAAAAGTACAATATTGCTTTTACTGTCTTAAAAATGAACAAATAACACGCTTTCGATTTACTAGTACTTTCGTTTATTAAAACATTATCAAGCGATAAACGGCTTATTCAATATATTGAATTGATGAAATGTATGATTATCATGTTAACAAATGAACATTTTTCTCTAATACGAATGAATATAAATGAAATTACTCTTTAATTAACATGAGTAGTAAAACGTTTGTAGTTGAAAGATAATTGTTCCTTGGTATATGACATCGTTTCCAGAAAATTTGCAAAGTTCAAATAATTTTAATACAATACCTTATAATAATAGTTCAAGTACTTTTTTTTTTTTTGCTACTTCTTAAGTTTAAAAAAGGTTGTCATGATGTGTTTGTCCAACCTATTATACTTATGATTTGAAAACTATCTGTGTTCAATTTAAATCAAATAAGCCAGAGATGTTATGTAAAACAACAATTATTTAATAACAACAGCTTTTGCATGTTATTTGTTAGTTGATCGACAAAAAAATATTCCTCAAAATATTTGGTCTCTAGGACCTAGGGTACATACAATTTTAGAAATTAAACTAAATGGTCCTTGAAAAGTTTGTTTGCAGGAAAATTTTATTACTATTTAACAAAGAAAAACAATCATTTTATAATCTTCATTATAACTTGACTAACTATTTTCACTCAGTAAGTTTAAAAACCTATTAAACTTAAAAGGTTGTGCACGTTTGTTATTAAATATGTACTAAATGTCAACAATTATTTCATTTAGTACATATAGAGAGAACTATACTTTTTAATTTTAAGAACATTTATCCTGTTATTAATAACCGTTTCTTTGCTGGCTAAGCGTTTCACTAGGGAAAATATCGTCGCTCCGGTCAATTTGTATGCTACATGATCTCTTAAACCTCTAAAACAGAGATTGACAACAATTTCAGTCGGCGGGCCAGATGTGAAAAAATTAAGTCCTTTGCGGCTGGAGCATTTAAATTTCATTAAACTTATAAATATTTCTATTCAATAAAATACTAGATCTATATGACATACTTTCTACTATACGTAGTGTATTGTTATTTCTTGTAGCTTTTAACAATTTTACATTTTACAAAACCTAGTGAACGTATAAAAATTAGGTTTAGAGGACTAATATACTAGATCTATGTGACATACTTTTTACTATACCTAGAATATTTTTTTTTTGTAATCTTTAGATATACATAAAACATTTTATAAAACATAGTGAGCGTATAAAGATTTGATTTGGAGGACCAAATTTTTATGCTTCAGTCATCTATTCGCACGACCCTAATCAACTCAAAAAAAACTGCATTCGGCCCACACGTTAATTACGTCAAGCGATATGTTTAGAAAGGCTTTAACACTGTAACTAGCTCAGTTTCTCTAGTTTCTCTCCTGTTAAGAACCATTTTATGTTTTTTACAGAAATTCCCAGAGGATAGTGTTTAAACGCGAGCTACTTTTCAGGTACAGCCGCAAATCAAGTAACATTCTTAATTTGTGTGATACTGACATTTGGAACGGATAAAAGCGCCTACCAGGTTTCAATTAAGCATAAATTGGACGAAAGATGTTAGGGAAAGTCCCTACTGTGTAATTTTCCCGGTATTGGCGAGGTAAAAATTCAGAGGATTGGAACACTGTTAATCGAACGTGGGTCGTTATCGGACTGGGTAATAGGGGACTGCGCGTCATCTGAGCGAAAAAAAAGAAAAAAGGGATAGGAATAATGAAGATAAGACCAAAACGAACATAGACAGCAAATTTAAACATTTTATACACTAACAACATATCAAAAGTTCGAACTCGATTAGCTTTTCTGCAACCCTGCAAGACTGCGGAGTTTTCCGAAAATCAAGCTTCCCATTCGGCTCCCTCGCGAAATGCGGACTATAACCGTTCGCTGACGTAAGACTACGAAATAGACGTATGTAGACAAATATCCGTAGAGTTAAAGTTTAAAGTAAATTAAATAAAAGTAATGGAGTAAATTATAAACATTGTATTCTATGCAGAAGTGGCAAATGTTTTTTGAAAACTTTTCCAGGCTTTCTTTCAGGTTTTAAAAGTACAGGTTTATTTATATAAAATTAAGATTGAGTTAAAAATCTATCTTAAATAATATAAAATACTATAGATTCTTAACAGGTGTTTAAAAATAAATAAAATTCTAAATGTTGGTAAAAAAGCTACTGTACATGATAGATTTTACGTACTTAATCATAATTTTATTCTTATAATAGTAAAAAGTTTTTAAAATTTCAAGTTTTCAATATTTTTAGCAATTTTTGTCCGAAACTTAAGTTCCCATGATTTTATTTTCCAATTCCTTGTTTATCCTTTTGCTTAAATTGTTAAACTCCAAGTTTTTCCATTATTCAAGGATTTTTGGAAACCATGTCTATAACAATCGAAACTAAATGACCATTAAGATATGGTTTCTTTTAATATACGGTCATTATATTCAGGGTTGCCGAATGTTTTTTTTTATCCAGGTTTCAAAAGTTACACGTTTTTGTGTCTATTTTTTCTTTAAAAATAAGTTTAAGGTAAAAAACTGTGTAGAGTACTCTGAAAACATTGAAAAGATACTGTGAAGCAACTTTGAATGTGTTTTTAATAAAAATAACTTAGATGATGACAGAAAAATATTTATACAATAGATTTTATGAATCATTTAAAAATGTTATTACTAAGCATGTAAAGCTGTTTAAAATTCTAGGTTTTTTTATGATTTCTGTTCAACATTCTAGGCTTTTTTTTCGAAATTTATAAAATTTCAGGATTTTTTAGCCTAAATTGTCAAATTCCAGGTTTTTTGGCAACCCTGTATATTTCAATTTTTAAATTACCTAATACAAGTTCTTTTAAATCTATGAAATGTTTAGAAAAAATCACACATAGTTAATATTCCAAACCTTAACAAAAAATTAACTACTACTTATTTACTATGTAACTTATTTATAAATAATTGATAAAATATTTTTGACAAGAATGCATCTTTCTTTAAAGTCAAATAAGTAAAAATGGTGAGATCAAAAAAAAAATTTGGTTCAAAATAAAAAGTTTTATTACTTGTTATTAAAAAAACTAGTTTAGGGTAAACAACTAAAATAAATGTTTTAAACAATTTATAACAGAAGTTTTAAGACTGAAACAAAAACTTAGACTGAATTAAAAAATTTCAAACTTTTATTTTAATATTTAAAACTATTCTTAAAATAATAGATAATTAAAAACTTCTGTTGTAAATAACTGTAAAACAATTATCTAACAACATTATGTAAACAACCTAAAACAAGGGAATTAAACCACAGGGGTAATTAACTCCAGGTAAAGAACTGCTGATCTAGAAGATAAAATTTAGGTAAGTATAAAAAATTTAATTGTAATCTAAAATATTAAAAATAGAAATCAACTTATGTTAAAAATCTATATAACAGTTTTCTTCTAAAATTGTCTTTTTCATCAAAATTTTTTACACTTTATACTACGTTTTATCTTTCTAAACTTTTGGAATTATAATTAAGTTTTTTGCAAATAAATAGCCAAGTTAAAAGCTTAATACTAAAATTAACAAATTTTAATATTGTATTTAAATGAAAATAATAAGTAAATAATGATTAATTATCATAAATGACATAAAAACTTTTTTTTTCAACGTAATAAACTCAACATAATAACAACACCAAACTAAATAAAATTTTCGTTAAAAACATGAATTACTTACTACAGAAAAGTTTGAGTTCAGCTTTAAATGACTAAAAGCAATACTTTTAAAACTTTAATGAATACCTGAGATTAAATTTAAAGATTACAAATTTTTATATGACAACTAAAATTATTATGAAATACAAAAGAGCATTTATATTTAAAAAAAAATGTTGTTGTTAGAGTAGAACCCATGATCTACCAGTTATCTCGATAAACTTCGCTCCGAATCTCCCTTCACCTGGCGTTTGTTTCTGAAAACAAATTAAATATAAATACAAACAGATCTTTTTAAAATAAATAAGTTTAAATATGAAATATATTACTTCTACTTTAACAAAAAAAATATGTAGCCACACTTTCATGATTGGAAAAAAATTTAAAAGCTTCATACACTTTCATGAATATTAAAAAGTTTTAAAGCTTTTATCGGGGTTTCCAAAAGCTTTTTGTAATATTGTTCTAGGTTTTCAGTATTTCTAACACATTTTTGAAAAACAAGTTTTTTGGTCTGTTTTATATTAGAAGAAACTGTAAAGCTGCTTTGAATGTGTTTTTTAATGATACAATCAATTTTTTGCTTTTATGACATATTTGTTGTATCTTATCGAAATATTACTTAACATATAAAAAAGCTTAAAATTCCAAGTTTCTTAGTGATAAGTATTGTTCAAAATTTTTGATTTTTCAGTTTTCTTTTTTAATTCTTTAATTCAATATTTTAAGTTTAATGGGCCTAAATTTTGCAGTTACAACATGTGGTGTCATTCTATATTGCTGTGTGCAGCCACTAAATGTTATGTCATGTAGTGGCTGCACACTTCAATATAGAATGATGCCATATGAGTAATTGCGCACTGCAATAAAGAGTAATGCAGTTGTAGCTTCACACAGTTCTATAGAATGACGTAACATGTAGTGGCTGTATATATTAATATAGACTGACTTAACATGTATTAGCTGCACACAGCGGTATGACTTTTTATGGGTACTATTTTATGGGTACTATTTTATGAGCACTATTTTATGGGTAAAATTGCTGCAGTCAGTTGTTTTTGTTATTTAAATAAGATCACATCAAATTATAGGCAGAATTGGTTGAAGCAATTCTACAGATAAACAGTGCTCATAAAATAGTACACATAAGGCTAAGCCACTACTTCTATCAGTTTACTAAATATAAATTATAAAAAAAAACATATAAATCAAAAAATTAGTTTAATTGTGTACATGTTTTTGTTAATTTTTCTTAACTAGATAATAAAGTTTTTGTAGTTAAGATTTCATAAACAAATACATAAAAACAACTTATATACAAATAAACTAACTGTTTCATTTATATGTACATTTATTTATTATAATTTTTGTTAAAATTTAATAATATAAAATTTTGCTCAAATTATAAAATAGTGCCCATAAAATATTACATAAAAGGCCAAGCCACTACTTCTATAAGATTACTAAATATAAACTACATATATACAATTATAAAACAAACAATTGGTTTATGTGTGTTTAAGTTTAACTTTTAAATTTTGTTTATAAAATATTAAATACAAAAACTATCCAAAGTATTTATAATATGCCAAGCCATTACTTTTGTTAGTTTACAAAATATAAATTAAAAAAATAACTTATAAATCAAACAATTGGTTTAAGTGTATACAAGTTTTTTTTTTCATTATAAATCTTAGATAAAATATACCCATAATCTTTTAATATGTCTAGCCACTACTTTTGTTAGTTTAGAAAATATAATTCAAATAAATGTACATATAAATCAAACAATTAGTTTATTTGTATTTAAGTTGTTTTTTATTTTTTTTATTTATAAAATGTTAATTACAAAAACTACCCATAATATTTGTATTAAGCCTAAACACTATTTTATTTTTCATTCAATTGCAGCAACTTAACTGCAGCAGCATCTCAATACTACCCATAATTTTAATGACACAAACTATGGGCAGAATTGATTGCAGTAATTCTACCCATAAAAAAGTACCCATAAAAAGACCAACCCCCACACAGTAATAAGGAATGACTTAACATGTAGTAACTTCTAACCAGGAATATAGAGTGATGCCACATGTAATTAATAGTTTTTTTTTCATTGCTTTTCATATTAAAGTCTTCTGTTTCACTATAGATACATTTTATTTTCATTTAAACTATTTTAGTAAAACTATTCTGTCGATTATTTACCATAAATTTTTCCATGTTGCATGATGTCAAAAAGTTTTACTATAGAAAACTCTATCAAACCTAAACTTAAATGAAATGATCATCTGATAGGTTTATACTGGAAATGATTGTAAACTGTTCTGGTGTACGATTGATAATTATAAGGTTTTTTTGTAAAACGGGTTTTTGGACCAAATTTTAGAGTGTATTTTGGTCGTTCAATAAACAATACTAATTTAAATATCAGGGTTGCCACTCTTTGAGTCAAAAAATCTTCCCTGAGTGACCAGAAACTTCCCTGAGTAACCTTAAACTTCCCTGAGTTACCCTGAGTTTTTTTCAAATCCTTAAAAATTTTATTATTTATCAAAAAAATTACAATGTTAATTCTAAAAAAATTAAAGAGCTAGCGGCAAGGCAAAAAAAATTTAAATAAGCACCTAAAAATAAATAAATTTACTTTTGGAAAAAAATATTGATCTGGATTAACTAAATCTCATTCTAGATCTAGAAAAAAATTTCCCTGAGATTTAAAAAATTTTTTTTAATTTTACTGAATTTTCAGATAAAAACACAACTGCCAGTTAAAAATCCAAAAGATTGACTCAGCTGGTTATAGATTTCCAACTCCGTACTCTACAGTGACAACATTGATTAACTTTATATACAAACCCAAAAGCCAGCTGTTTAAATTAAATAACACAAAACTACTTTATAAGCATATAATTTAAAATAACAAAATTGAAGTCCTTTAAAAAATAACATTTTGATAAAACAATTTCTAACCGATGCGTTCAATT
This sequence comes from Thalia democratica, assembly GCF_965202585.1. Lineage (NCBI taxonomy): Eukaryota > Metazoa > Chordata > Thaliacea > Salpida > Salpidae > Thalia > Thalia democratica. Next base: position 99,768,205 of record NC_139165.1, read on the forward strand.
ATGAGTCTTGCACGGAAGAGGCCGCAGAGAGCCGACTGTGCACCGTGTCCCGGGGTCTTGGTCCTTGACACTTGACGTAGGTGATTCTGAGCTTCTCCAGTCAGACATGATTGGCCAACATGGCTGCGTACAGAGAAGACATACGGTTTTGACCTTCATGACGTGGGCGCAGTATTTGACATTATATGTTAATAACAAAATAATATCTAAATATATTATTGTAAAAATCTAAATAAACTTTATTATAGGTTAAGTTTACAGTAAGCTAACAAATAGCTGTCAAATTTGAATATTAAAATAATTCAATACATTTAACCATCTAAAACAACTATAGATATCCTACTTAGTCTATCTTTTCAACTTCCAGCAATATTTATTTAATCTGATAGGACATGTATTTCCATTTAAAAAATAGGTTATAAATAGATTATAATAATATAAGTAGTAATAGATGTAAGCGCATTTTATATCTTTTTAAATGAATTATAACTAAAACGTATATTATTAACACCAAAACTAATATTTTGTTACTACTTAGTGTTATTTTTAACAAAGTAATTTATAAAGAAACATAATAGCTATACTTATATCATGCAGAGTTTGATAAAAATATTTTGACGGTTTTACAACACTTTTTGAATATTTTGATGTGATAGTAACAATTATGATTAAAACTTAACAAATTTTTTTAAAACACCATTTTGAAAAACCTTAAAAATGATTGCAAATAGTAGCATTTCATTAACTAACTTTTTTAAAACAGTGTTTGAACATATAAACTGTTTTTTAATATCTTACTGTCTATTATTTATTTGTAATTAAATTTACAGTATCTGAATTTTTCAAAATTCTATTAAAAAATCGTAAACTGCAGAATGCAAAGTATATTAGCTTTAATTATATAAAAAAATTGTAGAAATATATTTTTGTATTTATAAATTTTTTTTTATCAACCATATCTATAAAAAAATTAAAACTTTGCTACTAACTTTTCTAAATTAAAAAAAAATTTACACCCACAGATTAAATGTAACATATATATATTTTTTTAATATTTATTTTGTTTTATTAAAATACGTAAACGAATCAATGCAATTGTTTTATAATTATGTAAAGAAAGTATTAACATATTTTTTAACTCTACAACAATGTGATACACATAAGAGGAAAAACAATATGAAAAAGTTTTTTGCAAACAATTGGTCAATACTCAAAAAAAAACTAGCTACTTTAAAGTTGATAGATTAATAAAATGATTGTTATAAAATCAATCTTAGGTAAACTACAACAATCTACTTTCTACCGGCTCATATATTTAGCTATGCAGGACATTTTATAATTTATTTCTTATTAAGATATATTGCTTTTATTATATTGATTTTGGATAAACTTTTATTGCTTATCATTAATAACTTCAGATGATCTGATATAATTTTCAAATAAGGCCTTGTGGCTCCCCTGTTGCCCCTTTGAAAATCAAGGACCCCTTTTGCAGCTTATGGTCCCCTATTTTTTGAAAAGGCCGCCAGAGAGGCAGAAAGGTTCATTTTATTTTTATATACCAAATGTTTTTTTCATTTTTTGGTTTTCACCTTCTATAAGGAAACTCTGGAAGTCACCAGCTTTGACCAAATATTTGTATCTTAAAAAAAATCTTTAAATTTTGTCAAGTGACAAAAATTTCTGATAGCTCAGGTTAAACTCCACAAAACATAGTCAATTTATAAAATTTGACCCAATCAGGTTTAATAATATTCAATCCTTTTATTAGAATTTAAAAAAAAAAAAAAATAATTTATGATAAATATATAAAAAAAATTTTGTTGTCTTTAAATTTTAATTGTTAGTTATTACAACAAAAATTTTTTATATAATGTAAGTAACACTTTTATAAATGTTACAACAGATTAAAATTAAAGGTTAACGTAGGGTAGGGGTAGGGAGTACTTGGTTGATGTTTGCTGGACTTATGTAAACATATGATTTGGATGTGTTTTGACTTTATTAAAAAGAACTTTGTAATAAAATTTTTTTTTTTTAAAGTTAGATCTCAAAAAACTAACTGGAACCCCAAAAATCACACATTTTATAATTTTCTGACTTTAAAATTAATAAAAACACTTATTTATACATGTTCTAGACTTATAATTTTTATCTTAAATGAAAGCCAATACTTCAAGACATTCATTTAATGGCATTTCAGCTGTTTTGGTATTTATGACGTCATAATCACACAAAATATTTAAATTTTGTCTGTAAATGAAAAAATAGTACAGTGATGTTTTTCTAATCAATTTAAAAAAGTATTGTATTTTTAAAATTTGTAGATGTACTTACTTAACTTTAGAACTTAGATAATGTGGTATGTATGTTAAGGGATAGCTGAAGTGATAATATTTTTAGTATATTTAATTAAAGTTAAAAAAAACCTAAAGTAAATATTCAAATTGCATTACTACAAAATATTGAAAACATATTATTCATTTTATGCAACATAATGTTGTATGGCATCAAATAATTTTGTATGTTATATGGCAGTTTTAATGTTAATGACTGCAAATTTAGGACTATAATAAAGAATTGAGGGACATTGCAAAATAAAATGTACAATGCACTGTATCATTTACATTTTGCAAAACTTGTTTGCATATTTTCTCCAGGTTTTCAAAATTTCCTCCACGTTTTTAAAAGGACACATATTTTGGTCTACTTCTAGTTTAAAGTTAACTTTAAGGTATAAAACTGTTTTAAATAGTATAAAAATATTGAAATTTTACTACTTAACATGTCAAAATTTTTAAAAACTCTAGATTTTTTTAAGGTTTTTTAGACTAAATTTTCAAACTCTAGGTTTTTCTAGGTTTTCAGATTTTTTAGCAGCACTGCATTTAGTACTACTACCTAACATTACTTCGAAGTGACTGATACTTTTAAAACTAAAAGTATAAAATAACTGTCACATCATTAACAAAATTTAATGGTCTTTCTGTTTGAAATAATTACTTAAACATAATACACATAAATATACAAAAAACTATCATAAAGTTTCTTTAAAAGACATCAGTTTTACTATTAATACTATTTGAATATAATTTCTCAGTAAAAATAATAGATCTTAAATTAAAAACACTCCATTCCCCATCAATTAAAAAGATATATAAATATATTCTAAATGCAAGTTCAGGAAATAACGCTTAGGTGGGTAAGTCTTGTAAGTCCTATTATCATTTCTACCTCTAAAAGTAGCAAAATACCATGTGTCTGATAACTCTTCACTAAATAAAATATGCTCTAAAACTTCATCTTAATTTTTTTCTTTCTGTATATTGGGGGAAAAGCACCTACAATTAATAATGCGTCAGCATTTGTTATTAAAGAACACAGAGAGCAGTCATCATATTCTGAAACAAGAGCACACAAGTTTAGAAGTCTTTTCTTGTGGGTATTACCATTTATTTTAAAAAATTCTTAATTGTACAACTCTTTAAATTTCTGTGACTCTCTAAAGGAAAATAACTCAATACAAACAATAACTTAATTTTGACCAGGATAAAATGAGATGACTAGAATGCGGCTCTTCCATGCTCACTACAGGCCCACCCCAATTTTAACACAGTTTGAGATGCTTCTGCAATATTGATCTCTTTACTTACTTTTTTCAATTTATTTTTCTGTTTGAGCTTAAAGTTTTTTTTCTCTGCTACCCATCTTTGATCAACAAACAACTTTCATGTAAAAAAACTTAGTCTCAAAAAATTATAAATAAATTCAGATATTTTCAATATTTTTAGTGATAAAAACTGACATTTTACCAGTATTTCTAAAAAAATGCAAGATTGATCTGATAAGTAAATACCCTATTTTTTAGATACATAATTAGTAATTAATTGCTTGATCGTCAGGATTTTCCATGTTTGTGGTTTTGAATGGTAAAAACTTAACCTTGTTGGTGTTTGCCAAATAACAAGTGTGGAATAAAGATGACCATTTACATGGCGGTCATTAAACAGATTTGTTTTAGTGTGTTCAATAAACTTGTAAAAAGCAAAGGTTTTTTATTTAAAAGAGGAACGTAACTCAAATATGTTTTAACAATTAAGAGTTGATTTTTAGAGTGGAATGGGAAATTACACATGATGAAACTTGACTTTTGCATAATTATAGTTTTTGAAGAGAGAAGAGTAAGAACTGATGTAAATTCACTTAACTTCAAAAGTTGTCTTAAAGTTAAGATACTTTTTATTGCTTATAAATTTTGGTTCAAAGTTTTGTTTAATGAGTTTGTAAGTAATTTAGCAACAAAAGTCATCTACAAAATCAAAAATAAATTTTCTAAATTAGTTCTTTTTTTTTCATTTTTCTGTCATTAAACAGTAAACCCTTGGTGATTGTAAAAAATCGGCTAACTGGATTAGTTATTTGTCTCTGATGTAGTAAATTATAAATTATTTAAAGAAAATGGGTTCTATAAGAATATTTTAGATTTGTTTAAAAATATTTTATGTTTTATGTTTGAACTTTGACAGCAAGAAATATAAAAATATTATATTATTTAAAATAAATTAATTCCTATAATTTTTAACATAAAAATTTTTATAATTTGTATTTACTAAACATCTAAAAGGTATTTGGAAATAAAATAATTGAAATATAAAATTTAAGTGCTCCTTTTTTCTGTAAAATAAACAAAAAATTAGTAGTAAAATAATGATGAGGTAGAAATATTGTAGAAAACTACTATATAAAGTCTTTTAACTTATATTTTAATAGAACCTGATATATTTAATTTAAAAAACGTAAAAAATTTAGTCTTAGGCTACATACATTTTAATTTAATATTCCAAAATCACTATAAGTACTAACTTTTACAAAGTTCCACTTCCTATTTCTTTTTTTAAATTAATTTGGACCTACTGTGTAATTGACATAATATTTTGAGAAAGAAAATGAAACTTCTTTTAAAAAGGAAATTTAATTTATCTAGTTTGGTTTATTTATTCTTTCATTTAATTAATAATAAAAAACTAGTATTTTTTAATAAAATAACTGAATTTTATTTTTATTATACAAGCATACCAACTTTTATGAAGTAAACAAATGTTTTATATAATTTTATTAACTGATTTTCTTACAAGGGAATTTCAATATGTTCAAAACAAGCTACTACTCTCAATACTTCAAATATAAAACTTTATTTATTTGTAAACTAACAAAATAACTTTTATAAGTGCTTAAATAATAATAACTGTTATGTAACAAATAAAATAGTTTTTTTAAGACTTGAGTTTTAAAAAATAAATATAACAAATTGAAGTGGGAATTTAAAAAATAGAAGTTAGCAGTTTTTAAACCAAAGAAAAATAAAAAACTTTGAGATCTAAACTAACTTAAGAATTAAAAATTAACATAGAAAATAATTTGCTCAAAAAATTCAAACATATGATTACATTTTAGTACATTTAAATTTTTTAATAACTTTTTGTATATCACCTCACTTGATGACATTTATAATAGAAATTTGTAATTTTTAATTATTATGATTAACTTGTTTAGTACTGTTAACAATTTATTTTTAAACTTCTTTCAAATTTAAATATTATAAAACATTCTTAGACATGGTTGAAGATTTTTTATATAAATAACTAACTAATTTTATTTAAACATGAACTATTAGGCAGATTTTAAAGAATATGAAACTTTCACTTAATTGTTGGTTTATTTTTTAAAAATAATTCTAATACACATGAAAATTTCAATTTTTAAACTGTCAGTTTGATTATAAATATTCTTGTAAACTCACTCAGAACATAACAAAAACATATCATATTTTTCAAGTTACAAACATCAGATTTTTAGGAAATTTTCTTAAACAAATTAATATATTTTAAAAGTAAAAGTCTTTTGAATTTTAGAAAATATGCATAATTAAATTTAAAAAACATAAATAAATAGGTGATTTCTTTCAAATAGGTAACTTTCAAAAAAAGTCAATTCCTAAAAGAAAATTTATGTAGTGAAAATAGACTAGTTTCAAAAATTATTAGTTAACAAATTTAAAAATTGTTGATTTTTTTTGCATTTTTAAGAAAAACATTGAATTCTACGTTTATTTAGCCTAAATTATCAAATTTCAGACTTTTTATGATTCCAGGTTTAGTAGCTACCCTGCTTTAAAATATAGTTATCTCATAAATTATTTTGATATTAAACAGCTTAAAAAAGTAATTCGTAGCTTAGTTAACAAGTTAAAAAATAAGGAAAATGTATTAAAAATAGTTATTTATCCCCCTCATAATCAAAGCAAATGATTTGTATCTCAATGACTTGAGGTCTTCCTTCACACCAATTATATATGAATAAATAAAAAGTATAGATCAAGTATAATAAAATAAAAAACGTGTTTATTGGTATTATTAATATTAACAGGCCATTTCTTTTTTGTAAAATATAAAATATTTCTTAATAAACTACAAAAATTATAAAAACAAGTATACTTTAAAATTTATTTTAGCCATATCAACAAAAAATATTTAATACTTTAAATAATAAAAAAACGGCTTGTAGATATTAATAAAACCAAAATACTTATTTTTATTTTTTCAAATATATACTTCTTTTAAAGTTGAGGCACTTTAAATTTTTTTTTAGAATTTGCAATGTCAAAATTTGAGTTCTCTGAATTAAGTGAATGTGCACCCAAAATAGACAAATTAAAAATATACTAAACATACTTACAGACTTGGGGAAAGAACCTAATAGAGTTACTGTAAACTTTGATTCAATAACATGGTAATAAAAATTGTGGCAGATGTTACTTTACAGTAGGTAATCTCAATTAAATTTCTTCAAAAATTTTTTTTGTTTTTTTTTACTTAATAAGTATATGTATTAAACATGAATTTAAAAAAAAAACTATAAAAAAAACAAAGCTTAAAGTTTTATTACTGCAAACATTAAAACCCTTTTTTTAATGCAAAAGTTAATTTAAAGTACGCTTTTTCGAGTAAAACTTAAATTTATTAACTGACAAAAAAAAATATTAGTATCATAGTGACGTAACAAACAAGTTACACATTTTCGCGCAACAATGTTTTTTGCATATAAGCTCAGCTAAATTTAACATTTTTAACCCAAACATGTGTACCCACCACGGGACATTATTTGAAAGCTCTGAAAAGAGTTTAAAACTGTTACCTTGTTTCAATAATTAAAACTTAAGGAATCCTTAAAAAATTATAGTTTTTTATAAATTAGATCTAAAATTAACCGCTAAAGACAAAGCATTAAAATTGTTTTGCTTAAAAAAATGTTGTTGTAAACAATTTTTGGTTGTAGTTTACAATTAAACAGTGTATTGTAAAAAGTTAAACCAATTTTTTAAAGTATTTATTATAATTTAAATATAAAAAAAAAGACCGTCATAAAGGTTTCAAAAAAATATTTTTTAAACACTATTTGACTTTAAACCTTAAAAAACTTTATTAAGTTTTTTTAAGAGTTTAAAAAACAATAAAAAAAATTACTGTAAATTGTATGGTATATAAGAAATGCTAAAATTATTTCACTTAAATTAAAACATATAAAATATTTCTGAACAAAAAATTATAATAAATTTCAACTTAAAATAAAATTAACAGCAACAATTATCTATTTTTAATTTTTAGAATTACCTAAAGTTAGTTTTAATTACTAAGTCGACAATTAAACATTGATTGTTTTTGAACTAAAAATATATATGTTTTTATCAAAAAAGGCAAATTTAAGCATAGAACTACCTGAAACTTAACACGAAACAGGAAAGGTTTTGCGATAAAATTGCGATGTAAAACTTGATTGCCAAGTTTTTATACAATCTGCTGTGCAAGTCGCATTTTTATTTTAAAAAGATTTTTAGCTAATTTTCTATTTGTCAAAATTTTAAGAGTTTAATAAAACTTTTTAGAAATTTATGTTTCAATAAGATTTAAAGTATTTCAAATTCTAAACTGAACAAATAAAAAATTAATTTAAATTTTGACTAAGAGGAAGTATTCTTTTGTAAACCTCAATGAAACTTTATGACTTATTTTTTAAAATTTATATTAACTTGAAAGAAACTTTTGTTTTACTTTCTTAGAGCCGACAAATTTTAAATAAGAAATCAATTAATGTTTAAAATTATTTTTTGTAAAGTGTTTCATCATGTTAAAACATAAATTTTATATTAAAAATTCTTCTTTGTTTGTAACTATTTATGTTTTATTTAAACTTTACTAATTAACAATACCAATAACTAATAACACCACAAAACTAATTAGCGTTTTAGAAATTTAATTAAAAAATTGTTTAATGCACACTTTTTAATATTAAAGTTTTACAAGCTTATTTTACGTTGTAGACTAAAAAAAAAAGATTTTAAAAATTCGTTATATAAAAGTTAAATTTTTTTATTAAATATTGTTTCTAAATAATGCACTTCGTTTAAACAACTAGTTATTTTAAGAAGTGGTTCTGATTAGTTTTTGCATTTTAATTGCATTTGTTTTCGGTCAAATTTGTCTCTATGAACATGCAACATTATTAAGCTATATAAAAGAGTTTTAAACATAGTTGCAAAGCAGTTGCAATGTCAACTGATGTGATCTAATAAGAACATTTATATGGTGGAAAATCGTATAAGAAGTCTAGGTTGAGGTTTTTTGCTTTTTAAAGTTGAAACTTTATAACTTTTTATTGTTAGACAAAGAGTTTTAGAAATAAAAATTAAATAAAGTTGTTCGTTACACAAAGCTAAGTTTGAGCATACATTTTATTTGATTTAGTTTAGAATATGGTTAAAAATATTAAATAACAATAATTTATTTATGACTAAAATAATAAAAATATGAATCGTAATTAAGTTTTTACAACATCTGTTAAATATTTCTTTTTAAATGGTTTTTTTGTATTGGTTTTTATTAAACAAAGTAAAATAAATTTCGTTAGTGTGATTTTAAACTCTTTTGAAATTTTATTTTTCTTTGTTTAAAAGTAGAAGTCAATAAGTGTTAATTACTTTTAAAATAATTAAATTAAAATGCTAAATATTAAAGTATAAATTTTAGGTTTTTAATGTAATCGAGTAAGTTTAAAGATTCGTAAAACTTTTTGCAAAAAACAATAATTTTTTTGTATTGTTTAATGCTTATAACCAAACAAAAATTTGTTGTATAATTTTGTACAACAACGTTTGTTACTTATAATTAGCTACTAAATTAACAGTAAACTGTTTAAAAATTATTGTGCAATTTTATAACGAGATGAAAAAAGTATAATTAGGTTTTAAAATTATGTAGAACAAAATTAGTTGATATTGAATAAAAAACTGTTTTAGTTTGTTTATAACTTTATACTTTTATTTATTTGTATTTTTTTGAAAATAACACGGAAAGTTTATTAAAAAGTATAGATAAATCAAACTAAATACTTAACCATTATTAAATAAAGTTGACAAAAAAGTTTTTTGAAATACTTTTACATTTTACTTTTTAAATATGCTAAATGCTTAATTGTTTCTGTTTTCTATTGTTCCTTTAAAACTCTATAAAGTCTAAAAACTACTCTTCTTCATATGAAACTTGTATTTTTACAGAATTTTAATTTACGAAATAAACAATTAAGTAAAACAAATCGATTAATGCAAAACAAAAGCTATCTATACCCACAAGACTTTTAAACCTACCAGTTACTTAATTGATTTTTTTAATATACATCTTATAAAAATAATTTTATTATTTTATTTAGACTTTCTTCTGGTTTTAATATTTCTAAAAACTATAAAATGACTATAATGTATTTTTAAGAGTGCTTTTTAATGAAAGTATAAAACTCTCCTCGAGGCAAAAATAAGAATTTCACATAACATTAAATTTTTAAACTTATACAACAAAAGAACTAGTTTTTCCGAGTAGCGTAAAATCGTTTAAGGAAGTCTTTTGTTCATGCTAAAAACACATAATTAGCTAGAAAACTTTAAGCAACACGAACATTTTTATAAATATATATTGTGAGTTCTAAAAAACTAGTTTAAGAAAGTCACGATCGTAAGCGAAAAACTTAAGTTTTTTTGTTATTTGTTGTTGAACATTAAAAATTGGCTTTTTATTCTAATTAATTTACAACAGTAGTTTAAAAATGCAAATGAACTAATCATAAAACAAAAGTCTTAAAAAATTAAATTGTAATTACATTATTATTATATGTTAAACTTTTTTTTTTAGTTTTTTAACTTGACTATACTTTTATTTTTTTCCGAGTTGATATTTTTCTTACTATACGGTTAATTGCTATAAAAGCAATATTTATTTAGTAGTAAACTATAGTTTTTACTAATAATTTGCTATTTTTGTTTTAAAACAGCCTAATATACAACTAAAATTTAATAAAAAATATAGAATGTTTGTGAGTAAATTAAACTTCAAAATTTTAAATTAAATTTAAACATTCTATTTTGTTAAACCTGTAACTTACTCGTAACAGCTGAAATAAATGCTGCTTAATACAAACGAGATTAAGATAAATAAAGCAGTTTTATCTGAATGTAGCTTCTTTAATTCAGCTCGTGATTGCTTCACAGATTTATTTGTTTAAATAAAAATGTATTTTGTTGACCGCGCGACAAGATGGCGATTCGAAGAAGAAGAGGAAGAAAGGAAAAAAGAAAAAATCCCAACTTTAATAAAATTATGCGTGAAAACCATTGTAGCAAAGTTCAGATTTTATCTTTACACTGGCAGCGACCTGAGGGCCCTCAAAAAAGACCTTGTTGAAATTCATAGCAAGTTTAAAATGATTGGTCCCAACATTGCTGAAAGTATTTTGGAAAAAGTCCACGATTGCAAAAAGGACGATTTGGACATGGTCTTGCGGCACATGGTGTGGAACGTCAGAATGCTGCGATTTCATTGGACGGCCGGCTGCCAACAGGACGCGCTGAGTGGGTGGGTGCGGAGGAACTGCGGCAACTTGAGTCACGTGTCTTTCGCAGGTTGCAGCGTGAGCGGGTCGGTGATCGAGGCGGCGGTGCGGTACTGCGGGCATCAGCTGCAGGCGATCGAGCTGGACTACCACCAGATGGCGGGCTGCTTCAACGCGTCGCTGATCGGGAGGCACTGCCACCAGCTGGTCAAGTTGGTCGTGTGGGACTGCAGAGTCAAGTACGACCGGGACCTGGCGAACTTTGACAAGCTGTTCCTGAAATGTTCTTCGTGCAGGGCCGGCCACCCTTTCACGAACACTCTTAGAGTCGTGGGATTTCCTGGAAACTTTTCCTACAGTTATGAAAAGTTCAAAAAGTTTGTTTCCAATTTGTTTTACTGCTACGCCGTCAACTTGGAGTCGACGGACCTGAAGCCAGATTACGAAGACAAAGTCTACATCCACAAGATGATTGCAAAAATGAACAAGAGCCTGAGACTTAAGAGATTCAGAGAAATCTTTGTCAATCATGATGTCACTTTCAAATATTCAAACAGGGTGGCAGCCTGCCTGACCAACCTGGAAGAACTCGAACTGTTCGCCATGGTCATGGAAACCCAGCAGAAAAAGACCATAGTTGACAGCATAAGCAGAAGGTTGCAAGTTTTAGTTGTGCACATGAACAGTCCGATCACTTTCCTGCTGTACATAGGTAAGAATGTGGAGTATTTGCAGGCGCTGAACGTCAACTTCACCCACTCGCTTCACTTCAGGAAGAAGAACAAGTTCAAGGGCGACAGGGAAATCCCCTGTTTTGAGAGGCTACTCCACGATCCCTTCCTGTGCGTCTTCAGCCACTTGAGGGAGCTCAAGTTCAGCTGCATGGGGGAATTTGAAAAAATACCCGTCGTCGAAAGTTTGCTGGTTATTTTGCGGGGTTGCGAAGACACTCTGGAGAGCTTGAGCTTGACGGGTTACGACCTGCCAGATGTAAAAAGGATTGTTGATTTTGTTTGCGACGAGAAGATCAAGCTCAAGTCGCTCGAGCTCGTTGAACTGAAATGCATCACTGATGATGATTTGTTGAGAATGACCAAGTTGTTAGTTGGAGATAGAAGGAAGTTGTATGTGTCCGAGTGTAGATCGGTGACAAAAGAGGGTTTGGACAAGGTTGAAGATTACTTCAGAGAAAACCATTTGGAGGAAAAGTTTTGTTTTGAGTCCTTGACCCTAAAAGGTTATGAAAGCGATGACGAGTAAAGAATCGTTCTGTCATATCTTTATCCTTTTCTGCAATATTTTCTGTTATTTTGTCAAAATCGTGTAGAAATTAATACATCTTCTTTCAAAACTTTTCTTGTTTTATTCAATGTTTGGTGCAACCTTGCAAAGTGCTTTACAACAACAAGAATAATAGACCTTCGATCACAAATATTTATCACAGTATTTCTGCGATGTATAACACTTTTGATTTATTGGAATTTTTGTGTCATCTTTCTTCGTTATAAAAGGCATTGATCAAGATTTTATCAAACGTTTGAAGCAGTTTGCAAAAACTTTGTCAACTTACAGCTGCCCACTGTAATTTCTTCTCAATTGTTTAGGTCATGGTCCTTTCATATCCCAATAACCCAATTAGATTACGACAAACACCAATGAGCTATCCTTACAAAACATTTTGTATATCTCTCCTGTTTTATCGTTGATGGGGCATGTACATCGCACTTTTCGTTAATTTCGTTGACTGACGCTCATCCCAGCAGCTTTCACAATGAACGCACATTAAAAACTTTTTTTTTTCTATATGAACATGGTTTCCGGAAGTAGCTTTCGTTCTTGTTATGAAAATCTTTACTACGTAAGTGTGTTGTACTTTATTGTATAAAGTAATTTTTGTAATTAGTTATAATCATTTTTTATATCAATTTTCTAATTTTTATTCAAAAAAAGTCTACTTTTGAATGCTGTAAAATTAATCTTGTGCATCAAATTTTTTATTGAAGTTTAATTTTTTTAATTTTATTTACTTCTGTAAATGGTATGAAGTTCTAAAAACTTTTTTCTAGTTTTTAACCATCAAACTTGTTAAAGTTTGTAACTTACATGTCTGTAGTTTCCTAGTTGCAGCAAAATAAAAATAAATTTTAATTTTTAACTTGAGAACAGAAAGTTTTTATTCAAATTTTAGATTTTAAGCTTTTAGAAATATATTTGTTTATTAACGTTCTTTAAATCTTTATTAAAAAAAATCAATTACCTACCCACTGAAAAACTATTTCGAAAGTTTTTACTTTGCAACTGACTTTTTTTATTTATTTTAGACCAAGTTAGTAAAACATTTAGTGTAATAAAAAGGCGAAGAAAAGTTTAATTTATTTTATTGGTTTATCTGTAATAAACGAAAATATCAAACAACTTGTTTTTAACATTTTTTTGTTAACTTAGTTTATTGTTACCTAAAACAATGTGTGGTATATTCCCCTTAAAATTTTTTAAAGTGTAATTTCTATACAGTATAAAAAGTTTTTATTCTGTCAGCATAAGAGTTTTGTTTTTGTTAGTTTTAATAAAAAAATACTTTGACTTGTTTATCACAATAAAAAGTTTAAAGTCTGTGAATTTATAAGTTTTAATGTATTTTAGTATTAATATAAAAAAGTTTAATTTTTTTTTATTTTAACGATCTTTACTAAAACATGCAAGTTTAAAGACTAAAAATTCTGAAATACTTCCAGATATTTACTTAAATCTATAAGAACATTCGGGAATAAACTTTAATGTCTTTATTGAAATAGTTAACTTAAGTTATTATATTCAGTATGTACTATTTAAATGAATATAATTAAAACAAAAGTATTACTGAATTTGTTGTTTTACAAATATTTCTCGCTTACGCGACGGTCCTAAGCAAATAAGCTACGAGCAGCAATGGGTTTTATGTTGTCCTAAAATTAAAAAGGTTATTTTAAACGATGAAATTAAAAAAAAAGCTATAAAAACTAATTAAAAGCTTTAAGTATACACATCAACAAACTTTAATGATATTGACTTATGTTTTTCAACACTTGACAAATAACGGTGTTCAAAACATTTTATTAAAATTGGTAAAAAAAATTAAAGCTTTAAAGCTAAAAAACATGTGAAATTTTTTGAAAAGTAAAAATGTTAGTATGAAAAACGATAACATTTGCAATATTTCAAACCTTTCTAATTAAACTCTTAACACAAATGAAATTATTGTTCGAAAATTTAGTTTTTAGTTTACACTACCAATAAAACACACAAGTTGTGAGGTAGTCTTTAGTAATTAAAAATATTTGACAGCACACTTAAATCATTATAAGCCATTAAGTATTGAGGCTCATAACAATTTAGATACCAAACTTTGTAATTCTGCGAATAGGTACAGCGGTACTAAACTGATTTAGGCGACTTCAGAACGATTAAGGCTTGCGTGAGAGAGTTTAAACAACTTTAAAACGATAAAAACATCATTGTTATAAAAACGGATAAAGGTTTTGGTGTTGTAAATTCAAATTCTCTAGTTTATGTTAATAAAACAGAATTTATGTTTAATGATGTCACCAAATTCGAAAATATAGGCTTTGTAAACTTTTTTGTATTCACAGCACTCATTGAACTTTCGTAACAAAGAAAAATGTAAAGTTGGTAAAAATATAAAAACATTCATGAAATTACACATGATTCAATTAGATTGGTAAGCTATCGACATCCTAATTTGCTAAAATACATAAAAACGATTGCCGTTTAAGGCCAGTTTTATTCATGATAAAATCTTTACAAAATTGCCTAGTAAACTTTTTAGTAAAAAAACTTGCATCAGTTTTAGATAAAGTTTCAAATTACTCTGTTAATAATTCTTTTCAGTTTATTAAAACTAAATTCTGTTTCCAAAGCAAAAAATAGCTTTATGATTTCATAAGATATTAAAAGCTTGTTTACTAATTTTTCAGTAGTACAAGAAATTGAGATTTGCTCAAAAGTAATGTTGAAACATTTTTGAAAACTAACTATCAGCAGACGTGAACAGCTATTTTACATGTTAATAAAAATAAAATATTGTTTAATTACTGTTTTACCAACGTTGTAAAAATAAAAGCTGCAAAGAGTTTAGTCAAAAGTCTCCAAACAAAAAAATTAAACTCGTTAGTTGTAAAATCATCCAAAAATAGTCTTTTTAAGCTGTTTTAATTGGCTCATTTTAGATGAAAAGTTTCCGTTTTATATAGCTTTTTATATAAAAGATTGTTTAAACATTTTTTTTCGACAAAAACTTATAAAAGTACGTCATTTTGTCGTAGCTCTTTAGAAAATTTGAACTAAACTGTACTCGATATCAAATAGTTGATAAATATGAATAAAAAGTTGAAAACATTTGAACAAACCATACTCAAATGCCTTTTCTTTACGTTAATTTTCTATTTTCAGGGTTCACACAGGAAACAGGAATAAAGTCAAAACACTTCATTGAAACAAACTGATTAACACCAAATTTTATTTTTCACAAAGATATACTTTAATATCGTATTTTCTTCTTTCATATCGTTATGGTTTATAGTATAAGCAAAAAAAATACCAAGTATAACTGTACTCAATTTATAAAATTTATCATTTTAGTTATAACGTTTTAATAAACTGTTTAAACTATTTTTAAATTAAAACTTTATATTTTAGCTTATAAAAAATGGTTTATGTTGAACTGATATTAATTACAATTCTTAAAAGTTGTTTTTCATTAACAGTTTAAGATACATCAACAGTATTGTCTAAAAATACATTTTTATTAAATACTTTCTAAGCCCAGATATAGTCATTTAGTCTAATATAAGATTGAGATGTTCCTGTAAAAACAGTTTTGAAAGTCATAATGTTTAAGCACCTGCATTATACAACTTTTGGCAGCAGTTTATTCAGAAATATTTACTTTGTTTTTTGTTTGTTCAGAAATAATTTAAAATATTTGTTTAAATTGTTTTATGAAAAGACAGGAAACCATAAGTTAGACTTTTTATCAAGTTTTAGAATAAAGAAAATATATTTTTTTTAGATTTCATATATTTACAATTTTTACAATTTACAATTTATGGCAGTAGTTTGTTCAGAAATATTTATTCATTTTTTCGGAGTTCTTTAAAAAATATGAAAAACAAAAATACCCGATATAAGGGGTCGGCAAACTGCGGCCCGCAAGCTCCTTTTTCGACAAAAATATACATGCTTAAAACAATAAATATAAAAGATTTTGTAATAAAAACTTACAGTTAGGCTCTTAATTCAATTAGTTTTCTTTATTAATGCTCTAATATTGTTTAACTTATCATATTTTGATGTTGAATAATACTTTTCTGTTGATTACTAGAACTTTTTTTAAATAAATACGGCCCTCAAAAATTGTTTTCTAAATAGTGCAACCCGCGAGCAAATTTTCCACGAAAAATTGGCTCGCGGGTCACTCTATCATAACTAAGAGTTACATAAGGCTGCCGAGCCGACCCCTGCACGGTACAAAGAAGTTGATGGATATGAATTAAAAGTATAAAATTTCCAAGAAAACCATACTCAAACGTCTTTTCGTTCATATTGTATTTTCGTCTTTTATATCGTTATGATTAAATGTATAAGCAATAAAAATATTAAGCTTTACTGCACACATTTTGTAAAAAATTATTATTTTAATAATAACGTATTTAAAAATTCTTTAACCTATTTTTGTATTAAAACTTTATATTTTAGCTTATAAAAAGTTGGTTTATGTTGAATGTACTAATTACAATTCTTTAAAATTGTTTTTACTAACAGTTTAAGATACATCAACAGTATCTTCTAAGAATACATTTTTTTTAATTCGTTTTTAATCCCAGATATAGTCATTAAGTCTAATATAAGGTTGAGATGTTCCTGTAAAAACAGTTTTAAAAGTGAGAATGCTTCAATACCTGTATTATACAATTTTTGCAGCAGTTAGTTCAGAAATACTTACTTTGTCAGTTTTTTGTTTAGATATAATTTCAAATATTTGTTTCATTTATCTTATAAAAAGACAGGAAACCATCAGCTAGATATTTTATCAAGTTTTAGAATAAAGAAAATATTTTTGTTTTAGGTATTATATATTTAAGCATGTTTAACATGTTTTTTTTAAACTTAATCTATTATAAATTTACAAAAAGTTATTAAAAGATTACTAAACCTGTTAACTAGTAAAAAGTATTTTTGTAGTTTTATATAAAACAAATTGTTATTAATACTTTTTTCAACAAGTTAACTTTAAGGTTTCTAAAATTATAATCAACCCTAGTCGTTTTCAGTAAAAAGAGACTGTTACATTTAAATTATTTGCCTTTACATGTTCTATGAATAGAAAGCTTTTAAAACTAAAATATTTTACACTATATTACTAAAACAAGTTAATACTTATGAAGTGTATGTAAACTGTATTTATAGTTTCATGTTTATATGTTTATAATTAAAAAAAACTTACTCATAACTATATTTGAAACTCTTTTATAATACTTTAATAAAAATTCTTAAAATGAGAATGTTTAACCTTTATTTTCAAATAATGACTAGGATTATAAAAACCTTATTGCTAACATAATTTTTTTTTTATTTTGAATATTTATAAAAGATAACTATGGTTATCATCAAAAACTTGTAAAATTATTGTTAAAAAACGTATAATATTAACTCAAGGTAAAAGTTTTTAGTCATTGTATAATTTTTTGTTTTTTAATTCTATTTTAAGTGCTGTTTAATATGTTTAGCATAATTTGCTTTTGTCTAACTAGTTTTTTTTTTATATACAATTTTACTTTATTTCTCTTTTAACAGTTTTTAAAAGTGTAGCATAGTTCTTAGTAAAAATTAAAAGTTTTGAAATATCTAAATATTGTTTTGATTAAGGTTTGTTCAAAATTTTACATAGTTTTTTTGTTAATAAATTGTTTTTGTTATACATTTTTTCCATGATTAGTGAAAATATCTTTCTAGATTTTATTGACGAGATCTTTGACCAAAATTTAGTTTACTAGATTAAGTCTAGAAAAAATAAACTATAATTATTTGTATAACATCTACCAACTGTTTAATAAAAACTTCCGAAAATCTTGAAGTACTTAAGATTAAAAAAAATTAAGAGATAAACTTAAATTCTATATGAAGTCTTTAAAATTTAATTTCAGACATAAAGATACTTTTTCTCTACATTTTTTCTAATAGTACAAACATAAAGTTATGTATTTTTTTAGTTTTTACACAATTGAATTAAATCTTAGCCTTTGTAAAGAGTTACTTTTAGTTTATATTTATAACAGTCATAACTATTTATAATTGACTAAAAAATATTTGTATGTAGCCATAACTGTTAAAGCATATCATGTTTAAAGTAATTTGACACTTTAAAATTTGATTAAGAAATGAATTTATAAAAAAAGACTTTAATACCTTGAAAGCAACTTACTTAAACTAATTTGTTAATGTTTAATTGAAATTGATTTAATTCTAAACTGGTTTCATTATTAGATCGCTAGTTAGTTAATTGTTCTTAATTACGTTTTAAGTTTTCCATTTACTTGAGTATTTACCTTGCTGTTTAAGAATTAGTTGTGAGTTTATTTTTAACAGAGTTTTCTTGTTTTTTTTTTTTGAGTTCGTTTTTTTTTTCATAGATTTTCCTTTTAGTTCAACATACAAAAAACCATCAGCACTTTGTTCTTCTTGAGAGTAAATTCAAAACAAAATTGTTTACTAAGAGATCTAAACTTTTTTTATTTGCAACTAAGATGCTGTTTGTCATTTTATAAGATTAAAATAATATAGCGGTTCAAATGTTGCTTAATAAAATGCTTGTTGCTTATAAAATGGAGTTTTCTAATAGTTTAGTACAAAAGTAAGCGCGTAAAATTATTTAAAGTTTATTTTTTCGTTCGGCTGAAACTTCAGCAGAACTTGTTTATTATATCTTAGTTTAAAATAAGTCATATTAACTCTTTCGTTTAATTTTGACACTCATATAACTTTTTGTTTTAAGATGATTTCAAATAAACTTAACATTTTTGAACTAACGATTTTACTTTAAAACAAATTAGCTTAATTTTATCTTTACATTTTTATTTGTAATTTAATGTAGTATGTTTAACGTTACTTGTGAAATTTATATATTTATTTTTTTAGATAAATTTTGATCAGAAAATAACTATCAAGGTTTACAGAAAAATGAGCAGCTTGAATTCTCATCAATTGGATGAAAACTTGGTAAGATTTTGTGAACAGTTTTAATTAAATTTAAACATAACTTGTTCAAAATTGTTAAATTAAATAAAAACATCAAATACAAAAACAGTTCAACTTACTAAATAAGTAGTTTATGTGTTAATATGATAAGAAGTTTCGTACAAAAACCACGTAGAAATTATTAAATTCAATATAAAACACCAATCATACCGAACATTATAGAAAATCGCACAAGAACCTGATGTTGGTGAAACGCTCAACTCCCTTCGAGCGATGGCTGACTGGCACGTTCGGTATTCAAAACAAGAAGAAAGTAGGATGGAGGGGGGACCAAGTTTGAGAGAGCAACCTCAAGCTCAGCAACCAGAGTTAGTAAAATGATAATTGTTGTCAATTGAGTACTAAACGTATAAAGTTTTGTTTTTTCATATTAACAATTTCACGCTCGAGTAAACATAACACTGTTATTTACCAACCAATCACATGACAGGCAGCAGCTCACGTTCAATGAGGGGCAATCGCGGGAACTGGCGGTAACCATCCGCCAGTTCCAAGAAGGTCTCGACCGCCATTTCTTTCCCAGGGTGGACCCGACCCCGCCACCTGCCGGCCTGACCCCGGAACGGATCCGCAAGTTCGCCCACGTTCCAGCCGACGAGGTTTTGGCGGGAGAAAAGTGCCACTGCTGCATGGACGAGCTGTGGATGGGCAGGGACGTGGTCAGGATGGACTGCGGCCACGTGATGTGCCCAGGATGCGCCACCACGTGGTTTGAAAACCACAAAACTTGTTCGATGTGCCGCTGTGAGTTTAGAAATTTGTAACATGTGTCTTTATTGTAAAAAGTTTTTTCCAATAATAAAAAGTTGCTTTTGATAGTTAATACAAATATAGATAAGTTGATTGTTTACACTTGGTCAGCGTACACAGTCTTTTTTATAAAAAGCATGGTAAATTTTTAACATCATATTTTATGAATGAAAGTTATTGTTTATAACATTAAAGTTAACAGAAGTTTAAAAATGCTTTAAGTTTGCTGGCTTGTACTCGAGTTACAGTTTGTATATTTACACAAAAATACTATCGAGTGTGTAAAATATTTGTTAGTAAGTTTATTTGCAATGAACTTTATAAATTTTAACGAATCTGTCATGCGATTTTCATTATAAAAATAAAAAGACATTGATCGTATATAATGTGGTTCTATTTTGTAGTAATCTTAGTATAAACAAAGTAATTGATATATTTAATTGTTAAAAATATAAAAATATATATCTTTGATTATTTTAAAAAGAGGTTTATAACTTTTTCATATTTACTTTTAGGTTCATGCTTGATTCTACCAGTTTTTAATTAAAACTTAATTGGAAATATTTTAAACTAATAGGCAGTATAATAAAAACTTTCAGACTTTTTGAAAAAATCGATACGATTTATAAGTAACAATTATAAAGTGCATATTTTGTCAGAGAAAATGTTTTTTGATATAACTCAAGGAAAAATATAATTAAACAAAAAAATAATTAGAATATTTATTTTTTATGAATTTAATGTTTAAAAATTATAGTTTTTCTACAATCTCATATTTTGCTAAAATATTTATTTGAAAATAATTATAACTGGTATAAAAGTGCTTAAAACATGCGATATGTTATATTATGAATATGTTTAATAATGAACTTTAATGCCACATTTGAAATAATGTTTTCTCTCATGTTAGTTTTCCTTTGTTTTAGTTCTTAGAGTTTAATATAAATACACAAACATTAGAGTTAAAAGTAAAAAATAATCTTTCATAGTAATTAACATTAATTTATGTTATAAAACATCGATACATTTTTTTGCAAAACGTAGAAAAAGTAAACAACTGTTTTAGTTTGATATAAAAACAAAAAAGATTATTATAAGCTAGTATTCAGTATAAAGCTTTTTTTTAAACAATACAATATTTATTATGTATCATTTTGCATGAAAATTGTTAGTAATTTTATCGCCGCTACATTTAAACTTAGCTTTAAAAAGCAAAGCATTGTTTTTAACTTAAAAACTTAGCAAATCATTTTATTTATAAAATAAAAACTAAGATACAAGTTGTTTGTAATAAAACAAAACGGCTCAATCATAAATAGTTTATAGGGAGTTAGATACAACTTTCATTGTTTAGCTTAAAATTTGCTAAATAAAACTCTGGCAGTCTTAAATCAGATAAATTAAAGTTAAAAAGATATATTACTTAGTATAGAACTCTTTAAATTTTTAAACAGATTTTTAGTGAAATTTTATAACTAAAAAACTTTTAATATTTCGAAGTATATGAAAAATTTCAAGCTCCTATACACAAATGTTTCAAAATAAAACTCTATTCTTCTCAATTATTATAACATTTTTATTATCTATTTATAATGTTTTTAATAAAGTTAAAACTGATTATGTTAAAGCAGTTAAGTATTTCTAATTTTCTTATCAAAAACAGGCAATTTTAACATTTGATAAACAAGTTTGTTTTTACAATGATACGATTAAAACTGCAAAATACATATTTTTAGTAAATTTTTTAATTAGATGATCACAAAACAATTTAAGCAACCCAGTCTACTGAAAAAGTTTAAAGTCTTCTCAGTTCAGTTGACTTAGTCTTAAAAGTTGACCAAAATATTTCTACCGTCAGATTTTTTTGTTTTTTTAAAACAAGACAAGCTAGTGCGTTTTTCCACCATAGAACAACTGAAAGATGGGTCTATATAATGTAAAAAGGAATAATCTTGAAAAACTGTAAACAGTCTGACGACGACCAGACGAGTTACGTCTTTAGGGACGAATGTAAGGAGAAAACATAAGGCAGGTCGGTCTTTTTATGCGTATCCTAGTTGAAGTGAAAAGACCTACTGTAATTAGGTTTTTATTCTAAAACTATTTCTAGCCTTTCGGCATATGTACGAATGTGTGTTCTTAATATCCAAGCTTCAGCAAAGTTAATCTTTGTACACTGGTTATCAAAAGTAGTAGAGAACAATCTATAAAAGTTCAAAACTGATCAAAAAAATAATTAAAGGAACGAATTAACAATTGCACAAAGTATATTTTAAACACTTGTTATAGGGAAAAAAAGTAGATAAACTCTTAAAAACAGTATTTGTAAATTTAATTAAAATAATAATGCTTTGTGTTCATATCAGAAATTCATCTTAATTTTAGCAATATTATTCGACCAATAACTACAATTTAAAAAAAAATAATAATAAAAAACGAATAAGTTGAATTAAAATATTAACTGAAACTTACAGTTTTAAAACTAAATGGTTGTAATTATTTTTCAAACCTAAAAATTTTGTTTAAACAAGCTCTAAAAATTAAGCGACCCGTAAAAGTCCAACCCATGTTATGTAAAAATGTTGGTTTATATGACCCGCCGCCAAAAAATTCTCTTGACTCGTTTTGGTTTTGTTATGTTACAATTCTTCGAATTAAGTTAACTCAATCTTGTTAACTTTTTGGAAGCTTTGACAAAATATTTGTAGTTTTTACCAAAACTTGACTGCGGAATATCTTAACTACTTGAAATCAAAATTTATGTCATAACTTAATATAAATTTAAATTTAAAGCTCTCTTTTAGTCATTTTTTGGAATTTTTTATGCGATCTCTAAAAAAATTGAATTAAACTTTTTTGTTTAATAAAGTTTATATGGTTTTCTTTTATTGTTGTTACTAGAGGATTATAATGATGTACAAAGTTTGAGATCTGTTGAATCATATTGTCATTATTTTATCAAATGAACTTATTTACCTGATATGCATGTAAACATATGTAACATTTGTAATCACTCCTTAGTTAGCATGGGTAATAAAATTTTTGAAGTTGAAAGGTATTTTACTATCGCAATTTGAGGAATCTGATACCAATTTAAGAAAATTTACAAAGTTCAAACCTAACTTACTTTATTTATTTTCTGGTACTTGTTTATTAAAAGTACAAAGTGTCACTAAAAACTTGATCATATTTTTTCATTTCCTTGTTCTTAGTTATGTTAAAAAACTGCTTGTGCACAATATAAATAAAAATAAGTGGATTCGTTAAAACGTTATGATAAACAACAGTTTGCGTTATTCAGCTTTTCAAAAACATCCAAAATCTTAAAGAAACAAATTTAACACGTTCTTGCATTTTTGTTGATAAACTCAAACTTATGGCTATTTATATTTATGACTAAGTTTTATACTTGACAATTTCTTAAATTTATAGTTTTTTTTAGTTTAATATTACCGAAGTCTTATTTTTCTGTAACGTAGTCTATTACTTGAATTACGAAAAATAAAAAACGTCTACACAACTATGTTTCTTAATATTTGGAAAAGTGCAATTTTAGTTTGATTTGTTACTTATTACGGAAAAGAATAATAACTTTGAATTTTCAGTTATTAGATTACTAAATTTCTAAATATTAATCAATAATAAATTATAATACTTAGGAAAATGTTAAATTAAACAAATATACATCATAAACACTTTGATTAAACAACAAAGATGAAATATATTGTACATAAGCTAAAATATTTAGTTTATAATTCATTACTTTAAGTTCTTAGATATTTAAAAAAATATATATATGTATAGACTTCTAAATAATATTTAATAAAAATATTCATTTATTCCGAGAAGTTTGAAAAATCCTCTTTAAGTAACCAGATATTAAGAAACCGTTTAGTTTCAAAATAAAAAAAAAATTAAATTGATTTTAACGTTATATTGTTGTTTAAGTGTTATTATTAGGTTGGTGTGATTGTATAAATTTTTGAATTAAAACTAGCGAAATAGATAAAAACTTAATTTGCTTAGTTCTAAACTCCAAAACAGAAGTTTATGATAATCCGGTAATTTTTCTATCAGATTAACTTTAACGTCTTTTAGTTGCAGCAGCCCTCAATATACTATAGACTTAAAATCAAAAAACCCTGTGCTAGGTATTAGCGAAATACTTAAAATCTTATAATACAATAAAATTTTACACAAAAATCCGTTAGATTTTTTGCTTTTGTTAGAACCCTATTAAATGAAAAACCTTTCAAAAGTTAGCAACTACAAATAAACAATTGGAAAATACTACAGGAAATTAATTAAAAAAAATTTTATTGTTCATAAAACTAACAATTAATATTAATAAAGACCTCAAAAAGTTTTAAAACATTTCGACATAAAAATTACATCAATAACGAAACTCCAACTCATAAATGTTTATGTCTTACTTTTTAAAAGCTCAATGTTTGTAATTTACATTTGACAAAGATTAATTTAAAAACAACGATGTTTGAAGCTAGAATCGTAATTTTAATACCTATAACATTAAATAACCTATATATGAATTATTAAGTAGTCAAATGTGAGATCTAAACTCAGTAAAATTGAGAACAAACTAGACGGAATGTTACATATAATATAATAAGTACTGTGTATTAGACAGTATTTTCTAAATTCTTAGATGTTAAATATGCAGCATACAAAGAATACTTATTTATTGAAGTTTTTAAAGGTTTTATACAGATTTTGTTTTTGTAAAAGATTTATTTTCCACAACTAGGTGACAAAATAACTCTTCTAAAACATATTTTTTGTTAAAATTAAAAATAAACTAAAGTTTATTGGTTGCAGTTTAATGAGATTTTGATCATTTTAATTATGAAAAAAACCTTGATTTATTGAATAAATTTAACTTTAGATTAGTTATAAATGCAAAATAAAGAGTTACTGAAACTATTAGTTCTGTATTAGAATTAATTAAACTCTTTATTATCTTAAGTTTACAGCATAACTAAATTATAGATTTTGTGGTAATATGTAGTTGGATAGTAGTTATGTAAATGCTTCAGAAAATTTTTTTATTATAATTTATTTCTTTTCTCTGTGTAACAGTTGTTAAGACTTAAAAAAAAGTTTAAGTTATAAAGTTTTTTTAAAAACAACCTAAGATTTTATTCCATAGTTTCTTGCAATGACAGAAAATCAAAATAGCTCAAACATTATAAAACTTTATGAAGCTGTCAAATGGCGAACGGATCTAAATTGCACGAAGACAAAACTGCACGAGAACGAATTTGCACCAGTGCACAAAGTTGCACGAAGACAATTTTGCACCAAAGGTTAACTTTGCACGAGATACTTTTTTGCACGAAAGGAAAGAAATACAGAAAAAATAAACAAACAGAAAAAATTTTTTTATAAAAAATAAAAAGTTATTGACCGAGGGTAAGGTGTAACAGTAATAGTAAAAATAACAAAATAAGCTATGAAAATTATAAAAAAAAACTATTAAAAATAAAAGCTACCAACCTAGGGTAAAAAGTTACAGTGATAGTAAAGAATAATAAACCTGGGCAAAATTGTCAGCGCGTGCAAAAGTGTCTTCGTGCAAAAGTAACTTCGTGCAACTTTATCCCCTCGTGCAAAATTATCTTCTTGCAATTTTGACCCTCGTGCCATTTTGTACACTCGTGCAATTTAAATGAATGAAATTAAAATATTATGAAAAAACACTTTCTATAAAAACGGTATTTAAAAAGGATACATTTCACTTTTACTTGAATATTTTTTTTTCAGGAAACTATTTTTTATGAAATTCAGCTAAAGAGTAAAAAGCGCATTTCCTTTATAAAAAGAATATAATAAATAAGTCTGTCTCTATTTATCTTAAACTTTAGGACATGCTTTATCAAGAAAAATGTTTTGTTACAGAGCAGGGTTTTCCAAACTAACCATGCGGCCCCCTTAGGAGCCATTTCGGAAATTATGGGACAATAAGCCTGAAAGGCGCCAAAGGGGGGCCGTGATTTGAACTTATATTAGATATTCTACAGTTGATAATAAAGAGCAAATAATGTATTTATGCGTATTTAAGGGTAGTTTTAAAACTTACAGTACATAATAACACGGAAATTTTGAAACTTATACTAGACCTAGGCTTCCCAAAACAGGCCATTTTAGAAAGTAAGGGGAGCCATATGGTCATAGTTTAAATCTCATTCTATATTTTCTTGAGTAAATGAAAAATTATATATTAAGATAGGTTTATGAGAAATAATATTGGTCGGGCCCATTGATTTTTTAACTACTTTATAATTTATATGAAAAAAAAGTTTAGAAATACCTTGATACAAAGAAAAAAGTAAAATATGAACGCTCACAACTATGGTCAATGGATTGGTGTGGTGAAAGACCTTTCGGTCATTGAGCCTCACACCTTATAGCTTTTTCATTAGAGTTTAGTACTTGAAAAGATTTGGTCAGTAGTAGTAAGTTTCTGTTTTTCTAGAAGAAAGCTGTTGTTTTTATCATAGCAATAATAAGAAAATATTTTTTTTAAACCTTAATAGTTTTAAATAGTCAGAGACATATTGTGCTTTACTTAGAAAACAGTCAAAAAAGTTCAGTTTTAGAACGGATTTAGATCCCCGAACACTATGGAAAGCGGAGATCGGAAATTATAACTTCAAAACATAAACGTTAATGTATTCAATATAATTCGTTTAATTATATCCTCTTAAGGCCATAATCCTACTTTTAAGATAAAACTAACATGATGCAAATCATGGAATGCTAAAAAGAGCTATCAAAATCTTAGAATTGTACAGATGCATTCTACTCTATGCAGCAATCGACAGTGTTAAGTAAAAAAAAGTATTTCGTTATTTGGGGATTTTCCGGTTAGGCAACGGATTATGGCATTTTAATGCATGAAGAAACCAACAAATTAATGCTGATCGAACCCGAAACCAGCTCGGGCCGTTGACGATAAACTTTATGACGCCTGAGGAAAGAACGAACTGAAAGTTACTTCTAGCTACTAGTTTTCTGCGTGAACAACTCCAGCGTAAGAAACAAGTAACAAGAAGTGAACGGAGATCGAATACAGCAAGTTCGAACAACGCTGAAAAACAATAAAATTGCCGAAGTGACGAGAACTTGCGTGATCAATTGGTTATAGTAAAACGTATTGGTCCCCGGCATTGCGCGCAAAACGTGAAATTGACTTTATATTAAATGGGATGCGATCAATAATAGATACAACCAGCGGCCCGTAAGCAATCAAACCTGGACTACAATTTTTAAAAAAATGAAAATTACACTAAATGTTCTGAGATTCAAAGTGAAAAGCAAGAAAGTTTTAGGTAAAATCAAGAGAAATTCGAAACTTAAACTAGATTAAAATTAGACTGCAGCCCGCAAACGTTTTTATTTTTGAAATTAGGCCCGCGACCACCAAATTCTTGCCGATATAAATCTAAATAAAATAAAAACTTATAGCATAAGAGCTAGAGAAAACATTTTTTAAACAACTGAAATAGTAATTTATGGTGACTGTAACCAATCAAGATGATAAATTTATTTTAAATATTTAAAACACATACACAAAAAGTACTTTATCTATTCAAAATAAACAAAATATTTAATTATTAAAATTATACCAAATACTGGCTTTAACTTCATTATTCACAAAAATTAATTTTTACATAGGTAAAACTCAACACTAAAATGATTGAAACATAAAAATATTTTCTTTAAAATAGCGAATGTTAAAAAAGTTTTACAAATGTACTAAAATCTTGTAAAAACTGAAAAGATACGTTTACAAATGTAACAATAATTCAACAAAAAATAAACTTTTATTTTTAGAATAAAATTCAAATATAAACAAGCTTTAAAATAATTTCTTAAGTAAGAAACTGAAGTATTTTTTAATTAATGTTTTTAGAAATTAACATTCCACAGGATTTTCAAGGTCTGTCCTTCGCACGTTGTATCATTCTGTAAAATAAAAAAGATTACAGCATAAAAATAAAAACTTTTAATTACTTTCATAAAATCTATATGTTTCAACAAAGTAAACGTTTATATTACTTTTGATTCTGTTGAAAAGTATTAATTTTACTGGTGGGGATATAATACTTTTACTTGTATTGATTTATAAAACTTTCAGTCAATTTAAAAAAAACTACTTGTTTTATTTAATACTTTTAGGATTTAAGTCTTCTGTTTACTTTTTTCGACTAAGAAACATTTTATTTCCATTTAAATTATTATTGTAAAATTATTCTTCCGCTTATTATAACTTATAGCTTCTTATTCTTCCGTTAACATAAAATATATACGGGTTGCATGATGTCAGAAAGATTTACTAAAGAAATTTTTAAAAAGCTTAATGGTAATGAAATGATCATTTGAAAGCTCATTTGAATGTGCACTAGAAAGAAATCAAGTGCAAAAATTAAATTATTTTTATATAAAAAATCTCAATACTAGTTGTCGTGCACTAATCTTTATAAGTTAATAAATCTAAAATAGGTTCAGCTGGTTTTAAATTTCCAACTCCTTAGTCTACGGTTACAAATTATACAATTTTGTATAAAAACCTAAAAGCCAGCTAATTAGATAAAACAACTTTTATGAGCGTATGTATAAACAAAAAAGAAATTACATTCACAAAATTTCAAGTCCTTTAAAAAATAAGAAATTGATAAAACAACTTCTAACCGATAAGTCTAATTTTGAGTCTTGCACGGATGAGGCCGCGGAAAGCCGACTGTGGTTTTGATGGGCTTTGGCCTTCATGCCTCTTGTGGCAAGCAACTGACTTGACAATCAGTCATTCTAACCTCCTTCAGCATGACGGCAGAGTGCTGATTGGCCAACATGGATTTGTACGGTGAACACTTTCAAACAGTTTTTGCCTTCATGCCTCTTGTGGCAAGCAACTGACTTGACAATCAGTCTTTCTGAGCTCCTTCAGCATGACGGCAGAGTCCTGATTGACCAATATGGCTCAAATAGTTTTGACCTCATGCCACTTGTGACAATGATGTAGGTTTCCTGTTGTGTTTATATGATGTTTTAACAACAGACTATTTATTTACAATATAATTATAGAATTCACAAGCCATTAATATTATTCTTTATAATATTTTTTGTGTATTGTGAATCATAAAATTTATTAATTTTAATCACAACAAAAATATTTTTTTAAGTGTCATATATACCTTTAATATGTCAGAGCTTCAAAATTGCTTTGTTAAAAGCATATTGAAACTACTATTTAAAAATAATTTTGATTGACCTCAAATTAACGTAATCACAAGTTAGTTCATTTTGGTTACAAAAAAAAAGACCAAAGTAATCTAAACTAATTAAAAATAAGCAAGTTATTAATTGAAAAATACATTTCAAGTTGTTATCAAAATGAATTATTTAACAACATGTTAACAAATTTTGACAGACATAACTTTGGTATACATATTGTAACAGCTTACAATGTTTTTTTTTTTATGTTTTTTTTTGTAAGTAACAAACTTCATTTTCTTTTTTCAATATTTGTATTAAGATTGTGCGAATTGCATTGTGCATGCTTTAAAACATATTATATCATTATTTGTTACAACTTACATAAAAAAATGTTTATTATTTTTTACTTAACCAAATCATCATTGTATATAAAAAACAGTTTTAGACTATTCTACACACGACCAAATTTGTGGTTCATAAATTGAAGTTCAAAATAGTCAAATTATTACCGGCAATTGGCAATTAAATAGTCGGCACTTCAAATGCCACAAAAAATGTTTCAATTGTATAAAAAAAAATAAGTTATATTAATTTGCAATAAAAACTTATAACTCTACTAATAAATTGTAACAGGAGTATTTATATTTTTTATACACAACTTGTTTTTAGTAGGAAATTTGATAAAAATATTCTTTTAATTTTGGCAATTTTACAAATGTAGGATTTATTTTTCTACATACAAAAGCAATAACCAGTTAAGATGTAAAAAACCTATTTAACCAGCAAAAGTTTGAAAAAAAACTTTTTTTAAAGTTATTAAAGAACTAAAGCTTTTTAACTATTACAAATTGAAACTTTTTGAAATTTAAAAAATTAGTTAGAGTTCATGAAAAAACTTGTAAGAAAATAAATGCAGAAAATACAATAAAAAAACCGGTTTTCAAACTTGAATACCAAAATTATCATGAAAAAAAAAGAAGATAATGTCTTTAAAATGAAAAAACACAACCTTAAGAAAAAAATTCAAGATTAAAAATAGTATATATTTAGAAATAACAAGTGTTTTTTGAAACAGGTTATTTAAATTAACTAATTAAGCAGTTTTTTTAAAGCACAAACTGCCTGGGTACATTTAATTTGAGTCAAATTCGTTTACAAGTTAATGTTATAAAAACAGAACAAGTTATATTATAACTTTAGTTTGAAAATTTTAGCCGATAGTGAATTTTTAAATGAAATTTTTAACTAATAAAAATAATGTTAAGTTGGAAAGCTTAAAAAAGTTTAGAAAACACTGACTAAGACTTTACCAACAAGTATTTTTTTTAAACTATTATACAAAACATAATAGTAGATTAAACGTAATGAAGCAAATAAGGTTGTGTAGTGAAAATCAAAAGTGATTTGAAATAACTAATATTCTATTTAACTTTATAAACAGTAACAAACTCTTTTGGTTCGGTTTAAGTGTATTCAAATATTGAGTGTTAAACTTTAAAGCTATGAGTGCTTTTATACAGCTTGTACTTTGATTTTTTTAATTTATAAAAAATTCTTAAAAAACTATTCTAAACTTGAAGTTATATTAATTACTTAAGATAAATAAAATATATTTGCAGGATAAAAAATAGTCTAATAATAAATAATTCTTAAAAAACGCATCTAAAAGCGCATAAACTCTTAAACTAAGAATCGAAATAAAATACTAAAAATCAATATCAAACTAGTTAGAAGAAGTCTTCATTCAAAAATAATAATTATTAAAAATGTTTGCATAAAAAATAATATGAAACTGAAATAAAAAATTAAAATATAAAAAACTTAAATAATAAAATACTAAGTTTAATTAATCTACAATATACTTAATAATTAAATACAAAAGAATAGATACAAGCCCAAGGACGACAAGCCCGAGGACTACAAGCCCAAGGACAAGAACTTCGCGGACAACAAGCCAGAAGCCAACTAAATGACTATCATTGTTACCTTGTTGTGTTTTATCAAAGTTTTTGTAAATTATGTAATTTTTGAGATAATAAGAAATACAGTTTCTTTTTCTTACTTTTTTTTACCCGGTCTTTTAACAATTATAAAAAAGTTTAAAGTTAAGTAGGATTTTAAGGATTTGAATTATTTAAAACCAGGCTTTTAATACAAATTTTAAAAAAATAAAATAAGTAATGTAATGATATTAACATCTCATTTTCGTATTTTAAAGCGGATGTTGTAAACTGTTTTACGCAGATTTCGTGACGTGCTTCCAGTATTAAAAAACAAACATTTTTTATTGTTAGGAGTTACATTTGTTTTAGTGCTTATAAAACAGAATTTGACTTTCATTTACTTGCAGTAGCAGTAGCAGTTTCGGCAGAGCATTCGGCAAGTGTGCTTTAAGTTAAAATGCATTTTAAACACGTTAGATTTAAGAACTAATACTTTCTTGTGTGTTTAACTTTAGTTCTCGTATAGAGTGATGTAATTGTATCTTTGTGTTTTTTAGTTTATGTAGATAAAATATAAGTGTTGTTTTGATTGTTGTACTAATCTACTTGAATAATCCTATTACCCCTTAAAAAATATCTGTATCGAGAGTCGAGACAACCTTGTCAGTGCTTAAATAAATCTAAAAAGATAAGTAACAGTCATGGAAAAAAGCATTTGATGAATTAAAAAAAAAAAAATTTGCTTAAAAACTAAACAAATAAATTCTAATATTAAGATTGAATTTATGGTAAAATTTAAATTTCTCTTAAGTTTTAAAATCAATATAACAACAAAATAATATGTATGTAGCTTACCTTTTTCTTATAGTTAATATTCATACAAAATATTGCATAAGTAAAAATGTAGCTAATAGTACTAAGTGAGCTTAAAGTTGAGATGCATTTTAACGTAGCCTAACTTAATTGTGACGTAACTATTGAAAATTTAAACAATCTTGTACTTGTGATAGCTATGAAGATCTTAAATCCCGCCCGAATACTTTTTATAAAAACTTTTAGTTAAAAAAAAAGTTAAATTTCAATATTAAGATTAAACTTATGGTATAGTTTAAACTTAAGTAAAGTTTCAAAAGTAAAAAAACAACACAAATAACAATAAAAAAAACTGTATGTGGCTTTCTTTTTTTTGCTAGTTGATTTTCAAAGTAAAAATTGCTTAAATAAAAATGTAATTAGTAGTACTAAGTAAGATTTACTTGAGATGCATTTTAATAAAGCTAATTTTAATTGTGACTTAACTATAAAAATTTAGATAATTTTTACTTATAATAGCTACAAAAATTTGAAATTTTGCTAGGATTATTTTTATAAAAACTTTCAGTTTCAGAAAAATATTAGAACAAAAAAGCATTTTAAGAGCATGGATAAAACCTGTATTACGGAAAACTTAAGACTTAAGTTTTGAAATTGAGTTTTCTGAAGTGCGGGCAGGAATAAAAGAAATGGTACAGTTTATTTAAATTACCCCTTCTGTTGGCTTTTGCGATCGCGACCTTTTCTAGTGTGCAAGTACTGCAAATCTGTATCCATACTAGAAAGAACTGGTTAACTGAATATTACTTCGTGAACCAGAACCTAGGGCCATGTATTTTATGTTTTGAGTACTTTTTATCAATAAACTGTAATACTATAAACTTGCATTATTTAATTGTATTATATTAAAATTATTTTTCTGCGGTTGACACAACGTAGAAACTGACTAAATCCCTTTTTTATAGATTAAAGCTAGGTTTTTTGTTTAATAAGATGCATCTAGATCAAAAACTAATCAAGACTGCACACTAACATAGTTATGATTGAAATGAAGTTCAGCCCGAAAAAGGTAAAACCGTGGCACCCCAGCATGTAAAATTGGCTTGACAAGTTAGAAATTGTTTTAACTTATAATAGATATTCTGGTACCTTGATTTTTTTAATCTTTACAAGATATTCTTGGTTTATAGACACCATTTTTATAGAAACAACATGCTTTACTATATTTTTCAAATTAAGTTATTACTGTATCCAATTTTAACTGACAGTTAAAACTATGACTTTTTGAAGTTTTTCTAACTCTGAAAAATATCTTTAGTTTAATCCGCTGAACTAATATCTAAATACATATATATGACAAAATTAAAAGATAGTTGAGAAAAATCTACAAATATATTGCAAATTAGTTAAGTTCAAAACGTTTTCAAATAAACATCTGTACTATGAAAACTTGCTTTGTTAAGACAAAGCTTAAATATATATTGATTAAAGCGAACTTAGTTGGCCAAAGTATTTACAGAAGTTTACAAATCGAAATTATTTTTTGATTTTAAAGCATATTTTTATGCATAAAGGTTTGATTTTACCAATCCGATCATCCGACCACAAGTCTTCGGTATACTGAAAATCTGGAAAGCTTACAGTTGTCAATCTACAAAAGTTTATCAAGTTTTTCACAACTAAACTCGGGTTTTAGTCTACTGAAAGTGTGTAATTTGATGATCGAATCGGTATAATCAAATCTTTATTTTAACTTGATCTAAAATCAAGGCGTTCAGTTCAGTCATAAGATCTGTAGACTTTCGCCAAGTTTTTTTTTTAAGAATCTTTAAGTGCTATTGACTTTTAAAATGACTATAAAACGGCCTTATTTAAACAAATTAGATAATTATAACAATTCAAACTTTTAAATATTATAATCAAAATGATGTTTTACTCGTTTATAAACCATCCAATCGAAATCTTTTTTGTTATTAACATCTGTAGAAACTGAGGTAAATATAAATCAAACAATTACGACTAACTTGAATTAAAACTTTCATCTAGGTATAACAACAAACAAAATAAAACTTATATTTTAAGCAAAAAACCTTAAAATAACTGGCGCTTTATTAAAATAAATTCGTTCAAAGTTAAAAAAACATAAACTGCTTAAAAGTACTATTAAAAGTAATTTTTTATTTATCAAACATACTAGCAAGTAACCGGCTGGTATACTTATAAACAAATAAACTGCTACAGATACTTAAATA
Organism: Thalia democratica; assembly: GCF_965202585.1. Taxonomy (NCBI): domain Eukaryota; kingdom Metazoa; phylum Chordata; class Thaliacea; order Salpida; family Salpidae; genus Thalia; species Thalia democratica. The sequence continues at coordinate 99,802,448 of NC_139165.1, forward strand.
AACTACAATACAGTGATTTAATTATTCTTGAATAATCTACTGTTACACTTTGACGTAATTACAAACTTTTCACAACAAAACTTATGATATTGCAATCTTATAGTTGTTTTTGTCGGACTTAACATAAACTTACAGATTCAAAATAGGCATCTGTTTATATTTTTTAAAACGAAAACACAAACATATAAGTTATTCTTTTATATAGTCAAGTCCCCTAATCAGCGCTCGCTATTTTCATTTTCTAATAGGTGAAGGTCATGCAGATTTTGAGCGGATTTCTTATTTCTTGATGGGGTGTAAAATTCTCTAGTTTAGGCTAATATCAATAATATTGTTTATTGATTTCAAAATGTATTTCGATAATTCAGTACCGTTTTCTTTTTAGGTTTTGAAAACTCTGTTTTTACTAGGCTCATTTGTTTTGAGAAGTCCTCTTTTTTAATGATGTATTGTTTTTTTTTGTTTTTACGTTACTGTACTTTTATTAATGACATTTTTGGTAAGTAATTTTTTTCTTAAGTGGACATAGGTCTTTATTTCTTGCAATTGCAAAGTGAATCTTAGTTTCTCTACTATTACTTTACGCTTTTTCGATTTTGTATGAAGCTCTTTTGTTGGGCCTATATACTAAAATTTTTATATTGTTAATGCAACTACTCGTTAACCTACAATTGTTTCATCGATTAATTTGTTAAAATTATATTTTTTGCAAATATTTTATTTGTCAGTTAATAAGTATTTTGTCTGCATTTGTCTTAACTTATTCGCAAAATGGCAGATTACTTTTCTTTTGTTTTTCTTGCTTATTTATATCTTTCATAAAAGTTAATTTGCGTTAAAATTTGATTTAACGTTTTGAAATGAGCGCATATTGTCGTTGATTTTTATTTTGATTTTAATTACTGAAGTTACTCATTTTCAAAGTTTAAAAGTTAGTTAAAAACTATTTTTTTTACATCTGATGTCTATGTTCTTTTTTTTATAGAGTTTAAGTTCATAGTTTGCAAAAACTAATATTACCTTTAAAAGCTTTCATAAAATCGTACAAGTATTAATTGCTTTTTTGAAAATATCAGCTTTAATTGTTTTTATTAGTTTTGTTCATTTTATTTTATAAATCTTGACTACTTTTTGTTTGGTAATAACGAGGTAGTCGTAGCTATGTTATCCTATTTATTTAATATTATATAGAATTCCAAGCTTGCTGTGCATCAAAACCGGTTAGTTAGCATAACTAGATAGTAAAAAAGATTCAATTAGTTCTTTCGAACTCAAGTTTATTGTTGTATTCTATGATTCAGGTTCCTATAACAAAAGTTAAAATTGTTTTTAATGTGCATTAAATTAATTGAATGTCACTGTCCTCTATTGAAATGTAATATTTCGTTAAGTTTATAACGTTTAGTAAATGTTATATAGTTATACTAAGATAAAATGTTTTTAATCAAATTGAATCAAGTATTTTTTTGTTTTATTTTTAACATTGGTAGACCATTTAATTTAATCCAACTAATTTTTATTTAGAAAATTTTGAATTTTAATATTATATAAACTTATTACAATCTAAATATGCTTAAATGTTTAAAAACCGAGACCTATGAAATAAACGGTGTACTAAGTTTTATTTTAATTGTTTGAGTTTTTGACTTAGTTATGATTTATAAAAACTTTATCAAGCAAACAAAAAAAAGAACTGAATTCGTAATATAATTAATTGTTGTACTAAAAGAATAGATAAAGTTTATTTTAGTTTAAAAAAACTTGAAACAGTAAAACTGAAATTTAATTGAAAAATATTCAAGAATTTAAAAAAAAAATTATAGTTTTTTTTTATAAAGCATATAAATTGGTTGGTAATCTTTTTTCATTCGTTAAATAAATTTACAAACCAAAACGATCATAACATTTTTGTATATTGAAAGTATGTTACAATTTTGATATAAAGTTTTTCTTAGTTAAACACTTTAAACTGCTAAATAAACACGAAAAGTCAGAGCAGTAAAAAACACTGCAACATGGCATAAAGTTTCAATATTGTAAAAAAAAATTGAAGGAGTTATATAATTGTACATAGTTATATAAACAATTGAACTAAAATAAAGGGTCTAAACATTTGTACCTAGGACCTGGTGTACGAAGGTCCTTACGGTTATCGAGTTGAACACCACGGATACCCTATAGTGTCTTGTACAAGACTATAAAACACCCTGTATGGTAGTCAGCATCTTAATTATAAAAGTATATAATACACATTAAACAAATAAGTTAAAACTAGTTATTTGTGCACTATATAATACTAATTTTAGGTATTCTATCAAAATTTTGAATTATATTTAGATGCAATCCAAATAGTACAAAAGTTTATCGCTTGCTTAGTGTAACACTTTATTTATACATCCCAGTTGTTTTCGTGAATGAGGTTAGCATTTTTAACTTAAAACTTAATGTTTACCATTTAGACATGTATAAAATTTCAATAATTTTTTAGATACTTTGACTTTCATTTCAGAGTATTGAAAATTCTTATTCAAAACTATTCTGGAGCCTTAAGTTTTTTAGGTATACTTTTGACCGATTAGCTTAATTATCAGTGTACAATACTTCTTATTAGTTAATTAAATACTGCAAAATACATGATTGTGTGCTAAAATAAACTATTTATCATCTAATCTAAGGTCTTATAAGTAATAGACAAAAATCGTAACTTGATATTTAACTAGAACAGGGGTCGGCAGCTTTATGTAAATCGCGGGCCAATTTTCTTTGAAAGAATTGCTCGCGGGCCGCACTATTTAGAAAAAAACCTTCGAGTTTGAGTAAAAAAAGTTCTAATATTCAGTAAAAAGATATTATATTAGATCAAAAATATGATAAATTAAGAAATAGTAGAGCACTCATAAATAGTATTTACTGATTTAATAGCCTAACTATAAGTTTTTATCACAAAATCTTTAACTTTTATTGTTTCTAAAATGTATATTTCTTGCTGAAAAGTAGCTCGCAGGCCGTATATTTTTATTTTGAGGGCCGCACTTGCAGACCCCTGAACCAAAAGGTACATGTTGGTTGCCTTTAGCAAAGCTGAGGTGTTAAACCAATATTACAAAATTCACTATACAGAACACAAATTGCTTTTCTAAACAAACACCGAAATCATATGTTACGGAAATAAACAACTGAAGGTAGGATAAATAACAATTTTAAAATTTAGCTTAAAAGTTTGTGGCCTAAAGCCAATATTTTAAAAAAGCAAATTTTGAAAAATATTTTGTTTACAACAAGACTCATAATACATGCTGGACAATGACAATTCAAAAATTTATTATCATCGGAAGAATTGTTGCCAGATTTGAATTTTTTTTATTTTAGATTGACCATGAGAAAAATTGCACAGATAATAACAAGCAATATTTCAATAAATCCTAAAGTTCACTTCAAGTCTTATAGTTCAATTTCAAGTTCTTAAGTTCACTTTCAAACAATATTTCACCGATCGGTAAAATAACCAATGACGCCAGAAGAAGAAAGTTCTGTTGTCTATAACAGTGAATATTGCTAAAAAAATGTTACATTGCGCAAAATTCCCAACATCTTAAATCTAAAGTATAAGTGTCAAAAGTCTATTATTTCGCAAATTAGTAACAGGAAAAAAAAGAAAAACGTTGCAGTTAAAAATGCAATGAAGAAATCTGTCATAGCTGAACACCTTGTAAACAATCTTACTTGTGTAAATAATTTTGAAATTTCTAATTATAGTCTTGTAAAACAATGTTCAAATATTATAGAATTAATCAGACTTAAAGCTATTTTAATATATTAAAAGAAACCTTTTTATGTCGATAAAGAAAATTTTGTTATACTACAGCTTTATTTACTTAAAACTATTTTGTGTAAGTTTGAAATTTACTTTTATTTATAACATTTGTGCTTAATTAATTAATAAATTTAAGTGATACTTGAGTTTTATATGTCTTTTGTTTTATTGTAAAGTTTCAATAATATTTTTGTGGCAAAAATAGATTAAACATATTAATTTAAAAGATGTCTGAGTTTATTTGATAATCTAGGAAAAAGTAATAAACTATGGTTCTTGTAAAATAAAAAAAATTATATAATAAAGCTTAACTTAAAAACAAATTTGGCTAGTTGGAAAAATAAAAGATTTTCAACCGATTTTTTTTAATAAAAGAAATTAAAAGAAGTAAGTTGCATTCATTTGTATTTTATGTTCAATGTTGTTTTTTCCAATCGATGTAATGGTATATACACCTTATGTTTGCTTGCTTTTGATAAAATTAAGTAAAACGTTAGCTTTTGACCATGATAACTTTTTGATATATAAAAGTACTATAAAAATAGTACAAAATAATATTAATTTACTTTATTAAAAAAAAGTTTTTAAAAAGCATTAACAAAAAACATGTTAATTAGCAACTACTTAAACTAAAGTAACCTTTATTTGTAATGTTATACTTATACTTGCAAACATTACAATATAATATTTGGCTACATTTAACTCATCGTAATAAGAAAAAACAAATGCTGATTGTAAATAAAATTTAATTCCTTATACCAGTTTAACAAGTTTTGAAGCCGTTGTTTAAAAGAGACATAATTGGATGTCTATTACACAGTTTTATAAGTTTGTAGGTACAATTGTTAATGTATAAAACGTGCCTACCATATGTTTACTTTAACTTTCATTACATATTTTTCCAATATTACATCTAAGTTGACAACGTTTAGAATATTAGTTATGTATAATACAGATACATTAACTTTTATAGTTAACTTACAAACGGACACTTTCTTTTAATATTAACAAAGATTAGACAGATAAAAGAATTCTTTAAATAAAGGAAAATTATCGGATGAAAAAATTTTTTTGGTGTGTACAATATTATAATTAGAAAGTACTTGTTAAACCATAGCACAAAAACTAAAAATCAATGTAAACACTAATTGCATTATAAAACGCCTAAACTAGATGAAAGTTTAAAAAAAAATCATATCATTAAAATGTTAAAGATCGTAAAGATAAATTAAGTAAAATAAGTTGACAGAACTTAATTTTGTGGACTGCAGTATACTGACTTTTGTTTTATAGCTATACAACTAAAATTCTTAATTTATGACTGTAAATTATTTAAGTTAGTTAACGACAAAAAAAAAAAGCTAAATAGTTCTGGTCTTAAAACCTGAAGCACGAACAATCTATGGTTATCGAACAGTTATTAGTACCAAATTAGTCTAAATAATGACGAGTTAAGGCCGCTGAACGACTTGTGGAATGCTATATTTATGGTTTAACTATTACTAAAAAAAAAATTCTAGTAAATAGCTATTAAATTGTAAAAATCTTAGGAAAAAAGCTTAATAAAATATGTACGGTATAAAATATTAACTTTTTTAAACTCAGTTTTATATTTGTAAAAACTTTTAAATATGAGTTGTCTATTACAAAAAGGATAAAAGATACTGTGTTTTATAACAATCAATGACTAGTAAAATAAAAAAAAAAATTAAGTTTTACACCAAACTAGTTAATTCTAAAAAACATAAAACTGCAATTCCTAATTGAATTTCCATATAACTAAAATCGGCTAAAATTTGCTAATGCTTTAGGACCTGGATTTAGATTGAGTCAGATTAAAATATTTTACTTTGGTGAACAAAAAATTACCTAATTAGTAACTTAAAAAATTCATTTAGGTTCAAATGAGTTCAAGAAAACTTAGTGCACCAAGTGTCCTAGTATACTTTATACATTACTAAATTATAGAATTTACTTAAAAAAAAGTTTGTTTGGAAAACCGTAACTGACTCAAACCGCTCTTCAGTGCTTAAAATAACTAAACATTTCTATTCAAATAGAATTGTTATAGCTCAAAACTGGATACACTTTATTGATAGTGATCACATGGTTTGAAATTGGTTGTATGGTTTTTTTTTTTGAGATTTGGGACTTTCTTGGGGATTTTAGCTTTATTATTTACCTGAACTTAAAGGTTTCTTTGTTAAGATTTTAGCCTTTAGATTGTTCTCCATATGGTGTATAACCATAAACTTTTATGAAGTACCTTTTTTTAAAAACATAATTGTTTTTTTAACTATATTTTTTGATAATTGAAAATTAAATAGTGTTAGGTCAGGATAGTTAACACATGTTGTAACATATTTGCTTTATTGTTAAAGAAAACATTTATTGTTTCAGAGTTTACCAATGTTATTATAACATGAAAAAAGAACTTAGAAATAAAATTGGTTAACAAAAACTTAACATTTTTACTTTCAAAATAAGTATAAATATTTGAGATTATTCAAATAAAAAAACTTTATTATTAATTACTTGTTTAGCTTTCCAATTTTGACACAAAGTTACTTGAATTTATTTTAAAATGTTAAAGTAATAAAGTTTTAGGTATAATATTTCAAAAAAAAAAAAAAAAACAGAATTTGAGAAAGTATGAACAGAGTTGCCACTTTATCTTAAATCCTGAAAAACATTGAATTTGACAACTTAGGCATAACAAGCCTGGAAAAAACTGGAATTTAAAAAATTTTTCATGTTCAGTAGTAAAATTTTTATTTGACTCAAAAAATTTATCATGTAAATAAAAATCATATTTAAAGTAGCTTTACAGTATCTTTTTAATGTTTTTCACTATTAAACACAGTTTCTTACCTTAAACATGACTTCAAACTAAAAATAGACACAAAAATATGTACTTTTAAAAACCTGGAAAAATTTATGAAAAAACGAGTGGCAACCCTGACATGAAAAAAAAAGGAAAACCTGGAATCAAAATACTTAAAATCCTGCTGTTTTAAGCAATTTTTAGATGTAAAATTACAAACAGGGTTGCCACTTTACCTTGAAACCTGGAATTTGACAATTTAGGCAAAAATAACCTGGAAATACCTGGAATTTGAGAAATTTTGAAAAAGACCTGGAAAAACCTGGAATTTTGACCAAAAAACCTTGAAATTTTAATAATTTTAACATTTTCAGTAGTAAAATTTCGATTTGACACAAAAAATCTATCTTATGAATAAGACTTTTTTGTCATCATCATAAAATTTTTCTATTAAAAAACACATTTAAAGTAACTTTACACTATCTTTTCAATGTTTTTATACTGTTTAACACATTTTCTTATATATAAATTATCTTAAAATTCAAAATAGACCCAAAAATGTGTACTTTTAAAAACCTGGAAGAAATTTGGATAACCTGGAAAAATTTTGAAAAAACAAGTGGCAACCCTGTACAAAACTTGAGCTAGATAAAAAATATATCTTATAAAAAAATTTTGTTTGTGTAAGTGGTTTTTTATTATGAAAAAAATTTAGTGTTTTAATACTTTAAAAGAATTTAAGACCTTAAACTAATTTTTATAAAAAAACTTAACCATAACAACTTGTTCTTTCGAAAACCTGTAAAAAATGTTTAAAACTATTTAAACCCTATTGTTATATATATTTAACTAAATAAAATGTAATAAAAGTTTTTTTTTCCAAACTAAGAAAGCATCATATTTAGTAATAGTATTAAGTTGTTGTTAAAGTTTTCTCTAAAAAAGTTTTCTTTATACATATTTTTAAATATACAAGTATCATTTAAAATAAACTTTACAAAAGTAACTTTGGATTACTTAAAAAAATTCTTTAATGTTTAGCCATATTTTGTACTATTTTAATTCACATTAAACTTTATTTTATTTAAGCATTTAACAGAGTTGCCATACCTTAAGTAAACTCAGGATATTTAAAAAAGTTTAAGACATTATGTATACTTTTGTACTCAGGCAAGTTTTAAGAGTTTTAAAAATTCTCAAGACATATTTTTTTATTTATCTTCAATGTGACCTAGTTTGTCTTAATATTGTGTTATTTTATATAAAATTACATTTTCTAACATCAAATGTATATGATTATATATACATTTTTCTTATTAATTTTAGAAGTAAAATCAGTATGAAGTATAAGTAGTGTGAGCTAGAGGCAAAATATTTTTTGAAAATATATAAAAGTTTAGATGTCTCAGGATAGTTTAAGGTCACCCATAACAGTTTTTTGTCAGTTATGATTTATTTTTAAACACTCCGGAAACTCAAAATAACTCAAGTCACTTTGTTTATTGTTAGTTTCTTGTTCTTCTGGTTTATATTTTTCTAAATTATAGAGTTAATTTAATAGTAATAAACTTGAAAAAAATTTTAAAAAAATTTCTTTTTCCTGCTTAAAGTAAACCATTTTAAAATCAACAAAAACAAAGCTGCAGATCAGAAGCCTGGACTTTTATTTTCCGTGAGACAAGCTCAAGTTTAACCAAAGGGTTGATCATACCAATTCTATCATCAGATCATAAGTTTTTGTCCTTATTAGGACTCCCAACCGAAAAAATTGACTCTGCTTAAACATGAAGCAACCACTAGCTGGTATTGATCAGAAATCTCAGCATTGTCTTTTACAGTGCAACGTTTAATCATTGTTCACTAGGTAAGACATCTGGTATGCTGTAATTATATACAATCAACAAAAACATTGGCAAAATCTGCAGAACAGAAGCCTAGACTTTTGTATGATGTGAGACAAGCCAAAACAGGTCTCAGTAAACCAAAGCTTGAAGTCTGATGGTTGAATTGGTATAATCAACTCTTTTGTTAACGTAATTTTAAATAACTTATCATATGTTTTTCTTCCAATTTATTGCTTGTATTCTAGTTTAAGGGCATAGGGGGGTTAAACATTTTTTATTCAAATTTATTCTTAATCTTTATATAAATAGATAAGCTACTTGTTAATTTTTACGACTTGTTAACATTTAAAGTAACTTTAGAGATATAAGCTATCAAAGCTAGAGCCTTCAATAGATTCTTTACGGGAGGCTCAAACTAATAGGCCAAAAATTAATAATTTAACTAAAAATCAATTCCTCCTTCAGTTTTTGAGGAATTTAAAAAAAAATGTTTTTCAGACTAATCTTTAATAAATTTTAAACATCTATAAGAAACTGATTTTTATAAAAAATCTCTTAGTAAAAAATAAATAAAACATTTTTTATTTTAAATTTTTTCATAAATATTTTTATAACTTTTTTTCAAAAAATTGCAAAAATCCTACAAGTTTTTTTATTGAAAACAACACTTATTGAAAATTTGAATTTACTTGCTAAAAAAATGAAGGGGGTATAATTTTAAAATCAATTTTTCGAAATTCAGAGAAAATTGGCCTTGAAAACTTTAGAACCTTAAAAACCTTAAAAACAAACATGCGGTTATATTTGATTTTTTTTTACAAAACTTTTATATCTTAAAAGTTAATTTAAATTTATTGTTCTATAAAAAGTATCTTGTAGTGTATACTCAAAGCTTTGAAATAAATGCTAGTATTAATTTTTGTAAACTCTATGCCTTTAATATTAATGTGGATCCAAATGTAATTTTTCTTTCAGTTGAAATTGTTATATTAAAAATACTACAATAATCTTAGGAATAATTTATACTGTATTTTTTATAATTAGTTCATTAGATATAATATTGTCAATAAAATTTTATTAGTTTGATTATATAAAACTTAATTTATGTTTGAAATCATTTTAACTAAAAACTGTCATTTTTAGTTTCTTAAGTTAAATTGCAAGTTTACACACTTATAAAATATTCCTTAATTAAAGTTAATGACTATTCAAATTTAAAAAGTTCTGAGGTTTTGTCAATTATCTTTTTAGTACAAATGAAATATATTTTACCATCATAATCTTATTGATTTTAACTACTACATGCACAACTTTAATTTCTATATTTCAAACAAACTACTTGCTAAAATTAATATAGACAGAAAGGTACTACCTTTATACAGATAAACTTGAAAAAAAAAAATTTTTAAACTTAAACAAAGTTTTGATTTTCAAATTTTTGTACCTCATTTTTTCCAAAATGTTTTAAGTTTTCTCATTTTATTTTAAACTTTACTCTAAAATTTTCAATTAGTACATACAAAAGTTATAAGAATTAACTTTAAAAATTTTAATTTTGAAAGTTTTCAAACAAAACTTCTAAGAAATAGTATTAAGTTTGTAACTAAACGTTTGTTTTTTAATTTGATTTGAAACAGAATTGTTTTCTAGGATAAAAAGGATTTTGCATCTTTAAAAAAGTATTTGTTGAATTACTTAAATAGTGTCTTTTAAACAAAACTTGGTAAGAATGTTGTTTTTTGCTAAAAAAACTTTAAGTTAAAAATTATTGTTACATTACCTAATTTTATATTTTTACACTTACATACATGCTTAAAAATGCTCTATCCTTTAAAGTTTATCTCTACTTGATAATGATTGATAATTTAAATTAGTTGTAGAAGTTTAGTAAGCATTTAAAGTATTGCAGATTTTTTTATAATCTAACTTCTGAAGTAATTAGATACAGACAAAGGAATAATGGATCTTATAGTTAACAAGATGGTGCAAAATGTAAGATTTTAGGTATTTTTTTCATATTAACTTGTATTTTGAAACTTTTTTAAAATTTTTTACTAATAGCTAAAGTAGGTTTCAAAGTTTATTAACCAAAAGTAAATTTGACGTTTTTCTGTTTTTTATTTCACAATTTTTTTCACCATCTTAATCATAATATTTAGACCTACGATAATGTTTTTATTTTAAAATATATAATAAGTTTTGAATTGTGCAGGGTTGTCACACATTCAGTACACTCATGATAACTGAGAATATTTATATTTTTATAAACTCAGGATGAACCAGGATAGTTTAATTTTTTAATTAGATTTTCAGGGTAGTTTAAGTTTATTATTTATAAATATCAGGACATATTTTTCTAGGTTTTAAATAATATTTAATTATTTTATGACCAATTTTAAAGAAAAACTTGAATTCATCAACTTTGAAAAATTAAAAACTTTGTTAGAAGTTTTTAAAAAACTTAGGATGACTCAGCTCTGTTCAAGGTCGCTCAATTTTAGACTCACAGACTGGCAACCCTAGTTATGGCTCTTTAAATATTAAAATATTTGGGTTGTCAACATTTTGAATGTAATGTAACCTCAAATGAATAGTGTAAATACTAGCGGAATTTATTTCATATTAAACCTTTTAATGATCAACAACATGTGTTAAGTCTTTCTGAAGCTAAACACACAAACCATTGGTAGGTGTAAAATGTGCACAAATGGACACTTTTGAACAGCAGGTAACTTTTGCATGAAGACACTTTTGCACAAAGATACCTCTGCATAAAAGGTTACTATTGCACTAGGGTCACTTCTGTACGGGTTGAAAACATTATTATTTTATTCTTTTGTTATTGGTTCTTTTTATTATTATTAATATTACTATCACTGTTAATTCTAACGTTTACCCATGGTCAGTAACTTTGTTTTATTGCTTTTATTTTATTCATTTATTCTGTTTATAGTGTTTTATATAAATGTGTTTTATTGTTATCTTTTTTTATATTTAAACTGCTACCCTTAACCTGCAAAATTTTTGAAATATTATATATTTTGTAACATTTTTAATTACTTAAAATTTACTAATTTTTTTTTTTAATCTATTGAAAAATTGACCCTCTGTGTAAATTTGTGCAAAAGTTTTTCATTGTGCAAAAATGTCTTTGTGCAAGAGTGACCTTTTTTAATATTTGACCTTTTCCCAAAAAATAGACACACGAGTTAAGCTTATTATTAATTAACGCCACCAATAAAATATTTAGCATAATTTGATGATTAATTAAGTATTTAAGAAAATTTTAAAAACTTTTATTTTATTATTTAAAATTAAAAAATATGTATTTTATTGTTATATAAGAAGAATAATTTAATTTAAATAAAAAAATCTTAAACAAATGATTATTTATCTTTTCCATGAGCAGTAAAGGAGCAATAGGGGGTTATGAGGTCATAATTTGAAACTTACACTAGATATTCTGGAGTTGTTGATGGAGAGCAAAAAAAAGTCTTATGTGTTTTTATGGTAGTTTTGAAGGTGTACTATAAAAATACACCTGCATTCAATATCCACTCGATTTTTTTATATATTTTTGTTATTAATTTATTTTATATATTTTTTGAATTTTTAAAATTTGTTTTTCACTGTTACTGTTACTCCTAATCCTTGATCGGTAAGCGGTTTTCAACTTTGTCTGGATGGATTTTGAATACTGGTGGATTTTGATTGCGGGAGGATTTACTTTAGATGTGTCCTGTTTTGAAACTTACACTAGATATTTTAGAGCTGCTGATAAATAGCAAAATAAAATTGTTTTGGGTGTTTTTTATAGTAGTTTTTGAGTAATTTTGGACAAGGGGCCATTTGATAAAAAGTGGAGGAAACCCTGGTATATCTATATGTTTAGTTGTGTATATAATTGTTCTTATGATTTTATAAAAAATAAAAATAAAAATATTTTTAGCTAACATAGTTTCAACAAAAAAGATTAAAAATTAAGTTCTATAACTATGAACGTGGTTAAAAAAAGTTATAATTTAGTTATCATTTTATTTTAAACAGTAAATAAGTTGTGATGATTATGATTTTTTAAACAATACCTGGGTTATTTATTAAAACTTTTTAAAGCTTAGTGGAAATGGACAACAACTAAGATAAAAGCATAATATTTTTATAAAAATTATAAAACTTTTTTTATAGTTAGTATATCTAAGTGTAACAGTTATTTTCAAACAAAGATCTTGTCTAGAAAAAATCTATACTTTAACAAAAATTGTTTTATTGACCACTAAAAGTAAACTTATCTTACATAAAATTTGTAAATATAAAATAATCAAAAAATTTCCAAGTATCTATTTAATGAAAAGCTCACCTTATGTGTGAAATAAGAACAAATAAATATATAAAATACTTACTAAGCAATAAATGCATTTTAATTGCAACATAATTCATAAAAGTTAAGCATTTTAAAATGATTTTATGGAATTTCCCCTTTTTAAATCAAAACAAACTCTTTACTGGATAACTATTATCATATATTTATCATTAAAATTTCACTCTAACCAATAAAATTTGTAATGTTATACATAATGGAATATATTATAAAAAAAAATGATGTAAACAAAATTTTATAGTACTCCTTCTTTATTGAAACAACATATGTTATTGTGTGTCAATCGAGTTAACAATTGCTTTAGGAGTTTTGTAAAACATAATACTGTTAAGAATGAACATATGATAAAGTACTTGAGTGTTTGTTTTTACTAAATATAAGTGATAATTATGTATTAATATTTAATATAAGGTACAATATATGTTATTAAATCCGTCTGTTATAAGTTGTAAAACAGAAAACTATATTTATAAATTCAAAAATATATATATTAAAAAATTAAACAAAACACATACATCAATGATCAAAAACTAATTTTTTATAACTTGTATAGATTCTTATTTTGTGTACATTCTTTTTAAGATTATCTAGGTTTACATTGGCTTATTGACTTTGCTTACCAGGTCATTTAAAGTAAACGTTCTTAATCAGTTATAATTTGTATTTAAATTTATGATTTAAAATAAACAATAAACTATATATATATAAGTAAACTTTTAACAAATTTTTTTGTGTATAGTTTTTATAAAAGTTTAAAAGATCTTCTACATACGATTTTAAATATGGATAAATTGTTATAACATGACGATGGTTAATGTTCGGTTTGATTTAAATTGAATGAAAATTCAAAACACTCACACTTTCTGTAGACTAGTAGAAATGTTTTAAAGTAAATCTCAAAATACTTATAAGATATCGAAAAATTCAAGCGTATATTCTATGGTTTATGAGCATTTAATATATTTTCAGTTTTCCTTAATATTGACAGGATGTTGGCTAAAAGCTTTGATATTGCCATCTGGTCACATCATGTGAAAGAAACAGACACTTTATTGAATTTCCAAAAAAAAGTGTAGGTACTAAATCATAACTTTTATATGTAAAACATTCTGCGAGTATATTTTTTCTTAGTTTCATGGGTATGTGTTATGTGGTATAAAACAAATTGCAGTAAAAGTAGTTTTGTTTATAAATGAAAGTTTTTATTAAATTTGGACAAATTAATAAATCGTAATTTTAAAATTGATTAAAAAACGCACAATTTTAAATAAAAGTTGTTATTAATAACTATACAATTTATTTTTAGGTTCTTAAATGAACATTGACGATGGTTCACAGTCAGTGATGTTTATATCCACGCTACCGTTTCTAACCTTGCGACTCTACATGTAATGTTGATACATTCTCCATTGTCTATTTACACTACGAACGACCAAGATTTCTTAAACAGTTAGGCTTCCTTAATTGTTATTTTAATGAATACGTGAAACGTCACTTCTATCTTCTAATCATCAACATGATTTAACTTTTCAAACTAAAACAGTTGTTTACATGCATTATTTTTTTTCAAATAGTACAAAGGTATTACTGCATTTTTACAACTTAAAAGTTTGCAGTAAAAGTTGTACAATATATTAAATATGATTAGCCTATTCAAAAATTAACAAATTCTATTTCATTAGCATTTTTCCCTTATTTAGTATTTTGGAAAATTTAAACTGGTTATAATTTTTATATATGATAAAGAAATTATTGTAATAATTACCTTAACTTTTATATAAAAACATGTTACTATAAAGAACAACAAACGCTGTTTGTTTTCAAGCTTTTCCATACTTCCTTAGGTACTCCATTATGTTGTACTAATTGTAAAGCATTTTTTGTCGTGATAAACTGCCTTTAAATAAATGTATAGCAGCATTTTCCAAACTAACTAATTTAACACCAGTGTGACATAGTTGTTTATGATTATCTATTTTGTAATGATGGTTATACTGTTATTCACTAACTTTTACAAACCAAATTAGTGTTAATAGTGTTCTAGATCTTATAATTTATTTTATTTTGTGTTGCTTAGATTTTAATTAAAGATAATGTCTTTATTTTGAGTATTGAAACATTTTTAAGTTTATACCAATTAAACAATACTTTTTAATATTCTAGTACTTTAATCCCGTAAGTATAAAAACAAAAATATACCTTTTTTTATCTACTACGCTTAAAAAGTTTGATTTATTAAAATGTATATTTCAAAAACATTAAGAAATCGTACTTTAAAACTGTTAAATATGTTTAAGTTAATATCATAAATGTTACATATTTCAAGAAATTATTTTTCAGTTATTACATTAAATTTTTGCAAATTG
This sequence comes from Thalia democratica, assembly GCF_965202585.1. Classification (NCBI taxonomy): domain Eukaryota; kingdom Metazoa; phylum Chordata; class Thaliacea; order Salpida; family Salpidae; genus Thalia; species Thalia democratica. The sequence goes on from NC_139165.1 coordinate 99,817,674, forward strand.
TTTATAACAAATTTACAATTAAAAAAAAAAAACTTAAATTTGAGGCTTATTAGCCGGTTTTACACAAACTTGAAACAATTAGTAAACGTTTTAATTGTTTAAATTGTGTTTTCAATTACAGGCATTTCAAGACCGTTTTCCGGAATCATAACCTCAATTTCAATCATGTTTTTTACTAATAATTTAGGAGTTCAGCATTTTCCTAATACAATCATGTTTTGATTGAGAAAGTTATTACTTTTTACAAACGGTGAAAATTTCTTGTAGGTAGCATTTTTCTATATAAGGGTTGTTTGTTTCCAAAATTTAATGATACAATAATCAGTTTATTATAAAGAATGTAACACTTTTATAGAATTTTTGGTTTTAGATCGGTAAGGATTATGATATAGTAAAAAAATCAAATTTACTTGTACAAAATAAACTTATATGAAATTTGATGCTTATTAGCCGGTTTTACACAAATTTAAAATAATGAGTAAACGTATTAATTCTTAAATTGTAAACTGTTTAAACTTTATTTTCAATTACCGGCATTTTAAGACCGTTTTTAGGAATCATAACCTCAACTTCAATCATGTTTTTACTAATGAATTAGGATACTTTTAGGAGTACAGCTTTTTCCTAATACAATCATATTTGATTGAGAAAGTTATAGCTTTTTACAAACGGTGATATTTTCTTGTAGGTAGCACTTTTCTAAATAAGGGTTGTTTTTTTTCAAAAAAATAATGATACAACAATCAATTTATTATCAAGAATGCACTTTTATATAATTTTTGGTTTTAGATTGGTAAGGATAGTTTTATAATAAAATGATCAAATTGATTGTAAATTTTAATTGAATCAAGTAACTTGCAATTTTATATGAATAAGCAGTAATAAATACTTACTAAATTTTCAAACTACAGATGAAAAGTTTTTAGTTAAACAAAATTTTAAAACTTAAAATTAAAACTGTGTACGGAAAGTTTGGGTCGTTGGAGTACAATATCTAATAATGAAATTAATAAAATATAGTTTTTTTATGACATTCATAAAAGTTTTATTACTATTAAAATTTAAAAAACTCAGAAGCTCTTGAAAAGTTGTACAACTATTGTTAAAAATTATGTGGGTTTGTCAAATCAATGTCAAACATGTTTTTTATTTGCATTACAAGACGATGAGTCTGTTGAGCATGATTGATTTTTGTTAATTTGTTATGACGTCACACAGGTGTGAAGCGGCGTGGAGAGGTTCGCTTCTGATGAGGCGGCTGCGTTCAAGATATTCGAGAAATATTCGACAGGGTACCAGAGACAGACTCGTTGAGCGAGGAGAGGTACATCAAGATCAGGAAAGATGTCAAATTGAAGGAGGTGGATTTCCACTATCAGGTAAAACTTTGTTTTATTTCTTTAAATACAATATTTAATAATATTTAAATACAATAAAATCTTTATTTTGTACATATTTTGATAAATAAGCAAATGGTGTACTTGAACTTTCACCAACTCAGAATTGATAGTTTCAGACTTTAGTGTTCGTTATTTTATAATGCTTTATATATAGTTGTATATACAGAGCTTGTTATAGTTGAAAGAACTTTAATAAATATAAGTTAAATAATCATTTTAATTTGTAGTTGTGTATTAAATATAGCTAACTGTAATAAAGTATAGAACTGTACACACCTTGCATTTTACTGTCTAAAATTTAAATTAGATAAATACTTTAAGGGTTAAATTCGTAAAATATGATTTCATAACACAGTTAGCATGTTTTAAGATCTTTCGTTTAACAAAAATATCTTATAGAAATAACTTATTGAAAATTTTAAAATGAAAACTTTTCAATATCTAAAAATATTTTATTAAATTAATTTCATTGTTTTTCATGTCTGGCATTTGATTTCAAAATGTGTCTAATAATATCAATACAAGCACTGTGTTTGAACTAAATTTCATTCCCGATTGTAGTAGTTGTTTCGAAAAATTCTCTTGATCACTACACTTAAATACTTTTTTGTATACATACAGTAGATACAGGACAGTTATACACTTAAAAATTCGTTGTACGAGTTAAACAATACTTTATACTATAACCCATTTCAGTATATCAGTGGAAATAAAATTATTTTACTACCAAAAAATTTACAGAAATTTTATATATATTTATATATAGTTTATTGAACGATAAAATAGAACGCTAAAAATATATGGTCCAAAGACCTGGTGTGAAAATGAACCTTTCGGTTATCGAGTCATACACCACGGATCTTGTCCAAGACGTTATATTCTAAGGTATAATTAGGTGAAAATATATTTCTTTATTACGTAGTCTTTTTTTCTGGAAAAGCTGCAAGTTATACAATTTTTTTCGATTAATTTAGTAAATAAATGAAAAATAAATCAGACCTAAAACTTTTATTGTTTACCTACGTAGCTTAACATTAGTTTTTAGAACCTGCATAATAATGACATTTTATTGTTTAAAGTTGTCATAGTTTGTTATTGTGTACATCACCCAAAGTTGATTCATAACAAGATTAAACGTTTTATAAAGATTTAGACTGTTTTGTTGAAATTAAAATTCTGTTATTTCGAGTTGAGTTAAGTAGCAGCTTTTTACCGAGGTGTATTGAACATGTGTACAAATACATCTAAACAAATTACTTTTAAAATACAGTAGTTTTAGAAAGTGTGGCAGGTATATGAATTGTTTTTACTAAATATAAATAAGAAATTTTGATGGAACGAAGAAATAAGTCGATAAAAGTTTAATAACTTTAGTAAACAAGACATTTTTATAAATCTTTAGAGTCAAGTATCATAGTAAAAAAATACAAAATTGTTCTACAAGTCAAAATTTTTATAAACAGTGTAATATTACTTAAGTTATTTTACATTTTTGTTTACTTGAAGAAAGTTGTAGCATAAAAAGAATAAATAAATAAATCTGCCCGAAATAATTGAGTTTTAATTATTAAAACAAAAAAAAAAAACAGATGAGCATAAAAATAGTTAATTAATAGTATTACAAATTAATATTTCGATCATAATCAGAAAGGTAAAGAGAAGTTGTCTATAGAAGTTGCAAACAACTGCATTGTTTGGTCCATCTGGGTAAATCCATCTGTGTTCAGCTCAATCAACGATTCTGTAGTTTGTTTTATTTCTATATGGATACATTTATCTTATTCACGTGTAACATTTTTTTAAAGAATTAAGCGAGTCCTTTGATTCAAACTACTAACAAATTGTAATTATAAGCTAAATAAATTATGAAGGTGAAAAAAAAGTATTGTTTGTATGATAACAGGAGTTTTGATTATTCAAAAATATAGTATAATAACAAAAGGTCATAAAACAACTGATTTTATTTTATAATATATCATTGCTTCAAGCAATAATATTGAATTTAAATAAAAGCCTTAATAATTTTTTGAACTTAATAGTTAATTTTTAAGTTATGCAATTAAGATAAAGACAAAATAATCTCAAACAATAGTTTACATACCAGAAGGACGATTTGAGATACTTAAAAATTATAATACTATTGCTCTAATTTTATCTAAAAAACATTGTTAGAAGAAGTTGAAAGGCAGGAAAATTATGACGCTCAATGGAGAGTGGTTGAGTGTTATAATAGGGAAGGCGTCGTAGGAACCCGTGTTGTTTGACACCATCATTACGGAGAATATCAGGTACGGCAAAAGCTATGTGAAAAGATCTACTGAAAAGATCCATCAAGCGGCCAAACTGGCCACATGAACACCTTCATCAACAAACTTCCTAACCTGAATGTTTGGAAACAATATTTACAAATTTATTTTTTTGGTCATTCAAAAAAAAAGTTCCCCCATAGTTTGCTTGCGAATAAGAAAAAATGTCTGATTTATGAAATAGTTTTGCTAACTTTACAAAGAATTGGTTGCCAGTTTTGTTAGGAATATGTAAGAAAAAATACCAAAGTTAGTAATACTTTTATTTCCTTAAAAAACATTCTCACGAAACTTAAAAATGATTTTTTACATAGAAATTTGACACGACAGTGGTTGAGGAAAGGGGCGCAAATGTCGTGCAGCAATAGCGAGGACCATCATTAAAAGTCGAAATATATTGTTTCTATATGAAACTACGTCTGCATTGGATTACCAAAGCGAAGCCGTCGTGCAATCTGCGCTCGACAAAGCTGCTGAAGGTGAATTAAAAAGTTTTATTCTATTGAACCCTGTGCAAATGGATGAACTTTTTTCCTATATTTTCAAAATCCAGGGAAAAAATCATCCATTGGTAGATGATTTAAAAAAAAAATATGTTTTATTTATTATGTTTTTAAAGACATATAAAAAGTATTTAGAATTGTGTTTGTTATCAATGTTAGTATATTAAAATTTAGAATAATGATTTAACTATTCAGCTTTTATAAGAACCTCACAGTTTTAAACAGGGTTGCCACAAAACCTTTAATCCTTGAAAAACTTGAAATTAGACAACGAATTTAGGCTAAAAAAAATTAAAAAACCTGGAATAAGAGAATTTTTGAAAAAATAAAGAAGAAAATCTTGGTATTTTGAAGAAAATCACAGAAAAATATTTTCATTAAAAACACATATAAAGTAGCTTTACATTATCTTTTCAATATTGTCATACTAATTAAGACAGTTTTTAAACTTAAACTTGATTTTAAAACTAACAATAGACCAAAAAACGTGTACTTTTAAAAACTAGTAAGAAATTTCTCAAAAGCCAGTGGCAAACCTTAGTAGTACTAATTATACCCTAGAATGCCTAATTACGCCAAGGAATAATTTGAACAAGAGTATTAAAATTTTGATGAATTATTGTATTTTAAACATAACGTCACAAACTAAAAAGAGTACTATCATATTTATACTCAGTTTTGCTACTGTGTGAGCAAAAATTCTGCTAAATTTGAAAAAATTCCGGGGAAAGGTTAGTATTTTATAAAGTTTGCACTTACATCAAAAGTATACAATAACAATATACCATCAAAATCCACCAACGTTCAAAATCCACCCGATTTAAAAAATACTTTCTTTATTTATTAATTTATTTTATACATTTTTTGAATATTTTTGATTAATCTTTTTTTTCACTACCACTGTTACCCTTAACCCTTACCCTTGAACGGTAAGCGTTCCTCGAATTTGACTGGGTGGATTTTGAACGTGTCCCACAACAAGAGATATGAAGTGTCGCTGATCAAGAAGTTTTAATATAAAATAGTATAAAATTAATTGTTCATAAGTGAAAAAAACATTCACTGTAAAAATCTAAATAGTTTCAAAAAACAGTTACGAAATGAAGATATGACTAACTTAAAATAAATAAAGGGTTACCAAGATATCAACAATTGAAATTTAACTATTATTTAGAATTAAGTATAATAATACAAGCAATAAATGTTTCTCAACCTTACAGAGACATGATATCACTGAAATAACGCATAACAATATATATATGATTGCTATTAAAAACTAATAAAATCTTTATTTATTTAGTTTAATGATGTTATCTTCGTACGCAGGCACAAAATATCACCCATTAAAGGTTATCAGGACATCAACATATGAAAGGCGCTCTCCATAAAATGTTCAAAAATATTTTGAAGGATACGCCTTTTATCAAGTTCGTTACTATTTTTAAATTGTATTGAAATTATTATTTTTTTCTCCAAATTAACTATTTTAAAATAAATAACTCAACCTGATCGCTATCATGATGTATTTAAATAAATTGGTAGTGTTTAAAAGTTCAGTTGTTTCAGTAATATTCAATATTTTTTATTTCTAAAATTGTAAAATTGTTACTTATATAAGCTTATGTTTTATGTAAAGAAAATGAAAGACAACAATAAAAATTAAACTTGCAAATATTAAAATTCTGATATAAGTGTTAGAAGATCTTCAAAAAAATTGCATCATAGTTTATCTTACTTTCGAGCAATAAATATTAAAGTTAAATGAATAGTAATAACATAATGAATAAAGAATAACTAATACTGTAGATTTATTATTAACATTTAGAATTTTTTTTTCAAAATTGTGAAAGTTGTAAACTTATTAAACTTAATTAATTGATAAAGTTATCTAGAATTGCGGTGAATAAGGAGAAACCGAAGCGGGAAAAGAGTGCAAATAGGGGCATTTACGGCGCGGCAGTAATTTAAGGGGAGTACCCGAGACTGGAAGCTGAGGGTCTAGTCTAATAAGAACAGAACTCATGGCTCACTGTCCAAATCTGGTCGCAGGTAAAACATTTATTTATAATATTTGAGCATATTGTGAATATAATATAAAGTTTTAACAATATTTAGTTCATAATTTGGCGGTTAAAAGCATTTATTTAATATAAATTTTTGAACTTATTTTGCTTAGTGTAACATCAATTGGTCTCTAGAGTATTCTATTATAAAAGTATTTATAAGCTTTTCTTTTTTCATCTTAGTTATATTTATAAAGTGGTCACAGCTTATTATAAAAACTAAAATATTTAAAGTAAAATACAAAAAAACGATATATGGATAGATAAAAAGTAAATTATATTACACTAACTTTAAAGGTTCAAAAAAGTAACTTTTTATTTTTTTACTTCCTATGCTTAAAAGATTAGCATATAGTTTTTACTGCTGACTTATATTTAACAATCAGTTCCCCCGTTACTTCGATTATATCAATGTAATAACAAACCAGCTATATAAAAATCAAAATATCAACAACAATAAATCATAAACACTAGGATGCAAAATGTTTAAAAAAATATATATAGTTAAGAAATAAAAACTCACTTTACTTCTCATTTGTTTGTTTGTTTCGATTTCATTATGATTTGTTTTCCCATTTCTTTCAGTCTTTTGTGTACAGCATGTTGCAATTTGGAGAGGTCATTTGTAAGCAACTCCCACTCATCAGTTCTAATATTCAATCATTTTAGGTCGCGCTCGCAAACGTCATACTGGGCGACCTCAGTTGCAACGACCAAATCGCTATACAACAGAGACTTTTGTACTCGCTCTTCACCCATCCTAAGAACATGATCTAGCCAGCAACAATGTCAACCTTAAGACGAATAAATTTGTTATATTCATAAGCAGTTTTTGTTGCATAATTTCTTTCAACGTCCATAACGATGGTCATAGTTTGGATGTTCCAGCTTACAATATTGAGAGTAGTTCTCTTTCTCTGTTTTGTAAAGGTTAGGTTGTTAGGTAACTAATTTTCAGTTTACTTTCCACTTAAACAACCCCTTCACCAAAGGTTTATTGTAGCGGAACAACACCTTATTGGCTGAGGGCTGTGGGCGGTAGTTGTTCATTGGAATTCAAAAATTCCTCCTACCGACGAATGCGACCCATGGCGCGCATCCTTATACAAAATAGGGTTGGAAAATAAACTGTCGTATTCCGTGTTTTGTCTTTGCAAAAAATCTTACGAAGCTGGAGTCTAACTTCTCCAAGCACAAAGCCATGAAATAAAAATGATATTCTAGTTGTTACCCATCAGCAGGACTCAACAAGCAGTTTTTCTAAAACAGATTCAACGGGTTCTCTCCACAAACTCAGTGTGACAGCTGTTTCTTTATCTTTAAATTAATTGTAATTCTGTAGTTACTATAATACTTTACACTAAGATTAATTAGATAACAATTTAATATACCATAACAATTAAAAAGGTAATACCAATTACAAATATTAATTGGTGATTTTGTATTTGATTTTCATAATGTGTATTACAAATAGCATTGATAATTTATCTCGTAATTTATAATGCTGTTGTTGTTGGTCTTGCTGTAAAGTTCATTAATTATTTCAAATAGAAATATTTTTATTTTATTTACAATACTTTTAATAAGTAAATTTATAGAAAGCAACTGTAAATATATATATATATATATATATATATAGGGTGGCCATTTTAAATGTTATTTGAAAATTCAGGCAAAAAATCTAAAACCCTGGATTTAAATAGTTTTGAAAAAAAAACCTCGAAAAATTTATTAACTTTATGTAACTTTAAAACATAAAATATAGAAATTAAGTTAGTAAATATAATATTTATTTATAACTTTATTTGATATAAAAAACAGTATGTTTTCAGAAAATTTGTACTAGTGAAACCATTATTTTACCATAGATAAAATTTTCAACTGAAAAAAAAAAAGATAACTCATACTATAAAAATCCTTAAAAACGTTCTTAAATTCCAGTGGCCATCCTGCAATGAATTTTTAAGATCTATTAATATAATTTTAAATTACATTACATTACATTACACAGTACTACATTTAGAATTATACTAATTAATTAAATTAATTAAATATATTTAATTAATTAATAATCGATATTAAAATATTAAGAGTATTTTTTTTCTTTAATGTCATTATTAATATACCATTACATAATTTTATAGTATTTTTTCTAAATGAATTGAATAAGTTGTATAAATAAATACATGTGTAAATATTAATGATCTAAAATTCTAACCTATTTTGGTAAATGTTTATCGTATAGAATAAGTGTAATTAATATAACTAGTTAATACTTTATTTAGAAAATATATCATCCAATACTATACATAAATGTTGGTTGATAATTTGATATTGATGGCTTTCACTTTAGTAGTGCATATATAGAATTAACTTTATTACTAGTAATGATAATAAAATTTTAAGTATAAATTTTAACTTATTAACTTACTATTTAACATTGTGAATTTTTTCACATTTTACCTGAGCTTTTACACTTTATAAATTACTTAGATAGAAATTTTGATATTGAAAAAAAATTACAATAGTATTAATAGTTTTAATCTTTTACTCTAAAGTTTTTACATTTTTATTGATATTATTATTGTAAATTTGTTTTATTAAGTATAATTAAAAATTAGTTAAAATTACATTATAAATTAAACATTATGAAGGGTTGCCACTAGTTTTAGGAAATAAAATCTTTTATGATTTAATATAATTTTCCATATTTACTGTTTCATATTTAAAATGTTGTAAATACAAGATTTCTTGCATAATTTTAATAAAAATGAAGCTGAAGAAAAAATAGTGCCTAAAAAATACTATGTTGCTGTTATATATATATTTTCCGTTTGTACCAGTATTAATTTTCCAAATAAGTTCCTAAATTTATTAGTCATTTCATTATATTCTTTCAAACCTTAGTACTAGTTCAACATATATTTAGTCTTTAGACATAATTTCTGTTTAAAGTGTTTGATTATTTTATAACAAACTGATGCTTCTATTCAATTTTTTATTATTTATTTCCTATTTGAGTTTTTGATTACAAATCATGTTTGACATTGAAAATTTCAACCAAGAGAGATAAAAGTATTAGATTACTTTATAAAAGTAACAAGTGCTGAAACTGGCAAGCCAGTGGCCACACTGTATTTAACTAGAAACAAGTACTAATTTTATAAAGAGTTTTATAATAAAGTTGCATATTTATTTTAGTTTACTTATACTTTCATGCAAGAGTTGCTAATTTTTTGTTTAGTATATAAGCAGTTTTATAACTTGGTAACTGTAGATATTTGATACCCAATTGATTACAAACTGACAAGCGTTTCTCTGTGTTAAGTAACAACACAGAGAAACGTTGGTCAGGTTTAAAATTTTTGCAAACTGCTGTTGTACAAATTAAAATCCTTGATTTTTCAAAACTATAATGTATAACTAATATAGTATAAATAAACTTTTAAAAATTAACATATAATAATTTTAAGTATTAGAAAAAGTTTTAAATTTCAAAATATGAATTTTCTGCAAAGATTTAAAATAAAAACATGTATACAAAACTACTATTTAATGTTTCAAATTTTCATCTTGCTTATCAAATTTGAAATTAATTTAACTATTTCAAATGATATAAAAAAACGTTAACAATATTAGTTTAAAATAAATAACATTTATCATAGTTTTCATTTTGAATAAGAAAAAATGTATTATTTTATTAACCTATTTATAATAAAAAATGAATAAAAACAGATTTCACCCATATGTTAATTGTTATCTTATAATATGTATGTACTTATAATTCAAGTACATTATTCAAGTAATTAACATTCATACTCTTGTTTAATATGTAAACTAAATAAATGTATAAAAAACGTCAAATAAAATGATCTATCAAAATATATACAATAAATTTTAATCTTGATAGTTTTAAATACAACTAGTTGTTCTACTTTTTTATAACAATACCCTAATTTTAGAACTAAAATAGTATTAGTTTGTCATGTACACTAGTTTTTCAATCTTAGTTTATTTATTAAAATATATAACAAAATTAGGATCAATTCACAAATAATAAAACTTTAGATGAGATGGTAACATGAAAATTATAATAACATATAAAGACAATTAAAAAGAAAATTAATTTGTACTACAAATATTTTTAGTTCAATATTATATCATAATATACAATACTATTGTATTACATTAGTAACCTACGCAATAATTACTCTAAAAAATCAGAAAAAACTTTTTTTTTGAATGCTTATGTGCAACTAATTAAATGAACGTTTATGTGTATTTGTTATGAATTAAATCTTAAATATTTTTATGAAATAAAAGCTACATTTATATATATTTTTTTACTTTATAAAAGAACTTCAAAGTTAAAAAAAAATTGTTATGATAAATAATACTGAAATTAAAAACTCATATTATTTGTAGAGATTTTTATTATGTTATGTATATTATTTAAATAAATTGATTGAATACTTGTGTTTCTTTATTTAAGAAGCATTAAACATGCAATTCTAAAAACATTAAATTTTAAAGTATAGGCAAAAAACTATGGAACTTAGTAATTTTTTTAAGCAATAAGAAATTTGGTATTTTAACAAAAGCTTTTGAAAATAATTGATTGTATTTCATAAGCACTTTTCTATTTGACAATTTAAAAAAAAATATTAAAAATTGTAAAACATAAAATTATTTACTTCAAAAATTTTTGGTTAAACACAACAACAAACATAATAACAACAGACATTTTTTTAATAAGAAAAGTTATATATTCTATAAAATATAAGTATATTTTTTATAGTTTTTATTTGCATGTTATCAAAAAGATTAAAAAAATATTTTAAATTTATATACATTACTATAAATCATAAGAAAGTAGTACATCGAAAATATTTTAACTGCTTTTCATACTACATAACATCAATTTTGAAAATATATTGTTACAAATCTAACTGCTGAAAAATTATAAGTATTTACAATTTTTTGTAAATAAATTTTAAATATCAAGTTTGTTGAATTATACAACAGCAGTTGAAAAAGTTTAAAACTGGCCCACGTTTCACTGTGTTATTACTTAAGACAGCGAAACATTTGTCAGTTTGCAGTAAGTTATGTGTTTGGTAAATTTTTGTTGTTTCTAAACTTAAAATTTTCTACTGGTCTACATTACTATAGTGTAGTAACTCTTAGAAAAATATTATTAAATAAAACAATACCAATATTTAAATTAGTTATTATAATATTAGAAACTATACTTAAATATTAAAACATATTTTCTTATTCTTATTAATTGTAACATTTCTAATTTTTTTTAAACAGTGTGGCCACTCTTTTGTCAAATGTAATATTTTTTTCTTGTATTAAAGTTTATTCTTGCCTTGAAAAAAATATTTTTGTATCATTTGACTTTTATCAAAAATAAATTAGATTATTTATTTTCAAAAGAAAAAGTTAAGTGACAAAAAAAAAATTTTTTTTTTGTATTAACAATGATTTTTTAGTATAAAACTTTTTTTTATTTTACATTTATTTTCTTAGCTTTGAAATATAATTTTTATTGTTTTTTCAAACATTTGTATGGTAGTAATATTTGTTTTAATATCAAACATTTTTTTTTACTAATATAAAAAGGTTATTATATAAATTTTGACTAAAAAATAAATTATTTAGTGATTTGTTACTGATGTTACCAAGATATCTTTATATCAAAATATTTTACAAAATAACAACTCAAACTTTAAATTTTCAAATTTTATAAATAGACTTGAAATGGTTAATATTAAGTTCAATTAAACTTAAGCTTCTGGATATTTTATACATATTGTCATAAGAGTTGTTTTAATAAAATCTAATCTATACTATAATTAAATGTGTTTAAAATCAGGACCTTTGAGACTTTTCTTAATAAAAACACATTGTTATGAATTATATTTTAAAAAAGTTATGATTTTCGTCTTGTTTTCATCTGCATAAATCATGAATTTTCACTAATGTTCCTTTCTCTGGATGACTATAAAAACTTTAAGTATCATGAAATTTAAAATTGTAATAGTTATTGTAAAAATAAAGTTATATTTTTTTAAATATTTGAGAAACTTGGTATATTAAACAAATATGACTAAATATAACTTTTTTTGCAGCTTAAATACTCTTATCTCACATTTAAAAGTTTTGAAAAAAATTTGTAGTTTAATTTCAACTCTGATGATAGGTAAATTAAAAACAATGAATAAAAATTTATCTATAAAAAAAATAAACACTGTTTTGTTGAAAAAAAGATATTCTTTTAATTTGACAGAAACAATTTTAAAACTTTATATTAATATGAATCATACATTTATAATAAACTAATAGTACAAAAATATAAAGCTCATCTTAATATTATAGAGTATCCTCATACAAAAGTAACTATTACCTAAATAAAAGTCTGATTTTATGGTACCCTAATAGTTATTATTTCTTACAAAAATGAATTTTTAAACAAATGTATATGTTTACTTGTTTGTTCTTTTTTTTTTAAGTAGTGTTGCCACTAGTTTGTTTGTTTAGTACTTGTTATTTGAGTTTGATTTTAATTGTGTCTGTAATCTTTGTTAATGAATGTTTGAATAAAATAACTACCAACTTAGATTGATATTCTGATGTGTTTTATATCAGTTACTAAAAATCAAAATTAAAAAATAAAAACCTGTTTTAGTTATGTGCCATGGTAGTATTTTAAATTTCAAACGGAAATTTTTACGTATTTCTAAAACATTTGTAATGATAATTTTGGTAATAAATTTATATATTTAATGTTAGCATTTATTATAAGTAATACGTTGCTAAGTATTAGTAGCTGTTAGGATAAAAGTTTTACTAAAGTACAATAAAGTTAAGCAATTATTCAATAATTTAAAAAAGAACATTCAAAAAATGTAATATAATACATCAATTAAATTAAAAGTAGCGCAATCTGAAATGGGGGCACAAGACAGCGAGCTCTGTTCGCTGATTCAATGATTTTTCTTTGAGGCTCTGCGATTGTAGGGGATAGGATTTTGCATGTAGTTTTATAGATGATTGACCATGAACATGTTGTGATTTAAGTTGATTTTCTTTATATATGCTCACAACGTTGTTTGTGTATATTTGTTAAGCCTTAAGCTGGATTTATTCTTTATATTTGTTCTTAAAACATAAACAAGTGGAGCCTATGTCTTATTTAGTTATATTCTGGTGTGAAATTGTGGCTTTATATATTTCTTTATGCAGACATCGACCTTTTAACGGACATTAGGTGGTCTTTCTGCATTTACAGTTAAGCTTGGTTTGGATCAAACTTTTTTTTTGTGTGCTTGGATAATTGATTTGAGCTTTGCAGAACAGCTGTAGGTGATCTTGACTGTGTTTTGTTTATTTATATCTTTTGTAGCTTGGAACTTTTAGGGAAATGCTTAATGAGGTGGAAAATTTTCCTATTTTGGTTTTGGCTGAGTTGCAGTGAGGGGTGGAAGTGTATGATGTTTCTTCTTTTACAATTTTTCTAACTGGGTTGTGTGGAAAATTAGAATTTATCGAGTTGATTGAAGTCGCTTTTTGTTAGAGCGTCATTGTAAATAAGTATCAAAGATGTTTTTATTAGCAAATAGTTAGCAAAGACGGTTATGATCCATGGGGCTGCATTTCTTGTGGATTTTGGATGGTTTGATTGATTGTTGATAAATATAATTATGCTGTTTAGTTTTCTTAATAGTTGGTATGTAGCTTCTCTTAAAGACATAAACCCAGTAATAAAAAGTATAGAAGAAACTTACACACTCCTTACTGCTACTTTTAATTTAATTATTTTATTGTGTTATGTATTTTTTTAAGTCTTCTTTTATGTTATTTTATATTCATTTCGTCATAAATGCTTAATTTTATCGTATTTTAGTTAAACTTTTATCATAACAACTACTAATACTTATGAACGTATTACTAATCACCTATAAATACCTTCCTATATCTATTTATCTCTTTGGATCGCCGTTTTATTTTTGTACCATCTGCTAATAGCAGTGAAACCGTGGTAGTACCAATTGAACGTTTATTATCTGAACGTCTTATTAGTATCATAAAATTTGCTAATAAATGTTCAGAGTTAATGTAATTTTAAGTTGTTGTAGAAAAAGTTTTATTTATCAATTTGTATTTATTTTGGAAATTTATACTTGAACACTATCACAGGTAAATTAACTAATGAAAAACACCTAACTTGAACTTTCTGTTTTGTAAGACAACATACATTTATTACACATGTTTTAAACAATTGGTAGTACATTAAGTTGACATATAGTTTTTTGGTAATTTTGCTGACTATGTTAAATATTATTAACGTGCATTAATTACGAAGACGAGTCAGTTACGATATACAAAAGTATAAGTGTTAAGATTGTCTTATAAACCTACATCAAAATTCTTTTTATTGATAATAATTGCTTTGATGTAACACAGTTTGTTGATGTCGAATAGTTTTTAATGGTTCTTTATAATATTGTAAAGTAAATAATAGTAATATAATAAAGTAAAACATATATCAAGTGAAAAAAAATTTAGAATTAAACATTATTGTAACTTATATGGCAAGGAAAAGTTTTTTATGAACATTTATCACCTACAATATACATAAAAGTATATATTACCTTAGATTGCTTAGGTACTTGTGTATTTTCAGCAAATAATTGTGATTGATTTTTAAAACATAAACGTTTTTTTCTACAAAAAATTGTACTTTTGCTAAATTTACTACTGTTGAACTTGTTTGAATAATGTTAGCAAATGATTGTGATTTATTTTTAAGGTTTGAACGTTTTGTTTATAAATGATAATTGGTGTTAATTTTTTTCTTAACTCTGTGCTGATCCAATAGATTATTAATCGGTGTGTATTAAGTTTATAATTAGTTGACTTCTCTTAAAAGAGTGTTGAGACAAGCAGAAAACTATTGATGATGGAATTAAGAAAAAAAAGAATACTTTAGATAACTTGCTACCTTCATGTTTTACTTGATATAGAAAGTTTCTTTGTTTTCGTCACAAATTTAGTCTGATATTTAAAAAGAATAAGTATGAAAGTTCCGTATTAATTCATGCTATAAAGTTTATGACTATAAATTGGTAATTGTCTTTACTAAAATAATAACAAATTTATACCTGAAAATTATATATGAACAGAAGAAATCTTCACAAAAAGAGGAGTTTTGAAGAATGTGACAAGGAACCGTAAGGAAGCTTACAAGTTCAATCGATCAAAAAAAACAACCATTATACTAGTTTATATACTGATGTGTTCCATATATGGAGAAAATTTCTTAAATCATTTGTTTTAACAAACTATTTTATTAGCATGTACATTCTTTCTTTTCAAATACTATTTTGTAATCAGCCTTTTTTGTAAAAAACGGAGGCTTTTTTACTCTTGAATTTTATTCATAAAAAAAACTTTAATAATGCAGTAAGAAAATTATAGTTTTATTTAAATTACTGTGAATTTGCATATTTTCAAATAGACCGCTCCACTATGTTAGAATTAACTCTTTAAATGCTTCGATTTTATATGATCAATTACTAGAAAAAGAAGTATTCAAATTATACAATACAATTTTATCATACTAATTAAAAACAATCTAAACTTTTTAAAGTTTCAGATTTGATTCTTTTTATTTTTTTTTTTAGTTTGAATCTATTTGAGATAAAAAGAAACTTGATATTAAAAACAAGTTTTTATGTAAATAGTTTTTAATTTATATTGTTTTATTCAATAACTTCTTTTTTATAAGGAACAATGCAACCAGTATATACCTTATACAAAATAATGTTTAAAATTTATTTTTAAGTAACCTTTTAAAGACTTGTTATTAGATTTTAGTGATTATAAATTGTGTAAAATGTTGTGCATTTTGCATCAAACATTTTATATATCAAACGTGGTATTATTTATCAGTTAAATTACCTAAAGACATTTGTGTAAACACAAAACATAGATTCAGTAATATTTTAAAATAATGTTTTTTAAAGTGTAATTTTAAGTTAAATGAGTAATGACTAATACAGTTTACAATTAAAACAACATTTTTTTTTAATTAACTAAAACTAAGAATCACAAATTTAATTAATATTAGATTCCTGTTTTCCTTTTGGTGTTTAAAAGTGAAATAAAATAAATTTTGGTATATCATTTTACTTTCAATTGTATATAAGGTGTCTCAAGGTTAAGTCTAAAACTGATTTCATTTAATTTGATCTTGAGGCTGCGTAAAGCCATAAAATTTGGTGGTTAAGTAGTCCAAGTAATTCATATAAAATATAAGCTTTACATTTTGTTTATCAGTAATAAAATACTTGATTTGATTTTTAATCAGTCTTTGCTTTGCGTCCTTTCCTGGCTTTAATGCCATATAACATAATCTCACATATGTTATGAACTACCGGAATCCCGAATCCGGCCGGATGATACCTTTTTAGATCTGGCTAGATCATAACTTTAAGAAAATCCTGCAGATAAATGAATTTACTTCACTCGTTTACACTTTAGTTGTTATATTGCTTAAAAAGTTCTAGATCAGTATTTAAAAAAAAATGTTTGGGTTTACTTAAGGGAAGTCTTAAAAGTTTACTCAATATAATTTTGGAAAGTTTTACAAATTACACTAAACATTCTTTAAGTTAGTTTTTCTATGTTTATGATGAACAGCAAAAAATTTTATATGCATTTAAGAGAAGTTAGAAAGGTTAGTTTGGATCCGTTTCCTAAGTAAAAAAAAATCGGATTAAGCTGGATCCCAACTTTATGGATCGGGTAGATCACTTCTGATATGTAGTTAGAAATAAAGCTTTTGAAAAGTTATACGAACTGAGGACGATATTTATAAAGTACATAATTTGGTTTTGTCGTCTTTGTTATTACGAGTTTCTTAGCTTTAAAAATTATAAATATAACACCAATACAATGTTGGTACTATATTATTCAATGAATTTGCGCAATCGTAAATAAAATTGTAAGCAAAACTAAAAGTGTTAAAACGTAACTAGAAGTCAAGACTCTAAAACCAGCGATGATTAGTGTTTTAGTTTCAATTTTGATAGGACTTATTAGCCAAGAAGTACTCACTTTTCTAGGTGAACTGGTTATTGTAGACCAGGGTTTCACAAATTTTTTACAAATAGCCCCCTTTGAAGAAAAAAAAAAGCTATGGATCCCTCTAAAAAGACTACTCACAAAACTACCATTAAAAAGCACCTAAGAATTTTTTTTTATTCTCTTCATTATTAACTAAAGAATATTTATAGAAATGTTTCAAATAACAACCACATGGCCCTCCTGTTGCTCCTTGACTGCTCCCAGTCCCTTGAGTATCTGTCATGGCTCCCGAGGGGGCCACTTGGCCAACTTTATGAAACCCTGTTGTAGACACACGCAGACCTGTTGTCATGGCCGCGTGAGCAACTTTGGAATTTCGTCCAATCACGTTTATTAAATTATTTTGGGTAATCCATTACGTGTGCTATCGAACTCGACCTTTTAAATGGCCTTCGCATGGCTTTTTTTATACATAAGGAACATTGAAAACAGTTTATTTTAAGGTAACTCTACTCTCAAGTATATTGTTTCCTCGAGCGTTCAGCTACTGACACTATGAAAAAGATCACTTAATTGATATTAACAGATATTGAATATTTTCTCAAGTGCTTCTTTCGACTTGCGACATACAAAAGTTTAGAATCTTAGTTTGCCAAAAATTACAATTAACATGAACTAATATCAAGAATATAAACAATTTACGCTAAATTTTATAGATTGTAAACCAAACTTACTATAATTTTTCTTTATAAGCTTGTTAAGTATCTTTTTACTAACTGTGTTTAAAAACAGTATAATAAGTATTAATTTAAACTTAAATTAAGTTTTGACTAAAGTAATTTTTTCTCACAATTGTTTCCTAGCTAGAAAAGACATCGCGCATAGATAGTTTCGGAAATCGTGCCAGCGAGCAATATTTCTAACTTTTAATCTACCTAAACTTTAATTTAAAGAGTTTTTGAAAATGGCATATATAGGTTGCTTTTATCAACAAAAAAATTATAAAGCTTTTTAGTTCTGAAATTTTTATTTTTCAGTTACTAAAAGAACCGTTTTAATTATTTTTATAAACTTATGTATTTAGTAAACTAAATAATATTTTCCAAACGATTTATAATAACAAAAAGTTTTCATATGATAAAGCTCGTGTGTATTCTATGGTTTAATATATACATTAATAGAAGTTTTTAAACAAATATAAGCTCTAAAAGTTTATTTCGGATTTTTTTTAGAATTAAGTTTTTTAAATTTAAAAACATAATTTAATTATACATGTAATTTTTAAGAAAAAAAAGTAGTCCTAGACAAGAAGTAATCTAAGTGGTGTACGACTCGATAAGGTTTTTTCGTGCACCAGGTCCTAAAAGCGAATACTTTGAGCGTATTTTTTTGTGGTTCATTAAAAATTTTAAATACTACATTTATATGATATATTATTTGTTACAAGTAAAACTTTTTTTTCACTCTTTCGTATAGACTTATATCAACGAAAAAGATTACTTCAAGCTTATTCGTTCTCAAATTATTATTTTTCTTTTACTAAATATGAAATTTCTATATTTTTAGAAACCTAAGTATATTGTTAAATAATTTATGTTTGCCAATCGATTTATAACTGGAAAAAAGTTTTTTTTAGATTAACTTCGTATGTATTTTCTGTTTTCAGTAGAACTAAAAGTTTTACTAAGATTATAAGTTCGATAGGTTTCTTTTAGAAATTTTTTTAGGAGATTCACTTTTGCAAAATCAAAAATATATTTTGAAATACATATTGTAACATATAAAAGTTGTCACTTTTTTCAAACATATACTAAGTATCCTCACTGCTAAACCTTTATAATTTTGGTACTTGATATAAAAAAGTCACAAAAACATTTTTTAACTTTTTCATATAGACTTTTATCTACGAAAAGGATTTTTTAAAGCATGTTAGTTCCGATCTTGTTATATTTTAGTTACTTAACAGACAATGTTTAGGATTTTTTAATAACTTCAGTATTCAGTAAAAAAAAGTATTTTGCTAAGGACTTAGATATCAATAAACTTTATAATATAAAGTTAATATATTATTTTCTTTTTTATGCTCTTTTTAAGTAAAACTAAAAGTTTTTGCTTAATTTATAAGTTGTAGAGGTTTCTTCGGGAAAAACTTAAGAAGATTCAGTTTAAAGAGCTGTAAATATTTTACCAACATTTTAAATATTTTACCAACATAAAAAATGTGTAAATTATTTTTATATATTCAAAGGATCTTCAACTACTGTATATTTAAACTTTACTACTTAATACTAAAGAAGTAATAAAATACAATTTTTTTAGTATACTTATATCATTGCAAAATTTTTTTTTTAAGTTTGTTCCTTCTGAAAATGTCATTTTTCAATTACTAAATATATTTATTATATAACAATTGACAAACTCAAGTATATCATTAAGTAGTTTATGTTTTTAAATAGTTCTTAAACACAAAAAGGTATATCTAAACATAAAGTTAGTATGTCTTTGACCTTTTTCAAATAGAAATAAATTTAATATTGTCAAGTATCATTCAAGAAAAAGGTTTTATCAAAGTTAAATTTTTATAGCTCATTAACATAATTTCTAAGTATATATTTTACTAGCATAAAAGATGTGTATTTTGTTTGTAACATATAAAAAGTATCTTAAAGTTATTTATCTTTGTAATATTTTTTACTTAATTTTAAAAACAGAAATAAAATAACTTTTCGAAATTTTCCCTTATAGACTTTTATTAACAAAAAGAGTTTTTAATTTTTTTTAGTTCTGAAACTGTTATTATTTAGTTGCTAAAAGAACAGTTTTAAGTACTATTATAAATTTAAGTATTTAGAAAACTAAATAATTTTTTTTCAAACGATTTATAATAACAAAATGTTTTTATATGAGAAAGCTCGTGTGTATTTTTTGTTTTAATGTAAACATTAATTGAAGTTTTTAAAACAATTTCAAGTTCTAGTAGCTTATCTAGGATTTTTTTTGAGAATTAAGTCTTAAAAACTAAAAAACATAATTGAAAACTTATAATTAATAAATTAATGCATGTAAATTTCTAAGAAAAAAAAAGTAGTTCTGGACAAGACATTTTCTAAGTGGTGTACGACTCGATAACCGACAGGTTTTTTTGTGCACCAGGTCCTAAGACTGAATATTTTGAGCTTCTTTTTTTTTTCGTTCATTAAAAACTTTAAATACTACATTTCATATAGTTTTGTATTTAATACAATAAAGTGACAATAAATAACTTTTCTTCAGACTTTTATCAACGAAAAAGATTTTGTTAAGCTATTTCGTTCTAAATTTGTTATTGATCAGTTACTAAAAAAAAAAAATTTTAAGTGTTTTAAAAATGTTAAGATTTTTGTAAAGTCATTTATGATTTCAAATTAATTTGCAATATACTAAGATACTTAAAGATATAGTTTTTAATTTTATTTTCTCTTTTGCCATTAGAACTAAAAGTTTTTACTTAAGATAAAAGTTCTAGGGATTCAAAAGGTTTTTATAAAGATTTAGTTTCAAGAACTGAAAAACAAGATTACGAAATATATATTTTATCAACATAAAAATGTGTAAATTACTTCTAACTCATAAAAAGTATCTTCAAATACTATACCTTTATAAAAATTTATTACTTTAAACAAAAAAGTTAAAAATAACTTTTTTTAAGATTTATTATAGAGTTTCGTCAACAAAAAGTATTTTTTGAAGCTATTTTTTTCTAATTTTTTTAATTTTTAGTTACTATAAAGAATGTGTGGAAATATTTTTTTAATACTTAGTGTTAGTAAGTTATATTAAATTTGCAATCGATTTAATTAGAGAAGTTTTTTTAAAGTTAAAGCTGTATGTACTTGTATTATAAATGAAGAAATAAGTAAACGTTTACAACTACGTTTTAATTCTAAAAAATAATGAATAAAAAGTTGGAGATTTAGTTTTAAGAATTAAAAAATATACATTTATAGTATTTATTTTATTAACAGCTAAATAACATTGAAATTTTTAAAATAGAAAAAGTATCTTCAACTTCTACCTAATTAAAAATTTAATACTTAATACAAATAAAGTGAAAAAATATCTTTTCTTTTTTTCTTATATTTCTTTTTTCCTAAAATTTTTCGAACCTTGTTCGTTCCGAATTTTTCATTGTTCAACTACTAAAAGAGTTTTGAAGATTTTTTAGTAGCTTTAGTAGTTTTTAAAGTAAATTGTTTTTCAGTCGATTTAATTATCAAACAAATATTTTACGGCAAAGTTTGTATGCATTTGCTCATTTTCAAGTAGAACTGAAAGTTTTTACTTAAATTGAAAGTTATAGAGGTTTATACAAAAGAAATTTTTTGAAGAAGTTTATGCAATTTATTTATAAGATTTAAAGAATATCTTTAACTAATATATTTTTATAAGATTAGTAAAAACAAAGTGACAAAAAAAACTTTTCATAACTTTTTATTGTTTACTTTTATGAATGAAAATACTTTTGTTAACTTGTTAGTTCTTAATTAATAATTTATAAGGTACCAAAAAGAAACTGCTTAGATATTTTTTAGAAACTGAAGTGTATTGTAAAATAGTTTTGTTTTACAATTGAATTATATCAGCAATAATGTTTTTAAAGATAAAAATCGTTTGTTCTTTTTTAAGTTATTACTTGAACTAAAAGTTCTACAGGGTTATCAATAATTCTTTTTTTTCGAATATTTAGTTTTGAGAACACAAAAATATAGTATCGAACTATATAATGTACCTATATATAAGTTACGAATTTTTTTTTTAATAAAAAGTATGTTTATGTATGCACCTTTTTTAATTTTGTTTTTTATACAAAAACGTAAAAAAAAACTTTGTTTTAGTTTTTCTTATTGAATTTTATCAATAAATAATATTTTAGAAAGTTTATTCGTTCTTAAATTATAATTTTTCTGTAACTAAAAAATGTTGTTTCAATTTTTTTCAGAAACTTAGTATATTGTTAAGTAATTTATGTTTGTCAATCGATTTAAAACTGTAAAAAATATTGTTTTTAGATAGAGTTCGTATGTATTTTCTGTTTTAAGTAGAACAAGAAGTATATAGTAACTTTGTATTTAGTAAAAAAATATTTTGATAACAACTTAGATAACAATAATTTTTTTTTACATAAAGTTTGTATTTTGTGCTCATTTTAAAATATAACTAAAAGTTTTTGCTTAATTTATAAGTTGAAGAGACTTCTTCAAATGAAAATTAAGAAGATTATGTTTAAAGAGCTTAAAGTAAATAGATATTTTATCACATAAAAACTATGTAAACTATTAAAAATTATATAATATTATTATATTTCTAATATATTTAAATGATCTTCGACTACTCTATTTTCAAACTTTACTATTTAAAACAAAAGAAGTAACTAAATACAAATTTCTTTATATACTTTTATCATTGTGATGTACTCCGAACTACTGGGGTCTTTGTGTAAAACCGCCTCGGCAGTTGCGACAGAAACTAGATTAGCTGTAGCTTCGGGGCCATCTTTATCTTTAGTTGCTACCTCGGTCTGCGACCGAGTGCAAGAGTGTGTAGAAGCTAATACCCTATTCATTTTACTTATAACTCAAGTTTAAATATAGACTAATAAATATCTATATGCTTTATTATACAATAAAATGAAAGAACATTAAAAAAGGTTTACTAATTGAGAAGGCTTCTTGTAGTTCACAATTCTAAATGTACTGTAATAAATGGTTGCTCGTACAGTTTACTGGTTCAGAACGTAGGGACTGATACTTCCTCGTTGACACCGGATGTAGAGCGCGCAAGATAAAAAGATACAATAATTAAATAAAGTAAATTAAACATAAAATTAACAAGTTATGCCACCTAGTGCTTGGGCTTATGCGTGGAGTTCATTGTTCAAATTGATCCAAAGAAGTTGTCTGCTACAGTATGCGTAGGCTTATGAGTATGGCAAGTTAACAACTCAAATCGAGTTGTTCGCCCCGTCGACGTTGTTGAATAAGAAGGTTTATCCGGAGATCAGCTGGCTTTTCCTAGATGGCGGCTAACGCTCAAATTTGCGAGCAGCAGATTGTCGCTTCGTGCTTGTTTCAAAGTAAAATGACCTGCTTCACACTCTGATCGGGCGTATTTATAGTTTATCGATTCTTTTTCTAGAATTTCCGATGGACTTTGGACTGTAGATCACGCGATATCTCATTTGATTCTCTCATTTTCCCTTAGCCAAAACCCGCAAACAAGTTATTTCCAGTTCAATCAAGAAAACAAAAACAAAATTCATTTAACTTAGCACTTATTTTAAAAATCAGTTTTAATTATTTAGTTGTTGTAAATTTAAACTGAAAATCATTAATTTCTTTAAGTTATCAAAATTTGGACACATAAGGGAAAATGAAATTTAGCATAAGTGTCCAACAATTGCAAAAAAAATTTCAAAGTTTGTTCGCTCTGAAAATGTCATTTTTCAGTTACTAAAAAGAGAGTATTTAGATATCTATTTACAAACTCAAGTATATTATAAAGTATTTTTTGTTTTTAAATGATATATTAAAACAAAAAGGTATTTTTAAACAAAGTTTGTATGCCTTTGACCTTTTTTAAATAGAAATAAATTTGATGTTGTAAAAATTAATTCAATAAAAAGTTTTTAGAAGAATAAATTTTTAAAGCTCATCAAAATAATTTCAAAGTATATGTTTTATTAATATAAAAGATAAGTATCATACTAGTAACATACAATAATTATCTTTAAGTTATTTATTTTTGTAATCTTTTGTTTTTTAAGTTTAAAAACAGAAATAAAACAACTTTTCAAAATTTTTCTTACAGACTTTTATCTACAAAAACGAATTTTTAAAGCTGTTTTGTTCTGAAATTGTTATTTTTAGAACTAAAAGAACAGTCTTAAGTATTTTTATAAACTTATGTATTTAGTAAATTAGTTTAAAGTAAATTAATTATTTTTCCGAACGATTTATAATAACAAAATGTTTTTATATGAGAAAGCTCGTGTGTATTTTTTGTTTTAATGTAAACATTAATTGAAGTTTTTAAAACAATTTCAAGTTCTAGTAGCTTATCTAGGATTTTTTTTTGAGAATTAAGTCTTAAAAACTAAAAAACATAATTAAAAACTGATAATTAATAAATTTATGTATGTAAGTTTCTAAGAAAAAAAAGTAGTTCTGGACAAGACGATTTCTAAGTGGTGTACGACTCAATAACCGAAAGGTTTTTTCGTGCATTAGGTCCTAAGACTGAATACTTTGAGCTTCTTTTTTTTGTCGTTCATTAAAAATTTAAATACTACATTTCATATAATTTTGTATTTAATACAATAAAGTGACAATAAATAACTTTTCTTCAGACTTTTATCAAAGAAAAAGATTTTGTTAAGCTATTTCGTTCTAAATTTGTTATTGATCAGTTACTAAAAACATAAACTTTAAGTGTTTTAAAAATGTTAAGATTTTTGTAAAGTCATTTATGATTTCAAATTAGTTTGCAATATACTAAGATATTTAAAGATAAAGTTTGTTATTGTATTTTCTCTTTTGCAATTAGAACGAAAAGTTTTTACTTAAGATAAAAGTTCTAGGGATTCAAAAGGTTTTTATAAAGATTTAGTTTTAAGAACTCAAAAAACAAGATTACGAAATATATATTTTATCAACATAAAAATGTGTAAATTACTTCTAACTCATAAAAAGTATCTTCAAATACTATACCTTTATAAAATTTATTACTTTAAACAAAAAGGAAAGAATATTTTACTTTACATTTATTATAGACTTTTGTCAACAAAAAGTATTTTTTGAAACTATTTTGTTCTGAAATTACTATAAAGAATGTGTGGAAATATTTTTTAAATACATAGTGTTAAGTAAATTAGAAGATATTTTGCAATCGATTTAAATTAAAAAGTTTTTTTTAAAGTTAAAGCTAGTATGTATTTGTTGTATTAATGAATAAATAAGTAAACGTTTTTTAACTACGTTTTAATTCTAAAAATATAAGAAGAAAAAAGTTAAAGATATATTAAAATATATTTAAAGTATATACTTTATTAAAATTTAAATAACATGAAATTTTTTAAGATAGAAAAAGTATCTTCAACTTTAACCTCATTGAAAATTTATAAATTTATAAATACAAAATTTTTTTATTATAATACAGTTTGTACTTAGTATGTATTTTATCTTTTCAAGTTGAACTTTTTACGTAAATTTAAAGGTCAACAAGTTAATACAAAAATGTTTTTTATAAGAGTCAGTTTTAAAAGTACAAAAGCATAGTTTCTAAATAGATATGTTACCAACATTTAAGTTAAGTATTAATTTCCAAAATTTTATTTTTTTTATTTTTAACTTTTCTCTTAAAAAAAAGTAAAATTTTAAACATATTTTTTGGAACTTAATAATTCGGTGATAAAATTATAGTTTGCAATCGATTAAAAAACGTTTATTCAAGATAAACTTGGCATGTATCTGCTGTTTTCAAGTAGAAAAAAAAATTTAAGGTTTAAAAGATTATTCAAAAATTGTTTTTAGAAGATTAAGTTTTACGAATTTAAAAACACAACATGGAAGTAGTGACTTTATTTCTAACTTATAAAAAGTATGTTTAATACTATACCTTTATATAATTTGGTACTTAATACTAAAAAACTTGTTAATTTTTTTTTGCTTTTTTATAATAAGCACCGCACAAGCATCAACAACAGTTTTCCATACAACGAACAAATAAACCCATCAGGTAGACATAGCCGCGACAATCCGATACTTTAGTTAAACTAGATATCACTGAACCCATTTGATTCAAACAATATAAAGTTTTACTCAAAAATTTTATAAATAGTTTTAACCAGTAGAGTTTCACTTCTCTTATTCTGAAAAGGTAAATAAATCTACTTAGATCTAAGTGGCAATGCCAGAATTCGCAAACTGCTGCCACAACAGCTGCTGTTTAGCTAATAAAACAGCTTTCATGGCGCTATGGGCAGCAAAGGGGCAAAATTGGGGCATGAGCATTAACGGAGCCACAGGGGGCCATGAGGTCATAGTTAGAAACTTTCACTAGACACTCAAGAGTTGTTGATGAAGAGTATAAAAAGGTCTTAGGTATTTTAAATGTTGGTTTGTTGAAGGGGGCCAAAACTTTTTTAATTTCTTTATTATGGGCCATTTGAAAAAATGTCTGGCAAACCCTGTTTTAAAGTTTGGTTTATTCATTTAAAAAAAATCTGTTAAAAAATTATAAAAATTGTAATATTACAAGAATATTAAAATAAGCTTACTAGACCCTTAAATTAAATACTAACATACTGCAAAATAATAATTTAGAAAGTAAAATACTCTGAAAGTTTTTTATACAAATAATACTAGATTTTTTTTAATAATAAATTTCAAAATTAATTGGCTTAATCAAATCACCACAAGTGAACTCATTCTAAAAAAAAATGTCAAATCTATTGAACATAAAACGGTTACAAAATGCAAAAAAATAGATTTGTTTTTTACACCTACGAGCAAAATTAGAAAAGCTTATAGACAAGAATGAGTCCTAAAAATTATTTTTTGTTAACCTAATAACGTTTAAAACTATCTGACTAAAAGTACATCACAAGTTTATGAAAACTAAAAATTTTTAATTTCATCAAAACACAAACATATCAATAAATGAGATTCTATTTAATTAATCACTAAAAACTTAAAAAACAATTTTTGTGATTATTTGATGTAAATCGTGCAAGTAAATAAAATAAAAACTATTTACATTAAAGTTCACCAATGTAAGTGAAAAATAAGAAAATGACTCTTAAATTTATTGTATCAGCCATTCAAATTTTTAAGAAATCTTTGTAAAAGTTGTTAGTAAAATGTTTAAGTAAAATTAAAATAAAATATACTTTTATATGATAAAAAAAAAAAAAATACTCAAATATAAAGTCTTTTTAAGCCTTATTTTGTTTTTAGTTATACATAATAGTTCTTCACAATTTAGCTAGGTCAATAATTGCTTAAAAAAGTCAAAGCATTATTATTTATTATGCTAACATTCTAACCAAACAATGCCTACTAATTATTGTACAAGGTTGCAAATACTTTTTAAAATTCTGAGTCAGTCTCAAACTATTGATAAATTTAAATCTAAAACTAAACTTAAAGGTTGAATGTCATTAAATCAAGTTGGCAACTGATTATTTAGAAGTTTTATACAGGCTTTCTGAATGTCTTCAAGATTTTTAAAAATAAACACTTTTGTGATTATGTTAGTTTTCAAATAAGTTTAAAGTAAAATACTGTGTTAAATGGTATAAAAATATTGAAAAAATACTATAAAAGTATTAACAAGTATTAGAAGAATTTTTTATTAAAACGAAAATAGCTAAATCACTGCTCAGGCTTCATTGAGCCAATCACTGTTTAAGAATTTCTTCCAACTTGTAGATTTTGTTCGCAAAGTTAGTTGTTCCACGACACCACTTAAAAGGTAACCCCTGCAACGCCAAAATCCTCAAATCCTCAATCGCATCCCCGCTGTTAGTGACAATGACCATTTAAGTTTCAAAAGGGGGGCTTTTTGTGCGGCGGGAAAACTCGAAAACTTGCTCCATGAGGATCTTGTTCGAACGTTCCTTGTTTCCGACGTAATTAAGCACCACGAACTGACCTCTTAGTTTAACAAGCACTTGAGATGAGAAGTCAGTTTAAACTGGTTGAAGGAGATCGCAAAACGTTTGTCCTTAACGCATTCGCCGCAGGTCGTTTCTGCTTTCAAGGAGTTGACAATCTTTTCCGCTGAATAGTTTTTTCTATTTAGCTCGCAGTCGCACACGTCCCAGAATATGCCGAAGGCGGTTTTGGACTGGGCGAAATCGATTTTTGGAGTTTTGGGATGGAGGTTGGTCGGCGGGCTGGTCAAGACAGTTTTACCGACCAGTGTTGAACTTTCAGACACTAAATATCTATTGGGCATCTTCTCCTAACCCCGAAAAATATGGTGCTGATAACGAAACTTTTGGGAAAATTGGTGAAGAATACAATTACTAACATTGGCATCATTAACATGGGAATTGCTTTGTTGCAGCTTAAGCAAGGAGGTGAAACTTATTAGTTTTTTTTGTATTTTTTCGAACTTAAGAGTTTGAAAGTTTGTAGTTTGAAGTTTTTTGTTACGGATTCTATTTTGAGCTTGATGCGCCGAGTGCTGAATTTGAGATTTTTTACTCAACTGACGTTTTTTAAGCGCAAAAACAAATATTCTAAGTTCAAGCGGTACTCTAATCAAAATAAAACATAACAAAAATAGTAATTTTTAGTAAGTTTTTTAGTTTTTTGATTACTTTAGAATTAATTTTTTTTGACTCAATTTTCAAACCGCTAAGTTACCGGATACCAACTGTTGTACTGAAAAATATTTTATATAGAGCAGCTGATTGAAAAAAGGTAATTATTGATTTTTGATTACTTTACGATGAAAAACTTTAACAACAAATATTAAATACTTTTTTTCAAACTGATAGTTAATTAATTTTTATATGATAAATTGAAACCATACTTATTATTTTTCCATACTTATCTAATTTTGCGTTCTTTATTTTAAAGTCAAAATCTAATAACTAAGTAAAAAGTAATAACTAATCTCTTTTTAAAGCTCATTTTTTTGGAGAATCACCTAGAATTTAAATTTCTTTTCTGTCTATTAAAAGTTTATTTAAAGTTTATTAATACGGTATGAATCTTTACTTCTTATTTCTATAGTTTGAGCCCTGTTTCTACAACTAACAACTATCATTTCGAATGGTGAGTTTTGATATATGTGAAGTCTCACTTTTGAAATTATACTAAATCATTTGTTAAAATGCAAGCTAGAAGTAGTTTCTGTATAATAAAGTATTCAAATCAAAAATTATTTAAAGTTGAAAAGGGAAAAAAATTATACGCTATTTCTTAGAAATTTTATGGCTAAGTGTTTGGTGAATGTGACTTTTACTAAAGTGCTATGAGTATTGTAATTTTTTAAATTTGTTTTTGTTTTAATGATCTATTACAAATTTAAGCATTTTTTAGTTTATTTGTTGACCACTGGCTATTAAACTTGCAACGTTCAACTCCGAGTAAATAAGACCCCTTCACCTTCACACCACACATTTTAAAGTTGCTATAAAGAAAAAAATGGAATTTTGAAATACTTTTATAAATTCTTATATATTGAGTACAGTCTTTTGACAAGTATATAGTGAGAAAACTAGGTATTCCAATTTTTGTATGTGCTTCAACCACTTTTTTTCTAATTTTTCAATACTCAATTTAGAGAGTTTGATGTATTTATAAATAGGAACCCTATGTTAACAGCCAAAAAATAGTGTTGAATGCTTGAAAAATGTTGTTTTGTTGTTACATAACAATAGTTTGTTTTTCAATTAATCTTTTGTATATAAATAGTTAATCAGTATCACTTTAATTTTAGGGCGGCTTTCATGAATGTATACAATATTTTGAAGTTTAGTCTTGCTAGTGTAGTATTTTTTCAATTATAAAACTTTTTAAATTTTTCACTAAAATATTGTTTAAAAAATTCAATTAAACAGCAATTTTTGTTTCTAAGTCTTTGTTTATTTTGAAAGGTATTTAAGAGGTGTACGATTGATAAGGTTCTTTGTGCACCAGGTCTTAAGACCAAGTATTTTTAGAGTCGTGTTTTGTTGTTCAATAAACTATAATTGTTTTAATATTCAGCCTGTTTAAAAAAGTATAAAAAAAAATTTTTGAAATAATTATTTTAACTTTATTTGAGCTTAGATCAGAAAAGTTACTATGTAGTACATATCATACTTTGTTAAAATCGAGATAATAGATATATAAATTATTGGTTTAGAGAAAAGGTTATTATGTTATTTAACAGTTGATAAGGTGAGTAGTTTAAAATTTTATGAAGATAAGTGTTAAAATTATAGTATTAGTTACTATTTGAAAAAATCATATGAATTTTATTTTTTTTATTTTTATTTCATTTAAATAGTTTGATTTATTTTTGAAAAATAAACATGGAAAGTATCCTCTATAAGCTTCAAAAAGCATTTACTGCGCAGCATGGAAAAAACCTTGATCGTTCTTTAAAGATGGGTGGTCATCTACTGCCAGTTGAATAGCCTGAATTATTTTTGAAATATAACGCAAAAACAGGTATCTTGGTTGGTTACAACGGAGTTGGTGCAATTAACCACTTAATTGGAGAAGGCAACAAGGTTGTTGTGTTTGAAAGCCCACCCGATGGAATTTGTTTTTATAGCAGTTTATCTTTACTAATGTATGGCACTGAAAGCCATACATATAAGTTAAGATATTTGCTGTTGGTTTGTAAATTTGAGAACATTATTGAGAATTTTGAGTACCTTATTTAAAATAATCCCTTGCTCAATCTACTAGATTTGAATTTCAACTTATTGTTTTTGCTTTAAGCCAAAAATCATTGAAAAAGATAAAAATAATCTAAATGGAAACATGAGAAGGCTTAATTATGAAGTCTACCTTAAGTTGAATGACAAGTTCAAAACCAGAAAATATTTCAATTTTTTTGTGCTTTAACTTGAAAAATCTAAAGAAATGACAATCAAAAACAACCATTACAATGATGTTAATCAAATTCCTCAGTTGGCAAAGACAGCTTTTTAAGGCATAAGTTTTCTAAATCAGATGTTTCATCTGAGGATAGAAGTAAATTGCCCTCTTAAGTTATGTATTTTAATGAAACTATTTTAGATGTTAATAGTTCAGCTGTAAATAGTTTATGTTCTTAGTATATCTATAAAACTTTTGATCGTTAACACTATTTTATAACTTCTATTACCTATGTAAATACCAAATTGCATAGGAAAAAAAACCTAGTCTCCATGGACTATTTATCCTACACACTTTATGTCAAATGGAATTAATTTCACAATTATTAATCATTAAAAAAAAAATAATTTGTTGCTCATGGCCATTTGATTTTGATGTCTGTTAAACAAATTTTATTGTTGTTTTACATCAAGAAAATGCTATTATATCAACAATAGATGATTATTTTTCTAATATTTAAAGGATTGAAAGGAAAAATTGTTCTAGACACATAAATTAAAATATCAAGTTTAAACTATAATCAACAGTTTTGAAGGTAATTAGTTTTAAATTTCATGAAAATAAATGATGAATTTATTGTATTAGTGTCTATTTAAAAAATAATATACAAATTTAAATTATTGATTTTGATTTCATTTAAATAGCTTGATTTTTTTGATAAAAATGAAAAGTAAACCTCTATAAGCTTCATATGCATTAACTGCCCAGCAAGTGAAAAATCTTAATAATTCTTAAAATGGGTGGTCATCTACTGCCCGTTGAATAGCCTGAATTGGATTTCAAAATGGAATGCAAAAACTGATATCTTGGTGATACAGAGTTGTTGCAATCAAACACTTCAATAGAGAATGCAACAAGGTTGTTGTGCTTGAAAGCCCACCCGATAGAAACTGTTTTTATAGCAGTTTATCTTCACTAATGTATGACAATGAAAGCCATACGTATAAGTTTAGATATTTGCTGTTGGTTTGTAATTTTGAGAACATCAATGAAAACCTTATTGTAAAATAATCCCTTGCTCAATCTACTAAATTTGAATTTCAAACTAATTGTTTTTGCCTTAAGCCAAAAATCATTTAAAGTGTTAAAAATATTCTAAATGGAAACATGAGTAGGCTCAATTATGAAGTCTACCTTAAGTTGAATGACAAGTTCAGAACCAGAAAATATTTCAATTATTTTATGCTTAAATTTGGTAAATCTAAAGAATTAACAATTAAAAACAATCATTACAATGCTGTTGATCAAATTTGCAAAATGACGAAGTTAGTTGGCAAAGACAGCTTTTAAAGGATGAAGTTTACCAACTCAGATATTTCATCTGAGGATTTAAGTAACTTGACCTCTTTAGCTATGTGTTTTAATGAAACTATTTTAGATATTAATAATCTAGCTGTAAATAGTTCATGTTCTTAGTATATTGATAAAACTTTTGATCTTTAACACTATTTTATAATTTCTATTACCCATGTAAATACCAAATTGTATAGGAAAAAAACTTAATCTCCATAGATTATTTATCCTACACACTTCATGTCAAATGGAATTATTTTTACAATTTTTAATCATTAAAAAGAAAAATTAATCTGTTGCTCATGACTATCTGTTAAACAAATTTTATTGTTGTTTTACATCAAGAAAAAGCTATAACATCAACAGTAGATGATTATTTTCCTAGTTTTTAAAAGATTGAAAGGAAAAATTGACATGTTCTAGACATATAAATGAAAATATCAAATTTAAACTAGAATCAACAGTTTTAAAACTTTTTTTTTAATTTTATTAGAATGTAAAACTTTTAGTAATTTCCAATAAGAAATTCAGTAGTAACTAATTTTAACTATGTAATAATAATAAAGTCAAAGGTTAATACTTGAATTCCATACAACTAAAACTAACATATTTTTGTGAACCTAAATAGTGTTTAGGTTTTGATAATTTTACTACTAATCAAGTAGCAGAACCTGCCAATTCTGCTATATTTGTTTTTTAAATTTAGTTTGCAAAAGACCAGCTGATAATTAAAACATTTGGTGGAAGTTATTAGAATAATCTGATTGCTTGTGTTTTCTTTTTATGTCAGTAAAACATTTCTTGGTAATTTGGGCTTTATGATTTTAAATAAAAAATTTTACCCAAGTAATTGTTCACAGAATTACGTTCCCACAATGGTATTTTTATTTATCTTTTTAGTTTTTGGACAGATTTATAAAGTGAAGGGTTAAAACAAATAATGAAGTTTTATTTCTTGAAATAATTTATATCAATGTGAAAAAAAAACTTTAATAATAGATGTTCACAATGTTTTATACTTATTTATTTTACAGATTTGTATTATATATTGGAGTAAAATGTTTAAATACAACAACTTTTTTTCACCTCATATGCCTCTAGAAGTAGATGTTCGGAGCAGGTCAAAGAACAATGATGAGCCGAATGAGCAACTGCAGATGGTTGACACATGCAAAGGATCAAAATTAATTACCTTCATAATTTCATGGTAAGAAAGTAAACCTTTTTTTATAAGTTTTCCGAAGTACTACATACTGTGAGTTAAGTTTTATAAAAAGATTTTTATACATCATAACAATAATAATTGACAATGATGCACAAAATATTAAAGTTTAATTTATAGTTTGTTTATTTGAATTCCTCAGTTTTTATTTTTTTTATATGTTATTAATATATTAAGTAATTTTATTATAAGTTGTATGATAATGATGAAGATAGTTGAGTTTTTTCGATCATGTTGTTTAGCATCAAAAAGTTTTAGATTAATACTTTTTAATTTACTGAGTTTAATTACTTTATTTGTTTAAATGTTCATTATTTTAAATTAAGAAATTAAAAATATTTCTTATTCTTTTAGAAGTCTTCAACACTACTACATCTTTTAATTAAAGTTTTATTTGAAGACTTTTATAGTTCAAAACAATATTAATTGACAATTGAATATGTTGTAATTATTTCAGTTTATAATTATTTATTTTGTCTTGTTAATAATTGATTTAATACATAGTTATTTTGAAATGCATATGACAATTATGAATGATAGTTTAGTATTTTCTTTTTATTTTTCTTTTATCTAAAACTTTAAATGTATATTGATGCTAATAGTTAACTATAATAAAGTTAGGCATAAAAATAACTAACTAACGCTATTATGAATTTGCAATACCTTTCCTAATACATTTTACTAATAAAAAAATGTTTTGTTATTATTGTTTACATTATAAATAAGTTTAATTATTACAAAATAAAAAAAGATAAACTTCAACTATTAAATTTTAAAAATAACTAAAAATATCATTTTTATCACAAAAAAAAAGTTAAACTCAAAATTTAATTTCTACTGCAAGTACTTACAATAACAATTTGTAACTAATCAAATTAAATATGTTATTCAGTTTATAATTTAAATGTTTAACTTCCATTGAAACTTTGTTAAAACTTTAAGCATTGATAAATTTACAAATACTCGTCTTAAAATTGAAATTTACTGTATAAGTAAATAAAACGATTAAATTCAGTGGAATGCTTTCTTTGATATTATTAATGTTCACAATGAATGTTCGAACTAACAAATGTTATTACTGTTGTTTATTGGTATTCCGATATTTATTACATTGTTTATTGAAAGTTATTAATAATAAATTTATTTTAAACAATTGCAATGTAGTAAAAATTATTTTTACAATTAATATAAATTTATACAGAATTTTAAGTTGATTCAGGTAATTTTGATAATGAAATTATAAACTATATTGATCAATTTCATAAATATCACCAGGATAATTTTGTTTGATAATATTCAAAGTTTATACTTAAAAGTTTACAATAACAGTTAAAAAAGCAAACTCAACATGTCTGAATAATTCAATCATTTATACTCATTTTTATTGTAAAATAACTAAGCCGGTCAAAGTCGGAGGCAACAATAGGATCCTTATGGGAGGCACAAACCAAAACGGCAAATAACTAAAAATCACTAAAAATCTATCTCCTCCTACATTTTTTGAGATAACTACCTCAAACTTCAAGGAAATGTTCCTTGATATATTTAGAAAATTCTGTCTGAACGAATCTTAAAAAAATAAAAAACAAAAATTTTATATTATAAATCAACGCATAAAAGCTTTTTTTTGTTATAAAATTTTTTTTTTTAATTTTCCAATTTTGTTTCGACATAATTTTCTAAATATTTCAAGAAAATTTCCTTAAAGTTTGAGGTAGTTATCTCAAAAAACGTAGGAGGAGATAGATTTTTAATTATTTGCCGTTTTGGTTTGTGCCTCCCATAAGGATCCTATTGTTGCCTTTGACTTTGACCAGTATATCTCAAAATATTATTTTGAATTTTTAAAATCTGTAAAAAGTATCTTGTAGCTTAGTAAAAACTTTTATAATAAAAAATCAAATTTCAAAAAAAGGGTATTACCCCCCCCCTATGCCTTTAAATTACATCATCTTGTTTTGTATTTGGTTAAAAAAGATTTAAAATTATAACTAATAATATATAGTTAAAATGTATTTATAATAAGTTTAAATATAAACTATTTAAAACTATGCTTGAAAGTTGACTAATACTACAAATTTTACAATGCTATTTTGAAAAAAAGTGTATTAAATATATTTATAAAATTTCAATATAAAGTTTTACAATGAATGCATTGCCGAAGTTTTTAGAACAAATTAATCGGTTTAGTATATATTATAAGTACCTTTGTAAAAAAAGTATTAAAAATGTAAGTAAACAGTAATGTAAACAGTAACAGCTTAACTAAGTATTGTTTTGGTATTTTTATTGGTTCTACAAAGATTGTTTGAATAAAAAGGTTTTTATTGATGTTCTTGGCTTAAATAAATTTTTACATGTAATAAAATATAAACAACTTCTTTTTTTAAAATACTTGCCATTAAAGAACAAAAACAGTAAATTTTTGATCACCAAAACATAATATTAATAAAAATTATACTTATTTACTTATATAACAATGGTTGTTATTTTTCAAACTGGAATGCATTAAAATTTTGCTTATTTTAATTACTTTAAAATTTGATATTTAACTAAAATACAACTGAACTATAAGTGATTTTATTTCTAACTATAAATTTTGAAAAAGATCAAACACTATTACTTAGTTTTTAATTTTGTTTTTAAGCAATTTGTAATGCATATATTTGTAAAAACAACTAAACTAATATTTATTGAAAAAGTGGAACCTTAGTTTTTTTGACCTGCAAACTTTTTACTTACTTAATATTTATTACTTATACAATATTTTTAAAGAGCTTTAACCTGTTGAAAATATTATTATAAACTTTTGATATAAAGCTGTACATGTGTTTTTTCACAATAAGTTAATCTTTATCATAGTAGTGTTAATGAATTTATCCTTTCAAGACTTTACCCTACAAACTAAGTTTAGGCAAAAGACCTCATTAGTGTTTAAATAAATCTTATTCAATTAATTTTATTCAAGATTTATTGATAAAGAAGATTTATTTAAGAACTGACGAGGTCTTTTACCAAAATTTAGTTTGTAAAATGATCTTGGGGTGCAACGATTTTGTATTGTACAGTATAATGTACACAGATTTAATTAGCTTAGCGATAACTGACTTAGTCTACAATAATTACTTTTTATTATGATTTTTTGCTAAAACTTCATACAAAAAGCAATTTTTAAAATGAAAATGTTTGTCTCTATGAAATTTATCGTTTTAGAGTTGATATATTTAGTGATGAGTAATAATTTTACTGCAGGTTCTTCGAGTAAAAACTTGTACCCGCTAAATTCAAAAATAGTTTGTATGACGTCACTACGACTAATATTCTCAGAGGAGGGTAGCAGCTATTATTTTGCAACACATGGCTGCCAAAAACTTTGGTACTTTCTGTAAGTATGTTATACATTAGTTTAAATTGAGTGATTAAAAAGTTAATAAGGTTTTGTTAGTAAGCAAATAGCTTATTTAAATAAAAATTTGAATAATAGAAGATTATTTAATTAGTTTATTAGTTAGTTTAAAAAACGTATTGTTTAGTTTATTTGAGTAAATCACGTTAAAAATAAATTAAAAAATTTGATATATTTTTAATCGAATTAAATTTGCGTATTAAGTATGCTGTAACGAATGGCTGTTTTGTAATTTGTTTTTTAGCAATTTTTGTCAGATATTATTAAATACATTTTTTTTAGTAAATATAATTTTGAGCAACTTTAGTAAATATCTAACAAAAATTATTATATTAGTTCGCATAGTTAACATTGAGTTTTATTAGTTCTCCCTTAGTGTGTAATTGAATTATTACAGTTTGCATGTTGTTTATTAAAGTATTGTAATTGAAATATATCTTTGTATTGTTATATTTGGTTTTTATAACCAACTTGCACATTATTACTCATTTAAGTTAAAGTTAGAATAAAATATTGTCAATGAATCAGGTCTTCTAGATTCTCACTTAAACTAGTTTTATAGTATCATGTTTAGAGTCCTTCTAATTTGTATTTAGTGAGTAAAAGTAATCTCTTAACTCAGGGTTTGGATTTTTAATGTTTTTTTATAAACTTGTGTAATGAATTTATTTATACTTTTAAAAGTTGCTACTTAATATTTTATAATTTTTAGAAATATACAATGGATGAAGAAAAGACGTGGAGTTTTTGTATGTGTGTATCTTGAACTTTGTAAGATTATTCATTTAACAAAAAATACTATTTCTTACTATTTACAGCAGGAATAACTTTGCATGCTCTTTTTCTTTGTTTCAATTTGTTTTCAATTAAAAATGTAAATTAGCTGCTTAATTTTAATAAAAGTTATTAATGTTTTCAGCTTTTTATTTTAAGCATTTATAAAATTTTACTACAGTTTTGAGGCTAATCCTTTGATTAAACTACGTTACTTATTTTAAAAATCGTCAGTAACTAATTAGTAAAAACCTTTTTATTTTTAGTTATTACTCATAAATCATAAATAACTTTTATACAAATATCATAAAATCAATATCATAAATAGTTATATAAAATTTTTCTTTTAAATGTTTGTAATACAACTTATGATTGTTGGTAAAACAGTAGTTTATTTTTGATAAGACTATAATAATTTCTTTGATGTAAAAAGTAGTTAAATAAAATATCAAACATGTTTTAAGTAATATTTTCTAGACCAGGTAGCTCGGTTTCCTACCATAGTTTACATTATGAATTAAAAATTTTATTACATTTTTACAAAGTTTACTTAAAATTTCTACTGTTATAGACTTCGAAGCTGCACATAAATTTTTGCAGCTGTCAATCGGGGCCAACCAGTCCGCGCAATTAAAAGCGAAAACTTAAGATATAATTAATAAATGACTGGTGTCTAATATTAATAAGGTATTTGAGTCGGTTTGCATACGGAGTCGATTACAGGTCTAATTATTTTAAACCTCAACAGAATATTCAATCGTTTTTACTTTAACGTAACTTTTAAACTTGCATATAGTTTCTAGACTTTTTCCTTTTTGTCTCTGTTGTTTTTTTACACCATAGACATTCAGCAGATTCCGCTAACTCGGACCATTTTGTTGCACTCATTGCCTCGGTTAGGGTGGACTTACGTCATAATGGTATTACGTCATAATTTTCACCGTCAAACTTCGCCAGTACCAGTATCTACAGGTTTGTCACACACTCAGGGAATTTCCAAGTTATAGAAAATATCAGGGAATTTCGATTCTTTTTTTTTAACTCAAGGGAGTCTTTGTTTTTTCTAAAAATTAAAGGGAATATTTTTTTCTAGATCTATTTGAATAAAATTTAGTAAATTCAGTTTCTATATTTTGTTCAAAAAAGATAATTTTATTTATTTTTAAGTACTTATATAGAATTTTTTTAGCCTTGCGGCTAGTTCTTCAATATTCTTAGAATTAACTTTGTAATTTTTAAATATATAATAACATTTTTAAGGATTTGAAAAAAAAACTCAAGGAAGTTTAAGGTTACTCAAAGAAGATTTTTTGACTTAAACAGTGGCAACCCTGTATCTACCATAAATGACTTCATCGGAAATGTTACTTCTCGAGATACAGAACAAACTACTGCAAGCTATGTTTTGTTGTAAAAATATAAATAAAACGTTGGTTTATAATAAACAGCTTTGTTTGTGGTAGTTTATGTGGTTTACAATGTCGACGCCACCCCAACTTTTGTATTTTCGATACTACAAACGCTTTTAGCACTAATTACCGAGAATACTTTTCGAGAATCACCGAGGATATTTTTAGTTTTTTATAAGTTTCTATCCAGAGAAGTTATAGAAAAAGTTCTGCTAAATGTAGCTCTTTTAAAAATTTAGACAGTTGACGATCTAAGTTTAAAGAATCATGCTGGTTACAAACCGATTGGGTTTACGCAAAAGTACAAATGTGATTCTAATAAAATGTAAATCAAATACAGTTAAAACTTGTTTCAAAGGTTCATACTTTACCATGACACGAGCGCCACAACAGGCATACAAAGAGTCTAGAAGCAGTTATAAAAATTTTATATTGACTATTTTTTGGTCTTTGCCTAGGGTCTTTTCAATTTTCTGTCCTAACTTCTTTTTCAAAGCAGATACATTATAAGATAAGTTATGATAACCCTACTTGTTTTACAACTCACTCTTTTAGAAGTTTGAGGGTCTAAATTTAAAGAACTATACTGTTTACAACCGGTGACGAATGCCATTCTCAAATGCTAGCAACTAATTCGGATTCTGTTAGTAGTACAAATGTGGTTCTAAGAATATGTAAATAAACTAGTGTGAAAGCTACTTGCTTCAGGGGTAGAGCTCGCCTATTAGAGCGACACGAGAACCAGAAAAAAAAAGTAAGTAGAGCTTAAAAAGGGTCCGGTTCAAATGTATAGTTAATTGTCACAAATATAACTTGATATAAATGTGCACAAACATTGAATACTAAGATCGGGAAGTAATATTCAAAGTGCTTCTTTTGACTTGCGAAAATACAAAAGTTTAGACTCTGAGTTTGCCAAAAAATATAACCAACATGAACTGATTTCAATAATATAAAAACGTTAGAAGGGCATCACTTTTTAAGATGGTAAACTAAAATTACTACAGTTTTTTTTTTGACGGGATTGTTATTATCTTATTACGAACCTTTTAATTTAAAATAGTATATCTTTAATAATAAGTAAAATCATAACCTAATAAAAAATAAATAGAAATCAATTTAAGCTTAAATTAATTTTTGATTGAAAAAAAAATGTTTTTTTTTTATCATTTCTTCACAATCTTTTTCTTGCTAGAAAACTCACCGCGCCCAGATACTTTCCAATGATGCCAGCAAGCAGTTCCTTGCTAACCTAAAACTAAACTTAAAAAAAAAGTGTTTTAAAGACTAAATATATCTTATATAATTTGTTATAATGAAAAACTTTTCAAAACTGTTTTAGTTGGTATAATTTTGAAAATAAGCGTTTGTACTTATGTTACAAATTTTAAAATTTCTTTCATAGTAAATTTTTTTTAATGTTCAGTTTTAATTACTTACATAAAAAGTTTCTAAATACATAGACTACCAATATAAAAGTTGTATACTCTATTTCAAAGTATAAAAAGTATTTTCAAATACTACATCAAAAAGTTCTTAATATATTTTTACGAACAAAAAGTTATGTAATTTATCTCAAACAATCCAAAGTATATCAAAATATTACATTTTTACAATCTTAACTACTTAATACAACAAACTGACAAAAATAACTTACAAGCTCTTTTTAATAGACTTTTATCAACAAAAAAAATTCTTTAAAGCTGTTCGTTCTGAAATTGATTTATTCCAGTTACTAAAAAGATTTTCTTTTAATTCTCTTTGAAACTGAAGTGGCAAAGTTATTTAAAATTTTGAATCGAATTAATTTATTCATCAGTTGTCAATTCAAGTTAACGCCGTTTCACCTAGTAGGTTCTTCAGAGCTTTTTCAAATTGACAATAAAATAAAAAGAAGCACACAATCTTTATAATACATATATTTATATATGTTATATATAATGTAAATAATAGAGCACTGTACTTCATATATCTTTTTAGTATATGAATTGAACTATAACAACAAAATAGTTTTTTAAGATAAAACTAGAATGCATTGTTATTTTCTAGTTCGAAATATTATATTTCATTAATTTGTACGTTCTAAGGGTTTATTAAAAGAAAGTTCATTAGATATTCAATTTTAGAATATCACTTAAAATATAGAGTATCATAGGTTATCTCTTGAACTTTGATCGCTCCGTTGAAGTGTGTTAACTTTTAACACACTAAGAAATATGTTAAGTTATAAATAAAGAGGACTGTGAAAATTTGTTATTGATAGTCAAGTGAACTTGCTTCACTAGGATCAGTAATAGCAAACGATTGACTTAAAATTTGAAATGTTTATAGAGTTTAATATACTTTACCAACATGGAAGCTGTGTACCTTTTTCCAACAACATAAAAAGATCTTTAACTACTACAGCTTTGTAAAACTTAGAACTCAGTTTAAAATAATATTTATTTTTCTTTTTTACTTTTACCAACGAAAAAAAAAATTGCAACCTTTTTGTTCAAACTTTGTCAATTTTCAGTTAATAAAATGCGAAAGTTAAGCTATTTCTATAGTAATTTAAGTATTTAGTAAAATAAACTATAATTTGAATCTATTCAAAAAACATTAATTTTATTTTTAAGATAAAGCTCGTATGTATTTGCTATTTTCAAGTATAAGTTAATATCCAAATATCATTTATTAAACGACATAAATACGCTCAAAAGTTTAATGAAACGACCTGGTACAGAAATAACATTTTGGTTATCGAGTCATACTTCAGAACAGTTTAACGTCCTTATATATGATTTTTTTGATTTAGTGTTGAGTTCTTAAAATTTTTACAAAATTTTTTTTAGAAGAATGAATTTTAAAGTTTCAAAATCGTAGTTTCTAGCCTAAAGAGGATCTACAAAAAATGTTTTTGTCTTAAGTAGAAACAAGTAAAAAACTTTTAAACTTCGTCGAAAAAACTGAAAAACTTTCTATTTTCAGTTAAAACTATTGAAATACTTTCTAGCCTACAAGAGGATCTACAAAAAACTTTTTTGTTTTAAGTAGAAACAAGAAAAAAACATTTTTATTTAGCCAAAACAACTAAAAAACTTACTGTTTTCAGTTGAAACTACAGGAAAACTTTCTAGCCTACCAGATTTCTACGAAAAGCCTTTTTGTTTTAAGTATAAACAAGTAAAAAAACTTTTATACTTAATCAAAACAACTGAAAAACTTTTTATTTTCAGTTGAAACTACAGCTAAACTTTATAGCCTACAAGAGGATCTACAAAAACTTTTTTTGTTTTAAGTAGAAACAAGTAAAAAACTTTTATACTTAGTTGTGTACAACTGAAAAACTTTCTATTTTCAATTAAAACTACAGAAAACTATGTAGCCTGCAAGAGAATCTACAAAAACTTTTTTGCTTTAAGTAGAAACAAGTAAAAAACTTTTATACTAAGTTAAATAACTAAAAAACTTTCTATTTTCAGTTAAAACTACTTCATAAAAACTTTCTAGTCTAAAAGAGGATCTACTAAATTTTTTTTATATTCTAAGCAGAAACAAGTAAAAAACTTTTAGACTTAGTCAATACAACTGAAAAATCTTCTATTTTCAGTTAAAACTACAAACTTTGTAGCTTACAAGAGGATCTATAAAAAACTTTCTTGTTTTTAAGTAGAATCAAGTAAAAAACTTTTATACTTAGTCGGTACAACTGAAAAACTTTCTATTTTCAGTTTAAAACTACAGAAAAACTTTTTAGTCTACAAGAAGATCTACAAAAAACATTTATATCAAAAGTAGAAGCAAGTAAAAAACTTTAATACTTTGTTAAACAACTTAAAAATTTTCTATTTTCAGTTAAAACTACAGAAAAACTTTCTAGTCTACAAGAATATCTACGGAAAACTTTTTTGTCCTAAGCAGAAACAAATAAAAAACTTTTATACTTAGTTAAACAACTAAAAAAATTCTATTTTCAGTTAAAACTACTGAAAAATTTTTTAGTCTAAAAGAGCATCTACGAAAATTGTTTTTTATTTTTTAAGCAGAAACAAGTAAAAAGCTTTTACACTTAGTTAAACAACTAAAAAACTTTCTATTTTAAGTTAAAACTACAGAAAAATTTTTAGTCTATAAGAGGATCTACAAAAATTGTTTTTTATTTTTTTAGCAGAAACAAGTAAAAAACTTTTATACTAAGTCGATACAACTGAAACACTTATAATTTTCAGTTAAAACTGAAAAATAACTTTTTAGCCTGCAAGAGGATCTACAAAAAACATTTTGGTTTTAGGTAGAAACAAGTAAAAAACTTTTATACTTAGTCGATACAACTGAAAAACTTTCTGTTTTTAGTTAAATCTACAAAAAAACATTCTAGTCTATAAGAGTATCTACAAAAAACTTTTTTATTTCAAGTAGAAACAAGTAAAAAACTTTTATACTTAGGCAAAACAACTGAAAAACTTTCTATTTTCAGTTAAAACTACAGAGAAATTTTCTAGTCTAAAAGAAGATCTACAAAATTGTTTTTTATATTTTAAGCA
Source organism: Thalia democratica (assembly GCF_965202585.1). Classification (NCBI taxonomy): domain Eukaryota; kingdom Metazoa; phylum Chordata; class Thaliacea; order Salpida; family Salpidae; genus Thalia; species Thalia democratica. The sequence continues at coordinate 99,861,313 of NC_139165.1, forward strand.
GAAACAAGTAAAAAACTTTTATACTTAGTCGATACAAATGAAATACTTTCTATTTTCAGTTAAAACTACAACAAAACTTTGTAGCCTGCAAGAGAATCTACAAAAACTTTTTTGCTTTAAGTAGAAACAAGTATAAAACTTTTATACTAAGTAGAAACAACTGAAAAACTTTCTATTTTCAGTTGAAGCTACAAAAAAACTTTTAAGCCTATAAGAAGATCTACAAAAAACTTTAATATTTTATGTAAAATGAAGTAAAAAACTTTTATACTTAGTCGATACAATTTAAAAACTTTCTATTTTCAGTTAAAACTACAGAAAAACTATGTAGCCTGCAAGAGAATCTACAAAAACTTTTTTGCTTTAAGTAGAAAGAAGTAAAAAAAACTTTTATACCGAGTCGAAACAACTGAAAAACTTTTTATTTTTAGTTGAAGCTACAGAAAAACTTTTAAGCCTATAAGAAGATCTACAAAAAACTTTTTTATTTTATGTAGAATGAAGTAAAAAACTTTGATACTTAGCCGGAACAACTTAAAAACTTTCTATAGGCAGTTGAAGCTACAAAAAAACTTTTAAGCCTATAAGAAGATCTACAAAAAACTTTTTTATTTTATGTAGAATAAAGTAAAAAACTTTGATACTTAGCCGGAACAACTTAAAAACTTTCTATAGGCAGTTGAAGCTACAGAAAAACTTTTAAGCCTATAAGAAGATCTACAAAAAACTTTAATATTTTATGTAGAATGAAGTGAAAAACTTTGATACTAAGCCGGAACAACTTGAAAACTTTCTATAGGCAGTTTAAACTACAGTGAAACTTTCTAGCCTACATAAGGATCAACAAAAAATTTATTGTTTTAAGTAAAATCAAGTAAAAAACTTTTATACTTAGTCAAACAACTGAAAATCTTTCTATTTTCAGTTATATCTACAGAAAAACTTATAAGCCTATAAGAGGATCTACAAAAACTTTTTTATTTTATGTAGAATAAAGTAAAAAACTTTGAAACTTAGCCGGAACAACTTAAAACTTTTCTATAGGCAGTTGAAACTACATTGAAACTTTATGACCTTCATGAGGATCTACAAAAACTTTTTTGCTTTAAGTTGAAACTAGTAAAAAACTTTTATACTTAGTCGATACAACTGAAAAACTTTCTATTTTCAGTTAAATCTACAGAAAAACTTTCAAGCCTATAAGAGGATCTAAAAAAAACTTTTTAATATTTTATGTAGAATGAAGTAAAATTATTGATACTTAGCTCGAACAACTTAAAAACTTTCTATAGGCAGTTGAAACTACAGTGAAACTTTCTGGCCTACATGAGGATCAACAAAAAACTTATTGTTTTAAGTAAAATCAAGTAAAAAACTTTTATACTTAGTCAAACAACTGAAAATCTTTCTGTTTTCAGTTAAATCTACAGAAAAACTTTTAAGCCTATAAGAGGATCTACAAAAAATTTTAATATTTTATGAAGAATGAAGTAAAAAACTTTTATACTTAGTCGATACAACAGAAAAACTTTCTATAGGCAGTTGAAACTACAGTGAAACTTTATGGCCTACATTAGAATCTACAAAAACTTTTTTGCTTTAAGTAGAAACAAGTAAAAAACTTTTATACTTAGTCAAACAACTAAAAATCTTTCTGTTTTCAGTTTAATCTACAGAAAAACTTTTAAGCCTATAAGAGGATCTACAAAAAATTTTAATATTTTATGAAGAATGAAGTAAAAAACTTTTATACTTAGTCGATACAACTTAAAAACTTTCTATAGGCAGTTGAAGCTACAGGAAAACTTTCTGGCCTACAATAGAATCTACAAAAACTTTTTTGCTTTAAGTAGAAACAAGTAAAAAAGTTTTATACTTAGTCGATACAATTGAAAAACGTTCTATTTTCAGTTGAAGCTACAGAAAAACTTTTAAGCCTATAAGAGGATCTACAAAAAACTTTATAATATTTTATGTAGAATGAAGTAAAAAACTTTGATACTTAGTCGGAACAACATAAAAACTTTCTATAGGCAGTTGAAACTACAGTGAAACTTTATGGTCTACATGAGGATCAACAAAAAACTTTTTGTTTTCAGTAAAAACAAGTAAAAAACTATTATACTTAGTCAAACAACTGAAAATCTTTTTATTTTCAATTAAAACTCAAAAAAACTTTAAAGCCTGAAGAGGATCTACAAAAAACTTTTTTATTTTATGTAGAATAAAGTAAAAAACTTTTATACTTAGTCGATACAACAGAAAAACTTTCTATAGGCAGTTGAAACTACAGTGAAACTTTATGGCCTACATCAGAATCTACAAAAACTTTTTTGCTTTAAGTAGAAACAAGTAAAAAACTTTTATACTTAGTCAAACAACTGAAAATCTTTCTGTTTTCAGTTAAATCTACAGAAAAACTTTTAAGTCTATAAGAGGATTAACAAAAAATTTTATTATTTTATGAAGAATGAAGTAAAAAACTATGATATTAGTCGATACAACTTAAAAACTTTCTATAGGCAGTTGAAGCTACAGGAAAACTTTCTGGCCTACATTAGAATCTACAAAAACTTTTTTGCTTTAAGTAGAAACAAGTAAAAAACTTTTATACTTAGTCAAACAACTGAAAATCTTTTTATTTTCAGTTAAATCTCAAAAAAACTTTTAAGCCTGAAAAGGATCTACAAAAAACTTTTTTATTTTATGTAGAATAAAGTAAAAAACTTTGATACTTAGCCGGAAAAACTTAAAAACTTTCTATAGGCAGTTGAAACTACAGTGAAACTTTATGGCCTACATGAGGATCAACAAAAAAATTTTTTTAACTAAAAACAGTAAAAAACTTTTATACTTAGTCAAACAACTGAAAATCTTTCTGTTTTCAGTTAAATCTACAGAAAAACTTTTAAGCCTAAAAGAGGATCTACAAAAAATTTTAATATTTTATGAAGAATGAAGTAAAAAACTTTTATACTTAGTCGATACAACAGAAAAACTTTCTATAGGCAGTTGAAACTACAGTGAAACTTTTAAGCCTATAAGAAGGTCTACAAAAAACTTTTTTTTTATATATGTAGAATAAAGTAAAAACTTTGATACTTAGCCGGATCAACTCAAAAACTTTCTATAGGCAGTTGAAACTACATTGAAACTTTATGGCCTATATGAAGATCAACAAAAAAAGTTTTGTTTCGAGTAGAAACAAGTAAAAACCATTTATACTTAGTCAAACAACTGAAAAACTTTCTATTTTCAATTAATCCTACAGAAAAACTTTTAAGCCTCAAGAGGATCTACAAATTTTTTTTTGTTTTATGTACAATGAAGTAAATAACTTTGATACTTAGCCGAAACAACTTAAAAACTTTCTATAGGCAGTTGAAACTACAGTGAAACTTTATGGCATACATGAGGATCAACAAGAAACTTTTTTGATTTATGTACAATGAAGTAAAAAACTTTGATAATTAGCCGGAACAACTTAAAAACTTTCGATAGGCAGTTGAAACTACAGTGAAACTTTCTGGCCTACATGAGGATCAACAAAAAACTTATTGTTTTAAGTGAAAACAAGTAAAAAACTTTTATACTTAGTCAAACAACTGAAAATCTTTCTATTTTCAGTTAAATCTACAGAAAAACTTTTAAGCCTATAAAACAATCTACAAAAAACTTTTTGTTTTATGTACAATGAAGTAAAAAACTTTGATACTTAGCCGGAACAACTTAAATACTTTCGATAGGCAATTGAAACTACAGTGAAACTTTATGGCCTACATGAGAATCTACAAAAACTTTTTTTCTTTAACTAAAAACAAGTAAAAAACTTTTATACTTAGTCAAACAACTGAAAATCTTTCTGTTTTCAGTTAAATCTACAGAAAAACTTTATAGCCTATAAGAGGATCTACAAAAAATTTCAATATTTTATGAAGAATGAAGTAAAAAACTTTTATACTTAGTCGATACAACAGAAAAACTTTCTATAGGCAGTTGAAGCTACAGAAAAACTTTTAAGCCTATAAGAGGATCTACAAAAAACTTTTTAATTTATGTAGAATGAAGTAAAAAACTTTGATACTTAGCCGGAACAACTTAAAAACTTTATAGGCAGTTGAAACTACAGTGAAACTTTATGGCCTACATAAGAATCAACAAAAAAAGTTTTGTTTTGAGTAGAAACAAGTAAAAACTATTTATACTTAGTCAAACAACTGAAAAACTTTCTATTTTCAATTAAATCTACAGAAAAACTTTTAAGCCTTAAGAGGATCTACAAAAAACTTTTTTGTTTTATTTACAATGAAGTTAAAAACTTTGATACTTAGCCGGAACAACTTAAAATCTTTCTATTTTCAGTTAAATCTACAGAAAAACTTTTAAGCCTATTAATGTATCTCCAAAAATTTTTTTGTTTTATGTACAATGAAGTAAAAAACTTTGATACTTAGCCGGAACAACTTAAAAATTTTAAATTGGCAGTTGAAACTACAGTAAAACTTTATGGCCTACATGAGGATCAACAAAAAACTTTTTATTTTAAGTAAAAACAAGTAAATAATTTTTATACTTAGTCAAACAACTAAAAAACTTTCCATTTTCAGTAAAATCTAAAGAAAAACTTTTAAGCCTATAAGAGGATCTACAAAAAACTTTTTTGTTTTATGTACAATGAAGTAAAAAACTTTGATACTTAGCCGGAACAAATTAAAAACTTTCTATTTTCAGTTATATCTACAGAAAAACTTTTAAGCCTATAAGAGGATCTACAAAAAACTTTTTTGTTTTATGTACAAAGAAGTAATAAACTTTGATACTTAGCCAGAACAACTTAAAAACTTTCGATTGGCAGTTGAAGCTACAGAAAATCTTTTAAGCCTATAAGAAGATCTACAAAAAGCTTTTATATTTTATGTACAATGGAGTAAAAAACTTTGATACTTAGCCGGAAATCCTTAAAAACTTTCTATTTTCAGTTGAAGCTACAAAAAATCTTTTAAGCCTATAAGAAGATCTATAAAAAAAACTTTAATATTTTATGTACGATGAAGTAAAAAACTTTTATTTTTAGTCGATACAAAAGAAAAACTTTCTATTTTCAGTTAAATCTACAGAAAAACTTTTAAGCCTATAAAAAGATCTATAAAAACTTTTTTATTTTATGTAGAATAAAGTAAAAACTTTGATACTTAGCCGGAACAACTTAAAAACTTTCTATAGGCAGTTGAAACTACAGGAAAACTTTTAAGCCTATATGAGAATCTACAAAAACTTTTTTGCCTTAAGTGGAAACAAGTAAAAAACTTTTATACTTAGTCGATACAACTGAAAAACTTTTTATTTTCAGTTAAATCTACGAGAAACTTTTAAGCCTATAAGAGGATCTACAAAAAACTTTTTTGTTTTATGTAGAATGAAGTAAAAAACTTTGATACTTAGTCGGAACATCTTAAAAACTTTCTATAGGTAGTTGAAGCTACAGAAAAACTTTTAAGCCTATAAGAGGATCTACAAAAAACTTTTTTATTTTATGTAGAATGAAGTAAAAAACTTTTACACTTAGCCGGAACAACTTAAAAAATTTCTATAGGCAGTTGAAACTACAGTGAAACTTTATGGCCTATATAAGAATCAACAAAAAAATTTTGTTTTAAGTAAAAACAAGTAAAAAACTTTTATACTTAGTCAAACAACTGAAAATCTTTTATTTTTCAGTTAAATCTACAAATAAACTTTTAACCCTATAAGAGAATCTACAAAAAACTTTTTTGTTTTATGTACAATGAAGTAAAAAACTTTAATACTTAGCCGGAACAACTTAAAAACTTTCGATAGGCAGTTGAAGCTACAGTGAAACTTTATGGCCTACATGAGAATCTACAAAAACTTTTTTGCTTTAAGTAGAAACAAGTAAAAAACTTTTATACCAAGTCGAAACAACTGAAAAACATTCTATTTTCAGTTAATTTTCAAAAAAACTTTTAAGCCTTAAGAGGATCTACAAAAAACTTTTTTATTTTATGTAGAATAAAGTAAAAAACTTGATACTTAGCCGGAACAACTTAAAAACTTTCGATAGGCAGTTGAAACTACAGGAAAACTTTCTGGCCTACATTAGAATCTACAAAAACTTTTTTGCTTTAAGTAGAAACAAGTAAAAAACTTTTATACTTAGTCGATACAATTGAAAAACGTTCTATTTTTAGTTGAAGCTACAGAAAAACTTTTAAGCCTATAAGAGGATCTACAAAAAACTTTTTTATTTTATGTAGAATAAAGTAAAAATCTTTGATACTTAGTCGGAACAACATAAAAACTTTCTATAGGCAGTTGAAACTACAGTGAAACTTTATGGCCTACATGAGGATCAACAAAAAAAATTTTTTTAACTAAAAACAAGTAAAAAACTTTCATACTTAGTCAAACAACTGAAAATCTTTATATTTTCAGTTAAATCTACAGAAAAACTTTTAAGCCTATAAGAGGATCTACAAAAAACTTTAATATTTTATGAAGAATGAAGTAAAAAACTTTTATACTTAGTCGATACAACAGAAAAAAATTCTATAGGCAGTTGAAACTACAGTGAAACTTTATGGCCTACAGGAGGATCAACAAAAAAAGTTTTGTTTCGAGTAGAAACAAGTAAAAACCATTTATACTTAGTCAAACAACTGAAAAACTTTCTTTTTTCAATTAATCCTACAGAAAAACATTAAGCCTTAAGAGGATCTACAAATTTTTTTTTGTTTTATGTAAAATGAAGTAAATAACTTTGATACTTAGCCGGAACAACTTATAAACTTTCTATAGGCAGTTGAAACTACAGTGAAACTTTATGGCCTACATGAGGATCAACAAGAAACTTCTTTGTTTTATGTACAATGAAGTAAAAAACTTTGATAATTAGCCGGAACAACTTAAAAACTTTCGATAGGCAGTTGAAACTACAGTGAAACTTTCTTGCCTACATGAGGATCAACAAAAAACTTATTGTTTTAAGTAAAAACAAGTAAAAAACTTTTATACTTAGTCAAACAACTGAAAATCTTTCTATTTTCAGTTAAATCTACAGAAAAACTTTTAAGCCTATAAAACAATCTACAAAAAACTTTTTTGTTTTATGTACAATGAAGTAAAAAACTTTGATACTTAGCCGGAACAACTTAAAAACTTTCGATAGGCAGTTGAAACTACAGTGAAACTTTATGGCCTACATGAGAATCTACAAAAACTTTTTTTCTTTAAGTAGAAACAAGTTAAAAACTTTTATACCTAGTCGAAACAACTGAAAAACTTTCTATTTTCAGTTGAAGCTACAGAAAAACTTTTAAGCCTATAAAAGGATCTACAAAAAACTTTTTTATTTTATGTAAAATGAAGTAAAAAACTTTGATACTTAGCCGGAACAACTTAAAAACTTTCGATAGGCAGTTAAAACTACAGGAAAACTTTCTGGCCTACATTAGAATCTACAAAAGCTTTTTTGCTTTAAGTAGAAACAAGTAAAAAACTTTTATACTTAGTCGATACAATTGAAAAACGTTCTATTTTTAGTTGAAGCTACAGAAAAACTTTTAAGCCTATAAGAGGATCTACAAAAAACGTTTTTATTTTATGTAGAATAAAGTAAAAATCTTTGATACTTAGTCGGAACAACATAAAAACTTTCTATAGGCAGTTGAAACTACAGTGAAACTTTATGGCCTACATGAGGATCAACAAAAAAAATTTTTTTAACTAAAAACAAGTAAAAAACTTTTATACTTAGTCAAACAACTGAAAATCTTTCTATTTTCAGTTAAATCTACAGAAAAACTTTTAAGCCTATAAGAGGATCTACAAAAAACTTTAATATTTTATGAAGAATGAAGTAAAAAACTTTTATACTTAGTCGAAACAACTGAAAAACTTTCTATTTTCAGTTGAAGCTACAGAAAAACTTTTAAGCCTATAAAAGGATCTACATAAAACTTTTTTATTTTATGTAGAATGAAGTAAAAAACTTTGATACTTAGCCGGAACAACTTAAAAACTTTCTATAGGCAGTTGAAACTACAGTGAAACTTTATGGCCTACATAAGAATCAACAAAAAAAGTTTTGTTTTGAGTAGAAACAAGTAAAAACTATTTATACTTAGTCAAACAACTGAAAAACTTTCTATTTTCAATTAAATCTACAGAAAAACTTTTAAGCCTTAAGAGGATCTACAAAAAACTTTTTTGTTTTATGTACAATGAAGTAAAAAACTTTGATACTTAGCCGGAACAACTTAAAAACTTTCTATAGGCAGTTGAAACTACAAAAAAACTTTTAATCCTACATGAGAATCTACAAAAACTTTTTTGCCTCAAGTGGAAACAAGTAAAAAACTTTTATACTTAGTCGTTACAACTGAAAACTTTTTATTTTCAGTTAAATCTACAGAAAAACTTTAAGCCTATGAGAGGATCTACGAAAAACTTTTTTTATTTTATGTAGAATAAAGTAAAAAACTTTGATACTTAGCCGGAGCAACTTAAAAACTTTCTATAGGCAGTTGAAACTACAGTGAAACTTTATGGCCTACATGAGGATCAACAAAAAAAGTTTTGCTTTAAGTAAAAACAAGTAAAAAACTTTTATACTTAGTCGATACAATTGAAAAACTTTCTATTCTCAGTTAAATCTACAGAAAAACTGTTAAGCCTATAAAAGGATCTACAAAAAACTTTATAATATTTTATGTAGAATGAAGTAAAAAACTTTGATACTTAGCCGGAACAACTTAAAAACTTTCTATAGGCAGTTGAAACTACAGTGAAACTTTATGGCCTACATAAGAATCAACAAAATAATTTTGTTTTGAGTAGAAACAAGTAAAAACTATTTATACTTAATCAAACAACTGAAAAACTTTCTATTTTCAATTAAATCTACAGAAAAACTTTTAAGCCTATAGAGGATCTACAAAAAACTTTTTTATTTTATGTAGAATGAAGTAAAAAACTTTTACACTTAGCCGGAACAACTTAAAAACTTTCTATAGGCAGTTGAAACTACAGTGAAACTTTATGGCCTACATAAGAATCAACAAAATAATTTTGTTTTGAGTAGAAACAAGTAAAAACTATTTATACTTAATCAAACAACTGAAAAACTTTCTATTTTCAATTAAATCTACAGAAAAACTTTTAAGCCTTAAGAGGATCTACAAAAATTTTTTATATTTTATGTACAACGAAGTAAAAAACTTTGATTCTTAGCCGGAACAACTTAAAAACTTTCTATAGGCAGTTAAAACTACAGGAAAACTTTCTGGCCTACATGAGAATCTACAAAAACTTTTTTGCTTTAAGTAGAAACAAGTAAAAAACTTTTATACCAAGTCGAAACAACTGAAAAACTTTCTATTTTCAGTTGAAGCTACAGAAACACTTTTAAGCCTTAAGAGGATCTATAAAAAACTTTTTTATTTTATGTAGAATAAAGTGAAAAACTTTAATACTTAGCCGGAACAACTTAAAAAATTTTCATAGGCAGTTGAAGCTACAGAAAAACTTTTAAGCCTATAAGAAGATCTACAAAAATCTTTTTTTTTTATATAGAATGAAGTAAAAAACTTTTATACCTAGCCGGAACAACTTAAAAACTTTCGATAGGCAGTTGAAACTACATTGAAACTTTCTGGCCTACATGAGAATCTACAAAAACTTTTTTGCTTTAAGTAGAAACAAGTAAAAAACTTTTATACCAAGTCGAAACAACTGAAAAACATTCTATTTTCAGTTGAAGCTACAAAAAAACTTTTAAGCCTATAAGAAGATCTACAAAAATCTTTTTTTTTTATATAGAATGAAGTAAAAAACTTTTATACTTAGTCGATACAAATGAAATACTCTCTATTTTCAGTTAAAACTACAACAAAACTTCGTAGCCTGCAAGAGAATCTACAAAAACTTTTTTGCTTTAAGTAGAAACAAGTATAAAACTTTTATACTAAGTCGAAACAACTGAAAAACTTTCTATTTTCAGTTGAAGCTACAGAAAAACTTATAAGCCTATAAGAAGATCTACAAAAAACTTTATTATTTTATGTTGAATGAAGTAAAAAACTTTTATACTTAGTCGATACAACTGAAAAACTTTCTATTTTCAGTTAAATCTACAGAAAAACTTTGTAGCCTGCTAGAGAATCTACAAAAACTTTTTTGCTTTAAGTGGAAACAAATAAAAAACTTTTATACAAAAGTCGAAAGAAGTGAAAAATTTTCTATTTTCAGTTGAAGCTACAGAAAAACTTTTAAGCCTATAAGAAGATCTACAAAAAACTTTTTTATTTTATGTAGAATGAAGTAAAAAACTTTGATACTTAGCCGGAACAACTTAAAAACTTTCTATAGGCAGTTGAAGCTACAGAAAAACTTTTAAGCCTATAAGAAGATCTACAAAAAACTTTTTTATTTAATGTAGAATGAAGTAAAAAACTTTGATACTTAGCCGGAACAACTTAAATACTTTCGATAGGCAGTTGAAACTACAGTGAAACTTTATGGCCTACATGAGAATCTACAAAAAATTTTTTGCTTTAAGTAGAAACAAGTAAAAAACTTTTATACTTAGTCGATACAACTGAAAAACTTTCTATTTTCAGTTAAATCTACAGAAAATTTTTTAAGCCTATAAGAAGATCTACAAAAAATTTTTTTATTTTATGTAGAATAAAGTAAAAAACTTTGATACTAAGCCGGAACAACTTTAAAACTTTCTATAGGCATTTGAAACTACAGTGAAACTTCATGGCCTACATGAGGATCAACAAAAACTTTTTTGCTTTAAGTAGAAACAAGGAAAAAACTTATATACTAAGTCAATTTTCAATGAATCAATAACTGGATACCAGAATGCTTTAACCAACTCAAATTTCAAAGACAAACTCACATACTCCAACTACCAAAACAACCAAAGCAAAAAGAAGCCAGCACGAACAAGAAAAACAATCTACTTCAACCCACCCTACTGTCAATCAGTAAGAACCAATATAGGTAAAGCTTTCCTGCAACTAATAGATAAACATTTCAAAGAAGACCACAAGTTAAACAAAATAATAAACAGAAATAATTGTAAAATTTCATATAGCTGCATGAGCAATATTAAGAAACTAATCCAAAAACACAATCGAAAATACTTAAAAACAAGAAACGATGATCCAAACGAAACAATTTGCAACTGCCGAACAAAAAACAAATGTCCCCTTAAGAATAAATGCTTAGTTGAAAATGTGATATATAAAGCGACAATCAAATCGGAAAACGAAACAAAAAACTATTTAGGCTCAACGGGTGGAACTTTTAAAAAAAGATGGTACAACCATATTAATGACTTTAAAAACTATAAAGAGAACGGAACAGAATTATCGAAGTATATATGGAAGCTTAAAAATAAGAACATCGAATACAAAATAGATTGGGAAATTATCCACCACATTGGCAAAGCAAAAAACCCACAAAGCATTTGCAGTACTTGCATATTAGAAAAGATCGCGATCGCTAAAGCAGACAGAAGGGATAATCTAAACAAGCGGTACGAACTCTTTTATTCCTGCCCGCACTTCCGAAAACTCCACTTCAAAACTTAAATTAATACAGGTTTTATGCATGCTTTTTAATTTTTGTAACTATAATTTTCTTAAAGTTAATTTTCTTTTTTTCTAAATTATCCAAGCAAAAAATTTTAAAATTTTGGTAACTATTATAAGCACAAAACTACTTAAATTTACAATTTTCAAGTCACAATAAATTTCAGCTTGATTAAAATGCATCTTAACTTAAGCCTACTTATTATTATTAACCTTATTCTTATTTATTTGTGTTGTTCTTTGATTTTTAAATTTAACTAGAATTTAAACTTTGCCAAAAATTCAAACTTAGTACCATAATTTAACTTGTTTTGTTCTAAGGTAAAAATTTGTTTTAACTGTAAGCTTTCATATAAAGCATTTGAGCGGAAATTTAAATTTTAATAACGATTAAAAGCACAAAATTGTTCAAATTTTCAATAATTACGTCACAATTAAAATAAGCTACACCAATTTCAATTAAATTTTAAGCTCATTTCATTAATTACACTTTTACTTAAGCAATGTTTAGTCTGTAAATTATTTAGAAGAAAAAAGAAAGCTACATACAGCTTTGATTATTGTCAGTATTGTTGTTATATTGATTTTAAAACTTAGCTAAAAATTTAAACTTCTACTAAAACTCAGTCTTAATATTAAAATTTGATTTGTTTAGTTTCTTAAGTAAAAATTTTCAGTAATATTTTGTTTTTATCTTAATTTAATTGTTCAATTGCTATTTTCCATGACTGTCACATATCTTTTTTTAGATTTATTTAAGCACTGAAGAGGTCTTTGACCGAAACTTAGTTTGTAAAATAAATTTTTGAAAGAATAAACACAAAACAATTTATTATAACAAAAAGTAACTGACTCTAACTGCCTTAAGTTTACGTCATAATTAGTTTAGAATACAAACTTTTTTAATGAATTTAATTGTTTCATGTAATTTTTGTGCAATTTTTATTAAATTTACACAAGTTTACCACAAGCCTTCGGTAGACTGAGACCGACTTTGTCCTTATCAGTCAGTCACAACCGAAAACTTGCAATGAAACGAAAAACAACGAAACCGGTCTCAGTCTACCGAATGATTGTGGTCTGATGATCGAATTGGAATGATCAACCCTTCATAAACTTGAGCTTGTCTCACGGCAAATGAAAGTCCAGGCTTCTGCTTTGCAGACTTTCGCTGATGTTTTTGTTGATAATTTTACTACAGTACATTTTTTTACTAAAATTTATTCATGCAAAAGTTTCATGAGCTAATTTCTAGGGTCGCAGGCATTTGGTTGTTGCGGGCCAAATTTTCCAGATAAAAATTTTTGCATACTGTAGTTTTACTTACAATACATCGTGAGTTTATTCTTACTCTTAAAACAATTAATTTTTTAAATTATTACAAGACTATTTTCTCTTTATATTATACCTTTTAACAGAACAATGTAGTATAATAAATAACTAAATTTCAACTTGGGATGCACTGAACGTTTTTTTTTTTTTGATTTTTTAATGTACACAGATTTCTATTATCTTAAATACTACTAACCTAAAGTAAGAAATGTTTTATTAAATATAAGCCAGTGAAGAGATATCGAATAAACAGAGAAAACTAATTTATTTAACTAACAAATTAAATTGTTTGCATGGTCAATACAAACCGAGAGCTAAAAGTTTTTTTTAACTATAAAATGACGGTTTAAAAAAAAATGCTTTAAAAATATGTTTTCTCTAAAGAGTTAGAAATTAACTTAGCAGTTTCTCGCGACTATGCCTGCCTGATGAGTCCTAAAAAGGACGAAACCAGTCGTAGGTTGTCTCGGATGCTGTTGTTGTTGGTCGTGCGGTGAAGTTCATTATTTATTAGGTTTTTTGTAAGGTTAACTAAAATTAATAACCGATCAGTATAGGAATAAATTTTTAAGCTGTTTGAAACAAATATATTATTATTAGGGTCACCTACATATTGATTTAAATAAACAGAGCTCAGCAATGCGACTTTATTAAAATTAGTTTAGTTCATAGCGCAAAGTAGTTCTATAGGAAATAACTTGAAAGATTTCAACAGATGTGATGGAAAAAAATTCCAAAACTGCATTTGCGGTCACAACAACAGTTCTGCATACTTCATTCTCCAAGACTTTCAGTTTACCTGGAAAAGTAAAAGGGTCAAGTGGGATGCTCAGACATTTCAAAGTTTCGAATTCGCTTATCGAGTAAACTGTCGCGAGAGCCTTTTTTCGTCCTGTCGAAGTAGAGACTAAAATAGCTGTCGCTAGTTCTAGAACAGGGGTCGGCAGGCAGTTGGTGCTCGCGGGCCAAATTTCAAGTTTCCAAATTCTTTGCGGGCCGCAGTTTTAGTTTTAGTGACATTGGAATAATCTTTTGATTTTAGTTTTAATCACATTAAAGAAAGTTTTACTTTTGTTCACTTTATTAATTTTAATGATATTTAGCTACACATAGAATGCCTATTCTAATTATAAATATTTTTTGGAGAAAAATTTACATTGACAAATATAGTTAAGTCTTAATTAACTGTGTATTTTTTTAAACATAATTAATGCCCTAACACTCTAATTAAGTGCCTTATTAGTAATTAACCAACTTTTAACATGGTTTCCTCTTTAAAAAAAGTGCAAAAATTTTCAATTAATCAAGCTCAGATACCTAACTAAAATAGCATCAGTATAAAAAATAGACAATGTATAAGTAGACCACGAAAAATTACAATTAGTAAACTACACTACAGTCATAAAAACTTTTCTGAGAATTCGAAGTTTTATTCAAAGTGTTTAAAATAAAAGTTTACCTGAGTTTCTTTTAAATGTCTCATACAGGTTTAACCTATTTTCAATTTTTCAAATTTTTAAACTAGACTGTATGTTTGGCTAAACTTTTTAAAATAAAGTTAACTAAATAAATAAATAACGAAGTTTATTAACAGTGAATTATATATATAGCAAAAATAATATCATAAGTCAGCTTGAATGGACAGTTACATTTCTTAAACATTTTTAACAAAAAAAAAAAATTATTCCATTAATAAAGTAGAAAAACTTAAATTTTGATCGAACATTATAGCAACTCTTTATCTGCAATAAAGATATTGTATTTAAAGAGTAAATGTAAAATATAAGACGAGCTATAAAAATTAAAAAGCGTTAGTTAGGAGTTATTGCGAGAAACAAAAAAACAAATAGCTATAGTCAGTTTCAACAAAGCAAATTATTATGTTCAGTAACTACAGACTAATCAGAAAAAACTGTTAAGGCAAGTTATAAAGTAGCAAAAAAACTACTAGAAAGAAGATACTGTTTAGAATTAAAAACTTTTTTAAGAATTTATGTTGGCGGTAGTAAAATATTTTTGTTTATTTCTTCAATGACAACAAGAAGTCGTGTTTAGTAAATCTATGAAGGTTATAAAGCAGCATAATTAAAATAAGAACTTTGGTCAATCTGTTAAGATGAGAGAACTGGTACAACAAATATTGCTCATCTGAAATTTTTGTTAGAGGTATTTTTACTGACTTTGATTTTTTGGAAAGTTTTCTAGGTTTAGTTTTTTAAAGTTTTTGAAAATTTTTGAAAGTATAATTTTCTGCTTCTTTTTTAGGTATAAAATTAAATCACATGTAATAAAAAACTGTCTTTAGTAATATAGCAATACTAAATAGATACTGTTAAGCTACTTTTAATGTGTTTAAAAAAAATATCTGTATAGTAAATATATTTTTTCATTACTTCACACGTAAAAATTGTTTAAAATTCAAGGTTTTTCCAGAATTTTTTAGCATAAATTTTCAAATTCCAAGCTTTTCGGAATTCATGTTTTTTAGTAACACTAATTGTTCACATCTATATGTATATAATTATATAAATAATATTTCAAATTTTATCAGCTGCAAGACTTAAAGTTTAACATACATTATAATTCAAACCAACACTGTAAATTGAACAAAATATACATCATAAATTTAATTTGCCACTTATAAAGCAAAAAAGCCAGCCTAAATGACGAAAAATAGCCTAATATTTTAGTATACAAATATTTATTCAAACCAAAAACTGATTAAAATGACTAAACTGACTTGAGATTTGAAATCTACAGATAGTCATAGTTTAAGTGTGTGGCAATGTTTAGTTGCTTATTGGCTTGATATTTAACTATTTTGATTAACAATCTACAAACCTTATCAATATACCATACCTAAATTTAGTTTGTATTAAATAGGTAGTTCAAAAAAATAGTAACTGTGTATATAAGTGCATAGAAATTTACTTAGTTTGTCAAAAAAACATTGTTTGAAAAATTAAAATGTATACCTATCAAAAAATACTTTAATTTATATCATGTATTGTTTTAAATGTGTCTTTACACACCTAGATACTACATGTATAAAGAATAATTTTAGTTAATTATTAATCAACTAAACTTAATCTAATTTAAGTATTAAATAATACGTGGTTTAAAATGGGAACCGCTCATTTCCAACCCGCTTTCATTTCCCACCCGATCAAATCCGAAAACCGCTTACCAATCAAGGGGAAGGGGTAACAGTGATAGTAAAACATAAATTAATGATAAATAAAACAAGTATATTAGAATATAAAGGAATAGATAAAAAAAAGTTAAAAATATTTTCGAGTGGGAATTGTGCGCGGGTGGGATTTGATCAGGTGGGAAATGATCCTGGTAAGAATTGTCAGTATTCCGATTAAAATATGAGCATTATTGTACATTTGTGTGCATAGGAAGTAATTTAAAGTGCTAAAAAAACTTTTAAAACGATGAAAATATGTAAAAATAAAAATAAAATAAACCTTTGTTTTACTAATATGTTATTTTGAATGTTTTTGTGCACACTCAAATATAACTTTTAGTAATAAAACATCTAAAAAAAACTTAGTTTCTAAAAACATATAAAAAATACCTAAACTTGCTGTTGTAAGAAGAAAGTTATGATAAACTAAAAAAAAACCTGGTGGAATGCTAATCTGTCTTTTTTACATTTTTAAGCTGATACTGTAAAATTTTTTATTGTTTTAAAATGTTAAACAGGGACTTAAAACGAAATTAATAAAGTTAAACAAAAAACCAAAAATAGTTTATTTTAAAATATTATTTTGCTCAGCGGGCCACATTTACATGCTCACGGGCCACAAAGTTTTCTTCCGCGGGCCGCATTCCATTCAAAAAATAACCGTGCTCGCGGGCCGCAGATTTACCCTTCGAGGGCCGCATTTGGCCCGCGACCGCAGTTTGCCGACCTCTGTTCTAGAATGTCAATTTGCGCTTAATCACTTTTATTGTTGCTGAATAAATTCACAATTTTCGAAGCGATCTTGTATTCCAATCTTTTTTCGGTGTAAAATTTCGGCTATTAAATTCATAAAAAAATACAATGAACATGACAAATTGTGTAACTTTTCAAAATATCTTCTTCAGTTTATAAAGCTCTTTAAATGACAGATATAACGAAAAACCTTAAAAATTATTTATTCTTGAAAACATACCATAAGTGGTTTAACGGATCCATAAAATTAAGGTCCGAATCTTTAAAATAAATTGGACACAGCACGACCATAAGTAATCTTAAAGCTAGCCTCAAATGCGTCAAAGAAGTTTTTGCTCTTCATCATGCTCTCGAGAATGTTTAGTGTAATTTTGCAAAACTTTCCAAATTTATCTCGTGCTTTGATTTTAAAATTTACCTTAGGCATTTCTAAAATTTTCTATTAAATCACTGATCTAGAACTTTTAACAAATATAATAACTAAAGCGGAAACGAGTAAATTTAGTGATCTATCGGATCTAAATATTTTCTTTTAATTTTGATCTGAATCTAAAAAAGGTATCAACCGGCCAGATACTGGATCTGGTAGTTCACTACATGTCTGATATTTTGTAATATGGCTTTAGTCCGGTATTAGGACGTAAAGCAAAGTCTGATTAAATTCTAATCAAATACTTTATTACTGATAAACAAAATAGAAGATAAAATTTAATTTGACTTACTTGGTTTATCTATCCACAGAATGTTTATAGTTTTTAGCAACCTTGAGATCTAATTTGAATCAAAATAAGTTTTAAGACACAGTCTTGAGAAACCTTAAAATATAAACCCTTATATATATACGCAGCAAAATTAAATTTTTGGATTTTTATTTAAAATATCAAAAAAAAAATCAATTTTAATCAATTTAATTTTCGATTAGTTTTAACTAGTATTTCTTTCAACCATCATCAACAAAGTTGAGATGTTTCAAGCCATCAACAATAAAAAATTAACTTCACGCACGACCAACAACTACAGCATCCGAGACAGCCTACAACCGGTTTTGTCCTTATTAGGACTCATCAGGCAGGCATAGTCGCGTAGAAACCGCTGTTGAGATCTAACCAAGCGGGCTTAAGTACGAAGCACTGTAGCGACCGTTTTGAGCAAATATTTTACGCGACTATGTCTGCTTGATGAGTCCTAATAAGGACGAAACTGGTCGTAGGTTGACTCGGATGCTGTTGTTGTTGGTCGTGCGGTGAAGTTTATTATTATTAGTTTTAACAAATCCTTTAAAATATATTTAAAATAACCATTGCCAAAATAATTTGTAATGATTAACTTAAAAATTCTATTTAAATATAATACCGATTTATGCTTAACTTTTACAGAGTTTTTTTTAAATTTAATTAAGGTTACAATACTACTAAGCCCATTAAAAACATAAAAAGGTTGTTATAAAATGCTAGATATATTTTACACAAAACATAATCAATTAAATCTATTAATTAATATTTAAAAGATAATTTTTTAAAATTAATAAAACGTTCACATTCTTTCGTATAAGTGCTACTGATAGTAATGTTCTTAATGTATTAAAAGTAGTTAAATAAAACAATCTAATTAAAAAATATTTGTATAGTATTTTTTTTAGTATCAAATTTTTTTTGACTTGAAACAGATTAAATTCAAACTTAAAATACTTAAGATAAAAAGAATAAAAATTGAAAAGAAGTTGAAATTTTTAAAAGTTTAGATTATTTTTAACTAGTATGATAAAATTTAATTGTGCAAATTGTTCTTTTTTTTTTGTAGTTGATTATATAAAATCGAAGCACTAAAAAAAATTCAACATAGAGAAACAATTTAATTAAGATTATGCAAATTGACAGTTAATAAAATAAAATTATAAGTTACTTCGTATTTCTTTACGTTTTTATATACAAATAACATTCAACTCTAAAAAAAGTCAATTTTTTTTATAAAAACAGCCAATATAATAAATTATTTCAAAAAGCATGTTAATACTAATCAAATAATTTGTTAAAACAAATGTTAAAATATACTTTTACCCTAGATGGAGCACTTAAATAGCTAACTATTGTTATGTTTGTTTTATATAAAAGAAAATTTATTAAAATATATAAATGTTTGTAGGCTTCCTTAAAATTCCTTGTCACGTTCCTTGAAACTCCTCTGTTCGTTAAGAATTCTTCTGTTCAAATAAAATTATCTGGTATAGATTTTTAATTAATCTTAGTAAAGTCAGTTATTAATTTGTAGCCATAAACTTTATAGCAAGTATTAATATACGGAACTGTTCTAATTTTTCTATAAAAATATCTGGTTAAATATAAAAGAAAAGAAAGAAACTTTAAATATCAACTAAAAAATGCAGGCAGCAAGTTACCTAAAATTCTCGAAACATTATTTTCTTTGTTCCATCATCAATAATTGTTTGCTTGTCTCAATACTATTCTGAATGTAATTGAGATAATTAAAACTTTATATACAACAATTAATGGTCTATGGATCAGATTATAGGTTGGTTTATAATTATAAATAGTTATCAAGTAAACAAAGTTTATATTTAATTAAAATCCATTTAACTTAAAAATCGAAGTCTTTTTAAATTATTTTTTTTAATTGATGTACTATGGTAAATTTAAATGAACTTGATATAAAATTTAAAAATATATATTGTACAAAATTAAGGTTGATTCATATATAAAAAAATATTATGAAAACTTTAATTATAAATGTTTTAATATTTAGTATATTCCATCAAATATAACATTTTTAAGACTTAAAGAAATTATAAATTTATAAAAGTTACACTAAACATTAATAACTTGCTTTAAATTTAGATACTAAGTTTTCAAGTTACAATTTATTATATCAGTTAAATATTATCAAACAAATTTTTCAAGCTAAAAATTTATAAAACAAGTTAAGATAAAATTTACTTATACAATCAACAATTTTTATAAAGAAAACTATACTACTGAAAAAATAATGTTTAATATCAAAAAAAAATTAATAAAATCATAAAACTTTTAAAAACTAACTCTAATAACTATTTTTGATTAAAAATATTGTTAATCTCAGAACAATAATATAAAATTGTGATAAAGAGTTTTTTAAGAATTCGTTGTGTTTTTTGCTGCACAACTGCATATAAACTTAATATAAACTATTAACATCAAAAGTTTGTGAAGGACCGTGTCAATTGACAACTCTGACGCCTCGGCAACAAGAAAACAACAAGAAAAATTAATTTTATTTTATTTACTTATATAATTTTTTAACTTTTTTACATCAGTGTTTGTGTATTAATATTATTAATATTTTTACTTTTTATACACAATAGTCATAAAAGGTTTCGGCTAGCATCTGGTTATCTTATTATTTTGCTTATTAGAGTATATTAAGTACGGTTTTTTTGTTATTATAAAAACTTTTACTTTTAACTATAGTTTATTTTGAACTTTTTCAAAGTTTGGTTATAATAATAACATCAGTATACGTTTAACTTTATATGTGTATAAAATAATAATATAAATGCAAACTGAATATTTTTTTCACGACTAGGTTTCATTAATAAAAAAATTACGACTTTGTCAAGAAAGTAAAATAGTAAACGGTGTATAATATTGTTTAATTTAGGTAAAATGTAAAAAACGTAACAATATCAATTAAAATTTATATAAGAAATTTTGTTCTAAACACTGGTAAAAAACAGTTAAAACTAATATTTCAGTGAAACACATTAATCTCAAGTTAACAATTAAAATAAAAAAATCTTATAACTTTATTGCGAGTTCAAAAGTTTCAGTTGTATAGCGAGTTAGTCGCTGGCAAACGCAACCACCAAGGTCGCCAAGTATTACGTTTGCAAGCGTAACCTTAAATGCTTGAACATAAAAACTGATGAGTGGGAGTTGCTTGCATATGTACGCGCAAATTGCTATTTACAGTCACAAAAGATTGAAAGAAAGAAAAAACAAATCATTAAGAAACCGAAACAAACAAACTAGAAGCAAAATGAATTTTTTTATTTACTTATTTTTTTTAATTATTGTTCTTTATTTTTTGTATCACTGTGTTTATAAACTATTATTACATACTATTATTTACTTTTATTCTTCTATTACGTCTGGTAGCTTTACCGATTTCGTCTGGTAGCGGGCCTGCTATTGTTATTCTTATAATAGTAACTGAGGAACTATGTGTTTAACATAAGCCCACGGTAACAAAAATTTAGCTGATCTTTTATACACAGAAGGGAAAAAAGCTGAAATTACTTTTTGAAAACTTCAATGCTAGTGCTGTTTTTTTGTCTGTTTTTATTGTAGTTTTACATTAAATGTTTTAATTTTTCAATCAATCTATAATAACTTATGATCAGTGTATATTAAACTAAGTAAAAAAATAGTTTACAAAATTTTAAAAATAGAATGCTCTAGAGACCAAACGGTGTTACGCAAGATAAATTCAAATTTTAAATTAAAAAAATGTTTTAAACAGCCAATTTTATCAACTACATATTTTAAAACTTTATACTACTATCCAATATATTCAAAAATTAAAAAAAAAATTACCTGCGGCCAGATTCGGACAGTGAGCTATAACTTCTGTTTTTATTAAACTCGAACCTCGGCTTTCAGTCTCGGATATTCCCTTATGATTTCCACCTCTCTTCCAGCTTCAATCTCCTTGCTGATTAATTTCTCCGGGAATCTGCATAACTTTTATTAATTATATAAATTTTAATAATTTTTAGATATTTAAAATGTCGGGAGTAAAAAAATTTTTCAAGCATTGTTAATACATCTGTAGTATTAACTGTAGTAATAATCTGTGCGGTTCTTTGTTCATTAAGCAAATATTGTTCATTTAACTTTAATATTTTTTTTTTCTTTTAATATCTAATAAATATCGAGGAAAATTTTATAATGAGGTTTTAACATTTTCATCCGAAGTATTAAATGATAAGAAGTATAAATTTTACTGTGGCATGTTCTTTTACATCAAACATTAGATAAATTTATAAGTTCATATAGTATTAGAAATAACGAACATTACTTCTTACAGAAGCAACTAAATCTTTAAACTATTAATAACTTATTGAAATACATCATGATAGCAGTAAAGTCTTATTTTAAAAATAGTTGATTAAGTAAAAAATAATTTACAACTAGTTCAGTTAACAAAACTAAAAAACATGGATTTTGGTAGAAGATGTATCCTTCCAAGTATTTAAAACTTGTATTTTATTGAGAGTGCAATTTTTGATGTCCTGGTACTCCTTAATGGTTGATATGATGTGTCTGAAAAAATTAGACAAAATAAAATAAAAGTAGTTGTTATAATTCACATTTAGCTTGTTTAACTTCAGTAATTTGTAATTTTAACTAGTTATTCTTTAATTGGTTATTTTATGTGTCTGTTATTTTGAGAAACATTACGGGCGATATTAGGTGCCTAAATTTTATTTGTTTTCAGTTTGTCTTACTTTTAAAAATATATAAGTTTGGACTATATTTATATCTATTTATATGTTTTTTTATTAATGGTTAAATAATTTTTTACTATTATAGATTTAGTATACTAATGGTGTAAGGGTTATCTAAAGAAAACTAAAATTTTACCCTGCTTACATTTTTAATTTTTAGCAAAAATTCCGCTCATAACGTCGCACAACTGAGGGTAATAGTGACATCATTTCTGACGTCACAATTAAAAAATTTCATCAACTGGTGGAGGGGGTGAGATGGTCAAAAAAAATAAACGCACCCGCAGCTGTAGCGCATACCTGTGGATGTTAAGTCAAATTAAAAATTTTATTCTATTCTTTTTAAGTTTTTATCTTCACATGTTAAAAGTTTAATACTCTTGTTTAATGTTATACCTGGGCCTAGTTGCACATTCTTGGGTGTGATTAATACTACTCGGGATTGCCTCTCGTTTTTGAGAAACTTCTTCCAGGTTTTATGAAACTTTTTCAGGCTTTTAAAAGTACACGTTTTTGGGTATATTTTTAGTTCGAAGTTAAACTTAAGGTTAAAACATGTGTTAAGTAGTATAACAACATAAAAAGGATATTGTAATAACAAAAAGGATACTTTTAATGTAACTTTTGATGAAAAGAATTTTGTAATGACAAAAAAACTATCTTAATGATATATTTTTGGTGACTATCAAAATTTTACTACTTAAAAGTAGAAATTGTTTAAAGTTTCGACTTTTTTCAGGCCTAAATTGTAAAATTCCAGTTTTTTTCAGGATTCCAGTCCAGGTGTTGTGACAACGCTGTATAAAAAGTCGAATAGTTAAAACATTATTC
The DNA here is from genome assembly GCF_965202585.1 of Thalia democratica. NCBI lineage: Eukaryota > Metazoa > Chordata > Thaliacea > Salpida > Salpidae > Thalia > Thalia democratica. Next base: position 99,884,543 of record NC_139165.1, read on the forward strand.
AAATTTAAATACACTAACACTAATAAGAAACAAAACTCTAAATCTTACTATATTTGGCTTTAAAAATATAAATAATAAAACATTACATTTTTGAAAAGCATTTACGGATGGATGCATTTTTTCCCAGATTTTGGAAGTATTAAAAAAATGTGCATCTATTGGCACAGGGTTCAATACAATTAATAAAACTAACTTATTCAAACATACCTTTAACAGCTTTGTCGAGCAATTTTATTCTTCACTTTCGTAATCTATTGCAGACATGGCTTTATCTAGCAACAACATTGGAATGTATAATGATGGCTCTCAGCATTGCTATTCTTTTGCCCACCCGACATTTGTGCCCCTTCCCTCTACCGTTATTGTGTCAAATTTCTATGTAAAAACTTAATCTTAAGTTTAGTGAGAATTTTATTCAATTTAATTTGCAAGCAATAGTTTTATTATTAAACTTTTTTTTTTTACATATACCTAACAAAACCAGCTATCACTTTTTTGTAAGTTTAACTGTAATGCTACTTTAGATGTGTTTTTTAATAAAAAAAATGATCATGACAAAAAAAAATTATCTGTATGATATTTTTTTTGTGTCAAGTCAAGATATTACCTTTTATCATGTAAAATTTTTTTAAATTCTAGGTTTGCACTTTGCGGTGATGTGTGTTCGAAATCAAATGTTTTTAGCATAAATTGTCAAATTCCATGTTTTTGCAGGATTCAAGGTTTAGTGGCTACTCTGTTATTATCATTACTTTTAAATTAGTAGAAATAACTGTGAATCACTACAAATTTTAGTTTTTGATCAAAATTGGATAAACAGTTTGAATTATTTGTAATTGAAGGTATTTTTTTGTTAAAAAGTAAATCAAAAAGTTCTATAATAAATTTACGTTAAATTAACAAAATTATAACATGAGAATGAACATACGTTCGTTTCTATTCAAAATTCGGTTCCATCTTCTTCATCATCTTCAAATATCTTCGTCTGAAAAGCTTCTATTTACCAACCATAGTTCTTACCGTTCAGGACTACCTTGAAAACTATTAGATAGAAATCGACTGTGTTTAATACCTGTCATAAATATTTATATACTACTATTTTTTTATTATACCTTTTAATACTCAGTGTAAAAGTTTGTTATGATCGATTTTTATAATTTATTTAAATTGCTTAGTATTTTTCAAAAAATCCTACTATGAAAACTTCAGGATAAATTCTACTACCTTTTACAGAGTTGTCACTCGTTTTTTCAAAACTTTTTCCAGGTTTTCCAAATTTCTTCCAGGTTTTTGAAAGTACACATTTTTGGGTCTATTTTTAGTGTTGGTTAGGTTTAAGGTAAAAACTGTGTTAAATAGTATAAAAACATTGAAAATTACTGTAAACTTTTGATGATGACAAAATTATGTATATATATATGTTAAATTTTTTGATTCAAATCAAAATTTTACTACTGAACACGTGAAAGTTGTTAAAATTCAAGGTTTTTTTTTTTAAATTTCTGGTTTTTTAGCCTAAATTGTCAAATTCCAGGTTTTTCCAGGATTCCAGGTAAAGTGGCAACCCTCCTTTTATCCCTCTCACAAGCACTTGTTTTGTTTAAATACTTTTCATGTTATCTAGATATATACATTTAAATTTAAAGTTGTATTTAATATAGAACACATCCAACAGAGACTTTTCTACTCTAATTACTTTGTATACTTCCAGAGTTTCTTGTTTACAATTAATCAGACATAAAGAAGGCTTAAAAATAACTTCATTATCAAGATATGTTAGTTTCTGCAATAAAAAAAATTAGAATTTTAAAGTTACATTAATTTTAATATACAAAAGTTAGAAACATAATTTAGCTAAGAAAATTTGAGGTAAAATTGAAATGTTGTAGTCAAAAGTTGAACTATAAACAAATACTAAGCATTATAATATAGATGACTGATATTAAACTCAACTTTTTTTTTTGCTTTATGTTTTTTCAGTATTATAACTTAACTAAGAAAAATAAATTACAAGGTTTAAACTAAAAAAAACAAATGTAACAAAATTTATTCAGAAAAATTTAAAGTTTTTAGGAGTATACTATTATAAACTTAAAAAAAAGAAGTAATTTTTTAACATTTAAGTCAACTTATTTTTGGAAACATATAGCAATAGTAAAACTAACGTTTAAACTGTAAACAAATAAGCAAATCTTTTTAAACAGGTACAGATCCATATATTTTTCCATAAATGCTTGCAAACAGACTCAATCGAAAGTTTGAACTTTTCTAATTCGTCCAATTACTTTGTGGTCCCATTCTGTTGATAAAAATTTAATACTAAAAGGCACTTTGTATCTTTTTATTAATGTTTGTTTAGTTATACTGGTTTGTTAACAGTCTTAACCAAAAGTAGATTGTAATATTTGCATGGTGTAAGGATTTATTTTACTTATTTCAATATTTTTTAATAATTGTACAACTTTTCAACAGCTATTGCATTCTTTAAATTGTAATTGGTATATAACTTTATGAATATCATTTATATCAACCTTTCCATTACTAGATGATTACCAATTTTTTTGTATACAGTTTTAGTAATGTTATTGCTAAAATTAAATTATTTAGCATTGTTATTATTGGAGTTAAATTTAGCTAAAAATGCAGAAAGTTGATAGCTGGAAATAGAAACAAAGTTCTTATTTTTAAACTATATATATAAACTAACTTTTCTTTAAAAAAATTTTCAGAAGACACCATTTAAGTTTTTATCCATGTTTACATTATTCTGTAAAGACAAGGACTATATAGGAATTTAAAACAAAAAAATACGACTTACAGCTACTGTTAACTTAGTTTTATTTGTCTGTTTACAGTTTAAATACAATCACATATTTTTTAAACATAAATTATACAAATAAATTTAATTCTGTTTAACATTTAAATCTATAATGCATAATTGATTTAGTTAAGGTAATTGGTCTTTTTTTGTTATCTATTGTAACTTAATAAGATTTAATAAAATAGTTGACATTTTGTTTGAACAGAAATTAGTAGGAAAGTGTATGCATAAACTAACTGTCCTAAGGTAAAAGTGAATAAGCTTAAAATTATAAAAATACAATAGCTAAAAACAAACTTATGGTTGTCATTGTTTAAAATGATACTAATCTATTTAATTAAAATTGTTACAAAATAATAGTTATCCAACGAAACAATTCTTATAAAAACACTCTTAAAATAATGTTGTTTGAGTGGGCTAAAACTGATTAAGTAATACATTTCTAAATATTAAGTCTCTAGCTCAAAAAAATTATAGGTTTTCATCTTTTCTTTCAATTATAAATAAAATTTTGAATGAAAATTTTTTTGTTGTTAAACTAAGATAAACTTTTTACATAATTGAATAAATCTTAGTATATTAGATGAAAATGTGATTTTTACAATGAAAAACTGTTAATTTATACTTAAGGATTTTTTATAATAATCTCATTATTTTTGTAAAAAATACCTCAAGACCCGTAAAGCCTCATATATTTTCAATAAAAGAACATATAATAATAATTTCCGCCAAAGTATTACATTAGAGACATAGGTGGGTTAACCAAGTTTTTTACAACTTGATTTTAATTTATAGATTTTTTTCTAAGCTTCAATATGCTTTTTATGGGACCTTGTACTTAAAGCTTTCATATTAAAGCCAAAGTTAATTTTGATAAAAAAAGTGTTGGACCCCCCTATGGCCTTGGTATACTAAAATAATTAATAGAAAAAATAGTTATATATTTAAATTAAACAAACTACAAACTCTACTTTTTGAATTACATAACTTGGATCCTAATATAAAAAGGAACTAATAAAATAAAATATTTTGATTATTTGAAATTTTTATATAAAAACTTTTTGTTGACTTAATTCTAACTAAAACTGATACTACTATTTTTTTAAACTAGTAAAAAAATGTTAAGTTTTATTTTTTATTAGTTGTAAATACAATATCTACTTCTACACATATAAATATTTAAAGAGCATAACTTTTTTTTAAATTAACAGTGATAAAAATGTAATTTTTTTTATAATTTTTATAACTAAATATTTTTAAAGGATTTAGTCTTAATAATATGAAAGTTTATAAGATATTATCCTACAGTAATGAACAAAAGTTTACAAAAACTTGACTGGTAAATTATCATTTTGAATAGTAAAAATTAAATTAAAAATTAAAACAACAACAAAATCAACTAAATACTATAGTATAATTGCAAAATATAAGGTAAGAAACTTGAAATTAAAATAATGTTTCAATCTTTCAAAATTCAAGAAATCAATTTCAGATCAAAATAGTTAGTATATCAGTACAAGTAAGTTATTTTAATTTGAAACATACACTATTTTCAGATTCTAATTTAGTCAAATTAAATTAGTTGCTTAAATTAAAAACGTTTTAGTTGTTTTAAATATACAAGCTTCCAGCTAAATAAAATTTTTATTTAAAGTAAAGTTAATAGGTAAATAAATCACTGATAATTAAGAAAAAACTACAAAAAATTAGATAAACCCTTGTATGACATATATGTTTTCACTACAATATTAGTGTATACTAATGCTATGTAAATGATACACATACACTATTACATTGATACAATATTTCAAATCAATAAATAATCTTTAAAATAACTATGTAAAGTTAAATAGGTTATAAATAAAATTGACCACAAATTAAACTACTATCCTTTTACCAACTATACAACTGTTCTCAAAAATGAATTGCTCATAAACATGAAGTTTAAAATGTTATCTTTTTAATTAATATAATAAAACTTTTGTCTTTAAAGATAAAAATTAAACATCTCAACTTATTTCTAAGGAGAATAATATAACTTTCAATGTGTAAACTAACACATAAATAACACACAAATAAGAAAGTTGGGGACGGGTCAAATATGCCTGAAGACACTTTTGCATAAAGGGTTACTTTGTAAAAACAAAATTACACTGTAAAAAAGCTTAATAAGAACAATTAAAAAAACATAATTAAAAAAAAATACCTACCAATGGGTAGAGTTAGGGGTAACAGTTATAGTAGAACTAAAAATGAGATTAAAATAAAGAGAGTATAAAATGAATTTCAATTAATGCAAAAGTGTCTTGCTGGAAAATTGATCCTTTGTGCAAAAGCATCTTAAAGCAAAAGTGTCTTTGGGCATAAATGTACTTACCCAAGAAAATATGGTTAACGTTTTTTAATGTAGGAGCATTTGAGTAATGAGCTGTTATTTTTGTTTTGTTTTTTCAATTATCAAGAAGATTATCATTTTTTAAAATAAAGTACATTGATTGTATAAATAGGCACTTCTTATCTTTATTTTCCTAAATTATAAATATTTTCTGTAAATAGCTGATCTTTACACAACTTGATCTTACTTAGTAGAGTTCTAAAAAAGATGGAAGTTGCTCAAAATCTCGTTTTTCCTTGTTATTTTAACCTAAACTGTCTAATTTTAGGTTTTTAAGAATTTTCTATAATTTCAGGTTTTTTGGCAACCCAGTAAATACCTCAAGTTTTTAGGAAATGTTCTTAACAATGTTTAGAAACATATGCATGAAAAAAAAATTAAAAAATGGAAGTAAAACTTTTATGACAAAAAAAAAACTTAACTATATTCTTATAATTTGTAACACACAGTGGGCCAACAATGGTAAACTTATAAAAAAAAATAAATTGAATTTTTTTTTTTAATAATTGAGGATAAAAAGAAAAGATTCCAAAACATTTAAGGCTCCAAAACAAACAATTTTTTTTATTTATAACATAAGTTACGCCAGTTTGAGGCAATATAAAATATTTTTGCTTTATAAAGTTTTGGTGTCTTGAAAGTATAAAATCAAAGGTCGAATACGAAGCTATTAAATTCCTTATAGTATTTTATTGCTTTTCGCATACATATCACAAGTATTCTAGGGTTTTGTTTAATGAAATTATCTTCTATATATTTAATAAAAGAAAACTTTTCTGTTTTTAATGTTTTTGTCAACTTTTTAGTAAATTTTTAAATATTAAGATACTTTCTACACATGCAAAATACACCTTAGATTTAAGCTTAGTTAAACATTTTGTGTGTGAAAAACCACATATATAAACTACACAAAAAATTGGCCTCTTAGATTTTACTATTATTGCAATTTTTTAATTTTTCTGAAAACAACCCTAATGTAAATTGTATGGGACCTTAAAAATTCAATATTTCAGTTTTTTTTTTATCTTTTTGTGCTTGAAACAACCATCAAAAAAATACTTTCTACACATTTTAAGGCAATTTGAGAAATTTCAAGTCCTGGAGGTTTTTTTTTAACTGTACCTTTTTATAATTTTTTGTCAACTAAAGTTTATTTGAGAAAACCTAGAAGTGCTTCTGTGAAAATTTCTTACACAAGTTGTCTTTAAACGGGTAGAATGTGTTTTTGTGAAGATTGCTACACTTACAAAAGCTTTTAGCCAAAAACTTGAAGGTGAAGTTTTTAAGGTCCCATGTTATTTGCAAGAGTAGTGAAGAGCTTGCCTTGATTAAAAACCTTTAAAAAAATCATTTCAAAATCAATAAAAATCTGTTCTCTAACAAAATTAGTAAAATAAAATAACAAAAAATTGGACTTGGTAACTCAATCTTGTTCATGATCTAGTAAAAATTTTACAAAAGATTAAAAAAGTATTAAGGCCATAGGGGGGACCAACATAGTTTTTTTCAATTTACTTTGGCTTTTATATGAAAGCATCAAGTACAAACTACAATACAGTTTTTATAAAATTCAAAAACATCATCTAACTTTTGAGATAATTATTTTGTAGAAAGTTTCTGATACAAACATCTGGACCTCAAACTTTTAGGGGTCAGTTTTCTCTAAACTTTTAAAAATCAGTAAAATTCTATCTCCTCCTTCATTTTTCAAGCAATCTTCTTCAAATTTTTAGGAAATGTTCCTTATATTAAAAAAATTTTATTATGAATTCTTAAATTTTATAAAATAAAAACTTAATGGGAAAAATTAAATAAAAAAATTCTTTTTTCTTCAAAATAAAAATTCCACTTAATTTTTTCAAGTTATGAGTAAAGTTTTTTTTGTGATTGTACAAAAATTAGACTGTGAAAGTTTCAAGAAGATTGCTTGAAAATGTAGGAGGAGATAGATTTTAAATAAAATAGTCTTTTTTCACTGTTTTAGTTTTCCCTTCCCATATGGAACCTATTATGCGGCCAGAATTTGACTGGTCATATCTTTAGAAACACTTTGAATTTATAAGAAAAATAAGAAGCATCTCAAAACTTAGAAAAACCTCTATTAAATAAGATCATCTTGTAAAAACATGGCTCACCCCCCTTTGGCCTTAAAGCTGTCTCCAGTAAAAAACTGTTGAAATTGAAATATCCTGAGTTATTTTGAGTACAGTGAGTTCGTGGCAACCCTGTAACACTTAATAAATTTGAGTATATCTTAACATTTGTTTCAAAAATACTAGTAAATAATAACAGACACATAAACCAACCATAACCAAAGTTGTTAACATGCTGAAAATGAAAATAGACTCTGTACAACTATAACAATAGAGTTTGTAGTTATCTTTTTTTGAATAAACTTTACACATCATTGGTAAAGAAATTAATGTCTTCTCAAAACAAAAATTATCATGGTTTATTTTACAAATTTAGAACAACCATTTGTATTTGACACATTGCCTACAAAAACCAAATGTTTATCAAGAACCACGCAGTTTAATGGTGTGCTCAAAATAGAACAAAATAATATTTTTTTAGAAATTTAGAAATAAGCATTTAAACCAGGGTTTCCCAAAGTAGGCCAAGTGGTTACCTTTGGGGTCACTACATAAAATTAGGGGCCATAAGCAGCTAAAGGGTCAGAAGGGAGTCATGAGAAGTAAAGTGGCCACAGGAGGACCATTAGACAAAAACTTGAAACTTACATTAGATATTTTAGAATTAATAGTGAAGAGTAAAAAAAAATAAAAGGTCTTAGGTGTATTTAAATAAACTTTAGAACCTATACTAGATGTTATTGAAAAATTTGATACGTTAAAGAGGCCATAGGCTGTAAAAAGCAAGCTATTAAGCCATAATTTAAAACTTACACTAGATATTCTGGAGTAGATCTTAGAGAGCAAAAAAGGTTTGAGGTGTATATAAGAGTAGTTTTTTGAGGAATTTTGTCAGAAGGGGCCATAGCTTCTTTAATATGTTCAAAGATTTGTAAATTTTTAAAGTCTTAAATAGGGGCTTAGTGAAATAAATTTTTGGAAAACCTGATTTAAACTGACAAATTCTGATATATTATGACGCTTAGTAAAATTAAGACTTTAAAATATCCTTAATGAATAATAATTTAGCAAACACTGACAACTTTAAAATCTCAACACTTGAACCACAAAGTGAAGAAAAATCATCAAGTTCAAATGCTCAAGCAAGTATCTGCAATTAATGCATTAAAAAATGCATAAACGATCCAATTGTGTGTTCACCGGACTTTGGTCAAATTCTACCCTTTGCAACAATAAAAAAATTCTGGGCAAAATCAAATGTTTTGTAATATGTGTAATTAAATAATAGATACTTAAAAATCAAACTAAAACACCTATACAAAAAAAAAACTTCAAAAACCTTGGTGATGTGGATAACATTGACAAGGCTAAAATCTTAACTACAAAAAATTTTAAAAGTAAGCGAATCATGAAGCTCTAATCCCAATTCAAGTTTTCCCAATGGTGCTACAGCCAAAATAAAACTAGTCCAACCATGCGATCACTGCTACTAATGTGAACCCACAAATTTAAGCTATAATAGTTCAGTTTGAACATAAACTTTTAGTTTATTTTAAGCACTGAAGAACTGTTCAAGTCAAAAAAGTTTGCCAAATAAGCTATTTGTAATTAGAAACATAAACAGTCTAAGTACAAGTAAAAATAATTTAGGCTTAAAGGCAACCACAGTTTTCTTAAAATCATTTGACCTAAAATGAACTTCAAAAGTTACTAATTAGGTAATTTTTTATTCACTAATGAAAAATATTTTGATCTGAGTCTACTCGATCTAAAACCAGGTCCTAAAGCATAAATACATTTTAGCCGTTTTCAGTTTTTAGAAAAGAAAAAAGAAAAAACAGTTATTTGTTTTTGAAAACATAGTAGTTCTATAACCCTTTTTTTTATGTCAATACAGCATAAAAAAAAATGGAGTCTAAAAAATTAATAAAAAAACACAAGCCAGACAACTTATATTTGATTTTTTTTAATGTATATCAAAATCCAAAAACAAAAGAAAGTACTTTTTTTGAAGCATATTTTATTTAGGACTTGTTGTAAAATTTTTACAAACTAATAAATATTTTTTAAAACCTTTTATCTTAATTAAACCTTTGTTATAATTCTTAAATGATAATTAGTGCATTTCACACAACGCACGACGTATAAATTAATTATTTACGTTTATTATTATATTTACGTATAAGTTAATTATAATTTTTTTTTTTGTATTTTTAGTTTCTATGATATATTTTTTTACTAACTAACATTTAGGCTGTTAGTAATGCAACTAGTATTTATTATGCCTCTGGTTTAAATAATTACTTGTTGTTTTTAATAATGTACAACCCACAAGAATTTATTTGTACGATAACTTGCCTGTCATTTAAAAAGTTCTTTTGTCTGTCCAACTTTTGTTAACAATCATATTAAAAAGAAATTTTCCGTTAAATAACAATAAAACAAAATAATTTAGCTGTACTATATATCTTATATTCTACACGTTAACAAATTTAATGAGGTATTAGATTATTATATAATATATATTAAAATAATCTTGTGCCAGGCATCTTTTTTTCATTGACAATTGTAAATAAAAACTTATAAAACTGTTAAACGTGCATCTAATTATACTTGTACTTTAAATAATGGATTCAAATCGCGTTTAATTGCTAAAAGGAATACACTATTATTTATGAATTTTTTTTTTCAAATATTCAGTTTGAAGTAGCCAAATACTACTTTGATTATATATTTGTAAATAAAGAAAATTATCTCAAATAAAAGTTATCACAATTTAAGTAAAAGCTCTTTGAAATGTTTTTAGTTTTTGCTATTTTATTTTAATAGAAAAAGTAAATTAATCTCGCTATGTGGTTTTTCTTTTTTAAACACTTTTATATGTTTAGTAAATGAAAAATGAAATGTTATTATGGTTTAAAGTCTAAAATTTTCCCTAGGTTTAATATAAGTCTTCAAAAAGTAACATTACATCTTCTATGATGGTAATAAAAAAAGTTGTTTAGGTTAAAATGCAAATCATAATAATATATCTTAATTTTATATTACTAAGCAAAATACAAAAAAAAAAATTGATAGAAAAGTTTTTGTAGTTCAGAAGTCGCCAAACTTTAAAACTATCTAAAGTTCAATAGATTTAAGACAAATTTTTTTTTTCTATTTTGTTTAATAAGATGCAAAATTATTAACTTTTTTGCTATATAATAATAACTCTCTTTGTCTTTTCTGTTACTGATAAACGAAAATTCTGGATTTTATATGTTGTTAATATTTCTCAGTCTAAATGTTTTTTCTTACGTTCTTTTTTTGAACTTGAAGACTGTTTTCTTCTGGTGCCATTAGATTTTTTCCTGATCGCTAAATTATTAGTTCAGACGTGAAGAGAGCTCTAGAGTTTACTGAAAAGTAGGTTCTTTCTCTATCAACTTAGAGCCAAAAAACATCCAAGTCTGACATTTACTCTTCAATTTTATATAACCAACTGGTATTTTTTTTCTTGATACTAGGTTAACTTTTATTTACCTTAAAGCTCTAAATGCGTCAGAATCTTGCCTATCTGGTTAGAAGCTTTCAAAGATAAAGTTAAAAGTTGTTACCTATCTTATTTCCAGTTATAAGCATATGTAGAATATTGTTTGGGTACGAACTTTATATTCAGATTAGTGTTTTTTCGTAAAGTAGGTGCAACATTTTAGCTTTGCTGAAGACAGTCAAATGCTGCTTCTTATTAATTATCAAACAAAAGTATAAGTACTGATAGATGATTAAACAGATATAATAGACATTTAAATTGATAATTTAGGTAAACATGAAATAGTACAGTAAAAAAATGAATTTACTAAATTATTGAGCACTCAAACATTTCTAAAATTTGGCAAGTTTTTATATTTCAGTTAATAATATGAACATTAATCATCAAAGAAATTCACAACAAAAAATTTACAACAAAAGCAATAAAACAGTTTATTACAAAAACTGAACGAGTATTTTCTGTTTAAAAACTATTTTTTATGTTATTAATCGTGAACTTAATCTTTATATGGTGAACATTTCTATTTGATGATTTGTAGTTAACTTAAAAACATAAAAAGCCATACTCAAGCTCTGAATACATCGTTTACTTTTTCAGGTCAAGCTTTTTGAAATAACTAATCGATTTTAGATTGTATAAAATTTGTTTATAATAAAAAACCTCTTATATAATTAAAAAAAAATTCAACTTGTAAATTTTGAACAAATAAACATAACTTTAACTTGTCAAACATACTAATTATTTTCATCAATACAAATTCAACATTCCTATTGAAACTTGTCATTCAGTCGCAATTGAAAAGACTGCTGTTGTCAATTGTCGTTTGAAAATTGATTTGATTTAGTTTACTTTCTTTTAATACTATTGTATTTTTGCTTTTGAAAGATTGACAATAATACTTAGAAATTGAGTTGAAAGTTATAAGTTAGTTGTCTGAATACTTGTCTAAAATTAGCACTTTTTTACATTAATTGTTCCGAGCCCTTAATCACATAGAAATTAATATAAAATTATTAGTACTTTAAAAATTACCTCGCAAAATTTAGTATACGAACCTTAAAAGTAATCAATATGATTATTTGTTGTTTAACATAAGAACTATTATTTACAGATAATGTTATCTTAACAAATACTTTCGATCATAAACAATACATAATAATTACAAACTACAATACATATTATCGTTTTAAGTTAAAGTTAAGAAGAATAAGAGTTTAATTCAATACAAAATAATGATAAAAGCACTCATTACAACAAATTTAACACTAATGTACTTTTGAATTCGACAAATGTTTTCTAAGACTTATAAAGTCAAAAATTAATTCTAAATTAGTAGTGAATAAATTGTATAGCTTGACTAATTTAATAATTTATTGCATTTTGAAAACTTTGTAATTTTTGACTATAGTTAAGAATTGAAACAGTAAAAAAACACTATCAAGTTTGTGGTAGAGTAGTGCAATTCCAAAAGATTTATTCCTTAAAATTTGATCGAAACAATAGTTCAAAACACGGCTTTTTAGAACCACAAAGCTCCATGCTTACTTTCTCGATTATACCTTTGAAAACAAAAGCTGCATGATTGAATTAAACTGTTTTAAAATAAAAGCTATGTAAAAAATATTTTTCTAGGTATAGTAGGAAAAACATTAGTGGCTTGTTTAATTACAAATTGGATAAAAGTTTAATGTAAACATTTTAAAACATTGACTAATTGACATAAATTTTCTTTAAATTTTGACAATAAAAGCTGTTATAATAAGTTTTCTATAACTTTGATATGACATTAATGAAATAATGTGTGATAAAAGTTTTTAGAGTAATTAAGTTTTAAAAAAGATAAAAGGTTATATCTAGTACAAAATTTGGTAATCGGAAAATTTTAAAATTCAATCAAATAAAATCTGAAAAACTAATATTTATTTTTGTATTAAATCCATAGTTTCTAATTTTAATGGTTGACTTTACGACTACGAAAAATAACAAAGCAAGTAAAAACAGAACTATAAAGTAAATAAAAAAACTTTAAAAATTAAACTAACGATAAATTAATGTAGTATTTAATAATTATTATAAAGAAGTTTAAAACAAAATTTTGAGAAATTTTGATAAAATGGTTTGTCGGTAGCAGGGACATAGGTAGCTCAAAAAAGTTATGAATCTGCAAAAATTTATTCATCTGAAATGACGCGTGATAACATCCTGGCAGGACACAGTAATTTAAACTATCTGTAATGTTGTTGAGTTTAATATGAAAATATGCAGTTATGTAAATACTTCAAAAATAGAATGTTGAAGTATGAGTGATAACATATACAAGGCAATTTATTTTACTCCACACCCCCTATGACTCTTTATGTGTTGCCACTAGTGTAAACAAATAAAACTTTCATTAAAGATAAAAGTAAGAAAATCACAATTTAAATCAAAAACATTTATATAGTTTTCAAAATCAAATATTTAATGTAGTCAATAGATACAACATTAAATTATTCAAGTTTTTGTAAGATAAAAAACATAAAATTGTATAATTTTGAACCTTGAAGAAAAAGCTATAGCTTTCATTAGAATCATTTTGCAATGCAGCTTTTTGACAAATTAAATCTTTAACTCACTAAATGTATACAATTTAGGTCATTTTAATTTTTACGTAACTAAAAATGCTAAAGAGTACATATATGTCAAAATTACCTCTCAGGAGTGCATAACTACGTATAAATGAAAGCTAAGAAAGCAGAGTCTTTTCAAGATAAATTAAGAGCAATTTTTTCGCACAAAAGCACACGTTTCTGCAGATTTCGAGAAGTCGGAGGTGCCAAGGAGCCAAAAGGAAAGCCTGACACGGTCTCTCGCCTCCAAGACAGCCTAACTGTCATACGTTCGAATCGCGCTTCACCTAAACGTTAATTCGCAAAAGCAGTGATCTCATTAAATATTTTTTTTACTGTTAGTAATGCATCAATATTCCACAATTTACATAAAGTCAGCTGTCTGGTTTCTTCATTATAAGAACTCTTCAGATAAATAAATTCGAATAAAAACAGTGAAAGTTTCATAAAATCTTAAGTCAATTACAACAGCCATCAAAGAAAAAAATCTTGGCTCTCGAAGAACGTCTTTTTTCAATCTTATCTTTTAAAAACTTATATTTAAGTTCTAAATTAGATAAAAAGTAATTATTAGTCCTTTAGTTCTGCTCATTTTTTAAAATTCCTACTTAAGGCAAGTACTTTTTATTTTGAATTATTTAATACCACAAAAAAATTGCTTAACATTGCAGCCTTCTACCAATTTATTTTAGAATAGTGCTAGTTTTTACTTACAAAAGACTTTTAACCTCTGGTCTAAGCAAATTTTGTCAATCAAAAAAGAGCTAAACCAATTGTTGGTAAATTCAGAGAAGTTGAGGTAACCAAATTTACCACAAACCAGTATTTCTTTTTATTGAATTAAGAGGTATGTTTTGAGCTGAAAAAGTAGGCTGCAGATTTCTCATTGTTTTGCTGGTCAAGTTTTGCTCGATTGTCTGTGACAGGATCAATGGTTTCGCTGGCAGGTGCTGAGTTATAATTGTAAACGGCTGTATAAATTAATTGCACGAGCTAAAAGTTAGGAGAGGCGACTATCGCAGACTGCTAATAAATTAGCTTGAGCCACTAGAGTTACAGAGTTCATAAGCGGTTTTAATGGTTCTTTTTGCCAGTCTAATGAGCTTTAGTTGACAACAATGACGGTAATTTACAAACACTGTACCCCTAACTCTTACCCTGAGTACGTAAACGTATCCTCCTACTAACTTGGTCTCGATTGAGATTACAATTAGTTCCCTCAGAGGGAGTTTGGGTGGCTAAGCGGGCTCTGTTGCTCGGTGGCCCATGATTGTTTTACTAATTGTCTTGATCAGAGAAATATGCTGTACATAAAAGCTCTCCCATCGTTAAAGTTTGGTTTGGAAGTCGAACGTTTAAACGAAATAGGCAAAAGGCCATAGGTTTCACAAAGGCTAGAATATCAAGAGTTTTAAAAGTACGTTTACAACGAGTTAGCGCCTCAGCGCGTTAAGATATTTTTTAAATACCAAAATACCACCATTGGCATTAAACTCTAAAAACTTGGACTTCTGTCCTGCGGTTTAGCTGTTCGGTGCAGCTAGTAGGTAGTTTCTGGTGTCTGACCCGTTAGATTGTCAGTGGTGCAGGGGAGTCATAAAATAATACAATAATTCGAACTACCTACCTTTTAATATCGCTTGGCCTGAGCGTTGATTTGATCGTTGATTTGAGCAAGCGGTATTTGTACTCTTTCGATCTTTTAACGCAAATTTGGGAGCTTAAATTGACTAATGGTAGAAGTTGAACATCGAACAAGAATACTATAAACCAATAGTTTCCAAATCACCCATAAAAACATAGTAAACAAGACTGTATGAAAAAAGTTATATTTAAAAATCAGATACAAGTTTCCAATATTTTACATTTTTACATTTAAAGGGTTGTAATTTGAAACATTGTTTTTTAAATTTATAAATCGATATTTATTTTTTTGATCGAGTCACTTTAAATGAAATTATCTGCTGGATTTTATTTACATTAAATTTTCAAAGAAAAATTACGTCTAAAAAACATTTTTCTTCCACAATTTTTTAACTTAGAAACTTGGTACAAAATAATTCAAATTTAACTTTAGAAGGGAATTGAAAACTTAATTGCGAATATATGCTGCAGCTTTTCAACTCAATTTTAGTGATTAAAAAAATAATTTCTTTGTAATAAATATACTCAAATTTTTATTTATAGAACTTTTTATATATTCTCTATCGTTACTTTACAGTACTACAGACTTCAACAATTACAATTATAAATTTATTTTCAGATTTAGAATTTTTTGAAGCAATTGAAGTTATGAAGGAAATTATAGCCTACTTTTTCTATAAAACACAACAAAGTATAAACATTGTATAACATTTATTGCTTTAAAACTGTTTAAAGTTTTTAGTTGCTATATTTATTGATTAAAATTGATTAAAATTATAAGATTTATTATTGAAATTGTTTTAAAGTTTTTGCAGTGAGTAAAATTGGTTAAATGTTAAAGCATGATTTTATATTTTTTATGTTTAAATATTTTTCATTAAAAAATTTAGTACTTTAAATTATTTGTCTTTACTGGTTTTCCAGTTGAGAGTGCAAAGATTTTAATTACTTTGAATAATATTTCAAGAATAGAAATATATAAGTTTGTTTAAGACTAAATAGTCTAAAGTATATTTTTATTAAATCAAAAGGATACCAACCTCTTGTGCGACTTTTATCACCAGGTAAATAAAATACTTTCCACCTTAATTTTAATCAAAATACTTATATTCTTACAAAAAATGGAAGTTTTTGGCATAACTTAGTTTTTAAAGCGGTAAAAATATGTTTAAGTTAAATAACAATGTATAAAAGATATAAAAAACATTTCCAACATAATAAGAAGTTTATCTGAAAAACTATATTTTATAAAAATTGATTAAAAAAATATTTGCATCAGTAATATGCTAATCGAAAATTAACATTAAAATAAAAATCTACAAAAAAGTTTAAAGCAAGTATAATGTTTCAATACAATTGCAGTATATAACGTCAAAACAAAAATAAAAATTACTTTGAAGCTTTAAAAATATGTGTACCAAGCTATAACACACTATAAATCTCTAAATAAATAAAGAAAAACTAATTTTTAAAAAACTTCCAAAAACATAATAGATAATATAGATTTATAATGAACACCTAGTCAATAATGAAATTTAAAAAAAAACAAAGAAAAAGTTAGAAAAAACCATAAATCCATACTAAACTGAGGCCATGCAAAATTTTTCTGCTCGAAATTGATCCTTAGTGCAAAAACCACTTTATGTTTCTTATAGAAAAATTCTGAAAATATTGTTCTCAAATAAGATTGAACAAGTATAGAAATACTATATTTTTTCTTTGATTAATTTACTTTTAAACAGAAAAAAAATATGTCTGAAAAGTAATAAACAATAATGAGTAGATAAAGACTTATAATAGTTTAATATCATTTGAAGAAATATTCTCACCCTCGACAATAAGTTCTAAATACCAATAAGTTTTTTATGTAGTGTCTTTTATAAATTTAATCATTAATGTATGTTTTTTAACTAAAATGCGCGAGCAGATAATTTTTTTTATCATATATTATGCTATAAAATTTTATTGATACATTGAATGCCTCAACTTGGAATCAGGATGATGTCGAGACAAAGGTAAGGTTGATCGCAGCGAGGGCTAGGTCTGTTCGCATTTCTGTCAGGAGAGTTACTAGATCGTAACCTGTTTCGTGACACTTTTTTCTGAAGTGTGCATATGTTTACTTAAATTGGTCTCTGATATCTTTCTTCTTTTGTTTCTGTACGTCTTCATTAAATCACTTCGTAAAATCTTATATTGAATTTAAGTAGCACTTAAGTCAACTATTTGAAGTCTTTTTAAGTTTTACTGTAATTTTCTATAACAAATAATAAATAATTTTGAACTTTTATAAACATTTAACCATATTTTTTCATTTGACCCAGTGAGAGAAAGACGAATGCAGATCAAAAGCATTTTACATTGTGAGAACTAATGATTTCCTTAATATTTGTAATGTTACTAGTAAATTATTATAATGAGTCGTCGACAGAATGTTTAATTAAATTACAAGTTAAAGTCAGTTCATAAAACTAACAATGAGATTGAAAAATAAAATAACTTAATTAAATAAATTAAATTTTTCACTGTAAATTGTGTTAACCATCCAAATTTATCTTTTCATGTGAAATATTCTGTATATATTGGTATCAGGTTACTGACATGAACTTCTATCAAAAATTGGCTTCAAATAGTTATTAGCGTGTTTAGTTGTTTCTGACATTATAAAAAATTATTCGAAAATGATAAAAAAATTAGAGAAAGTTTATACCAAATTATTTTTTTTAAATTATACTGTTTAATTTTTTATTATTGTAAAAGTACTATGTGAAGAAAAATTACAAAAGTAAGAAAATAAAGTCTTATTTATAATGCAAATAAATGTTAAATTTAAAGTTAAAATTTTTAAACATTTTAACAGAATATTTCTATTAGTTTTAAGTGTTTCAATGTGAAAATAAAATCTAATGTGTACATTTACCTTAAAACTATGTGAACATTAGCTTTATTCCTGACTTTTCTCTTATTAAACATTATTGATTTTGATTGTCAAAATACAAAGCTTATGATTGCTTAAAAACAATACTTTTTAAAAATTATTTTAAAAATTTTAGTTATTTATTTTTAAATGGAATAAGCATTACAGTTTTTAGCACAAAAATCCAACAGAATGACTGCTTGGTTTGTGTTATAATTTTTTTTTTGTTTTTACTCCTCGAAATATGCTTATGTATTTCGTTTGTAGAATTCAAAATTTTTAAGGAAAATAAGGTTTTTTTTTGTAGTTTGCTTAAAATATTTTTGTTTGTTATGTAATATATAAAAAAACAATTTGGTTACAGTAAGCTAAATAAGTAAATACTGTTAAATGATTATATTTATTATTAAACAAAGTGACTAGTAACATTATAAAAAAAAAAACAATTAAATTACAAAAAAAAAACACTTATTTTCAAACAGTTTTAAGTTAGCATATGTTTATTTCTAAAAAAAATAATGATTTTCAATTTGTTTTTAAATGTTTTTTCATTTATATGATTTTTACTACTCTGGCTTTTGCCAGCACAGTTAGAATTAATTTCAGAACACATTTCTAGTGATTGTGAACTCTATTAGTTTTAACGATTAGATTGTCTTTCGTTCAGTGTCTTACAAAAAAAAAGCATGAAAAGTATTTTAGCTTCTACTTATGATTATTTTTACATTTTAAAAAGTAAAAGTTTAATAATTGCTTCATTTAGTGCAGAGGTCGGCAAATTGCAGCTCACAAAGCACAAATCTGCATTCCATGATATACTTTTCAACTATTTTTTCATAAGCTTTAAAAAATTGCTTGCAAAAAAAATATTTGATTTTGCTCTAAATTTGATGTTTAGTATAAAGTATTATTAATGTTTTGTTATTATTGCTTGTGTTGCTCAATTTGTGCTTTAATTTTTTGTATCATTTACTACAGTAGAAAATTTAAAACCTATAAAAGCATATGGTATCTTCAACAATTTTAATAACCAAGGTATCGAGTTTGCAGCCTTATTTAATAATATCCAGGGGTTTATTTCGACTTTAAAGTAATTCGGCTAAATACATGTTTAAGTAGAGATTTTAACAGATTTTAATGTAAAATGAAATGTCTATATTTAAACTATAATTATTCTTAATTTATGAAGAAAAGCTCAATGAATGAACGACAAAAGAAATCGCTCAAAAAATTTAGTCTTAGAACTTGGTGCACGAATAACCTTTTGGTTATCGAGCCGCACGAATAACTTATAACCTCTTGTCCATAACAGGATTAATGAAAATACATATTAATCCATTTAACAGAGACCAACTGAAAGTATACAATTGTACTCAAATTGTAATCGATGTATAAACTATAAAACAAGAAATTTAGTTACAATAAATTGTAATCAAAGTTTTAAAATCTAGATAAAATTTAGTAAAAGAAAACTAAAGTCAAATTAAAATTTAACTTACACTAACGGTGAAATCTATAAACGAAAACCAAATTTTACTTAAAAAAATTAACTAGATTAAAAGAATGACAAAAACATGCTTAATATATTTGGTTCTGGGACCTGATGCACGAAAAAACCTTTAGGTTAACAAGTTTTCCACCAGTTGTTTTCCTTATAACGTTTGTCAATTAGTAGATTTAAAAACATTTTATACTTATATTAATAAAATCGCATTTTGCAAAAGTGAGTGCAAAAAGTTTTGTCTTAAGTTACACCAATAACTTTTGACCCGTGAGTTTAATTTTAAAAGTTAATTATAAAAAAAAGCTGTGTAGCTATTGAAAAATTAAAACTTATACCTTATCATGAGCTGAAATCACTGATAAAATTTAAAACTAGTATTAGGTTGACATATTATATGACTATTAGTGTTTTTTATCTTTTATTTTTATTTTTAATTTAAAAAAAAAAAAAAATTATTCACTATTTTCAGTGTTTTTTGTGGTTATTTATATTATTATTTTGGTATAGTTAAACTTCTCTATTTAGACATTTATATAAACTTGTAAAAAACTATAGTTTTAATTAAAAGGATACACTTATTTTATACTTTTTATTTAGTCTAAGCAACATTTTTTATGATACAGCTTTATTTAAATTTTTTATTTATTTTTTTTTTCAATGTTATAGCTTTAGTTTACTGTTACTAATTTTTATCAAGTTAAAATAAAATGGTAGTAGAATCAAAATTTTTAAACATACTTAAAAAAATAAATAAATACAAATATATTTTTTTTTTTTTAACATATAAAGGTTTAGATATTTGCTAAAATTATAGTTGAATTTTAAAATAAAAAATTTCAGACAAAAACTTTACTTTTTAACGTAGAGTTAGATATATATTTTATGTGTATAATGTTAGATACATGTTTGTATAAAAATTCTTTATATTTTTTGGATATTTATATATTATATTTTAGAAAAATACGTAATGTTTATTAGTCTCATTTTTCATAGAGTTTTTCATTTTACAGTTTAAAGTTTCTTCTTTTTAATATTCAGCTAATTATAATTTTGATAAGTTGGGTATGCAACTCAATCACTGAAAGATCTTTTCGCATATCTAAGTCATTGAACCAAAAAACTTTTGAGCAAACAATTTTTTTTCGTTTTTGATCAATAAACTAAACTATAAACCTTAACACACAGAAAATTAAAAAAATCATGAAGCTTTAGAGCTTTTAATAAATTTTTTATGGTAATATTGAATTTTAATTTTAAAGTTACTTAAATTCTATAGTGTACAAAATAAAAAAGGGTGTACTAATTTTAAATACATCTTATAGATAAAATTGTTTTGCATTGTAAACAAGTTAGTAACTTTGAAAATAAAAAACATTTCTTTAACTTATTTAAGTAGAAATAATACTGAACTAAACCTCTAAAAAGAATTTTATTTAAACTAATTTTTACTTTTCGCTAATACAGACTATTTTATCAATACTAATACTCCAATCGTTTATGTAAAGCATTATGTTAGTCTTTACAAAAAACTATTACAAATAAAACCTAAATTTATTTTATATTTCCTTTAGTTTTTATAGTTTTAAGGTGTAAATACTTTTGAAACTAGATACGTCTATCATTTTCAAGTATTACCCATTCTTATTCAATTAAAATACTGGCTCTGGTAGACCTAAGTTTTGTGAATTTTTTTACAATAAAATACCCTACATTGTTATTCTACTTATGCTAACAAATTAGGAATTCCTAAAAAAAAACAATATAAAGCTCTTTTTATTCTGGAAAGCATTATCTTTTTGATAAAAAATCATAGGAAAGTAAATGAATTTTTTCTAAATCGTATACTTGAATGATATTTACAGTGTTAATAAAGTTAGCTGTTTGATGATATATGGCAAAATGGTCTAAAATCATGGAAGTTGAATTTTTTTTAAAACTACAATAGAATTTATTGAAAATTTAAATATAAATAATTTGGTATATTTTAAAATTTTTAGGGTTATGGAGTACTTGGAAGGATTGTCACACTCTCAGGATAACTTAAGGTTAAATTTTTAAGAACCTTTGTATAATCAGGAAAAATCAGAATGTTTTTTATATCTGTTTTTTAAACTCAGGTTGAATCATCATATGCTGTTCTTCTTAGAATTCAGGAAAGTTTAAGAATTCTAAAATTTTTGGGCTAATTTTTTATATATTACAAAAAAGAACTAGTTGATTTAGTTTTAATATTTTATTTAGTTATAACAAATTTAATTAAATAATTTTCATTTATATTTATTTTGAAAAGTTCATGTTATATATTTAAGGATCTGAAAAGTCTCAGGAGGATTCAGTCCAGTTTAAAGTTACTTAGAACAGTTTTTGGTCATTTTAGAGAGATTTTTTTGAGTCAGGTATGGCAACTCTTACTTAGGTGATGTTTGCTTGTGAATGAATTTTAATGTGTTCTGGCTTCAATATGAACAGTTCAAAAAAGGTTAGTATATAAAATTTTCAAGTAAAAAAATGAAGCCAACAAAACTAATTTACACTCTCAAAAACTTTATATTTTTTGTAACTTTAGTTGTAATAAGCCACTCATGTATGGCCTAGACCAGGGTTGCCCAAACTTTTTTTCAAAAGGACCGCTATAAAGAAATTAAAAAAGATATTGACCCTTCC
This sequence comes from Thalia democratica, assembly GCF_965202585.1. NCBI lineage: Eukaryota > Metazoa > Chordata > Thaliacea > Salpida > Salpidae > Thalia > Thalia democratica. The sequence goes on from NC_139165.1 coordinate 99,906,722, forward strand.
AACACAATTTCTAGAAAAACTGCTATTAAAATTTTTTTTTGCTCTTCATCATAAAGTCCAGAATATCTTGTGTAAGTTTCAAATTATGACCTCATGGCTCCTTTACTGCTCATGGCCATTTTAGGAAAACCCTCCCTGCACTTGTTTCTTTAAAATTTAAATGAAAGCTTATACTTATTGGAAAAAAAAGTATTTCAACTGCTTTTGATGTATTATGACTCCATAGTCACACAAAACATAACTTTTATTTTAAGTAGTGTTTTTTGCAATTTAAAAAAACAAATTTATGTGCTTCTGTTGAAGAAGATGATAAGCGCTCTCAGTTTTCTTTACCAAAGTGAAGATGCAGAGGCTTCTCCTAATATACATAATAATAAAAAGAAGTTGTCAAAGGGCACTGTTATACTACATTTATAAGCAATTGGTCATCAGACACAATGTTATATTGTTACTTAAGAAGGTAATAATGATGATGGTACTCTCAAGATCTACTTCATGAGTATTGAAGTTGGAAAATAATTATGTGGAAACATCCACCTAAACGTGATTTACTGAGCCTGTATTTTGGTTCTATTCTTATTGTGAAATTTAATGAGAATCAATATTTCTATAGAAAAATCTATTACTTTTTTATTCAGAAATTGTGCCCTTTAAAAGAGCTATCTTTTAACGACAGACAAAGATATTTTTTTTTGCAACTAATAATATCATATTTTTCATTTTTGGTAATTTTAATGCAAAGACTATATCTAATTACACCTTGACTCTCTGTCTGAGACATGTTGGTAATGAAAAGATGAATTTAAATCAATGCTGTTAAGAGTTTTGTTATAAATATAATCTCTGTGTGACCAATGTATATTTGAAAAATTAAACTGCAGCATCAAGTATATTGGAGACATAGCGTTATAAAAACTGGCACCAACAAACTGTATCCTAGTGAGATACCATTGTACTAATGATGTTCTTTTAACTATATTGTATCAAAGCACATATATTAATTTAACATTAAAAAGTCTTTTCAGACAAACACAAGGGAAACCAAACCTTCCAATTTGATGGTAGTTAGAAAAGTTAGGCTGCTTACTTGCTCAAACTCTGTTTGAAATCTTCTTTTCAATGCTGATAAAGCATGCTCATAGTTCCTTGAAAAATTGGGACTAAGCTCCATACAAGAACTGGTAGATGAATTTTTAGTCTTGTTAGTCTAATAATAAATAAAAATCTGAAGATTGTCACAGTACGTGATATTTTCTTTGCTGATGATGCTGCAGTCATAGCTCACTTTTTCCAAGACCTTCAGACACTAATAAGTCAGTTTTCATCAGCATGCTTGGGTTTTAGCTTTACAATAAGTCTTGAGAAGACTTAAGTTATAAGTCAACGAACACATGTTTTATCATCAATCATCAATAGCAAGGTTATCAAAAAAATGATATGATAAAAAGGATAAATGCATCAAGGTTAACGTTTATTGTTCCTGTGTAGTACTTTACTATACGGTAGCAAAACATGGACGTTGTCTATGGTGCAGGAATAAGAAAATCAATATTTCTTTCACTTAAAATGCCTTTTTTGCATCCTTATAATTCTATGGCAACAAAAGATCACCAATAAGAAAGTGTTGAGACCTACTAGTCTTACTACTATGTACATTACCCTCAGCCAGCCCAGACTTTGCTGGGTTGGTTTTGTTTTGAGGATTGGTGCTGAGCAAGGCCAAAAATTTTATAGCAATTTAGTTATTGGCAATGGTGACCAAGGTCGTCCAAATTTACTATATAATACAAACACATTCTAAAAAGCTTGAAGATAAGAACTGATGAGTTGTTTGCAACTGACCACGCAGAATGGATATCAACTGTACACAAAAGACTGACTGAAATGAAAAAGAATATTTAAAGAAACCAATAAAGAAATAAAAAGCAGATTTGTTTGTGTTTTTAATTTATATCTGTATGTTTTGTTTATTGCATCACTGTGCTTTTAGTTTGTTATTATTATTTATTTTAATTCCCTATGCTTATTTACACATACTTGATCTCGGCTTATAGCTGCCTTGTACTAATATTATTAATATTATGTATATTTAATTATTCCAACTTATAGTCAGTTAGTTTTTATCATGTTCCATTTATTTTATGGTTTATTTTATTAAGTATACATTACTTGTAGTTCTTTTACTACTTAATGATACAGTGCAAAGCTTGTTTTATTCTGTTGTGTTTTTTATTATTTATTATTGTCTTTGTTTTGCAATAATTAATTTACTGTTTAATACAATACAGTAAAATATTGTTAAAAAAATTATCTCTTAAAATTATTTTAATTGTTTTAAAAATTTATGAGTAAAAAAATTATCACATTTAATACCGGGTTGCCTCTTACAGGGTTGCTACTTTATCTGAAAACCTGGAAAAACCTGGAGTTTGACAATTTAGTCAAAAAAAAATCTGGAAAAACTTGGAATTTTGAACAAAAATCACTAAAAAACCTGGAATTTTAACAATTTTCAAATGTTTATTTGTAAAATTTCGATTTGACTCAAAAAATCTATCATATAAATATAAAATTTTTGTCAACATCAATTTTTTTTAAACTAAAACCATATTTAAAGTAGCTTTAAAGTATCTGTTCAATGTTTTTATACTTTACTACATAGTTTCCTACCTTTAACTTAACTTTAAACTGTAAATAAGCCCAAAAATGTGTACTTTTAAAAGCCTGGAAAAAATATTTTTGAAAAAAAAAGTGGCAACCCTGCTCTTAGTATACATACCACATCACCAATACTCCAAAGTAAGTAAAGCTATAATAATGTTTCATTTTACAACAGAAAAATTAAATGAAAGAACGAACAATGCTTTTTAATTTTTTTTTAAAGTACAACTTAACATACAAATTTGTATATTTTGTAAAAATATAATGAAATAATATATTAAAAGTAACTAGATGTCTAAAAGTATAAGCTTTCATTTAAGATATAGATTAAAAGTATAGAATATGTATAAGTGAATAAATTACTTAATTAGTTGAAAAATTAGAAGTATATGATTTTTGGGGTGAATTATTTTATATAATTTTTTTTTCTAGATTCTTTTTAATCAAAAACACATTTCAATTATACCAGTGCATGAAAATTTAACATCTGAAAAATTTGGAACCCTTCAAAAATTAAGTGTTTTTCTTTTGAAAACCCCTTAGCTATGCTAAACTTTTGACCTTGTTAATACATTGAATATAAGATAATTTAAATACAAATTTTAATAATTATAAAATTGGTAATTGTTAAACTAACTTGCTTCTAATAAGTTAGTCTAGTTTATTTCAATCCAAACAGACACAACCAATTAAGGCTAGTTTAGTTTTTTTTTGTGAATTTACATAAATTCTTACTCTCCTTGTTTCAAAACAATTACGGTGCAAAAGTCAAGATTCATCATGCATAATTTCACACTCCACTCTATAAATAAACACTTATTTATTTAAACATAAATGGTTGAAGTTACTTTTTAAAAATAAAAAACCTTTTTTATTAATAACTTTATTGAAGATTTCAAAACAAATACTCAAAAAAAATCTATTTAAGAACCATATGGTCATCTTGATTCCATACTTGTTATTTGGCCAACAAGGTAAAGTTTTCTTCATTTATAACCACAAGAATGAAAAATCCTGACATTCAAGCATTACCAATCTTATTATTTCTAGTTATCTGGCTAAATCTTGCATTTTTTAAGAAATATTTGTGAAATCTCAGTTTTTGTCATTAAAAAAAGTTGAAAGTGTTTGAATTTATTGAAAAATTTTTAAGAATAAGTTTTTGTACAAAAAAGTTGTAGAATGTCAATTTCCAACTTTTCAATTGTTGCCTTCATTGATTATTTAGAGTTAAGTATATCTATCAATAAGGAGTATCATAAAATCATAGTACATTGTCCCTTAGTTAAAATTCTTTGAAAAAATTAGATCAATTCAAATAGCACTTTAAAGTAAAATGTCTATTATTTCTGTTGTGATTAAATAACAATTTAAGTTTGGACAAATCAAGCTCTTATTTTTTTTAAAGGAGTCAATGTTTAATTAAATAAATTGAAATAAAAAAAAACACAAAAATTTTATGTTATATACCACTACTATTTATTTAAACTATTTTTCATTTCTTTAATAAGCACAACATTTCATTGAATTTAGACTTTTGTTAACCTAATTTTTTTCTAACTAAATTTTTCAACTAAGAACAAATTTAACAATAAAAGTTTTAATGTAATTCAATTGGTATACTCAAGTTTGGATAACTCAAGCTCTTTTTTTATTTTCATGAGTCAATATTCAATTAAATAAATTAAATAGAAAAAAAGCACTCATATTTAGTGTTATTAGGCTATATATACCACCGCCATTTATTTAACTTGGTTTTTTATTTCTTTAAGAAGCTCAACTTTTCATTGAATTTTAGACTTAGACAGATCATTAATTAAACTACCATTGATCTTACTAATTTTTTTAACTAAGAACAAATTTTATAATAAAAGTTTTAAATGTATTTCAGTTGATATACAAAATGAGTTTTAGTTTAAGACATTAAGTTTAAGTGTGAGAGATTTTTACCCCAATGTCTTCGCCATAAAATTGTCTCTTATTTGAAATCTTAAAATTTAAGCAATAAGTTACTTTTAATAAAAATGAAAAAAAAACTTATGTGATACTTATTTGTGTAAAAATCTGTTTAATATAAACAAATTGACTACAGTTTTAGAAAATGACAGTTTTCTCTATAATTTAAAATACACTAAAAGGTTACATTCAACTTTATACTTAACCTGTTGACATCAAGTTAGTAAAATTGTTTATAAACTGCAGTATAAAAATTTCTTGTTGTAACAAGTAACATAAAAAAATTGAAAAAAATAGTATTTTTAATTTTTTTTAATATAAATAATTTTTTTATGTTTTTTTCAAATTCCAACAATAATATGGGGAGTCCATCTTGAAATCAAATTAGTCATAATTCGTTGAGTTTAAGGCCATAGGGTGGGGGAGGGGGTAAACCATGTTTTTTACAATTTGAACTTATTTTATAGATTTTTTTCTAAGCTTCATGATGCTTTTTATGGTTTTGAATAATTCAAATTATTTTTTGAGATAAGTCCAGTCAAAGTTGGGCCACATAATAGGTTTCCTATGGGAAGGGAAAACTAAAACAGCTAAAAAAGACTATTTTTTTAAAAATCTTTCTCCTCCTACATTTTTCAAGCAATCTTCTTCAAACTTTCACAGTCTAATTTTTATACATGACAAAAAAACGTTACTTTGGAGTTAAATTTTTTTTTTTGTAAAATTATATTTTTATTTGAAAAAAAAACACTTTTTTATTTTTATTTTTGTGATAATTTTTTTTTAAATTACTATACTCTAAAATAACATTTATTTCTTTTTTTATAAGAAACATTTCCTGAAAATTTGAAAAATACTGCTTGAAAAATGAAGGAGGAAATAGATTTTTAGTGAATTTTAAAATTTCTGAAAAAATTGACCTCAAAAAATTTGTGGTCCATACGTTTATATTGAAAAATTTTTACAAAAAACTAAATATCTCAAAAGTTAAAAGATATTTCTGAATTCTATAAAAACTGGCTTGTAGTTTGTAATCAAAGCTTTCATATAAAAGCCAAATTTTAGTTTTGTAAAAAAAATGTTGAAACCCTTATGGCCTTAACCTGAGCTATCAGACTTTTTTTACCAATTAGAAAGTTAAAAGTAAATATCAATACATAAGTAGTCAAAGCTGGTGACCTCCATAGGTTTCTTATAAAAACAAGGTTGACACTTTGTCTGAAAATCTGGAAAAACCTGGAATTTGATAATTTAGACAAAAAAAAACCTTGATTTCTGAACAAAAAATCTGGAATACTTTAAACTTATAATCTGGAATACTTTACTTGATAAAAATAAGTTTTAACGTCATTTTGAATTTTTTATTAAAACAATTTTTTTAAAATACGTTTTAAATTAATTTTTGCATTAATTTTCAATAATCCACAATTTTTCTGTATAGTCTAAATTAGTTCTTATCGTGCTTTTTAAAAACTGGACTGTAAGCATTTTGAATCTGTTCTGATATATTTTCCTTATGAAATTCTTTATAATGAATAATTAAAAATATTGGTCTTTTATTTTTTAGTCTTATTGTTTTTCTATATATTTCTGTGGGCATTTCACCTCTTAGTAAGCTGTTCATAGTTTGTCCAATGTATAAATCATTGCATATGTTATATGTATCTGCATATACTCCATAATTTTTGCAATTCAGATGTTATTTAATTTTCATATTTGTATTGTTTTATTATTACTTATCATACTTATATTATATTTTCCAAAAATTCCAACATAAAGCACACTTTCCACATTCAGCACTTTGTTGTTTTCTTTTTTTTTTGTAAATTTATTTTTATATTAATGTATCTCTTGGTTTTTTGGTCTCTTATAAGTTAATCTTATTATTTCTGTACTTTTACATTGTACATTTTTGCTAAAGTTTATAAATTATTTGAAGCTTGTTGCACAAGTCAATTTTTCAACTTTGAAATAAAAGACAAATTTGCTATAATTATACATTATAAAAAATTTCACAAGGAGAATATACCAGAACAGTTTGAAAATGATACACAATCGATTTTTAGAAAGCCCTATAAGAACTAGTTTAGACTTTACAGAACAATGGTTGATTAAAAAACTGAGGCAAAAATTAAATTAAACAGTGTTTTAAAGAATCGTTTTTATAAAAAATGAAAACAATTTTTTTGTTATGAAATACAATATTATTGGATTTTTCTAATTGTTTGTTGTTTATATTATTAGTTTTTCTTTGTTACAATAAACAAATATAATTTTATAAAGTTAAGTTTTCTCAGTTTATCAAATTAAAACAAAGTTATATTAAAATTAACTAACTAATTACAAGTATAAGTTTTCTATTTATCTTGAAGTAAGAGTATGAAGTTCATTATTTTAGTAAAGTAATTTATTTATTTATTTTAGTCTTATTCAATTTTTTAACTTAAAATACCCAAATTAAGTATTTTAATTTTTCTAATTGCTAGTATATTTTATATTTTCTACAAAATTGATTTTGTTTATTTAAAAAACAAAAGATCTTTTCAATGTTAGTGTTTTGTAAAAGACTGAGGCAGTAGGTTTTTTAATGGTTCTAAATGTTTTTATTTTTATTTAGTCAAATTTTCAAAAACTGTTTAGTTTTTAAAATCAAAAGAAGCAGACTACCTTCATTCCATCATTTAGAATTCCTTTTCAAAACAGAGTATAAAATTTAAACTTTTACACATAAAATAGTATAAATCAAAACAAGAAGGAAATAGTTGTCCAGATGTTTGAGAAAAAGGATTTGTAAGTTTAAAGCTTAAACAAATAATAAAAAAATAACAAGTTCTCAAATGAGTAGAAAATTTGAATAGGCATAAATAATTAACTGATTAGATTTAAAATTTGAAAAATTGCTATAATATATTTTTAAACTAAATATAAATCAGGGTTGCCAAAAAACTTGGATTTCTAGAAAAACCTGGAATTTGATAATTTAGGCTAAAAAATATAGATTTATGAAAATAAAACTGGAATATTGAACTAAAATCACTAGAAAGAAGGGAAAAACCTGAATTTTTTACAACTTTTACGGTTTAGTAGTAAAATTTCGATTTGGCACAAAAATCTATTGTATAAATAGTATTTTTTTGTCCTATCAAAAAATGTTTTTGTGATAAAACACATTCAAAGAAATTCTAAAATATTGTTTCAATGTTTTATATACTATTTATACACTAATTTGCCTTGAATTTAATTTTAAATAAAAAATAGATCATAAAACATGTATTTTTAAAAACCTCAAAGAAATTATGAAAACTTGGAGAAATTTTCCAATAACATTTGGCAACTCTGATAAAGTTATTTGATTAAAATTGTTTTCAAACCAGAAAATAAAACTCAAAAATTTACACAGGCAACAAAGACCGCATGACAAAACAGAAGAAATGGGTGCCTCACTTGTAGTTTGATCTTGTTAGTTTAGCAACTTGTGATATAATAAAAATTTAGTTTTATTTCAGTTTTTTTGAAGTCTGAGTAGAAGTGCCTTTTTTAAGAAAAATAATTATGATCTTTAAAAAGATAAAATAAACATAAAGTTTAGAATTTGTGTACCTGATTAAATGATAAGATTTATACAGGTTTGCAAAAAAAAATCTGGAATAGCTTGTAATTTGACAATTTAAGTAAGGAAAAATTGGAATTTCAGAAATAGCAAAAATAACCTGGAATTTTGAACAAAACTCATTAAAAAGCCTTGAAGTAAAATTATATTTAAATGTTAAGTATTGAAATTTAAATAAAATATGAAAAATCTATCACATAATAAAATTATTATATTTTTATTAAGAAAAACATTTGAAGTAACTTTACAGTATTTTGTAAATGTCGTAATAATTATAGTACTACACTATGTAGTGATTTTTTTCTTGTGTAAGGCTTCACTATTGGCTTATAAGTTTTTGAAACTAATAGACAACAGTATTACTTTAACATAACTTTTAATACTTAATGTAAAAAAAAAGTTAACGGTTTTAAATCATAAAATATTTCCAATCTCATGCTAATTATCATTTTTAGCTATTTAACCTTTTTTGTTTAGTCGTAATAGTATTAAAATAAAACTATTGACTTTCTTCAGGTGCAACAACTAAAAAAATGTTATTAAAATTTATGTTTTTTAATATAAACTGTTTTTTTAACAAACTGCGGCATTATCTAATGCAGTTCTAACTACATTACAATTAAGTTGTGCAAATAAAATACAGTTAATCTTCAATCTTACAATAGACAAATTTGTGGTAAATAATTGTGTTTTATGTGCCGGGTTTTTATTGATTGCAGAAAAGTGTCCAAGTCAAGTTATTAATCTCATTACTAAGCTTGTTTTTTTTAAAGGTTGAATATTGTTGTTTTTTCTTTTTTTTTTCACAGTTTAACTCAGGGTTGCCACTGTTACCTGGAAACCTGGAAAAACCTGGAATTCGACAATTTAGGGAAAAATAGCCTGAATTTTTTAACAACTTTTATGTGTTATGTAGTAAAATTTCGATTTGACACAAAAATTTATCATATAAATAAGATTTTTTTGCTATCATCAAAAAATGTTTTTATTAAAAAATACATTTTAAGTAACTTTACAGTATCTTTTTTTTTTAATACTATTAACACAGTTTCTTATAAACAACTTAGCTTAAAACTAAAAATAGACCCAAAATGTGTACTTTTAAAAACCTGGAAGAAATTTGAAAAACCTGAAAAAAATTTGAAAAAACGAGTGGCAACCCTGATATCTTATTATAAATATAATAATGTACAACAAACCAGTAAAAAATGCCTGTTTTTCTAGTTATTGCCACTTGTTATTTCGAAAAAACATTATACCTATATATTGTTTTTATAAAATGATCAAAGATGTTTATTACGGAAATAAACAGAGTTAGAATCTTTTTTTTTTCTTTAAAATGGTTTATTAAATAACAAATAACCCTTTTGACACCTCTTGATATATAAAAAAAGTTTACAGTTCAATTCAAGTTTTCACATTGTTTAATTTACTTTTTTGTTAATAATTAATTGTTTTTTTTAAGAATTTTTACTACAAATGGTTTTTAACTCAATTTTATGGATTATTGAAAATTTTTGAGAATTTGATCAAGTTATATTAAAAGTCAAACATTTATCAAGTCTATTTTATTTTATTCTATAAAAATATTATTAAAAGACAACCTTGTTTATTAAACAATTGGTAATAAATGTTTTAATTTGCTTGAGGTGAGTTTCACATGTAAATAGAACATAAAAAAATGTAAACACATCAGTTTAACTAAAATTATATCATTTACCAAATAAGAAAATAATTTTAGCTGTTTATAACTTAATAATTGATTTACTGTTACAAAAGAATTTTTAATGATTTTACTGGTATGTATGTTTACACTTTCATAAATGTTTTTTATTTAAAATTTTATAAGTCGTTTAATCATTATTAGACAACTGTAAACTTTTATGACACAGTTTTTGTATTGGTATAAACGAAATAAAAGTAAAATCTAAAGTTTGTTCTATATGCTTAAGAATTGACATAACAGAATAAAATAAATATCAGGATGCTCAAAAGTTATTAAGAATAATTACATGATTCATAGTTTATAGTGCAATATTCCTTAAGTACAAATTCTTTAAAAAATACTAATGTAGATATTATTTATACCATAACTATAAATTCTCTTCTGTTTAATGTATACATAGATATTTTAAAGTTAGTTTGATATATTTTATAACTAAACTTTCAGCTCGAAAGGTATTTTCTACACCAACTCATTTGATCAGTTTGTGATTTATAATTTTATTACTGTTTTTTATTCAGTATTTCCCTAAAAGCTAACTTTTATATAATAAAGTTTTTAATTAATTGTTGAATATAACATTATTAAACTAAAAAAAACAGTTTGATTTGGTATCTTTAAGGAACTTTTAATAAAAAGTTTGAGTATTTACAATAAAAGTATTATCAATTCCATGGTATCCTGAGCTTTAAAATTTTTTGACCTTAAACGTTGTAAATAAAAGCTTAATTACCGTTTTAACATGTGTACAGGTAGATTGTTTGTTAAACATCAGCACAACGAGTCTACGAAGATCGAGTGACTGAAGGATGATGAACTCAAGATAGTATTTTAACAAGTTAATAATACAAGGGGTTTCAGTGTTCACTCATAATTACTTTGAATTAAAGTTAGTTTATTTTTTGATTTACTTAGTGATAAGTTTATTTAAATAGTATGATTTTTTTATAGTTATGTATTTTTGTTAAACAGTCATATATTTGAAGAAATTATCTGTACTTTTAGGATGGTAAAAAGTTTTTATGAGTTATAAGTCTTAAAATTTTAAATATCTTAATGTAGTTTCAAAATTTAAAAAAAATTTATTGATATATAATAAACAAGTAAATTATTGTGGAATCTGATCATTACATAATAAAAGAAATTTATTTAATCAAAAATAAAGAAATTTCTAACCATCTGTTTTATTTTCGTACCTTTATTAAAAAAGTCTTTTTTATTTTATTATTCTAAACTTAATCATTTTAAACAAGTTAAAGATATTTAATAACCTATTGTATGTTGGTAAGAAAGCTATATAAAGCAAAAATGAATTTATTTTGATTGAAACATGATGTAAGTATTTCTAAAAATAAGATATTTTACAATGATTTTTTACAACTATTGCAAAGTATTTAGTGAACTAGTAAGCTAGTCAAATATCCAAACTCATATAAACAACATACAGAGTTGTTACTACTGTTATTAACTAATTTAAACGGTTAAATAAACATACAGTGTTTGCTATTATAGACAAATGTGTAGAAAACTTACTAAAAATTTTTGACTTGCAAATTAATTTTTAATAATGAAGCAAAGTAATTTTTTAAACCTAACAGAAAACAGCTAGATTACATAATATAAATTCTAATTTTAACTAATTTAATAATGCTTTTCATCATCAAACCAATTTATTGTTTGGAACTTTTGGTACATTTGTTTGTTTTTAAAATTGCTAAAGGTTATTTTTTTGAATTTAATTTTTCACATTTCAAATGTTGTTTCCATTTTTATCTTAATAACTTGGTCTATTTAGTTTATTTTTTTCGACATGCAAATTAGTTTTTCATGAATCGCTAAAATTAGAATAAAACTATAAATACAATAAATGTCCATTTTAATAAATCTTTTTTGATTTACCTTCTGGTACATTACCTTCTGGTACTTATATTTATTTTAAAATTTCTTATTGTATTTTTGAGGTATGAACCTTTGAAAATATTAAGTTTGATTTAAGGTTGTAGCTATCATTCAATCTATAATTTTTATAACGAAAAAAAAAACGAAGTATGGAATGTTTTAGATAATTTTAACAATTACTAGTCTAAAAGAAAATGAATTTTGTTTTACGTTTTTCAACTTCATTATTTTTTAAATTACACGTAAATTTAAAATTTAATGTGAATTGTTATCTCCATAATGTAGCAACAATATAACTTTTGAAATTTTTATTTGTTTCTTTTTATACTTTTAAAGTATTTAAAGTTTTAAAAGTCGTTCAAAAAATAAATAATTTAGAGAAAAAAAATATTCATCGACAAAAACTACAAAGTTTCTTTTGTCATTGTATTATTTATTACATTTAAAAAATAACTACTAGAAAGTAAGTTTCATTTCATGAAAAAAAAAACGATAACAAACATAAAACAACTATCGCAATGTTTTATCTTTAAGTAACAAATGTAAAAGTATATTACCAAGCAAAGCTCAAAAAATTATGTTCCAGCAAATGTTTTCAACGATTTTAAAATGTTTTAGTTCTTGTATTTGTTAGATTTAAATAAAAAAATTTTGAAAAAACAAATAACAGTTAATATTGTTTTATTTTTAGGATGTTAAACCTCTTGAATAAATTAAACAGAAAATCTTTTTAATAAGCTCTGTTACAGTTCTTTATAAGCAAATGAATAAAAAATGTTTGAATGTGATAAGTTTCTTGAATATCAGCCTGAAACTGAACGGCCAACCATCAAAATCAAGGTAATCAACAAAATTGCTTATTGCAAATAACTTGTAATTAAGTATAAGCTGCATTATTGCTGATGCAATTAAAAAAAAACTTTTTCAAACTGGCTTGCAGTCGATTTGCTGCTTATTGAAATACAAGTCCTGTATTTGGCTTTGAATAGTTGACTTGGAATCCACAAGTTTGTTTCCAGTTTAAATTAGAATAGCATTTTTAACTGCTGTTAAATACAGTTTGATTAGGGCTTATTTTAATTTACAATATTACTGCTGAGTTTTGTGTTTGACTGATTTTCTAGATTTGTATTTATTTGTAATCAATTGAAACTTAATTACTCATTGTTTAATATTGAATTATCTTGATTTTATTTATTAGCTGAAATTATCTCAGTCTCAAACTTATATTTTAAATGGACCCTACTTACAAACCTCTCTCCATTCTAGATGTAGCAAGCTACCCTCGAGATAACCTTCACCACGGTTTAGCACGGCCCTTAATGTGACCACCACTTCGGGCACTCACGGCGTAGATTTGAAATAAATTAATATATAAATTTCCTTTTTTTTTTTGATAAACATGAAAGTCTGACTACGTAATTCGCTTTTTAACTCATTAGACTAATTAGAAGTAATAGATTTCATATTTAAACGTTTTTTTAATGATATAGTTATGTTCGTTTTTTTGTAATGACATCTAATTTATTTTTAGAAACAAGCTCCATGTGAAAGAAGAGTCGGAGCAAGTAAGGATGTTTGACTGGTAAAGCATGGGTTCTTGAATGTTTCTTGAGATTTTTTTTCTAATGCTCTTTTATATTTCATATTATTTTTAGTTTCCATAATGAATATTTTGACTCTTTAAACTCAATCTAAGTACATTTTACAGTTTTAGAACTATTGCTATAAATTTTGAAAATATACAGTTCAGTTTTTATACCTAAACTCAATATTTTCTCTATTAAGTACTATGTAGTAATAGTAATAGCTGTTTAAAACATGAGTTTTTAATTGATCTGTGGTGTTTTATATTAATTTTATTAATTATCTTTGAAATTTTGAAATTTATTCTAAGTTCTTGATTTCATTTTAAAACTTTTGCTATAAATTTTAAATAGTTTTACTAAAGTTTTAAACATCTAAATGTATATTATGTACATTTTTAATGATAAGTGTCGACATTTTTAATCTTGAACAAATTTTTTGTTTGTGATCTTTTTATTTTTAAATTTTTACTTTGAAAAAAGTTGTAGTTTGATGAAATAATTTTTGGCTAATAATTTTAAATTAGGTACGTTTTAAATAAATAACAATTGGTTTTTTTAGGGTTTTTGATTCTAACTATTTGTTTGTTTAAAGTTTACAGTAATTAAGTCTCATATAGTAATAAGAAAATTTGTGAAAACACTTCAAAATTTGGAAATTTAAATAGAATAACCTTACATTTTAAGTAGTCAAATTTTAACAATCATTTAGTTTTGTATACAGGGTTGCTAAAACACCTGGAATTCTAGAAAACCTGGAGTTTTGCAATTTTAGCAAAACAAAAAAAGAGGAAAAACCTGGAGTTTGAATTTTATTTTTTAAATCTAGAAAAAACCTAAATTGTTTAGAACAAAAATCACTAAAAATAATATGAAAACCAGGAACTCAAACAATTTAAATTATAAAAGAATGAAATTTTGTTTAGATTCGAAATCTATAATGAACGATAGTTTTTTATTTAATATTTGGATTAATTTTGTTATTAAAAATAGCATTAATGTATCATTTCAATATTTTTTGGTAATTAAGACAGTTTTTTACCTTAGTTTTTTACTAAAAATTTACAAAAACTTGTAGTTTTAAGAACCTAGAAAAAAATTTCAAAAAGCACTTGGCAATCCTGCACAAAATTTGTAATTTACTACCGTACTTTACTTAATCTACTTGAAACTGTAGTTCTTGTAAGCTTCGAGTGTTAATAAGTTAGATCTACGGAGAATTTTCTGTTTTGTAGTCTTAACTCAACGAAGGGTTTTAGTCCGCATTTCGCGAGGAAGCCAAACGGGAAGCTCGACTTTTGAAAAACTCAGCAGTCTTGCCGGGTCCATTTAGTTTGAACTTTTAATATGTTCTCAGCGTATAAAATGTTTAGATTTGCTGACTGCGTTCGGTTTGGTCTTCTCTTCATCTTTTTTATTGCTCAGATGACGTGCAGTCCCCTGTTAACCAGTCCGATAATAACTCACATTCGATTAACAATGTTTTAACTCCGCATTTTTACCTCGCCGACGTTTGTTGCAAACAACGGGAAATTCGCACAGTGGGGACTTTCACTGTAATTAGTCCAATTTATGCTTATTCAAAACCTGTAAGGCGCTTGAACACGTTTCATATGTCAGTATAACACAAGTTCAGATTGTTACTTGATTTGCGGCTGTACCGGAAAAGTAGTGCGCGCTTTTACACTATCCTCTGAGATTTTCTGTATAAAACATAAAATCGGTTTTTAAGGGGAGATACGTTGAGCTAGTTACAGTGCTACAGCCTTTCTAAAACATATCCCTTTTTGTAAGTAACGTGTCGGCCGCATCCAGTTTTTTAGAGTTAAAGTTGACCGTGCGAAAAGATAACTGAAGATATAAATTTGGTCCTCTAAATCAAATCTTGATACGTTCACTAGGTTTTACAAAATGTTTAATGTAAAATTTTTAAATGCTACGAAGAAAATTAAACAAATTATAGTAAAAAGTATGTCATATAGATCTAGTATTTTATTGAAAATAGATTATAATTTTTATGAGTTAAATGAAACTTAAATGCTCTAGCCTCAAACGACTTAATTTATTCTCATCTGGCACGCCGACTGAAGTCGTTGTCAATTCCTGCTCTAGAGGTCTGAAGAAATAATGTAGCATACAAAATGTCTTGAGCGACGCAGTTTTTCCTTGCAGTTAAACGCTTAGCCAGCCAAGAAAACAGTTATTAATAAGAGGATAAATGTTCTTAAAACTAAAAAGTGTAGTTGTCTGTATATAAACTAAAAGAAATTCTTATTGACATTAAGTACATATTTAACAACAAACATGTACAAACTTTTAAGTTTAATGGGTTTTTATACTTACTAAGTGAAAATAATTAGTTAAGTTATAATGAAGATTATGAAATAATTGTTTTTCTTTATTAAATAGTAACAAAATCTTCCTACGAACAAAGTTTTCAAGAAACATTTAGTTTGTAAGTCTATTAAAGAATGAAAAGTTGTATAAATCATTTTACTACATAGAAAATTACTATTGTATACAATAAGTAAATACTTCGCAAACTAACTATTTCTTTAAGCACTTCGTTAACCAATTATCTAGTCTTATGGTTAATAGTATATTTTCGTACTTTTATCTCATTAAGTAATAATTCAACTTATGTTGTATTATTTTATTTTAAGAAAAACAAAATATGTCCTAGATTTTTTTTTTCATAACTCAAGTTATAAATTACATTCAAGGAAAAGAAAAACTGCGGTATTGTCTTAAATAAAATAGTCATACGTTTAATCACTTTATGAACAAAAAACGTACAAGTACAAGTTGAGTTTGCTACAAGGTTTTACGTGCGCCAGGTATAGACCAAATATTTTGAGCGATACTTTTTTTGTCGATCAACTCACAATTATTTTGGATTATTTTGAAAAGCTGTATAACAATTGTTGTTTAACATGAAACCTTCTAAAATTCGCTTATTTCATTTACACTGGACGCAGATAGTTTTAAATTATAAGTATAACTAGGTTTGACAAACACATCATGCCAATTTATTTTAACTTAAGAAGTAGCAAAATATTAAAAACTGTATTTGAACTATTGTATTGTATTAAGAGTATTTGAACTTTGCAAACTTTCTAGAAACGATGTCATGTACCAAGGAACAATTATCTTTCAACTACAAACATTTTACTACCCATGTTAATTGAAGAGTGGTTTCATTTATTTTCATTCATATTAGAGAAAAATGTTTATTTGTTCGCATGATGATTATACATTTCGACTTGTTTCAAATTTTCTTTTTTTTGGCTGAACTCTCCTTTTTATTTTTATTTTATTTGTAAAGGTTCTGCTATTTTATTCCATTTATTATTCTCATTACTTCTACAGACATACTTTATTTCATATCTTTTTGTTCTGAAATTACCGCTAAAACATAGATGTTTTCATAAACGCTTTACCTGCTTCGGTCATCTACAAAAGGTGCAACATTTTTCTATTATCTTATTTTTCAAAACAGACTTCAAAACAAGAAGTTCAGTTATTATTTTCATCATATCCGGCAAGCACATAAATATCAGTGCCAATAAGAGCTGTTTCGCATTCATACCTTTGTGCCAATTTCGAACTAAGCTTGAGATAACTTTAAAAACAGAACCTTTCTACTCAGTAACTTCATTTGTAACCCCATTTATATTTCTACCTCCACAAATTGCAATGTCGAATTCATTTTGTTTATAAAAACGGTTTTTATACAAAACTGAAATATAATTATAAATAGAAGATGAGAAATATTTGCTAAATCAAAATGAGTTTTAAGATTCAAAAGATTATGCAGTTTGCTGATATTTGTTATTTACTTCAAAAAGCTAAACTTTTTAAGAAGACTTAACTTGTTACAAACTTGTACGAAAAAACAAGTTATTCATTATTTTTTTTTGTTTAATTAAAAAGGTTATTAAACTTATAAAAAAATTATGAGTAGTTTCAAAACTACTTCAGTAAACTCCAATTAAAAATTCTTAAAACTCTAAAAAAATTGATTTTTAGCCTACTTAATTATTTGTTTTATTTGTTGTTATTTGAAATCATTAATGTTCTATACTTAGCAAAAAAAATATTTTATAACGTTTACCTTCTTTTGGAAAAAGGATCTATAAAGTTTTATTAATTCTGGATAAACACTTTTATAAAAAGATTAAAAACTGCATTTAATTTATTTCATTGTATTTCAAAATATAAATTTTATTAGTTAGCAAGTTAAGTCTTAATTTTTTTTTACTTAAAAGGAAGACCATATACAACGACCAAAACTAAAAAAATCAAAAATTGGTCTATATCTCAAAAAATATTAATCTTGTATAAAAACAGAGATAATTACCGGTAAAGTTAATCTAATTAACAATACTAGAAAAGGAATGATTATAGAAATATATTTTAACTTGTCAATAAACTTAAGATAAATATTTGATATGAATACAATGAGTAAAGATTTAGTACAATTTCATGAAAAACTTTTTGAGTAGTCTATTCATTTTTATTGTTTCCTTTAACAAGTATTGAACATTTTTTAACTGTTATTTCAGTCTTTTGTATATTTTTTCTCAATTTTGAAATGGATCATTCTCTACTACTCTTGATAAGCAGTGTACAAAGATTTAATTTTACCGAAACTTACATAGCAAGAACAATCACTTGTACGTATGCTAAAAGGCTGAGTTAGTTAAGAAAAAAGAACCTGACAACAGTAAGTCTTTCTATTGATAAATTTTTACTACACCTAGGATAAACAGACCGACCTGCCTGATATTGTGCGCTTTCATACGTTATTAAAACGTCACTCTTGTTATAGTCGTTGTTAAAATATTAAAGTTTTTCAACATAAGTTTTTTTACATTATATGAACCCGATTTTTATAGCAATTCGGTGGAGAAACAAACTGACTTGTCTTGTTTTGAAAGAAAAGAAGTAAGTTCTGACGATGGAAAAACTATCATAAGTACTAAGACTGAGTCAACTGAACTGAAAAGACTTTTTTTTTTACAGTAGAATGAGTTTTAATTTTTAATTTAAATAATTAAATTAAAAAAACTACTTGAACAAATTAAATGGTTTCGCAGTTTAGATCTTATCAGTGTAAAAATTTGTTCATTTGAAATTAGTTTTGCCCGTTTTTAATAAAAAAATTAGAACCAATTCCTTCTTCTAACAATTTCAATTTAAAATTCACTCAAAATAATATTAAAAACTTGAAGAATACAAATGCTATAAAAAACTTGAAAAAAATAGTTTTACATATGTTTATTGGGTTTTTAAATTTAAATATACTTTATAACTGTAAACTGATTTTCACTAAACTTCAATAAAAATCTCTTCAATGATTTGAAAGAGTTTTATATTGCATGAAACATTTATTATGTTACTTGTATTTAAGTTAAATTGCTTCGGATCTAAGACTACCAGTATTTATTTAGCAAAGTTTAAGCTAACAACGAAAGTTATACTTAAATACTACTCCATCTTAGCTTCCTACAAAATGTTTACGAAGTAAAACGTTTTTGTTTCATTACAAACAGTTTCTATCTGTTTTTATGGTTAAAAAAATTGCCAAGCTTTACAAGTTAAAAACAAAGTTTTGCTTTAAAAAGTTAAGTTTAAATGTAACAACAACTGCAAAATACTAAGCACAAACTTTATCTCTTTTATTTTTGGTTTTAAATAAAACTGAAACAGCTGTTTACTTTTTGTATATTTTACAATTTAAGTATTAATGTCTTATAACATGACCTAGTGTTAACTACTTTGCATACTTATTTTTATGCGTTTTGCTTGATTTTTTATATGTTTATTTTAATATTTTGAACTTTCAGAACTTTGATACCTTAAACCGTTATTTACAATACAAACAAAGAAGATAAAAAACACTTAATACTAACTTAATAGTTTTACCATTTTTTACCTTTTAAATAAAATCTCAATTAAAACCTTATTTTATTTTACCCTTTTATGCTTAATATATTATAGGTTTTATATCATTGTATTTATTAATTATATCTGACAAGCTAATCATACAGCAAGACATTCGTCGTAGCAAACCAAGCTGACTCCTGTTGTATTTTCTCATTATAGTTGTTATATAAAAAACTTTGTTTCGTTCAATTAGTTTCTACCTTTTAAGTTCCCATTTACAAAAACACTTACAAATCATGCATATAAAATTTTAAAATGTAAATACAAACTAAGAAGAGAAAAAAAAAGTTTTAACATATTGCAGGAAAATTTGTGATTAAACAGTTCAACTATCTAGCTACTTTTTAGTCAGTTATAACTTATCTTTAAACTTTATATTTTTAGCAAAGGGTGGACTTATCAAAAATCTTAATTTTAAAATATTAAATCAATAAAATATTTCAGTTCTTATCCTTTTTCATGTGTAATTTTATTTTTAATTGTATTATATATAAAAAAAATCTATGTTAAAATTTAATTTATTATATTTTATAATTCTTACATTTAATCGTATCTTATCAATAATATTAAACCATAAGATCTGAGGGTTTTTGTTACACTATTTATTAGATTAACATATTTAGTTAATTTCTTTGAATCTTGTCTTCTTTTTTTTTAACTGGTAGGTCAGACTTCTAAAAACAAATCAAACTATCCCTTTTAAATTTATGGTAGCTTTAAAAGTAAAAAATTCATAAACTCTTTTTTTCAGAAGGTAATTAGTAGATCATTTCGATAGAAAAATTTTGTATATTTAAAAGTAAGTACTAATTTGCACTAGATATTATACTTATTGTAAAAAAATTAATACAAAACTAAACTACATTAAATATGATAAACGCACTTTCATTTTAATAATAATAATCGAATGAAAGCTACGTTAAATTCATTTTAAAAATGTTTACATCAACAGTATCGTAGCTTAAGTTACAAAGCTTATATATTTTATTACAATTCCGACAAACCGACAAATAATTATCATACACACTCGATAGCATTCTTAAGTAAACATACAAACTTTTATTAAAGTATAAGCTAACAAATTTAAATCACTTATAAACTTCTGGAAACTCTAATAATATAAACCAATAACTTTCATCAATAAAACATGATATTAAAATTTAGTTTACCACACTTTTAATTAGAAAGACTGTGTACTCTTACCAAGTATAAACGAACAACTTATCTATATTTATTTTAACTACCAAAACAACTTTTTATTATTGAAATAAAGTTTTTACAAAATATATACTTGCTATTTATTGGAGAATAGGTGGCGACACATTGAACAAGTTTTGTGGTTTTCAAACCACGTGGTGGCGCATCCTGGGCACATCACGTGACCGCAGTCCATCCTCACCACGTCCCTGCCCATCCACAGCTCGTCCATGCAGCAGTGGCACTTTTCTCCCGCCTAAACCTCGTCGGCCGGAACGTGGGCGAACTTGCGGATTCGTTCCGGGGTCAGGCCGGCAGGTGGCGAGGTCGGGTCCACCCTGGGAAAGAAATGGCGGTCGAGACCTTCTTGGAACTGGCGGATGGTTACCACCAGTTCCCGCGTTTGCCCCTCGTCGAACGTGAGTGGCTGCTGCCTGTCATGTGATTGGTTGGTAAATAGCAGTGTTATGTTTACTCGAGCGTGAAATTTTCAATGTGAAAAAAATTATTATCAATTATACGTTTAGTGCTCAAAACAAACAAAAGTTTATTCAGTACTTGATTGGCATGCCAACTATTATCATTTTACCAACTCTGTTTGCTGAGCTTGAGGTTGTTCTCTCAAACTTGGTGCCTCCTTTCTCCTACTTTCTTCTTGTTGTGAATACCGAACGTGCCAGTCAGCCATCGCTCGAAGGGAGTTGAGCGTTTCACCAACATCAGGTTCTTGTGCGATTTTCTATAATATTCAGGACCATTGTTGTTTTCAGTTAAATTTAAAAATTTTACGTGGTTTGTGTACAAAATCTCTTATTATATTAACACATAAATTAATTGTTTAGTATTTTAACTGTTTTTGTACGTGATGTTTTTATTTAATTAAAAAAATTTTAATAAGTTATGTTTGATTTTAATTAAAGCTATTCACAAAATCTTACCAAGTTTTCATCTAAGCGATGAGAATTTGAACTGTTCATATTTCTATAACTTCAGCTAGATATTTTTCTGATTAAAATTTATCTAAAAAAAATATATATAAAATTTGTAACGTTAACCATACTACATTAGTTAAAAATAGAAATATAAAAATAAAATTAACTTAAATGTTTTCTTAAGTACAATCGTCGGTCCAAAAATATTAAGTTTATTTGTAATCATCTTAATACATAAAGTTATATGAGTGTCAAAATAAAACAAAATACTTATTATGACTTATTTCAAACTAAGATATAATAAACAAGTTATGCTGAAGTTTCAGCCAAACGAAAACATAAACTTTAAATAATCTAATGCTCTTACTTATGTACAAAGTTATGTAAAAATTCCAGTTGATAAGCAATAAGCATTGCAAATTTTTAATCGCTTTATTATTTTAATTTCATAAAATAACAAACAGAAATTTAGTTGCAAAAAAAACTTTATATATTTTATTAAACCAGTTTTAGAGAAATAAAGTACTGATGATTTATTGTGTGTTAAACTAAAAATAAAATCTATGAGAAAAACAAAAACGAACTCAAATAATCTATTTTAAAATTAAACTCACAACTAGTTCTAAAATAGCAAGGTAAATACTAAAGTAAATGGAAAAATTAAAATTTAATTAAGAACAATTAACTAACTAGCGATCTAATAATGAAACCAGTTTAGAATTAAATCAATTTCAATTAAACATTAACAAATTAGTTTAAGTAAGTTGCTTTCAAGGTATTA
The DNA here is from genome assembly GCF_965202585.1 of Thalia democratica. Taxonomy (NCBI): domain Eukaryota; kingdom Metazoa; phylum Chordata; class Thaliacea; order Salpida; family Salpidae; genus Thalia; species Thalia democratica. The sequence continues at coordinate 99,929,016 of NC_139165.1, forward strand.
AAGTCTTTTGTTGTAAATGTATTTCTTAATCAAATTTTAAAGTGTCAAATTACTTTAAACTTGATATCCTTTAAAATTATGGCTACATACACATATCTTTTAGTCAATATTAATTAGTTATGACTGTTATAAGTATAAACTAAAAGTAACTCTTTACAAAGGTAAAGATTTAATTCAATTGTGTAAAAACTAAAAAAATACAAAACTTTATTTTTGTACTATTAGAAAAAATAAAGAGAAAAAGTATCTTTATCTCTGAAATTAAATTTTAAAGACTTCATATAAAGTTTAAGTTTATCTCTTATCTGTTTTAATCTTAAGTACTTCAAGATTTTCGGAAATTTTAACTAAACAGTTGGTAGATGATACAAAAAAGTAAAGTTTATTTTTTCTAGACTTTATCTAGTAAAATAAGTTTTGGTCAAAGATCTCGTCAATAAAATCTAGAAAGATATTTTTAATAATCATGGAAAAAATGTATAACCAAAACAATTTATTAACAAAAAAACTATGTAAAATTTTGAACAATTCTCAAACAAAACAATACTTTGATATTTCAAAACATTTATTTTTTACTAAGAACTATGCTACATTTTTAAAAACTGTTAAAAGATAAATTTAGTAAAACACTAGTTTGACAAAAAAAATTACGCTAAACATATTAAACAGCACTTAAAATAGAATTTAAAAACAAAAAATTAAACAATGACTAAAAACTTTTACCTTAAGTTGATATTATACGTTTTTTAACAAAAATTTTACAAGTTTTTGTTGATAACCATAGTTATCTTTTATAAATATTCAAAATAAAAAAAATATATTTTATGTTAGCAATCAGGTTTTCATAATCCAATTCATTATTTAAAAATAAAGGTTAAACACTCTCATTTTAAGAATTTTTATTAAAGTATCATAAAAGAGTTTCAAATATAGTTATGAGTAAATTTTTTAAACTATAAACTTATAAACATGAAACTATAAATACAGTTTACATACACTTCATAAATATTAAATTGTTCTAGTAATTTATTGTACAATATTTTAGTTTTAAAAGTTGTCTATTCATAGAACATGTAAAGGCAATGAATTTAAATGTTAAAGTCTCTTTTTACTGAAAACGACTAGGGTTGATTTTAAGAACCTTAAAGTTAACTAGTTGAAAAAGCATTAATAACAATTAGTAATATACAAAACTACAGAAATATTTTTTTTATTTAACAGGTTTAGTAATCTTTCAATAACTTTTTGTAAATTAACAATAAATAAAGTTTTAAGAAAACATTTTAAACATGCTTAAATATACAATATCTAAAACAAAAATATTTTCTTTATTCTAAATCTTGATAAAATGTCTAACTTATGGTTTCCTGCCTTTTCATAAAACCATTTAATAAATATTTTATATTATTTCTAAACAAAAAATAACAAAGTAAATGTTTCTGAACTAACTGCTGCCAAAAGTTGTATAATAAAGGTATTGAAGCATTCTTACTTTTAAAACTTTTTTTACAGGAACATCTTAATCTTATATTAGACTTATGGCTATGTCTGGGATTAAAAACGTATTTAAAAAAATATTTTTTAGACGATACTGTTGATGTATCTTAAACTGTTAGTGAAAAACAACTTTTAAGAATTGTAATTAATATCAGTTCAACATTAACTATATTTTTATTAGTGATGTACCGGACTCACTATCCGGGTCCGGATCCGGCCGAATATTGCCACTTTTGTCTGATATCCGGATCCGGCTGGATCTTCATATGAAAAAAAAACCGGATCCGGTTCCGGCCGGATTCTAATTTGAAAATAAAAGTCCGGATCTAGTCAGTAAAAAAGAGCATACAGAAAAGTATTTTTTCAAAAACAAACCCTTAATTAAAAAGAGTCATTTTCGTCAGAAAATACGTTCGAAAATTAAACACCTACCATGATTGGCTCATTTTGTGAGCTATTCAAACTAAATTACATTTGTTTACATTTGAACTATAAAACAAACTTATCAGAAATGCAACCCTTTACCTATGTTGTAAAATTAAAGATTTTACTACCAAATTGTCAACCTTATGGCTAGCTGTTTTACTGATTATTGGATTAAAGTAATTTTAGACTCAAGCTAGTTTATATTCACTCTAGCTAGTTTTTTTTTGACTTAAACAGTGGCAACCCTGCTAGTTTGAAAATTTTTGGGGATTTTTGAAAATCTAAGGCTGCCTAAGGCTAGTTTAATTTTTTATAAAAACTCAAGCTAGTTTTAAGATTTTTTGAAAAATTCAGGCTAGTTTTCTTTTAGATTTTGAATGAGTTTGAGATGATAGATGATCCAGTTTTCAATACTTTGTGATTTTCTAGTTAGTTTTGTTCAAGAAATTGATATTAATTGATTTTAGATTGGTAAGGCTATAGATGGGTCCACCTTGATTTTTACAATTTGATCTTATTTGATAAATTTAAATCTTAGCTACCAGACACTTTTCACAGCTTAATAAAATTCAAAGTAGTTTTCGAGATACAAGGGGTCAAAGCCGGCCAGCTCAATAGCTTCTTTATAGAAGGTGCAAACTAAAAAGGCGAAAAAAACATTTCATTAAAAATCTATCTCCTCCTACAGTTTTTAAGCAATCTTATTCAAATTTTCACAGTTTACTCTTTACTAAATTTTAAATCATTTGAGCGTAGGAAATTTTTTTATTTTGAGACATAGTTCCATTTTTTCAAAAACAGGTGTTTTTTTTTTCGAATTTTAGACCTTAAATTTGTAAATTTCAATTAATTGAAATTCCAACACTCAAAAGCTTTTAAACTGTGTAAGGAATATTTTTTGAAAATTTGAGGTACCTAGCTTAAAAAACCTACGAAGAAATAGACTTTTAGTGAAATGGATATTTCCGCGTATTTAGCTTGCGCCTTCCATTAGGTCCCTATTGAACTATCCGGCTTTGACCGCTTATATCTCAAAAACTACTTTTAATTTTGTAAAGCTAAAAAACATCTGGTAGCTAAGATAGTATTCTATCAAATAAGATCAACTTGTAAAAAAGCGTTTAACCTCCTATAGCCTTAGTAGTAAACATTACTTAAAATGTTCAACCTTGTGGCTAGCTGTTCTACTGATTATTAGCTTAATTTAATTTTTCTTTTGGTTTTCCAAAACCTCATTCTGACTCAGGAAAGTTTATAATCACTCAGGTTAGTTTTTTTGAATCAAAAACAGGCAACCCGGATATTAGCTAAAATTAGGAAAATAAATTTTATTTGAAAAAAATATCCGGTTCCGGCCGGATTTTAATTTGAAAAACAATCCGGATCCGGTTCCGGCTGGATTCTAATTTGAAAAAAAAGTTCGGATCCGGTACATCACTCATTTTTATAAGATAAAATATAAAGCTTTAATTCAAAAATAGCTTCAACAGTTTATTAAAACGTTAAAACTAAAATGAAAAATTTTATAAAATGTGTACAGTTGTACTTGGTAATTTTTTTTGCTTATACTATAAACCATAACGATATTATAAAGGAAATTTACAATATTGAAGTAAACTGATAAAAAATAATTTTTAACCATTTTGTTTTAAGGCCGTTTTTTGACTTGATTCCTGTTTCCTGTGCGAACCCTGAAAAAATAAGAAATAACGTAATTAAAAGGCGTTCGAGTATGATTTTTTTGATAATTTTTTTCAACTTTTTATTTATATCCATCAACTATTTGATATTGAGTACAGTTTAGGTCATATTTTCAAAGAACTACAACAAAATGACGTAGTCTTAAAGGTTTTTTGTCTAAAAAATGTTTTTTATATAAAAAGATATAGAAAACGGAAGCTTTTTATCCAAAATGAGCCAATTAAAACAGCTTAAAAAGACTCTTTTTCTATAGTTTTACAATTAACGAGTTTGATCTTTAAACTTGGAAACTTTTGACTAAACTCTTTACAGCTTTTACTTTTACAACGTTGGTAAAACCGTAATTAAACAATATTTTATTTTCATTAAAATGTAGAATAGCTGTTAACGTCTGCTGATAGTTAGTTCTCAAAAATGTTTCTATAGTACCTTTGAGCAAATCTCAATTTCTTGTACTACTGGAAAACTAGTAAACAAGCTTTTATTATCTTATGAAATCATAAGGCCATTTTTTGCCTTGGAAACAGAATTCAGTTTTAATAAACTGAAAAGAATTATTAACAGAGTAATTTGAAACTTTATCTAAAACTGATGCAAGTTCATTTACTAAGAAGTTTACTAGGCAATTTTGTAAAGATTTTATCTTGAATAAAATAGGCCTTAAGGGGTATTTTAAGGGCCGTTTTTATGTATTTTAGCAAATTTAGGATGTCGAGACTCTCGAGAGCCTACTAGTGTAATTGAATCATGTTTAATTTCATGAATACATTATTATTTCAACCTTATTATATTTCATATTTTTACCAACCTTACATTTTTCTTTGATACGAAAGTTCAATGAGTGCTGTGAATACAAAAGAGTTTACAAAAACTATATTTTTGAATTTATGACATCTTTTAACATAACTTCTGTTTTATTAACATAAACTAGAGAACTTAAACTTACAACACCAAAACCTTTATCCGGTTTTATAATAATGATGTTTTTATTGTTTTAAAGTTGTTTAAACTCTCTCACGCAAGCCTTAATCGTTCTGAAGTCGCCTAAACCAGTTTGGTATCGCTGTACCTACTCGCAGAATCACAAAGTTAGGTAAATTGTTAAGAGCCTCAATACCTAATGGCTTATAATAATTTAACTTTGCTGTCAATTATTTCAATTACCAAAGACTACCTCACGACTTATGTGTTTTATTGGTAATTGTAGACTTTAAACCAAAGTTTAGAAAACTAATTTCAATTTGTATTAAGAGTTTTGTTAGACAGGTTTATATCATTGCCAATATTATCATTAGTCACACCGTTTTTTTTTTTCTTTTTCGGAAATTTTTGAATGTTTTTAGCTTTTTAAACTTTTATTTTTATAAATATTACCTAAATGTTTTAAACACCTTTATTTTTTTAGTGTTGAAATACATAAATCAATATCATTTAATTTTTTGGTGAGTATAGTTTAAGTTTTTGATTAGTATTTTTTTATAATGTCATGTTTTAAAACAAAGTTTTAAATTTTAGGACCATTTGTTTAAATCCATTGCTTCTTGTTAGTTTATTTGCTTGTGATCATCGCGTAAGCGAAAAACATTTGTAAAGCAATTAATTCAGCAAAAGTTAAGTTTAAATTATATTTATTTAAACAGTACATATTAAATATAAAAATGCTTTTAATTTTTTTTAACAAAAGTAGTAAAGTTAATTATAGTAATATAGTTTAAAATATAAAATATAAATAGTAATAGTTTGAAGTGAGTATCTTGAGATGATTGAAAATTTTTAGTCTTTAAACATACATGTTTTAGTTAAGATCCTTAAAATAAAAATTTTGAAACTTTTAATTTATTTTACTAAAGAAACAGAAAACTTTAATACTTGTACACTTTAAAAAATCTATAGCGATAAACAAGTCAAAACATTTTTTTTAATAAAAACTAATAGAAACAAAACTCTTATGTTGACAAGAAAAAAACTTTTACACTATATAAAAGTCTACAAAATCGAGTAAAGTTTACTTCTTTTGAATAAAAAATTAGAAAGTTAAATCAAAAACGATGAAAATGAAACATACAAACTATTTTATACAAAATAGTACAACAAACTTACGTAGTAAAGTTTTTTCATAACAAGAACGGAAGTGATTTCTGGAAAACATGTTCATATAGAAAAAAAAATTTTTAATGTGCGTTCATTGTGAAAGCTGCTGGGATGAACGTCAGTCAATGAAATTAACGAGATTGCGATGTACAAATATAGATAAACGATGAAATAGGAATGATACCCAAAATGTATGTAAGGATAGCTCATTGGTGTATAGCGTAATCTAATTGGGTTGTTGGGATATGATAGGACCATGACTTATAAAAATGAGAAGAAATTGCAATGGGCAGCTGTTGACAAAGTTTTTGCAAACTGTTTCAAACGTTTGATAAAATCTTGATCAATGCCTTTTATAACTAAGAATGATGAAACCAAAGGTTCCGGAAATCAAAAATGTTATACATCGCAGAAATACTGTGATAAATATTTGCGATCGAAGGTCTATTATTCTTGTTGTAGTGCACTTTGCAAGGTTGCACGAAACATTGAATAGAACAAGAAAAGTCTTGAAAGAAGATGTTTTTATTTCTACACGATTTTGACAAAAAAAACATAAAATATTGCAGAAGAAGATAAAGATATGACAGAACGATTCTTTACTCGTCATCGCTTTCATAACCTTCTAGGGTCAACGACTCAAAGTGAAACTTTTCCTCCAAACGGTTTTCTCTGATGTAATCTTCAACCTTGTCCAAACCTTCCCTTGTCACAGATCTACATTCGGACACATACAACTTCCTTCTGTCTCCAACTAACAACTTGGTCATTCTCAACAAATCGTCGTCAGTGACGCATTTCAGTTTGACAAGCTCGAGCGACTTGAGCTTGATCTTCTCGTCGCAAACAAAATCAACAATTCTTTTCACGTCAGGCAGGTCGTAACCCGTCAAGCTCAAGCTCTCCAGAGTGTCTTCGCAACCCCGTAAAATAACCAGCAAAGTTTCGACGACGGGTATTTTTTCAAACTCCCCCATGCAGCTGAACTTGAGCTCCCTCAAGTGGCTGAAGACGCACAGGAAGGGGTCGTGGAGCAGCCTCTCAAAGGCCCTGTCGCCCTTGAACTTGTTCTTCTTCCTGAAGTGAAGCGAGTGGGTGAAGTTGACGTTCAGCGCCTGCAAGTACTCCAGCTTCTCACCTATGTACAGCAGGAAAGTGATCGGACTGTTCATGTGCACAACTAAAACTTGCAACTTTCTGCTTATGCTGTCAACTATGGTCTTCTTCTGGTGGGTTTCCATGACCATGGCGAACAGTTCGAGTTCTTCCAGATTGGTCAGGCAGGCTGCAACCCTGTTTGCTTGTTTGAAAGTGACGTCATGATTGACAAAGATTTCTCTGAATCTCTTAAGTCTCAGGCTCTTGTTCTTTTGTGCGATCATCTTGTGGATGTAGACTTTGTCTTCGTAATCAGGCTTCAGGTCCGTCGACTCCAAGTTGACGGCGTAGCGGTAGAACAAATTGTAAACAAACTTTTTGAACTTTTCGAAACTGTAGGAAAAGTTTCCGGGAAATCCCACGACTCTAAGAGTGTTCGTAAATGGGTGGCCGGCTTTGCACGAAGAACATTTCAGGAACAGCTTGTCAAAGTTCTCCAGGTCCTGGTCGTACTTCACCCTGCAGTCCCACACGACCAGCTTCACCAGCTGGCGGCAGTGCCTCCCGATCAGCAACGCGTTGAAGCAGCCCGCCACCTGGTGGTAGTCCAGCTCGATCGCCTGCAGTTGATGCCCGCAGTGCCGCACCGCAGCCTCGAACACCGACCCGCTCACGCTGCTGCAACCTGCGAAAGACACGTGACTCAAGTTGCCGCAGTTCCTCCGCACCCAACCACTCAGCGCGTCGTGGTTGCAGCCGGCCGTCCAATGAAATCGCAGCATTCTGACGTTCCACACCATGTGCCGCAAGACCATGTCCAAATCGTCCTTTTTGCTTTCGTGGACTTTTTCCAAAATATCTTCTGCAATGTTGGGCCCCATCAATCTTAATTTGTCGCTGCCAGTGTAAAGATAAAATCTGAACTTTGCCACAATGGTCTTCACGCATAAATTTATTAAAGTTGGGATATTTTCTTTTCTCCTTTCTTCCTCTTCTTGTTCTTCAAAGCGCCATTTTATCGCGCTGTCGACGGAATACATTTTAAATTAAATAAATAGTTTCTTTGAAATCACAAGTTGAATTGAAAAAATCTTCATTTAGATGAAACAGCTGAAGTTTTGTTTTAATTAAGCTAGCTGAATTATTTTAGCTGTTACGAGTAAGTTACAAGTTTACAAAATAAAATATTTTCATTAAGTTTAAAAAAAGTTTAAGAATTCTAAAGTCTATCTTTCCATTTAATTTTATGTCTTTTATATTAGAATTTAGTTTTTATTTAGGCTTTTTCATAAAAAAACATGGCAAAATATTAGTAAACACTATAGTTGTCAACTTTATAAGTATTGTAACTAACCGTAGAGTAAGAAAAATGCCATCTCGAAGATTAATAAAAATAAAGTCAAGTTAAAAATTTTTTTAAGTGTTCAACATCTAGTTCTAACGATAACGGGTCAAAAGTGCATGAGGAGTCATAATTGCACGAGGGGATAAATTAACGGGAACAAAATTTTGCACCAAGTTCAATTTTGTACTAATTAAAAATTTGCATTGAGAACCATTGTTGCTAGAGAGTAAAAAATAAAAGAGAAAAAAACTATAAAAGAAAAACAGAAGAAAAATACTATAAGATAAGTTGGTAGAAAAACAAAGTAAAAAAAAGTTACTGACCGAGGAAAAGGGTTAGGGGTAACAGTGATAATAAAAAAATACCTATGAAAAATATTATTAAAAAACATAATAAATAAAAATTAACTAATTTATAAGGAATTAAAGGTTTCCGACCGACGGTAATGGTTAGGGATAAAAGTGATGGCAAAACAAAAAATAATTATCATAGAAAAAACAAAAAGTTATAATTTATAAATAACTAAATCTGTGCAAAAGTTTCTTTGTGCAAAATTGTCTGCTGGTGCAAAAATGTCCTCTCTTGCAAAATTGCCTGCTCGTGTAAAAATGTCTGCGTGCAATTTATTCCCTCGTGCATTTTTGTCCGCTCGTGCAAATTTGACTTCTACTCAATTCTAGAATTAATAAAGTTTACTATTTTCCGACCTTTATTTTTGATAAGTTTTTATTATTATTATTAAAATACTGTTGTAAGTGGAAAGAATTAAAATTTTTCATTGTTTAACAACACATGACAAAAAAAACTTGACTTTTTCGCAAACTATCGAGACTTTCTTAAAACAGTTTTAATATTTTCACATTAAGTATGTGTGAAAATTATCCTGTTGCTCAAAGTTTTATAGCTATAATTATGTTTTTAGCATGAACAATAAACTTCTTTAAACGATTTTATGCTATTCGGAAAAACTAGTTCTTTTGTTGTATAAGTTTGAAAATTTAATGTAATGTGAAATTCTATTTTTTGCCTCGGGGAGATTTTAATACTTTTATTAAAAACAGCATTCTTAAAAATATGTTGTAATTATTTTATAGTTGTTAAATATTAAAGACGAAAAAGTATTTTCTAAACTAACATAACAAGGTTATTTTTATAACATGTAACTTAAAATAATTAAACAGACTAACTGGTAAGTTTAAAAGTTTTGTGCGTATGGATAGCTTTTTTTTTTGCATCAATCGATTTTTTTAATTAATTGATTTTTCATTAATTAAAACTTCTGTAAAAAATAATGTTCGTAATGGAGATAAGTAACTTTTAAACATATAGAATTTTAAAGGAACAACAGAAAACAGAAACAATTAAACATTTAACATATTTAAAAAGTAACATGTAAACATATTTCAAAAAAACTTAATTGTCAATTTCATTCAATAATGATGAAGTATTTAGTTTGATTTATTTAAAATTTTTGATAAACTTTCTATGTTATTTCTAAAAAATTCCAAATAAATAAAAGTATAAAGTTAAAAATAAATTAAAACAGTTTTTGTATTTAATATAAACTAATTTTATTCAACATAGTTTTAAAACCTAATTATACTTTTTCATTTCGTTATAAAAAAATGTACAATAATTTTTTAACAGCTTACTGTTAATTTAGTAGCTAATTATAACTAACAAACATTGTTGTGAAAATTATACAATAAAAAGTTTGTGTAGCTATAAGCATTAAACAATACAAAAATAATTATTGTTTTTTTGCTAACAGTTTTACGTACCTTTAAACTTATTAGATTACATAATAAAAATTAAATTTATACGTTAATTTTTAACATTTTAACTTTATAATTTTAAAAGTAATTAATTATTGAGTTCTAATTTTAAACAAAGAAAAATAAAATTTCAAAAGAGTTCAAACTCACACTAACGAAAATTATTTTACTTTGTTTACTAAAAATCAAAACAAAAAAACCATTAACAAAGACTTTTTTAACACATGTTGTAAGAATTTAATTACGATTCATATTTTTAACTTTTTAATGATAAAATAACTATAGTTATTTAATATTTTTAACCATATTCTAAAATAAATAAAATAAAGTATATGCTTAAACTTTGCTTTATGTAACGAACAACTTTATTTAATTTTTTATTATAAAACTGTTACTTTAACATTAAAAAGTTATTAAGTTTCAACTTTACAAAGCAAAAATACCTCAACTTAGACTTCTTATACGGAATTCTACCACATAAATGTTCTTGTTAGATCACAGCAACTGACATTGCAACTACTTTGGAATTATGTTCAACATTTTATTATATAGCTTAACAGTGTTGCATGTTCATAACGACTAATTTGACTGAAAACGAATGCAATTAAAATACAAAAACCAATCAGAGCGACATCTTTAGAACAATTAGTTGTTTAAAAGTGCATAATCTAGAAACAATATTTAGTAAAAAAAAATAATGTTTTATATAATTAATTTTTTTAAATCCTTTTGTTCATAGTACACAGCGTAGAATAAGTTTGTAAAACTTTAAAATTGAAAAAAGTACATTAAACATCTTATTAATTAAGTTTCTAAAACGCTAATTAGTTTTTTTTGTTATTAGTTATTAGTTTTTTAATTAGTGAATTATAAATAAATAGTTACAAACAAAGAAGGTTTTTTTAATATACAGTTTAAATGTTTTAACATAATGAAATACTTTAGAACACATAATTTTAAACTTTATTTCATTTCTTTTTAAAAAATTCTCGGTTTTAAGAAAGTAAAATTAAAGTTTCATTTAAGTTAACATACGTTTTAAAAATAAGTCATAAAGTTTTATAGAGGTTTACAAAAGAATACTTTTATTTAATCAAAGTTTGAAGAATTTTTTTTTGTTAAGTTTTATGATTCAAGTTTAGAATTTGAAATACTTTACATTTTATCAAAACATAAATTTTTAAAAAGTTATATTATCCTCTCAGATTTTCTTAAATAGAGGCTTCGCTTAAAAAGGAAAAAATTAAACTATAAAAATGCGACGTGAACAGCAGATTGTAAAAAATTTCAAGTTTTACATCGCATTTTTATCGCAAAACCTTTCTGTTTCGTGTAAAGTTTCAGGTAATTCTATGCTTAAATTTGGCCTTTTTTGATAAAAACATGTATATTTTTAGATCAAAAACAATCAATGTTTAATTGTCGACTTAGTAATTTAAACTAACTTTAGGTAATTCTAAAATTTGAAATAGATAATTGTTGCTGTTAATTTTATTTTAAGTCAAAATTTTTTATCATTTTTTGTTTAGAAATATTTTATATGTTTTAATTTGAGTAAAATAATTTTAGGATTTTTTATTTATCAAACAATTGACAGATTTTTTTTTTTCGTTTTTTAAACTTTTAAAAAAACTTAATAATTTTTTTTTAGTTTTAACGTCAAACAGTGTTTAAAAAGTATTTTTTTTTAAACCTTTATGACTGTATTTTTTTTCATATTTAAACTATAATAAATGCTTAAAAAAATTGGTTTAACTATTTACAATACACTGTTTAATTGTAAACTACAACCAAAAAAATGTTTACAACAAAATTTTTTTTAAGCAAAACAATTCTAATGCTGTGTCTTAAGCGGTTAACTTTAGATCTAAGTTACAAAAAATCATATTTTTTAAAGGATTCCTTAAATTTTAATGATTGAAACAAGGTAACAGTTTTAAACTCTTTTCAGAGCTTTCAAATAATGTCCCGTGGTGGGTACACGTGTTTGGGTTAAAAACGTTAAATTTAGCTGAGCTTATATGCAAAAAATATTGTTGCGCGAAAATGTGTAATTTGTTTGTTACGTCACTACGATACAAAGAAATATTTTTTATCATTTTATAAATTAAAGTTTTACCCGAAAAAGCGTACTTTAAATTAACTTTTGCATTAAAAAAGTGGTTTGAATGTTTGTAGTATTAAAATTTAGGTTAGTTTAGCTTACAATTTTTATTTTTTTTAATTATTGGTTTAATAATATAAAACTTATTTAGTAAAAATAAGCATATTAATTTTTTTTTCAATATTATTTGTTAAATGATTTCAATTGAGATTACCTACGGTAAAGTGTTATCTGTCAAAATTTTTAATTACCAAGTTATTGAATTAAAAGTTTACAGTAACTCTATTAGGTTCTTTCCCTAAGTCTGTAAGTATGTTTAGTTTATGTTTAATTTGTCTATATTGGGTGCCCACAATTCAAATTTAGAGAATTCAAATTTGACAATGCAAATTCTAAAAAAAGTTTAAAGGGCTTAAACTTAAAAAGTAGTATATATTTGAAAAAAATAAGTATTTTAGTTTATTAATATCTACAAGCCATTTTTTCCATTATTTAAAATATAAACTTTTTTTTTGATATGGCTAAAATGAGTTTTAAAGTACACTTGTTTTCATAATTTTTTCAGTTTCTTAAGAAATATTTAATATTTTACAAAAAAAAAATGGCCTGTTAATATTAATAATACCAATAAACATATTTTTATTTTTCTATACTTGATCTATACTTTTTATTTATTCATATATAATTGATGTGATGAAAGACCTGAAGTCATTGAGATACACATCATTTGCTTTAATTATGAGGGGGGATAAATAATTTTTTTAATACCTTTTTCTTATTTTTTAACTTATTAACTAAACTACTAATTACTTTTTTAAGCTGTTTAATATCAAATTAATTTATGAGATAACTATATGTTAAAGCAGGGTAGATACTAAACCAAAATATTTTATGAAATAACTATATGTTAAAGCAGGGTAGCTACTAAACCTGGAATCAGGAAAAATCTGAAATTTCATAATTTAGGCTAAATAAATGTAGAATTCAATGTTTTTCTTAAAAATGCAAAAAAAAAAATCAAAAATTTTTTTCAATTTTTCAAATAATAAATTTTTGAAATTAGTACATTTTTACTACATAAATTCTCTTTAAGGAATTGACTTTTTTTGAAAGTTACTTATTCAAAAGAAGTCTAATTTATTAAGGTTATTTAGTTTTAATTTTGTATATTTTTAAAATTAAAAAGACTTTTTCTTGTAAAATCTATTAATTTGTTTAAGAAAATTTCCTAAAAATTTGATGTTTGTAACTTGAAAAATATGATATGTTTTTGTTATGTTCTGAGTGAGTTTACAAGAGTATTTATAATCAAGCTGACTGACAGTGTAGAAATTGAAATTTTCATGTGTATTAGAATTATTTTTAAAAATTACACCAACTATTAAGTGAAAGTTTCATATTCTATAAAACCTGCCTACTATTTCATGTTTAAATAAAATTAACTAGTTATTTATAAAAAAAAATTTTTAACCATGTCTAAGAATGTTTAATAAAATTTAAATTTGAAGGAAGTTTAAAAATAAAATGTTAAAAGTACTAAACAAGTTAATCATAATAATTAAAAATTACAAATTTCTATTATAAATGTCCTTAAGTGAGGTGATAAGCAAAAAATTAATAATAAAATAAAAATCAACTAAAATGTACTGATATATTGAGTTTTTTGAGGAGTTATTTTCTATGTTAAATTTTAATTCTAAAGTTATTTTTGATCTCAAAAATTTTTATTTATCTTTTGGTTTTAAAACTTCACTTTTCTATTCTTTAAATTCTAACTTCAATTAGTAATATATATATTTAAAACTAAAGTTTTATTTCAACTATCTTATTTTGTAGATAACAATTATTATCATTTAAAGACTTAAAAATTTTTTTTGTTAGTTTACAATTAAATATTGTTTTAATGAACAAGTATTGAGCCTAGTAGCTTTTTTGAAAAGTATTGAAATTCCCTTAGAAGAAAATCAGTTTAATAAATAAAATAAAATATTTGAATAACTTGCTAAAATTTGGTATGGTTATATAAAAAAACAATTTAAGTAGTTTTAAAGAAAAATACTAGTTTTTTATTATTAGTTTAATGATAAAATAGATAAACAAGACCAAATTAAATAATTTTCCATATTAAAAGAAGTTTTACTTTCTTTTTAAAATAATATGATTATTACACAGTAGGTCAAAATTAGTTTTAAAATATAAATAGAAAGTAAAAACTTTGTAAAAGTTAAAACTTGTAATAACTTGGAATATTAAATTTTTATGTGTGTAGCCCAGGACTAAATGTTTTACGTTTTTTTTAATGAAATAAAATAAAATTCTTGAAACAGAAGTTAAAAGACTTTATATAGTAATTATCTAAACTATTTTTGCTACTAAATTTTGGTTTAATTTAGAAAAAAAGGAGCATTTTAATTTTATTTTGAAATACTTTTGAGATATTAAGTAAATATCTCTTTTAGGGTTTATTTCTATAGATCAACTTTTATGATGCAAATTATTATAAGATATTTATAGCAAAAAAAGTTTTAAAATTTTAGTTAAAGTATTTAATTATTCAATTGGTCAATACTCTATTTTATTGTTCTTAAGTCTATTTTAAGGCATATTGTGCATACATTAGGGTGCAATAACTTTTTTTGATCCTTGGGAATCACATAAAAAAAACTTCTTGGCTTTTACCACCATTGAGCTTTTGACGTTTAAACATTTTTTTTAAATTGATATTTCTTAAAAAGTACTTGGGTGAGGGTCAAAGTTTTATTTATAATGTTTTTCACATTATTTATAATATTTTGGTTACTTTGACTTTAAGAGTTTGTTCGTACATTTCTTTAAAATTTTTCAAATAATTATTTAGATTGGATCTGGTTCTGTAACTTAAAAAAGACTGCATACTTTTATAAAACTTTGTTAATGTTTGGACATAGGAAGAAAATGGCTTGGAAGCAACAAAAATTTTAAAATTTACAATGGAGTCTGGCCTGTCAAGGTATGAAAGTCTAATTAATACCTTTTTCATTTTTTTTCATTGAAATTTTAAAAACATTTTCATAACAGTTCTAAAATCTAATAAATTTTTTGTAACTTTTAATATTTTATAATATCATAATTAACAAAGAATAAAATATGTGTGTGTATAAGATAGACCTACAATAGCATTTTTTTGAAATATGTATTACTTTTTGAGTTAAAACCCTCTTTGATAAAGAGCTGCCAAAAAAACCTGGAAAAGCAAAACTGTAATTGTGAACAAAAATCACTAAGTACCTGTAAAAATCTAGAATTATAATATGTTTTTACATTGAAGTCACAAAGTTTTGATAAAGTGCAAAAAAATATACCTCAAAAGGAAAAAAATGAGTCACTAAAAATATGATAATATAATAAAAAACACATTAAAAACTACTTTACAATATCTTATAAAAACGTTTTGATACTACAGTTTTAAAACTTAAGCTTAGTTTTATACTAAAAATGGACAAAAATTAGTGTTTTTAAAACTTGGAGGAAATTTAAAAAACCTTTAAGAAATTTACAGAAAACTTTTGGCAAAATGATAGTTTTGAAGTGGAGATATTCAAATTTTAAGTTCAAGTAGTTGTCTAATGGTTTTTATTCAATTTAAATACATAAATATATTTTTTGTTTCTTTTAGTTTGATGTTAAGATAAAAATACATTTTTATTGTGTCTAGCAACAAGTTTTAAAGTAGTTTTTTATTTCAATTTAAGACAAAAGCTCTGCCTCGACTCTATTGAATTACAAAATACCTTATTAAAGTGTTTCTTATTAGTTGTATATATGTAATTATTTACATTTCTTAGTTTGAAAATTTTTACAGAAAACAACTAGAGGCTGAACGCGCATGACAACAAGAAAAATAGGGTGACAACAAGAAAATAAGCTATATGAATTAAATGCTTGTAAGTTGAACACTTCAATATTAAATGATAAGAATTTATTCAATTACACTTAATACACTTCTAGTTATAGTATGTGGAAGTTTAAGTAGACATTCATTTTTTGAGTGAATTAATAGTTTTGAATATAAACTCAAATCATGACAGTTGTACATGTATAAATATTGACATTAGTAAATTGACACAAAAATTTTCCATATAAAACTTCTGATCATCTACAAACATAAGTGATAAACTTTTCTTTAACCAAGTTAAATGACCAAAAACTATAGACTTTTATACATATTTTTTTATTTAATAAATATTATTTAGCTTGCAATGTAAAATCAATTTGGACTAGTTTAAATTAATTTAGAACTCAATATCACTAAATAGGAAAATTTTAAAAAGTTCTTATATAATGTTACTTTGACCACACTACGTTGTATATTTCCTTATTTTAATCTATTATAAAATTAAAAAAGTTAAAACAAAAATCTTAATCAAGGTTGGAACTTTTTTTTAATAAGGCTCCCTTTAGAGAAATTAAAAAAACTATGGCCCCTTCCAATAAGATCACTTAAAAACTACCATAAAAAAAAACTCTAGGGCCTTATTTTTTTCTTGCTCTTCACCATCAACTTCAGAATATCTAGTGTAAATTTTAATTTATGGCCTTTTGGCTACCCTGTGACCCTTTACTGCTCATGGACTCCCTTTGGTCCCTTTGCTGTTCATGACCCTTTAAATTTCTGTCGTGGCACATTCTAAGAAACCCTGCTCTACACAAAACATGAAGCAATGTTTTTCATGCTTGTTTTGTATTATACACTTGAAACAGTTTATGTAAGGTGTCACTACTACATGAAGGTAGGAGTCTTATATGCAGAAAAAGACACTTTTGCACAAAGGTACATTTTTGCACAAAAACTCTTTTACATGGGTTAAAATTATTTTTTTTTTTTGTCTACTTTAAATTACTGTTTTTTTTTTACTATCACTATTATCTCTAACCCTTACCTTCGGTTGGTATTTTCTTGTTAGTTTATTAGTGTTTTTTTTTGTCATTTTATTTTTTGTTGTTTATTTTTACTATATCTGTCACCCCTAACCCATACCCTCGGTTGATAACTTTTTATTTTTATTTTTTTTGTATACTATTAATTTTTTTATTATTCTAGTGCAAAAATGACCCTTAACGCAAAAAGAAAACGCTCAGTGCTAAAGTGTCTTCGTGCATATTTGATCTGTTCCCACTACACAAATTTGAAAAATTATCAAAAACTTCAAGCTAAAGTTATGTCATTAATATTATAGAGTTCTTTTTTTCTCAAAAGTTGTGCTTTCTATTTATATTTTATGTAAATTTGCCTTTTATGACCTTTTTTGTATTCAAGCTTTTTTAATTATTTTGTTATCACATTTTTTATTACATACTCAAGGTGACTTCATTGCTTCAAAAACTTCGAATCAGTAATTATTGTGAGTTTATTTTGACTCTAGATAATAAACTGTTTAATTTTTTTTACTGGTAAAATGAGTTTTATTATTTCTCTTCTTTGTCATTACCTCTATAAATGAAAATACACATTCGATTTTAATTATGCCATTCTAAAAATCGGTTTGTTAAAATTCATTATAAAAAGTTAATTACAAATCAAATATATATAAATCGAAATTAGTTAAGAAAATTAAATAAAGCTTATTTTCTACTTTTCAAATACACTGTTTGAAGCTGTAAGTTTGTGGTTTTACCAAAACTGATTCTTGCTGGCAATATTTTGAATGATTCCTTGCAGATAATGTTTATCTACCACAAAGGTGGTTCATTTTTTGTGTGCAAAGGTGATTTGCCTGAGTAATATTATATTTTCCCGATAAATAAAATTATAAATGAAAAATAGAAATATTGTAGTTGGTTTACATATTTATTCTTTTAAAAAATTATTTTACAAACTAATTTTTGGTCAAAGACCTCGTCAGTGCTTAAATAAATCTAAAAAAAGATATGTGACAGTAATGGAAAATAGCATTTAAACAATTTAATTAAAATAAAACCAAATTATTACTGAAAATTTTTACTTAAGAAACTGAACAAATCAAATTTTATAATTCAATAAAATCTGATTTGTTCAGTTTCTTAAGTACAACTTTAACAATTTAATTTCAAGTACTAACCAATTAGTTGTAAAGGACTAATATTTTTTTTTTACTTACTGTCTATTTACAATTTTGTAAAAACTTTATGACAATGTAAAAACTATATATAGATAATTATGATACAACTGCTATAGTTTATAAAGTAATTTTTATTATATTACAAATTTATTATGATAAAATATATGGTAAGTTTATTCTTTTAACTTAAAAAAAATTTTATGTACAGAAATTTTAAATAATATTTTCTTTGTTGAACTGATTTATTACTATGCTGTGAATGGTATTTGTACAAAAGTCAAAGCTTTTTAATTTACGAAAACATAAATTTTATAAATATATGATAATTTACTTTTTAATTGAGCTTTTAATTAATGTTAGTTAGAGAAACTTATATATCTATGAATAACTTATTTCTCAAAATTGATTACAAACAAATAATAAATTTGTTTTTTTTACAATAACAGTTCTATCCTGTATTTTTTTAAATAGTGTAACATAAAACTAACTATTATCATAATCTAAAACTAAGAGTAAAAACTAGTTTAGTGATAATATCCACTGTCACCATTTTATAGTTTGAGCTTTTTTTTATTAAAAACCAATAATGAACTTTTTATCTTAGTAATTCTGCCAAATCAGAATGTTGATAAAAAAAACTATACATACAGTGTTGATTTTTGAAATTAGTTATACGGGTCTGTATGACTTACGTTGTTTAAAATATCTAAAAGTAATATAAAGTTTTTTTAGTTGAAGCCTATGAATATTTTTTTTTAGATCCTTAAAAAAAAAGTTTACATTTTATTACAACAAGGTCACACGAACAAGTTTAAAAAATATTTTTGCAATTTTAAATCACTTAAAATTAAAACCTTCATCTTTAAGATTATCAGCTAACTAACCATTTTTATCATCCGTACAGATACGTAGTTATACCATCAACTTGAAAACCGAGCAGAAAGGCGACGTCATGCAAAATGGTGACGTCATGCAGTAGTGACGTCATGCTTAAATTCATGTAAATTGAAAATATTAATACGCTTCCGCTTTTTACTTCTAAATATTCAAAATGATAGTAAGTTTACTTTAAACACAATTTTCCAGCTAAGATATTTATTTTAAAACAATTATTATGTGCTGTTTTTATTTCGAGTTAATTTTGAATATTTGCTTGTCATAAAGATTTTTTTTTTGGAAATCTACACGATATGCTTATAAAATTATCTACAATTTTGACAATAGGAAACAGTGTTGATTAATTTTTAACATTAATATTGCATTTTTTCGCTTGCTTATTATATTTTCAATCTATTATAAAGCTAGAATCAATTTGTATTAAATCTATTAGTTTAGGTAAATCAAATAAATTTCCGTGAAAACTGAAATAATAAATAAATAAAATGTTTAAAAACTTGAAATTATTTTAATTTAATACAATTTCATACTTAAATTAGTATTTTATCATTATTTTTTTAATTTTTTAAATTTTGAAAATTTTTAAATAGTTTGAAGTATTCTACTAGTTATCCCCTTTTCGCTCCTTGGCTACCTCTGACTTGCTAATGTGTCCCTAATTAATTATAAGTACTTAAATTTAAGCTTATTTTTTTACTCTTTGGCATTGAAATTTTTGTTGTGCATCTAAAAGTGATTAACATCTTAATAGTTTGTTTTATGTATACCAATATCAACAACGAAAAAAGTTCTAAACAACATATGCTTGTTTATTTTTATATTTTCAGTTCAAATTTTTTTTTTAATTTTAAATTAAGAAAAATTAATTTAAAAACAAATTATTTTTAAACTAATAATAATTTTAATTTTTCTTGTATAAAATACTTAAACTTATCAAGAAGTATAACAAAACAGCCTTATTTTTATAAAGAAAGGCATGCTACTAAATGATAAATGTAAATACTATAAAATTTAAAAATTTTTACAAAAACATGTAATTATTTATCAAAATTCAAGTGAACAAACTTATGATTGGCTTACTTTTATTTTATTATCCCAAAACATGCTCTTGATTACTTTATAAATATTTAAAGTAAAACTATAAAGATAAAATAATAAAAATTAAAGACTATATAAATTACAGTTTTAAAATTGAAAACCATTAACTGTAGACTTAATTTTAGAAATATATTTTATTTAATGTTAAAAATAAATTGGCTGAAATTTTTTTGAGTATAAGTGAAAAATTTAGTCGATATTTAAACAATTGTAAATCTGTGACTAAGTAATTCTTACAGCTTTTAGTTTACCCGTAATATGATAAACATTTTATAATTTAATTTTAAAGCTTGGTGTGACACTAGTATATTAATGTTTGTATTTTTATTACATAATTTTTTTTTATAGAAACATATAATAGATAGAAAAAAGAACCGGAGCTAATTGTGTGAAGTCCTGATCAGTAAACGATGGACTATTTAGCATATTTCCTTTTATTTACAATTTTTGAAGTGTTTATTTGTGTTTCAATGTTCTTCTAGTTTCAAAATAATATACACTTTAAGTGTTTAAACAGAATCTAAGTTCTTGTTAAAGCTTTAAACTTTATGTTTTAAAATACTCGAAAATGTTGTAGTATACTTAACTCGAAATAATTATTTACCTCACAATTATATTTTAAACCAAATGTTTATTCATGATAGTGATCTTGTTATGTAAAGTTTTATTAATGTGTAATAAAGCATTTTTGTCACTAACGATCTTGAAACCATTATTGTTAAACACTTTTCATTGTAGATTAGTAATAAACAATAGCATTTTTATTTAAAAGTAAGTTTATAGTACTGTTATTTTGTGCTTGTGAAAATTTAAATTAGGTATGTATAATTAATTTTTGTTTACTAAGTTTTTAAGTTAAAGTAAAACAGCAGTTTTTTCAACTATTATTTTGTTACTCAGATAGCCTTAATTCACTTTTATTAAGAAATCAACATCAGGTTAAAAAGTTTTTTTTCAATATGCAATTTGTAGCTTAAAATAATGTTAAGTAAATTTACTCACTTTCTTCCTTTTTTTCTTAAGGGTTTTAAAACTATTACTCTAATTAATTTAAAATCTATTCAGTAAGCAAGCAGTATAAAATTAGTTTAAGGTTTTATGACGTATAAATAAAAGAATTAAACAAATAAAAATTTTAACCTGTAGTAAACAGAATTTGATTTAATAAATATATATATATAGGTACAGAAAGAAGTTAATATAATTATTTCCACTTAATGTTGTTTGCTTGTAAAACTTCAGCCTTTCTAAATTAATAATATTAATTCCAAGCTGTAGAGTTCATTCCTCTTGGATTGTTTTTAAAACAATAAGTTTTGTACAATGCTAGAGTTTTGACAGTGTGTGCGAATAAATAATTATGATTATGAAATTGCACTGATTTCGTCCACAGTGTTTTTCAACTTGTCGGAAAACTTATCTGGATGTCTCTCCAATGTAGAAGTGCTCTGATCTGCAAAGCATGTGTATCTATAAATGTTAATAGCGTCAATTAATTCTGAGCACTTGCTTTTGTTGCTAAAGTAAAATTGACTTTTTATTTTCAACCATCCACCTGAATTGTTTGCCGCTAAAAGCTACGAAACTCCACAAGCTAGTTCGGATTGCCGATTTGTAACACAACAGGGAAAACCCCTCACGCGAGGAGTTCAAATAAAGCAACGCCCCAGCTGTTGACCATTCCGCTTTGTCGTTGACATCAACACCTAATGTCTGTTTCAGCACTTTTCCTACAGATTTTAAATTCAAGGCTTCGTTACAGACGTCAACTTCAGTTTCACACATGTAGTTGCTAACGATATCTCTTTACTAACTTGCGGCAAAATCAGTTATCAAGAAAAATGAACATTACAACATTGTTCTCTGGGTGTTCCCTCGAATTCGTTTAAACCGAAGTCGTATGCAAGTAATGCTCGAAAGAATTTTTTCAGTTAGATCGGAGGACTGGCGTAAAGACCGTGGGAAATCTGCAAAAAGCTTAAATATGTTCATTGTGTAATTATTGTCTGATTTCTAAGCGTAAAACTTTTATTTGTCTAATTACGTAATTTTTTTTGTTTTACACCTGAAGTAAGTATAAGAGTTGATAGAATAGTATACAAAAATTAAATATGTAAATGTACACATACCTTAATAAAACAAACACTGTAACTTAAGTTTCTTTCAGAGTGTTTGCTATTAAAATACTTCTTAATGGTAAAAATAAAAACTTTGGTTTTAAAAATATGTTTTTATATACACTTAAGTATATTGACCAACCTCTGTATTCGAAACTTTATTGAGGTTGAAGTAGTAAAACAATGTACTAAGGTCTTGTATTAAGAAATATCCGCAGTATATAAAATGCAGTTTTCACTGTTTTAGTAAATTTCAGGAACAGTGTATTCTTGATTATAACATTTGTTCTGGCTGAAGCTAAATATATACTTTTATCGATGGAAATTTTTCAGAACCTTAATTTAAAAAACTTTTTTGCATCACATTTTCATGCACGTTTGTTAATAATTACTTAATTGTTTGATGTAAAAGCATTAAAACAACTGAGCTTCAACAATAAACCATAATCTCTTTCAAAAACTTGTCAAACAAGCTTTGTTTATTGCTCCTTTTTTTCAGCAAAGATATATCTTATCACAAACAAGGACTGTATTATTTGTAAGTAAGTAATATGATTTAAAATCGCCACTACAATTTTATATTTTAACTTTTGCTAGGAATAGATTAATAGAACATAAATTAATTCATTAAACACAAATTACCTCTAACTTAAAAACTAATGTTAAATAGTGTTATTCTTAATATTATTTAAAAACAATTTCGTAAAACTTTATATAAACTAACAACTTATGTCTTTAACAACTTATGTTTCTTAAGTACATTACATAAAGCTTTCAAGTTTTAAAAAGCAAAAGATTCTCAATAAAAAATCTTTTATAAAAAGTTTGAACTGTTTATATTTAGAATTTTTATTTGTAAAAGAAATATTAAACTTAAGTAGCAATGTTTAAAATCAGATAAATACAAATGAGTTTTTGGGGTTAATTTTTAAAAACTTTTATTTCTAAAGTGCAATATAAAAAGCTCTTAAATTTTAAACAGCAATAGATTCACACTAAAAAATCTTGTATACAAAGTTTTAATTGTTTTTATTTAAAATTCTTAGTTGTGAAAAAAATCAAAAACTTTTTCAGAGATGTAAAAATAAGATACAAATAAGTTTTGAACCTTGGTCTTTAACAACTTTATTTTCTTAAGTACATTACATAAAGCTTTCAAAATATAAACAGTAAAATATTCTCACTAAAAAATTTTGTATACAAAGTTTTAACTGTTTATATTAAGAGTTTTTAGTTGTGAAAGAAATTTGAAACTTATGTAGCGAACAAATGAGTTTTTTACGTTGATCTTTAACAACTTTTATTTCTTAAGTACATTACATAAAGCTTTCAAATTTTATAAAGCAAAAGATTCTCAATAAAATATCTTTTAAACAAAGTTTTAACTGTTTATATATAGAATTCTAAGTTGTGAAAGAAATCTAAAACTTATGTAGCAATAATAAATATTAGATACAAATAAGATTTGAGAGTGGTATTTTACAACTTTTTTTTCTTAAGCATATTACATAAAGTTTTTAAAATTTAAACAGTAAAAGATTTTCAATAAGAAAATCTTGTATACCAAGTTTTAAGTATTTATATTTAGAATTTTTACTCCTGAAAGAAATCGAAAACTTACGTAGCAATGTAAAAAATCAGAGAAAATTTTTTTTTTGGGTTTATTATAAGCAATTTTTGTTTATTAAGTACATTACATAAAGCTTTTAAATATTAAACAGCAAAAGATTCTCACTAAAACATCTTGTATACAAAGTTTTAGCTGTTTATACATAGCCTTTCGAAATGTGGTAAAATCTAAAACTTATGTATCGATTTTAAAATCAGATACAAATGAGTTTTTTACGTTGATCTTTAACAACTTTTATTTCTTAAGTACATTACATAAAGCTTTATAATTTTAAACAGCAATAGATTCTCAGTAAACAATCTGGTATACAAAGTTTTAACCGTTTTTATTTAGAACCTTAACTCATGAAAGAAATTTAAAACTTTCGTAGCGATGTTAAAAATCAAATACAAATGATTTTTGGAGGTTGTTATTTAACAACTTTTATTTCTTAAGTAAATTACATAAAGCTTTTAAAGTTTAAACAGCAAAAGATTCTCACTTAAAAATTTTGTATACAAAGATTTAACTGTTGATATTTAGAATTTCGTTTGTTAAAGAGATCTAAAACTTATGTAGCCATGTTAAAAATCATATACAACTAAATTTTTAATTTTGGTTTTTAACAACTTTTATTTCTTAAGTACATTACATAAAGCTTTAAAATTCAATCGGCAACAGATATTAAATCAAATATCTTGTGTACGAAGTTTTAACTGTTTATATTTAGAATTTATAGTTGTGAAAGTAATCTAAAACTTATCTAGCGATGTTAATAATCAGATACAAATGAGTTTTTGAGGTTGGTTTTTAACAACTTTTATTCCTTTAGTACATTACATAAAGCTTTATAATTTTAAACAGCAAATATTCTTACTAAAGAATCTCGTATACAAACTTTTAACTGTTTATATTTAGAATTCTTAGTTGTGAAAGAAATCTAAAACTTTCGTAGCGATGTTAAAAATCAGATACAAATGAGTTTTTGAGGTTGGTTTTTAACAACTTTTATTTCTTAAGTACATTACTTAAATCTTTAAAAATTCGATCAGCAACATATTTTCAATCAAAAATCTTAAATACAAAGTTTTAACTGTTTATATTAAGAATTTTTAGTCGTTAAAGTATTCTAAAACTTTCGTAGCGATGTTAAAAATCATATACAATTGGGTTTTTGAGGTTGGTTTTTAACAACTTTTATTTCTTAAATACAATACATAAAGCTTTATAATTTTAAACAGCAAAAGTATTTCACTATAAAATCTTATGTACAAAGTTTTAACTGTTTATATTAAGAATTTTTAGTTGTGAAAGTAATTTAAAACTTTCCTAGCGATGTTATTTATCAAATACATTTGAGTTTTTGAGGTTGGTTTTTAACAATTTTTATTTCTTAAGTACATTACATAAAGCTTTCAAAATTTAAACAGCAAAACATTCTCACTAAAGAATCTTATGTACAAAGTTTTAACTGTTTATACTTAGAATTTTTAGTTGTAAAAGAAATCTAAAACTTATGTAGCGATGTTAAAAAACAGATATAAATGAGTTTACCAGGTTGTTATTTAACAACTTATATTTCTTAAGTACATTATACAAAGCCCTCAAAATTCTATCAGCAACATATTTTCAATCAAAAATCTTGTATACAAAGGTTTAAATGTTTATATTTAGAATTTTTAGTTGTGAAAGTATTCTAGAACTTTCGTAGTGTTGGTAAAAATCGGATACAAATGAGTTCTGAGGTTGGTTTTTCACAACTTTTATTTCTTAAGTACATTACATAAAGCATATAAAATTTAAACAGCAAAAGATTCTCACTAAAGAATCTTGTATACAAAGTTTTAACCGTTTTTATTTAGAATTTTTAGTTGTAAAAGAAATCTAAAACTTTAGTAGCGATGTTAAAAATCAGATACAAATGAGTTTTTGAGGTTAGTTTTTAGCAACTTTTATTTCTTAAGTACATTACATAAAGTTTTATAATTTTAAACAGCAAAAGATTTTCACTAAATAAATCTGATGTAAAAAGTTTTAACTGTTTTTATTAAGAATTTTAGTTGTAAAAGTAATCTAAAACTTTAGTAGCGATGTTAAAAATCAGATACTTGTAAGTTTTTGAGGTTGGTTTTTAACAACTTTTATTTCTTAAGTACATTACATAAAGCTTTATAATTTATAAACAGCAAAATATTTTCACTAAAAAATCTTATGTACAAAGTTTTAACTGTTTATATTTAGAATTTTTAGTTGTCAAAGTAATCTAAAACTTAAGTAGCGATGTTAAAAATCCGATACAAATGAGTTTTTGAGGCGGGTTTTCAAAAACCCTATTTCTTACCACATTACATAAAGCTTTATAATTTTAAACAGCAAAAAATTTTCTCTAAAAATACTTCTATACAAAGTTTAAACTGTTTATATTAAGAATATTTAGTTGTGAAAGTTATCTAAAATTTTCTTAGCGATGTTAATTATCAGATAGATTTTAGTTTTTGAGGTTGGTTTTTAACAACTTTTATTTCTTAAGTACATTACATAAAGCTTTATAATTTTAAAAAGCAAAAGATTTTCACTAAAAAATTTATGTACAATGTTTTAACTGTTTATACTTAGAATTTTTAGTTGTAAAAGAAATCTAAAACTTATGTAGCGATGTTAAAAAACAGATATAAATGAGTTTACCAGGTTGTTATTTAACAACTTATATTTCTTAAGTACATTATACAAAGCCCTCAAAATTCTATCAGCAACATATTTTCAATCAAAAATCTTGTATACAAAGGTTTAAATGTTTATATTTAGAATTTTTAGTTGTGAAAGTATTCTAGAACTTTCGTAGTGTTGGTAAAAATCGGATACAAATGAGTTCTGAGGTTGGTTTTTCACAACTTTTATTTCTTAAGTACATTACATAAAGCATATAAAATTTAAACAGCAAAAGATTCTCACTAAAGAATCTTGTATACAAAGTTTTAACCGTTTTTATTTAGAATTTTTAGTTGTAAAAGAAATCTAAAACTTTAGTAGCGATGTTAAAAATCAGATACAAATGAGTTTTTGAGGTTAGTTTTTAGCAACTTTTATTTCTTAAGTACATTACATAAAGTTTTATAATTTTAAACAGCAAAAGATTTTCACTAAATAAATCTGATGTAAAAAGTTTTAACTGTTTTTATTAAGAATTTTAGTTGTAAAAGTAATCTAAAACTTTAGTAGCGATGTTAAAAATCAGATACTTGTAAGTTTTTGAGGTTGGTTTTTAACAACTTTTATTTCTTAAGTACATTACATAAAGCTTTATAATTTATAAACAGCAAAATATTTTCACTAAAAAATCTTATGTACAAAGTTTTAACTGTTTATATTTAGAATTTTTAGTTGTCAAAGTAATCTAAAACTTAAGTAGCGATGTTAAAAATCCGATACAAATGAGTTTTTGAGGCGGGTTTTCAAAAACCCTATTTCTTACCACATTACATAAAGCTTTATAATTTTAAACAGCAAAAAATTTTCTCTAAAAATACTTCTATACAAAGTTTAAACTGTTTATATTAAGAATATTTAGTTGTGAAAGTTATCTAAAATTTTCTTAGCGATGTTAATTATCAGATAGATTTTAGTTTTTGAGGTTGGTTTTTAACAACTTTTATTTCTTAAGTACATTACATAAAGCTTTATAATTTTAAAAAGCAAAAGATTTTCACTAAAAAATTTATGTACAATGTTTTAACTGTTTATATTAGAATTTTTAGTTGTGAAAGAAATCTAAAACTTTCGTAGCAATGTTAAAAATCAGATACAAATGAGTTTTTGAGGTTGGTTTTAAACAACTTTCATTTCTTAAGTACATTACATAAAGCTTTCAAAATTTAAACAGCAAAAGATTCTCACTAACGATTCTTGTATACAAAGTTTTAACCGTTTATATTTAGAATTTTTAGTTGTGAAAGAAATCTAAAACTTATGTAGCAATGTTAAAAATCAGATTCAAATGAGTTTTTGAGGTATGTTTTTAACAATTTTTATTTATTAAGTTCATTACATAAAGCTTTCAAAATTCATTCAGCAAAAGATTCTTACTTAAGAATCTAGTATACAAACTTTTAGCTGTGTATATTTAGAATTCTTAGTTGTGAAAGAATTCTAAAACTTTCGTAGCGATGTTAAAAATCAGATTTATTTAAGTTTTTTAGGTTGGTTTTTCACAACTTTTAATTCTTAAGTACATTACATAAAGCTTTAAAATTTCAACAGCAACAGATTTTCAATCAAAAATCTTGTATGCAAAGTTTTAACTGTTAATATTTAGAATTTTAAGTTGTGAAAGTATTCTAAAACTTTCGTAGCGATGTTAAAAATCAGATACAATTGGGTTTTTGAGGTTGGTTTTTAACAATTTTTTTTTCTTAAGTACATTACATGAAGCTTTAAAATTTTAAACAGCAAAAGTATTTCACTATAAAATCTGATGTACAAAGTTTTAACTGTTTATATTAAGAATTTTTAGTTGTGAAAGAAATCTAAAACTTTCATAGCGATGTTAAAAATCAGATACAAATGAGTTTATGACGTTGGTTTTTAGCAACTTTTATTTCTTAAGTACATTACATAAAGCTTTCAAAATTTAAACAGCAAAAGATTCTCACTAAAGAATCTTATGTACAAAGTTTAAACTGTTTATATTTAGAATTTTTAGTTGTAAAAGAAATTTAAAACTTATGTAGCGATGTTAAAAAACAGATAGAAATGGGTTTATCAGGTTGTTATTTGACAACTTTTATTTCTTAAGTACATTACATAAAGCTTTCAAAATATAAACAGCAAAAGATTCTCACTTTGGAATGTTGTATACAAAGTTTTAACTGTTTATATATAAAACTTTTAGTAGTGAAAGCAATCTAAAACTTATGTAGCGAAGTTAAAATTAAGATAGAAATGAGTTTTTGAGGTAGGTTTTTAACAACTTCTTTTTTCTTAAGTACATTACATAAAGCTTTCAAAATTCAATCAGCAACAGATATTAAATCAAAAATCTTTTTTACAAAGTTTTAACTGTTTATATTAAGAATTTTTAGCTGTGAAAGTAATCTAAAACTTTCGTAGCGATGTTAAAAATCAGATTCAAATGAGTTTTTGAGGTTGGTTTTTAACAACTATTATTTCTTAAGTACATTACATAAAGCTTTTAAATTTTAAACAGCAAAAAATTCTCCTGGAAAATATTGTATACAATGTTTTACTGTTTATATATAGAAGTTTTAGTTGTTAAAGAAATCTAAAACTTATGGAGCGATGTTAAAAATCAGACAGAAATGAGTTTATTAGGTTGTTATTTAACAACTTTTATTTCTTAATTACATTACATAAAGCTTTCAAATTTAAAACAGCAAAATATTTTCACTAAAAAATCTTATGTACGAAGTTATAACTGTTGATATTTAGAATTTATAGTTGTGAAAGTAATCTAAAACTTTCGTAGAGATATAAAAATGCAGATACAAATGAGTTTTTGAGGTTGGTTTTTAAGAACTTATATTTCTTAAGTACTTTTCATAAAGCTTTTAAATTTTAAACAGCAAAAGATCTCCTGGAAAATCTTGTATACAATGTTTTAACTGTTTATATATAGAAATTTTAGTTGTAAAAGAAATCTATACTTATGTAGCGATGTTAAAAATAAGATAGAAATTTTTTTTCCAGGTTGTTATTTAACAACTTTTATTTCTTAATTACATTACATAAAGCTTTCAAATTTAAAACAGCAAAATATTTTCACTAAAAAATCTTATGTACAAAGTTTTAACTGTTGATATTTAGAATTTATAGTTGTGAAAGTAATCTAAACCTTTTGTAGAGATATAAAAATGCAGATACAAATGAATTTTTGAGGTTGGTTTTTAAGAACTTATATTTCTTAAGTACTTTTCATAAAGCTTTTAAATTTTAAACAGCAAAAGATCTCCTGGAAAATCTTGTATAAAATGTTTTAACTGTTTATATATAGAAATTTTAGTTGTAAAAGAAATCTAAACTTATGTAGCGATGTTAAAAATAAGATAGAAATTTGTTTATCAGATTGTTATTTAACAACTTTTATTTCTTCAGTACATTACATAAAGCTTTCAAAATTAAAACAGCAAAATATTTTCACTAAAAAATCTTATGTACAAAGTTATAACTGTTTATATTTAGAATTTTTAGTTGTGAAAGTAATCTCAAACTTTCGTAGCGATTTAAAAAGGCAGATACAAATGGGTTTTTGAGGTTGGGTTATTAACAACTTTTATTGCTTAAGTACATTACATAAAACTTTATTATTTTAAACAGCAAAATATTTCACTTTAAAATCTTGTATACAAAGTTTAAATTGAAGAATCACAATTTTTAGTCATGAAAAAAAATCTAAAACTTATGTAGCGAAGTTAAAAATTAGATACAAATGAGTTTTTGAGGTTGGTTTTCAACATTTTATTTCTTAAGTACACTACATAAAGCTTTATAATTATAAACAGCAAAAGATTTTTACTAAAAATTTCTGATGTACAAAGTTTAAACTGTTTATATTAAGAATTTTTAGTTGTGAATGTAATTTAAAACTTTCGAAGCGATGTTAAAAATCAGATACACATGAGTTTTTGAGGTTGGTTTTTAACAACTTTTATTTTTTAACTACACTACATAAAGCTTTATAATTTTAAACAGCAAAAGATTTTCACTAAAAAATCTGATGTACAAAGTTTATACTGTTCGTATTAAGAATTTTCAGTTGTGAAAACAATCTAAAACTTTCGTAGCGATGTTGAAAATCATGTAAAAATTAGTTTTTGAGGTTGGTAATTAACAACTTTTATTTCTTAATGAACTACATAAAGCTTTATAATTTCAAACAGCAAAAGATTTTCACTAAAGATCTTATATCTAAAATTCTAACTGTTTATATTTAGAATTTTTAGTTGTGAAAGAAATCTAAAACTTATGTAGCGATGTTAAAAATTAGATTCAAATGAGTTTATCAGGTTGTTATTTAACAACTTTTATTTATTAAGTACATTACATAAAGCTTTATAATTTGAAACAGGAAAAGATTTCCATTAAAAAATCTGATGTACAAAGTTTAAACTATTAATATTAAGAATTTTTAGTTGTGAAAGAAATCTAAAACTTTCGTAGTGATGCTAAAAATCAGATACAAATGAGTTTTTTAGGTTGGTTTTTAACAACTTTTATTTCTTAAGTACATTACATAAAGCTTTATAACTTAAACAGCAAAAGATTTTCACTAAAAAATCTTATTTACAAAGTTTTAACTGTTTCTATTAAGAATTTTTAGTTGCGAAAAAATCTAAAACTTATGTAGCAATGTTAAAAATCAGACACAAATGAGTTTTTGAAGTTGGTTTTTAAAGCTATTATTTCTTAACTACATTACATAAAGCTTTTAAATTTTAAACAGCATAAGATTCTCCTAGAAAATCTTGTATACAATGTTTTAACTGTTTATATAGAGAAATTTTAGTTGTAAAAGAAATCTAAAACTTATGTAGCGATGTTAAAAATCAGATAGAAATTAGTTTATCAGGTTGTATTTAACAACTTTTATTTCTTAAGTACATTACATAAAGCTTTCAAAATTAAAACAGCAAAATTTTTTCAGTAAAAAATCTTCTGTACAAAGTTATAACTGTTTATATTTAGAATTTTTAGTTGTGAAAGTAATCTAAAACTTTCGTAGCGATTTAAAAATGCAGATACAAATGAGTTTTTGAGGTTGGTTTTTAACAACTTTTATTTCTTAAAAACATTACATAAAACTTTTTTATTTTAAACGGCAAAATTTTTTCACTATAAAATCTTGTATACGAAGTTTAAATTGTTAAGATTCAAATTTTAAGTCGTGAAAAAAATCTAAAACTTATGAAAACTTATGTAGCGATGTTAAAAATCAGATACATATGAGTTTTTGAGGTTGGTTTTTAACAACTTTTATTTTTTAAGTACATTACATAAAGCTTTATAATTTAAACAGCAAAATATTTTCACTAAAAAATCTTATGTACAAAGTTTTAACTGTTTAAATTAAGAATTTTTAGTTGTGAAAGAAATCTAAAATTTATGTAGCGATGTTAAAAATTTGATTCAATTGAGTTTTTGAGGTAGATTTTTAACAACTTTTATTTAATAAGTACATTACATAAAGCTTTCAAAATTCAATCAGCAACATAATTTTCAATCAAAAATCGTTTGTACAAAGTTTAAACTGTTTTTATTTAGAATTTTCAGTTGTGAATGAATCTAAAACTTTCGTAGCGATGTTAAAAATCAGATACAAATGAGTTTTTGAGGTTTGTTTTCAACAACACTTATTTCTTAAGTACATTACATAAAGCTTTATAATTTAAAACAGCAAAAGATTTTCACTAAAAAATCTTATGTACAAAGTTTTAACTGTTTAAATTAAGAATTTTTAGTTGTGAAAGAATTCTAAAACTTATGTAGCGATGTTAAAAATCAGACAGAAATGAGTTTATTAGGTTGTTATTTAACAACTTTTATTTCTTAAGTACATTACATAAAACTTTATTATTTTAAACAGCAAAATATTTTTACTATAAAATCTTGTATACAAAGTTTAAATTGTTAAGATTCACAGTTTTTAGTCGTGAAAAAAATCTCAAACTTATGTAGCGATGTTAAAAATCAGATACAAATGAGTTTTTGAGGTTTGTTTTTAACAACTTTTAATTCTTAAGTACATTACATAAAGCTTTATAATTTAAAACAGCAAAAGATTTTCACTAAAATATCTTATGTACAAAGTTTTAACTTTTTAAATTAAGTATTTTTAGTTGTGAAAGAAATATAAAATTTATGTAGCGATGTTAAAAATTATATTTAAATGAGTTTTTGAGGTAGGTTTTTAACAACTTTTATTTAATAAGTACATTACATAAAACTTTATCATTTTAAAAAGCAAAATAATTTCATTAAAAAATCTTGTATACAAAGTTTTAACTGTTTATATTTAAATTTTTAGTTGTCAAAGAAATCTAAAACTTATGTAGCGAAGTTAAAAATCAGATACAAATGAGTTTTTGAGGTTGGTTTTTAACAACTTTTATTTTAAAAGTACCCTACATAAAGCTTTATAATTTTAAACAGCAAAAGATTTTCACTAAAAAATCTTATGTACAAAGTTTAAACTATTTTTATTAAGAATTTTCAGTTATGAAAGAAATTTAAAACTTATCTAGCGATGTTAAAAATCAGATACAAATGAGTTTTTTAGGTTGGTTTTTAACAACTTTTATTTCTTTAGTACACTACACAAAGCTTTATAATTTAAAACAGCAAA
The DNA here is from genome assembly GCF_965202585.1 of Thalia democratica. Taxonomy (NCBI): domain Eukaryota; kingdom Metazoa; phylum Chordata; class Thaliacea; order Salpida; family Salpidae; genus Thalia; species Thalia democratica. The sequence goes on from NC_139165.1 coordinate 99,962,206, forward strand.
AGATTTTCACTAAAAAATTCTTATGTACAAAGTTTAAACTGTTTATATTAAGAATTTTCAGTTGTGAAAGTAATCTAAAACTTTTGTAGCGATGTTAAAAAACAGATACAAATGAATTTTTGAGGTTTGTTTTTAACAACTTTTATTTCTAAAGTACATTACATAAAGCTTTATAAATAAAAACAGCAAAAGATTTTTACAAAAAAATCTTATGTACGAAGTTTGAACTGTTTAAATTAAGAATTTTTAGTTGTAAAAAGAACTAAAACTTATGTAGCGATGTTTAAAAATCAGATACAAATGAGTTTTTAGGTTGGTTTTTAACAACTTTTATTTCTTAAATACATTACATAAAGCTTATAAAATTTAAACAACATAAGAATCTCACTAAAGAATCTTGTATACAAAGTTTTAACTGTTTATATTTAGAATTTTTAGTTGTGAAAGAAACATAAAACTTACGAGCGATGTTAAAGATTAGATTTAAATGAGTTTTTGAGGTAGATTTTTAACAACTTTTATTTATTAAGTACATTAATTTTAACTTATAATTAAAGCTTTATAATTTTAAACAGCAAAAGATTTTCACTAAAAAATCTGATGTACAAAGTTTAAACTGTTTATATTAAGAGTTTTTACTTGTGTAAAGATCTAAAACTTATGTAGCGAAGTTAAAAATCAGATACAAATGAGTTTTTGAGGTTGGTTTTTAACAACTTTTATTTCTTAAGTACACTACATAAAGCTTTATAATTTTAAACAGCAAAAGATTTTCACTAAAAAATCTGATGTACAAAGTTTAAACTGTTTATATTAAGAACTATCAGTTGTAAAAGTAATCTAAAACTTTATTTAGCGATGTTAAAAATCAGATACTAATGAGTTTTTGAGGTTGTTAATTAACAACTTTTATTTCTTAAATACATTACATAAAGCTTTATAATTTCAAACAGCAAAAGATTTTCACTGAAAGATCTTATATACAAAGTTTTAATTGTTTTTATTTAGAATTTTTAGTTGTGAAAGCAATCTAAAACTTATGTACCGATGTTAAAAATTAGATACAAATAAGTTTTTGAGGTTGGTCAATAACAACTTTTATTTCTTAAGTAGCCTACTTAAAAGTTTTAAATTTTAAACAGCAAAAGATTTTCACTAAAAAATCTTATTTCTAAAATTTTAACTGTTTATATTTAGAAATTTTAGTTGTGAAAGAAATCTAAAACTTATGAAGCAATGTTGAAATTAAGATTCAAATGAGTTTTTGAGGTTAGTCTTTAACAAGTTTTATTTCTTAAGTACATTACATAAAGCTTAATAATTTTAAACAGCAAAAAATTTTCATACAAAGTCTTATGTACAAAGTTTTAACTGTGTATAATAAGAATTTTTAGTTGTGAAAGAAATCTAAAACTTATGTAGCGATGTTAAAAATCAGATACAAAAGAGTTTTTGAGGTTGGTTTTTAACAACTTTTACTTCTTAAGTAAATTACACAAAGCTTACAAAATTTAAACAGCAAAAGACTCTCACTAAGAATCTTGTATACAAAGTTTTAACTGTTTTTATTTAGAATTTTTAATTGGGAAAGAAATCTAAAACTTACGTAGCGATGTTAAAAATCAGATACAAATGAGTTTTTGAGGTTGTTTTTTAACAACTTTTATTTCTTAAGTACATTACATAAAGCTTTCAAAATTTAAACAGCAACAGATTCTCACTAAAAAATCAGGTATACAAAGTTTTAACCAATTATATTTAAAACTTGTTGTTGTGTAAGAAATCTAAAACTTATGAAGCGATGTTAAAAATCAGAGACAAATGAGTTTTAAAGGTTTTTTTTTAACAACTTTTATTTCTTTAGTACATTACATAAAGCTTTTAAATTTTAAACTGCAATAGATTCACACTAAAAAACCTTGTATACAAAGTTTTAACTGTTTATATTTAGAATTCTTAGTTGTGAAAGAAATCTTAAACTTATGTAGCGATGTTAAAAATCAGATACAAATGAGTTTTCGACACTGGTGTTTAACAACTTTTATTTCTTGAGCAATTTACATAAAGCTTTCAAATTTTAAACAGCAATAGATTCTCACTAAAAAATATTTTGAATACAAAGTGTTAACTGTTTATATATAGAACTTTTAGTTGTGAAAGAAATCTAAAACTTATGTGGTGACGTTAAAAATCAGATACAAATGAGTTTTTGAGGTTGTTAATTAACAACTTTTATTTCTTGAGTACATAACATAAAGCTTTTAAAGTTTAAACAGCAAAAAATTCTCATTAAAAAAATTCGTATACAAAGTTTTAACTGTTTATATTTAGAACTTTTGATTGTGAAAGAAATCTAAAACTTATGTAGCGACGTTAAAAATAAGATACAAATGAGTTTTTGAGGTTGTTAATTAACAACTTTTTTTACTTAAGTTCATTACATAAAGCTTTCTATTTTAAACTGCAATAAATTCTCACTAAAAAATATTGTATTAAAATTGTTAACTGTTTATATTTAGAACTTTTGATTGTGAAAGAAATCTAAAACTTATGTAGCGACGTTAAAATTCAGATACAAATGAGTTTTAAACGTTGGTAATTGACAACTTTTATTTCTTAAGTACATTACAGAAAGCTTTCAAGTTTTAAACAGCAATAAATTCTCACTAAAAAATCTCGTATACAAATTATTAACTGTTTATATTTAGAATACTCAGTTGTGAAAGAAATCTGAAAGTTATGTAGGGACGTTAAAAAAAAATATACAAATGAGTTATTGAGGTTCGTCTTTAATAACTTCTATTTCTTAAGTACATTACATAAAACTTTTAAAGTTTATACATCAAAAGATTCTCATTAAAAAATTTTGTATACAAAAATTTAACTGTTTATATTTAGAAATTTTGGTTGTGAAAGAAATCTAAAACTTATACAGCCATGTTAAAAATCAGATACAAATGAATTTTTGAGATTGGTAATTAACAACTTTTATTTCTTAAGTACATCATTTAAAGCTTTCATATTTTAAAAAGCAATAGATTATAACTTAAAAATCTTGTATACAAAGTTTTAACTGTTTTTATCTAGAAATTTTAGTTGTGAAAGAAATCTAAAACTTATGTAGCGATGTTAAAAATCAGATACAAATTAATTATTGAGTTTAGTCTTTAACAACTTTTTTTACTTAAGTACATTAGCATTAAAATTTCAAATTTTAAACAGCAAAAGATTCTCAGTAAAAATCTGGTATACAAAGTTTTACTTGTTTATATTTAGAACCTTTATTCATAAAAGAAATCTAAAACTTTCGTAGCAATGTTAAAAATCAGATACAAATGAGTTTTTCATGTTGGTGTTTAAAACTTTTGATCTGAAGTACAATACATGAAGCTTTCAAATTTTTAATAGCAATAGATTCTTACTATAAAATCTTGTATACACAGTTTGAACTGTTTATATTTAGAATTTTTGGTTGTGAAAGAAATCTAAAACTTATGTAGCCATGTTAAAAATCAGATACAAATGAGTTTTTTAAGTTGTTAAATAACAACTTTTATTTCTTAAGTACATTACATAAACTTTAAAATTTTTAACAGCAATAGATTTTCACTAAAAAATCTGGTATACAAAGTTTTAACCGATTATATTTAAAACTTGTTGTTGTGTAAGAAATCTAAAACTTATGAAGCGATGTTAAAAATCAGAGACAAATGAGTTTTAAAGGTTTTTTTTTAACAACTTTTATTTCTTTAGTACATTACATAAAGCTTTTAAATTTTAAACTGCAATAGATTCACACTAAAAAACCTTGTATACAAAGTTTTAACTGTTTATATTTAGAATTCTTAGTTGTGAAAGAAATCTTAAACTTATGTAGCGATGTTAAAAATCAGATACAAATGAGTTTTTGACACTGGTGTTTAACAACTTTTATTTCTTGAGCAATTTACATAAAGCTTTTAAAATTTTAACAGCAATAGATTCTCACTAAAAAATTTTGAATACAAAGTGTTAACTGTTTATATATAGAACTTTTAGTTGTGAAAGAAATCTAAAACTTATGTAGCGATGTTAAAAATCAGATACAAATGAGTTTTTGAGGTTGTTAATTAACAACTTTTTTTTCTTAATTATATTACATAAAGCTTTCAAATTTTAAACAGCAATAGATTCTCACAAAAAACTCTAGTATACAAAGTGTTAACTGTTCATATTTAGAACTTTTAGTTGTGAAAGAAATCTAAAACTTATGTAGCGATGTTAAAATTAAGATACAAACGAGTTTCTCAGGTTGTTAATTAACAACTTTTATTTCTTTAGTACATTACATAAAGCTTTAAAATTATTAACAGCAATAGATTCTCACTAAAAACTCTAATATACAAAGTGTTAACTGTTTTTCTTTAGAAATTTTAGTTGTGAAAGAAATCTGAAAGTTATGTAGCGATGTCTAAAATTAAATACAAATGAGTATTTGAGGTTGTTAATTAACAAATCTTATTTCTTAAGTACATTACGTAAAGCTTTCAAATTTCAAACAGCAATAGATTCTCACTAAAAAATCTTGTATACAAAGTGTTAACTGTTCATATTTAGAACTTTTAGTTGTGAAAGAAATCTAAAACTTATGTAGCGATGTTAAAATTAAGATACAAACGAATTTCTCAGGTTGTTAATTAACAACTTTTATTTCTTTAGTACATTACATAAAGCTTTAAAATTATTAACAGCAATAGATTCTCAATAAAAACTCTAATATACAAAGTGTTAACTGTTTTTCTTTAGAAATTTTAGTTGTGAAAGAAATCTGAAAGTTATGTAGCGATGTCTAAAATTAAATACAAATGAGTATTTGAGGTTGTTAATTAACAAATCTTATTTCTTAAGTACATTACGTAAAGCTTTCAAATTTCAAACAGCAATAGATTCTCACTAAAAAATCTTGTATACAAAGTGTTAACTGTTTTTCTTTAGAAATTTTAGTTGTGAAAGAACTCTAAAACTTATGTAGCGACGTTAAAAATCAGATACAAATGAGTTTTTGAGGTTGTTAATTAACAATTCTTATTTCTTAAGTACATTACATAAAGCTTTCAAATTTTAAACAGCAATAGATTCTCACTAAAAAATTTTGAATACAAAGTGTTAACTGTTTATATATAGAACTTTTAGTTGTGAAAGAAATCTAAAACTTATGTGGTGACGTTAAAAATCAGATACAAATGAGTTTTTGAGGTTGTTAATTAACAACTTTTATTTCTTGAGTACATAACATAAAGCTTTTAAAGTTTAAACAGCAAAAAATTTTCATTAAAAAAATTCGTATACAAAGTTTTAACTGTTTATATTTAGAACTTTTGATTGTGAAAGAAATCTAAAACTTATGTAGCGACGTTAAAAATAAGATACAAATGAGTTTTTGAGGTTGTTAATTAACAACTTTTTTTACTTAAGTTCATTACATAAAGCTTTCAAGTTTTAAACAGCAATAAATTCTCACTAAAAAATATTGTATTAAAATTGTTAACTGTTTATAATTAGAACTTTTGATTGTGAAAGAAATCTAAAACTTATGTAGCGATGTTAAAATTCAGATACAAATGAGTTTTAAACGTTGGTAATTGACAACTTTTATTTCTTAAGTACATTACAGAAAGCTTTCAAATTTTAAAAAGCAAAAGTTTCTCACTAAAAAACCTTGTATACTAAGTTTTAACTGTTTTTATTCAGAAATTTTAGTTGTTAAAGAAATCTGAAAGTTATGTAGCGATGTTAAAAATTAAATAAAAATGAGTAATTTAGGTTGGTCTTTAATAACTTCTATTTCTTAATTACATTACTTAAAACTTTTATAGTTTAAACAGCAAAAGATTCTCACTCAAAAATTGTGTATACAAAGTTTTAACAGTTAATATTTAGAATTTTTAGTTGTGAAAGAAATATAAGACTTATGTAGCCATGTTAAAAATCAGATACAAATGAGATTTTGAGGTTGGTAATTAACAACTTTTATTTCTTAAGTACATTACATAAAGCTTTCAAATTTTAAACAGCAATAGATTCTCACTAAAAAATTTTTCAAACAAAGTTTTAACTGTTTTTATTTAAAATTTTAGTTGTGAAAGAAATCTAAAACTTATGTAGCCATGTTTAAAATCAGAAAAAAATGAGTTTTTGAGGTTGTTAATCAACAATTTTTATCTCTTAAGTACATTACATAAAGCTTTCAAATTTTAAACAGCAATAGATTCTCACTTAAAAATCTTGCATACAAAGTTTTAACTGATTATATTTAGAACTTTTGGTTGTAAAAGAAATCTTAAAGTTATGTAGCGATGTTAAAAATGAGTTATTTAGGTTGGTCTTTAATAACTTCTATTTCTTAAGTACATTACATAAAGCTTTTAAAGTTTAAAAAGCAAAAAATTCTCAGTAATAATTTTGTATACAAAGTTTTAACTGTTTTTATTTAGAAATTTTAGTTGTAAAAGAAATCTTTAAGTTATGTTGCGATGTTAAAAATTAGATAAAATGTTTTTGAGTTTGTTAATTAACAATTTTTAATTCTTAACTACATTACATAAAGCTATTAAAGTTTAAACCGCATAAAATTCTCAGTAAAAAATTTTGTATACAAAGTTTTAACTGTTTATATTTAGAATTTATGGTTGTGAAAGAAATTTAAAATTTATGTAGCCATGTTAAAAATCAGATAAAAATGAGTTTTTGAGGTTGTTAATTAACAACTTATATTTCAAAGTACATTACATAAAGCTTTCAAATTTTTAAAAGCAATAGATTCTCACTTAAAAATCTCGTATACAAAGTTTTAGCTAATTATATTTAGAACTTTTAGTAGTAAAAGAAATCTAAAACTTACGTAGCATTGTTTAAAATCAGATACAAATGAGTTTTTGTGGTTGTTAATAAACAACTTTTATTTCTTAAGTAAATTACATAAAGCTTTCAAATTTTAAACAGCAATAGATTTTCACTAAAAAAATTTTCAAACAAAGTTTTAACTGTTTTTTTTTTTAAATTTTAGTTGTAATAGAAATCAAAAACTTATGTAGCGATGTTAAAAATCAGATACAAATGAGTTTTTAAGGTTGTTAATTAACAACTTTTATTTCTTAAGTACATTACATAAAGCTTTCAATTTTTAAACAGTAATAGATTTTTACTAAAAAATCTTTCATACAAAGTTTGAACTGTTTATATTTAGAATTTTTAGTTGTGAAAGAAATCTAAAACTTATGTAGCCATGTTAAAAATCAGATAAAAATGAGTTTATGAGGTTGTTAATTAACAACTTTTATTTTTTAAGTACATTACATAAAGCTTTCAAATTTTAAAAAGCAAAAGTTTCTCACTCAAAAATCTTGTATACTAAGTTTTAACTGTTTTTATTTAGAAATTTTAATTGTGAAAGTAATCTGAAAGTTATGTAGCGATGTTAAAAATTAAATAAAAATTAGTTATTGAGGTTGGTCTTTAATAACTTCTATTATAAGTACATTACTTAAAGCTTTTATAGTTTAAACAGCAAAAGATTCTCGCTCAAAAATTGTGTATACAAAGTTTTAACAGTTAATATTTAGAATTTTTAGTTGTGAAAGAAATATAAGACTTATGTAGCCATGTTAAAAATCAGATACAAATGAGATTTTGAGGTTGTTATTTAACAACTTTTATTTCTTAAGTACATTACATAAAGCTTTCAAATTTTAAACAGCAATAGATTTTTACTAAAAAATTTTTCAAACAAAGTTTTAACTGTTTTTATTTAAAATTTTAGTTGTGAAAGAAATCTAAAACTTATGTAGCCATGTTTAAATACAGATAAAAATGAGTTTTTGAGGTTGTTAATCAACAATTTTTATTTCTTAAGTACATTACATAAAGCTTTCAAATTTTAAACAGCAATAGATTATCACTAAAAAATCTTGCATACAAAGATTTAACTGATTATATTTAGAACTTTTGGTTGTAAAAGAAATCTTAAAGTTATGTAGCGATGTTAAAAATGAGTTATTGAGGTTGGTCTTTAATAACTTCTATTTCTTAAGTACATTACATAAAGCTTTTAAAGTTTAAAAAGCAAAAAATTCTCAGTAATAATTTTGTATACAAAGTTTTAACTGTTTATATTTAGAATTTTTAGTTGTGAAAGAAGTTTTATAGTTTTATAGCTATAATTATGTTATTATTATGAACAATAAACTTCTTTAAACTATGTTACGCTACTCGGAAAAACTAGTTTTTTTGTTGTATAAGTTTGAAAATCAAATGTTATGTGAAGTTCTATTTTTTGCCTCGGGGAGAGCTTAATACTTTTATTAAAAAAATTGTTCTTAAAAATACGTTGTAATCATTTTCTAGTTTTTAAGTATTAAAAACGGAAAAAATATTTTTAAAACTAACATAACAAGGTTATTTTTATAACATTTAACTTATAATAATTCAACTGACTAACTGGTAGGTTTAAAAGTTTTGTGGGTATAGGTAACTTTTTTTTGCATTAATCGTTTTTCTTTACTTTATTGATTATTTCATAAATTAAAAGTTCTGCAAAAATATGTTTATATGGAAAAAAGTATTTTTTAAACTTATAGAGTTTTAAAGGGACAACGGAAAACAGAAACAATTAAGCATTTAGCATAAAAAGTTTCATCTAAAAGTACTTCAAAAAACTTTATTGTCAACTTTATCTAATAATGATGAAGTATTTAGTTTGATTTATTTATAATTTTTGATAAACTTTCTGTTTTATTTCTAAAAAATTCCAAATAAATAAAAGTATAAAGTTAAAAATAAACTAAAACAGTTTTTTATTCAATATTAACTAATTTTATTCAACATAGTTTTAAAACATAATTATATTTTTTCATTTCGTTATAAAAAATGTACAATAGTTTCTTAACAGCTTACTGTTAATTTAGTAGCTAATTATAACTAACAAACATTGTTGTACAAAATTATACAATAAAAAGTTTGTGTAGCTATAAGCATTAAACAATACAAAAATAAATATTGTTCTTTTGCTAACAGTTTTACGTATTTTTAAACTTACTAGATTACATAATAAAAAAATGGAATTTATACTTTAATTTTTAACATTTTTATAATTTTAAAAGTAATTAAGATTTATTGACTTCTACTTTTAAACAAAAAAAAAATTTAAAAGAGTTCAAACTCACACTAACGAAAATTATTTTACTTTGTTTAGCAAAATCAAAACAAAAAACCATTAACAAAGACATTTTTGACATATGTTGAAAGAATTTAATTACAATTTATAATTTAACATTTTAGTCATAAGCAAATTATAATTTTAAAATATTTTTAACCACATTTTAAACTAAATCAAATAAAATGTATGCTCAAAATTAGCTTTGTGTAACAAACAATTTTATTTTATTTTTATTTCTAAAACTTTTTGTCTAACAAAAAAAAGTTGTTGAGTTTCAACTTTAAAAAGCTAAAAAACCTCAACCTAGACTTCTTATACGGAATTCTACCATATAAATGTTTATGTCAGATCACAGCAACTGACGTTGCGACTACTTTGCAATTATGTTCATCATTTTAATATATAGCTTAATAGTGTTGCATGTTCATAACGACTAATTTGACCGAAAACGAATGCAATTAAAACACAAAAAATAATCAGAGCGACATCTTTACAACAATTAGTTGTTTAAAAGAGATGCATAATAGAAATAATGTTTAGTAAAAAAAAAATAAATTTTTATATAACTAGTTTTTAACCTTTTTGTTTATAGTACACAACGTAGAATAAGTTTGTAAAACTTAAATATTAGAAAATGTACACTATCAAATTTTTTAATAAAAATTTTAAAAACTCTAATTAGTTTTGTGGCTTTAGCAAATAAATTTAAGTAAAAAGAATTTTAATTAGTATATTTTAAATAAAATATAAATAGTTACAATCAACGAAGTTTTTTTTACTATACAATTTAAATGTTTTAACATGATGAAATACTTTAGAAAAAACAATTTTAAACATTAACTAACTTCTTATACAAAATTTTTCAGTTTTAAGAAAGTAAAACAAAAGTTTCTTTCAAGTTAATATACGTTTATAAAAATAAGTCATAAACTTTCATTAAGGTTTACAAAAGAATACTTTCTCTTAATCAAAATTTGAAGCCTTTTTCATTTGTAAAGTTTAATGATTCAAGTTTAGAATTAGAAAAACTTTAAATCTTATTAAAACATAAATTTCTAAAAAGTTTTATAATCCTCTTAGATTTTCACAAATATAAGCTTCGCTCATAAAACTTTTTATTAAAAACTATAAAAATGCAACGTGCACAGCAGATTGTATAAAAACTTGGCAATCAAGTTTTATATCGCATTTTTATCGCAAAACCTTTCCTGTTTCGTGAAAAGTTTCAGGTAATTCTATGCTTAAGTTTGCTTTTTTTGATAAAAACATGTATATTTTTAGATCAAAAACAATCAATGTTTAATTGTCGACTTAGTAATTTAAACTAACTTTAGGTAATTCTAAAATTTGAAATAGATAATTGTTGCTGTTAATTTTATTTTAAGTCAAAATTTTTTATCATTTTTTGTTTAGAAATATTTTATATGTTTTAATTTGAGTAAAATAATTTTAGGATTTTTTATTTATCAAACAATTTACAGTTATTTTTTTTTTTTCGTTTTTTAAACTCTTAAAAAAACTTAATAAATTTTTTTTAGTTTTAAAGTCAAACGGTGTTTAAAAAGTATTTTTTTTTAAACCTTTATGACTGTATTTTCTTTCATATTTTAACTATAATAAGTGCTTAAAAAAATTTGTATAACTATTTACAATACACTGTTTAATTGTAAACTACAACCAAAAAAATGTTTACAACAAAATTTTTTTTAAGCAAAACAATTTTAATTCTCTGTCTTAGGCGGTTAACTTTAGATCTAAGTTATAAAAATCATAATTTTTAAAGGATTCCTTAAATTTTAATGATTGAAACAAGGTAACAGTTTTTAACTCTTTACAGAGCTTTCAAATAATGTCCCGTGGTGGGTACACGTGTTTGTTTGGGTTAAAAATGTTAAATTTAGCTGAGCTTATATGCAAAAAATATTGTTGCGCGAAAATGTGTAATTTGTTTGTTACGTCACTACGATACAAAGAAATATTTTTTATCATTTTATAAATTAAAGTTTTACCCGAAAAATCGTACTTTAAATTAACTTTTGCATTAAAAAAGTGCATTTAAAATTCAGGTTAGTTTAGTTTACAATTTTTATTTTTTTTAATTATTGGATTAATAATATAAAAATTATTTAGTAAAAATAAACATATTAAATTTTTTTTCAATATTATTTGTTAAATGATTTCAATTGAGATTACCTACGGTAAAGTAATATCGGTCACAATTTTTAATTACCAAGTTATTGAATTAAAAGTTTACATTAACTCTATTAGGTTCTTTCCCTAAGTCTGTAAGTATGTTTAGTTTATGTTTAATTTGTCTATATTGGGTGCACACAATTCAAATTTAGAGAATTCAAATTTGACAATGCAAATTCTAAAATAAAGTTTAAAGGGCTTAAACTTAAAAAGTAGTATATATTTGAAAAAAATAAGTATTTTGGTTTTATTAATATCTACAAGCCATTTTTTTCATTATTTAAAATATAAACTATTTTTTTTGATATGGCTAAAATGAGTTTTAAAGTATACTTGTTTTCATAATTTTTTCAGTTTCTTAAGAAATATTTAATATTTTACAAAAAAGAAATGGCCTGTTAATATTAATTATACAAATAAACATATTTTTATTTTTCTATACTTGATCTATACTTTTTATTTATTCATATATAATTGATGTGAAGAAAGACCTCAAGTCATTGAGATACACATCATTTGCTTTAATTATGAGGGGGGATTAATATTTTTTTTAATACATTTTTCTTATTTTTTAACTTATTAACTAAATTACTAATTACTTTTTTAAGCTGTTTAATATCAAAATAATTTATGAGATAACTATATGTTAAAGCAGGGTAGATACTAAACCTGGAATCAGGAAAAATCTGAAATTTCATAATTTAGGCTAAATAAATGTAGAATTCAATGTTTTTCTTAAAAATGCAAAAAAAAAATCAACAATTTTTTTTCAATTTTTTAACTAATAAATTTTTGAAATTAGTCCATTTTTACTACATAAATTCTCTTTAAGGAATTGACTTTTTTTGAAAGTTACTTATTCAAAAGAAGTCTAATTTATTAAGATTTTTTAGTTTTAATTTTGTATATTTTTTAAAATTAAAAAGACTTTTACTTGTAAAATCTATTAATTTTGTTTAAGAAAATTTCCTAAAAGTTTGATGTTTGTAACTTGAAAAATATGATATGTTTTTGTTATGTTCTGAGTGAGTTTACAAGAGTATTTATAATCAAGCTGACAGTGTAGAAATTGAAATTTTCATGTGTATTAGAATTATTTTTAAAAATTACACCAACTATTAAGTGAAAGTTTCATATTCAATAAAACCTGCCTACTAGTTCATGTTTAAATAAAATTAACTAGTTATTTATAAAAAAAATCTTTAACCATGTCTAAGAATGTTTAATAAAATTTAAATTTGAAGGAAGTTTAAAAATAAAATGTTAAAAGTAAAAAAAAAAATTAATCATAATAATTAAAAATTACAAATTTCTATTATAAATGTCATCAAGTGAGGTGATAAGCAAAAAATTAATAATAAAATAAAAATCAACTAAAATGTACTGATATATTGAGTTTTTTGAGGAGTTATTTTCTATGTTAAATTTTAATTCTATAGTTATTTTTGATCTCAAAAATTTTTATTTATCTTTTGGTTTTAAAACTTCACTTTTCTATTCTTTAAATTCCAACTTCAAATAGTAATATATATATTTAAAACTAAACTTTTATTTCAACTATCTTATTTTGTAGATAACAATTATTATCATTTAAACACTTTAAAATTTTTTTTGTTAGTTTACAATTAAATATTGTTTTAATGTTCAAGTATTGAGCCTAGTAGCTTTTTTGAAAAATATTGAAATTCCCTTAGAAGAAAATCAGTTTAATAAATAAAATAAAATATTTGAATAACTTGCTAAAATTTGGTATGATTATATAAAAAAAAAGTTTAAGTAGTTTTAAAGAAAAATACTAGTTGTTTATTATTAATTTAATGATAAAATAGATAAACCAGACCAAATTAAATAAGTTTCCATATTAAAAGAAGCTTTACTTTCTTTTTAAAATAATATGTTTATTACACAGTAGGTCAAAATTAGTTTTAAAATATAAATAGAAAGTAAAAACTTTGTAAAAGTTAGAACTTGTTATAACTTGGAATATTAAATTTATATGTGTGTAGCCAAGGACTAAATGTTTTACGTTTTTTTAATAAAATAAAATAAAAATTCTTGAAACAGAAGTTAAAAGACTTTATATAGTAATTATCTAAAATATTTTTGCTACTAAATTTTGGTTTAATTTAGAAAAAAAGGAGCATTTTAATTTTATTTTGAAATACTTTTGAGATATTTAGTAAATATCTCTTTTAGGGTTTATTTCTATAGATCAACTTTTATGATGCAAATTATTATAAGATATTTATGGCAAAAAAAGTTTTAAAATTTTAGTTAAAGTATTTAATTATTCAATTGGTCAATACTCTATCCTATTGTTCTTAAGTCTATTTTAAGGCATATTGTGCATACATTAGGGTGCAATAACTTTTTTTGATCCTTGGGAATCACATAAAAAAAACTTCTTGGCTTTTACCACCATTGAGCTTTTGACGTTTATACATTTTTTTTAATTGATATTTCTTAAAAAGTACTTGGGTGAGGGTCAAAATTTTATTTATAATGTTTTTCACATTATTTATAATATTGTTACTTTGACTTTAAGAGTTTGTTCGTACATTTCTTTAAAATTTTTCAAATATTTATTTAGATTGGATCTGGTTCTGTGACTTAAAAAAGACTGCATACTTTTATAAAACTTTGTTAATGTTTGGACATAGGAAGAAAATGGCTTGAAGGCAACTAAAATTTTAAAATTTACTATGGAGTCTGGCCTGTCAAGGTATGAAAGTCTAATTAATACCTTTTACATTTTTTTTCATTGAAATTTTATAAACATTTTTATAACAGTTCTAAAATCTAATAAATTTTTTAACTTTTAATATTTTTTAATATCAAAATTAACAAAGAATAAAACATGTGTGTGTATAAGATAGACCTACATACACATTTTTTTAGATATGTATTACTTTTTCAGTTGAAACCCTCTTTGATAAAGAGCTGCCAAAAAAACCTGGAAAAGCAAAACTGTAATTGTGAACAAAAATAACTAAGCACCTGTAAAATTCTAGAATTATAATATGTTTTTAAGTTGAAGTCACAAAGTTTTGATAAAGTGCAAAAAAATCTACCTCAAAAGGAAAAAAAATGAGTCAGTAAAAATATAATATAATAAAAAATACATTAAAAATTACTTTACAATATCTTACAAAAATGTTTTGATACTACAGTTTTAAAACTTAAGCTTAGTTTTATACTAAAAATGGACAAAAATTAGTGTTTTTAAAACATGGAGGAAATTTAAAAAACCTTTAAGAAATTTACAGAAAACTTTTGGCAAAATGATAGTTTTGAAGTGGAGATATTCAAATTTTAAGTTAAAGTAGTTGTCTAATGGTTTTTATTCAGTTGACATAAAAATTTAAATATATAATAAATTTTTTGTTTCTTTTAGTTTGATGTTAAGATAAAAACATTTTTATTGTGTCTAGCAACAAATTTCAAAGTAGTTTTTTATTTCAATTTAAGACAAAAGCTCTGCCTCGACTCTATTGAATTACAAAATACCTCATTAAAGTGTTTCTTATTAGTTGTATATATGTAATTATTTACATTTCTTAGTTTGAAAATTTTTACAGAAAACAACTAGAGGCTGAACGCGCATGACAACAAGAAAAATAAGCTATCTGAATTAAATGCTTGTAAGTTGAACACTTCAATATTAAATGATAAGAATTTATTCAATTACACTTAATACACTTCTAGTTATAGTATGTGGAAGTTTAAGTAGAAATTCATTTTTTGAGTGAATTAATAGTTTTGTATATAAACTAAAATCATGACAATTGTACATGTATAAGTATTGACATTAGTAAATTGATACAAAAATTTTCGATTTAAAACTTCTGATCATCTACAAACATAAGTGATAAACTTTTCTCTAATCAAGCTAAATGACCAAAAACTATAGACATTTATACATATTTTTTTATTAAATAAATATTATTTAGCTTGCAATGTATAATCAATTTGGACTAGTTTCAATTATTGTAGAACTCAATATCACTTATCAGGAAAATTTAAAAAAATTCTTATATATTGTTGCTTTGACCACACTACGTTGTATATTTCCTTATTTTAATCTATTATAAAATTAAAAAAGTTGAAACAAAAATCTTAATCAAGGTTTTTGGAACTTTTTTTCATATAGCTCCCTTTAAAGAAATTAAAAAAAAACTATGGCCCCTTCTAATAAGGTTACTTAAAAACTACCATAAAAAAACTCTAGGACCTTTTTTTTTCTTGCTCTTCACCACCAACTTCAGAATATCTAGTGTAAGTTTTAATTTATGGCCTTATGGCTTCCCTGCGACCCTTAACCGCTCATGGCCTCCCTTTGGCCCCTTTGTTGTTGCGCACTCTGGGAAACCCTGCTCTACACAAAACATGAAGCAATGTTTTTCATGCTTATTTTGTATTATACACTTAAAACAGTTTATGTAAGGTGTCACTACTACATGAAGGTAAGGAGTCTTATATGCAGAAAAAGACACTTTTGCATATAGGTAAATTTTTGCACTAAGACACTTTTACATGGGTTGAAATTGTTTTAATTTTTTTCATCTACTTTAAATTACTGTTTTTTTTTACTATCACTATTATCTCTAACCCTTACCTTCGGTCGGTATTTTCTTGTTTGTTTATTAGTGTTTTTTTTGTCATTTTATTTTTTGTTGTTTATTTTTACTATATCTGTCACCCCTAACCCTTACCCTCGGTTGATAACTTTTTATTTTTATTTTTTTTCTTGTTTTTTTACACTTATATATTTTTTATTATTCTGGTGCAAAAATGACTCTTAATGCAAAAAAAAAACGCTCAATGCTAAAGTGCCATTGTGCAGAAGTGTCTTCGTGCATATTTGACCTGTTCCCACTACACAAATTTGAAAAATTATCAAAAATTTCAAACTAAAATTATGTCAGTAACATTATAGAATTCTTTTTTTTTCAAAAGTTGTGCTTTCTATTTATAATTTATGTAAATTTGCCTTTTATGACCTTTTTTGTATTTAAGCTTTTTTAATTATTTTGTTATCACATTTTTTATCACATACTCAAGG
The DNA here is from genome assembly GCF_965202585.1 of Thalia democratica. NCBI lineage: Eukaryota > Metazoa > Chordata > Thaliacea > Salpida > Salpidae > Thalia > Thalia democratica. The sequence continues at coordinate 99,978,654 of NC_139165.1, forward strand.
TGACGTTTTTGCTTCAAAAACTTCGAATCAGTAATTATTGTGAGTTTTTTTTTGACTCTAAAAAATAAACTGTTTTTTTTATTTTTTACTGGTAAAAAGAGTTTTATTATTTCTCTTCTTTGTCATTACCTCTATAAATGAAAATACATATTCACATTTAAATATGCCATTCTAAAAATTGGTTTGTTAAAATTCATAATAAAAAATTAATTACAAGTCAAATATATATAAGTCGAGATTAGTCTAGAAAATTAAATAAAGCTTATTTTCTACTTTTCAATTAAACTGTTTGAAGCTGTAAGTTTGTGGTTTTACCAAAACTGATTCTTGCTGGCAATATTTTGAATGATTCCTTGCAGATCATGTTCATCTACCACAAAGGTTGCACAATTTTTATATACAGATTTGCCAAATAACCTGGAATTTGACAATTTATGCTTAAAAAACCTTGAAAAACCTGGAACTTTAAGTAACTTTTACATGTTAAGTAGTAAAATTTCGGTTTTACACAAAAAAAAAGTTAAATAGATAAAAAACTTTTCATCACCAAATTTTTTACACATTTAAGGCAACTTAAATGTATTTTTCAATGTTTTTAAACAACATAACACAGTTTTTTACCTTAACCTTAATTTTAAACTAAAAATAGACACTAAAATGTGCAAATTTAAAAACCTGGAAAAAATTTTGAAACCCTGTAAAAAATTTTCTAAAAAAATTTGGCAATCTTGTATATAATTACACTTAAAGAATGGTAAACAAAGATTGTTATTTATACAAACAAGTAAAATAAAAGAATATCTACATAAGTATAACAAATGAAATTATCATATGTACTTGGGATAACATAATTTTGTTAAGTGCTTTTTTTGAACAACAATTTTAATAATTTATCTAACTGACTAAAGTTTGTTATTCATAATCAAAATAAATTAATAGTTCATTTAAATAAATGTAAAAGCAGTCAAAATATTTTGTTAAAATTTTTAAATATGATTTACTCTTAATCTTTATAAAGCTACAAAGTACTTAAGGTGTTTGTGATAAGAAAGTTTAAATAAAATATTTTATTGTTTTATCTACAATATGTAATTTCTGACATTAAACAAACTTGAAAAAAAATCTTTACCTTAAATGTAAAAACTTGAAAACAAAAGATAAACGAATAATTAGATCATCTTTATTTATATTGTCAATAGTATGTAGCTTTTAAAATCATTATAACAAGTACATTTAATATATACTACTAAGCTTTAAAAATTTATTCATTTTTTAAAAGTTTTGAACTTTCATAAAAGTCATAACACTGTGAAACGTAAAGGTTTATATAAAAGTTAGTCAAAGAAATTTATTTTACTAATCAAGAGGTTATAAACATCCTCCTAATTTAAAAATATTTGCAGCTAGATGGTAAACTATAGTTTACCAAACATTGATTTTAAAACAGTTTAATTAGCAATCTTGAACAATTTAAATGTTTGAATCTCAAGTACTAACCAATTAGTTGTAAGAGACTAATATTTTTTTCCTTTACTGTCTATTTACAATTTTGTAAAAACTTTATGAAAATGTAAAAACTATATATAGATAATTATGATACAACTGCTATAGTTTATAAAGTAATTTTTATTGTAATACAAATTTTATTATGATAAAATATATGGTAAGTTTATTCTGTTAACTTAAAAAGAAATTTATGTACAGAAATTTTAAATAATATTTTCTTTGTTGAACTGATTTATTACTATGCTGTGATTGGTATTTGTACAAAATTCAATTTTTTTAATTTTACGAACATAAATTTTATAAATATATGATAATTTACTTTTCAATTGAGCTTTTAATTAATGTTAGTTAGAGAAACTTGTTTATCTATGAATTTTCTCAAAATTGATTACAAACAAATAATAAGTTTATTTTTTTTACAATAATAGTTCTATGCTGTGTTTCATTTAAGAGTGTAACATAAAATTAACTATTAAAATTATCTAAAACTAAGAGTGAAAACTAATTTAGTGATAATATCCACTGTCAGCATTTTATAGTTTGAGCTTTTTGTATTAAAAACCAATAATGAACTTTTTGCCTTAGTAAATTCTGCCAAATCAGAGTGGTGAAAAAAAAGAACTATACATACAGTGTTGATTTTTGAATTTAGTTATACAGGTCTATATGACTTAAGTTGTTTAAAATACCTAAAAGTAATATAAAGTTTTTTAGTTGAAGTCTATGAATAATTTTTTTAGATCCTTAAAAAAAAGCTTACATTTTATTACAACAAGGTCACAAGAACAAGTTTAAAAAATATTTTTGCAATTTTAACTCACTTAAAATTAAAACCTTTATCTTTAAGATTATCAGCTAACTAACCATTTTTATTATCCGTACAGATACGTAGTTATACCATCAACTTGAAAACCGAGCAGAAAGGCGACGTCATGCAAAATAATGACGTCATGCAGTAGTGACGTCATGCTTAAGTTCATGTAAATTGAAAATATTAACACGCTTCCGCTATTTACTTCTAAATATTCAAAATGATAGTAAGTTTACTTTAAACACAATTTTCCAGCTAAGCTATTTATTTTAAAACAATTTATGTGCTGTTTTTATTTCGAGTTAATTTTGAATATTTGCTTGTCATAAAGGTTTTTTTTTTCGGAAATCTACACGATATGCTTATAAAATTATCTTCAATTTTGACATAGGAAACAGTGTTGAGTAATTTTTAACATTTCAATTTACATTATTTCGTTTGCTTATTATGATATCAATATTATAATAAAGCTAGAATTAGTTTGTATTAAATCTATTAGTTTCCGTGAAAACAAAATTGATTTCCGTGAAAACTGAAATAATAAATAAATAAAATGTTTAAAAACTTGAAAATATTTTAATTTAATACAATTTCATAATTCAATTAGTATTTTATCATTATTTATTATAATTTTTAAGCTTTTTAAAATTTTTAAATACAGTAGACTACCGCTTAAGTACGCACTTTTTTTGGTACGCACCCCGCCTTAAGTACGCATTTATCAAGAAAGAGAAAATCGAAAATTCATTCTCATTTCAGCATCAAAAATCCTAAGAAGTTCTCCCATATTATCACGGAAGACATATGTTGGCTTTGGTGGTGCAACTTTACCTTTATCCATAGACTTGTTCCATATAATCATTTTCTGACGCTTTCCATCCATTTTTCTAAATTTCTCTATTTTTTTTAAATTTCTAATTTTTTTTTATTTAAAAACTTTCAGAATATCTGCAAAAGAAAGGCTTATTTAAATGTGACATAATGTAAAACTAGTTAACCACAAAAACTAGTTACAAATTTTATTAAGTCAAAATAAACATAGAAAAAGAAACAACAACAACAAAAAACTAAAGTTAAAAAAAAATAATGAGCATCTTATCATTAAACACTTATACTACAAATGTTTCTTCTGATATAAACTTTCTTACAAAAACAGTCCTGAAACATTTTTCTTTCAAATAAAAAAAAATCAAACGCTTTTTAGCTAATAAAAAAAATTATAATAAATTAATTATGTAGAAACTTTTTATAAATAAAATAAATCGTTTTAAAATCTATTAAAAAAATTTGCAGAGTAGAATTATGTAATAAATGTTATTTAAAATAAAAAGATTTGTTTATTTGGCTTAATTATTTGGTGGCTAGTTGTGAGAAAGAAAACAAACTACTAAATTTCATATTTTACTATGTCGTTAAAAAGTACGCACTACCCGTGCTAAGTACGCACTTTTTGGTCGGGTTCAATTTGCGTACTTAAGCGGTAGTCTACTGTAGTTTGAAGCTTTTTACTAGTTCTTCCCCATTGCTTCTCTGCTACCCCTGACTTGCTAATGTGTCCCTAATTAATTATAAGTACTTAAATTTATGCTTATGAATTATCTTTTTTTAACTCTTTGACATTGAAATTTTTGTTGAGCATCAAAAGTGATTAATATCTTAATAGTTTGTTTTGTCTATACTAATATCAACAACGAAAAAAGTTCTAAATAGTTTTGGCTTGTTTATTCTTATTTTTTCAGTTAAACTTTTTTAGAGATTTCAAGTTAAGAAAAGTTAATTTAAAAACAAATTCTTTTTAAACTAATAATAATTTTAATTTTCCTTGTATTAAACACTTCAACTTATCACGAAGTGTAACAATACAGCTTTTATTTTATAAATAAAGGCATAATACTAAATAAAACTATAAATTTTAAAAATTTAGAAAAAAAATGTAATTATTTATTAAAATGCAAATGAACAAACTTATGATTAGCTTACTTTTAATTTATTATCCCAAAACATGCTCTTGATTATTTTATAAATATTTTAAGTAAAACTATAAAGATAAAATAATATGAAAGTCTATTGAAATAACAGCTTTAAAATTGAAAACCGTTGACTGTAGACTAAATTTTAGAAATATATTTTATACAATGTTAAAAATAAATAGGCTGAAATTTATTTGAGTATAAGTGAAAAATTTAGTCGATATTTAAATAATTGTAAATCTGTGACTAAGTAATTCTTACAGATTTTAGTTTACCCTTAATATGATAAATATTTTATAATTTATTTTTAAAGCTTGGTGTGACACTAGTATATTAGTGTTTGTGTTTTTATTACATAATTTATTTATAGAAACATATAATAGATAGAAAAAAGAACCGGAGCTAATTGTGTGAAGTCCTGATCAGTAAACGATGGACTATTTAGCATATTTCCTTTTATTTACAATTTTTGAAGTGTTTGTTTGTGTTTCAATTCAATGCACTTTTGATTTAAAAATAATATACCTTTAAAGTTTTAAAAAAATCTAAGTTCTTGTTATAGTCTCAAACTTTATGTTTTAAAATACTTGAAACATTTTGAATATATTTAATTTGAAACATATATTTTCCTTACAATTATATTTTACAGTTTTAGACCAAATATTTATTTATGATAATGATCTTGTTATGTAAAGCTTATATTAATATGAAATAAAGCATTTTTGTCAATTACGATCTAAAAGCCATTAGTTGTAAACACCTTTCATTGTAGACAAGTAATAAACTAAATAATTTTTATTAAAAATTTTATAGTAGTATTTATTTGTGTTTGTTAAAATTTAAACTGCAATTAAGTTTATTAATTGTTTTATTAAGTTATTAGTTAAAATAAAACAGCAATTTTTTCAAGTATAATTTTATTACTCAGATAGCTTGAATTCACTTTTATTAAAAAGTAAATATTGTCAAAAAAAAGTTTTATATCTTCTTAAACTAAATTAATGAATTATTGAGTTAAGTCAGTTTTTACTGACTTCAAAAAAGGAAAGCTTAACCAAATAAAACTTTCATCTGTTTAAATACAATCAGTAGTACAAACTGGTGATGATAGAAAAGAGAACAACCAAAAAATCTAGCAGCAAAGAATTAGTCAAGGCCTTATTTTACTATTTTTGTTAACTTTGTGTATTTGACATCATAGGCTGTTTTTATTGCATTTTTGTACTTGATTTTGGCTTGACAAAGTAATTCTTTGTTTCTAGATTGTTCAATTGTTTTCTTTTCTATCATCTCTGCTGTTTATTACTGATGTTGGGAAGTTTTATTTTTGTGAAACTTTATCTCGTTATTTGGTTTTAGGCACGGTTAACTGGTGTGTTCAGATGTAGACAAGTTTCTTATGGATGCTTGGGTTTCTTGTGATTATTTCTCTCAGTTTCTGTGCTGTTGGTGTTTTTATCAATACAGTTTAACCTGGATTCTGTTTTTTTTTTTTTGATATTTTAACTCGTTTTTAATTTATTAACTCCCTATTTACCTCCGCTCTATGTTTGATCCAGTCTTTGTTTCATTTAAAGTATGGAAGTTGTTATGTTAAAAGGATAAAATTATAATTGGCTTTGATTAAACAAATTGATTTAGGTACATGCATATAATATTGCTTTTATGTATCCTCGTGTATTTGTTGCTTTATATGTTTTTGTGAACTGTACTGCTTTTAGAACGATTGACAAATAAAAATATATTACATCATGCTTGACACATTTGTATATGTTAGTTTCTGGCTTTTCAAACCATGTTGATCCATTGTTTTATATTATTATTTTACTTTTTTATGATTTATATAACTTTATTAAACTAACAGCTCGTTAACTAAAAACGTTAAATAAAGCCTTTTTTTAAAATTATTCATTATATCATAGTTATAATAAATTGTCTGAAACTTATTTGGATAAAATTTAGTAAATTAAAAAAAAAACGTAAAATTGTGACTAACTAACTCATACTGATTTTAAATTTACCCATAATATGATAGGCGTTTTATATTTTAATTTGAGCTAGTTTAACATTAATTAATGTTTTTATTATTATCATATCATTATTATTTTTTGTGTTTTTATGTTAATTTTTAAACTTTTTAGTTAAACTCAGTTTTTTTTTAATGTACAATTTTGGTTTATTTTTGTCTTTTTGTTGTATGTCTTTCTGTATAAGTGGCCTAGGTTTTGATGCCTGGGTCCTTCGTATGACAATAAACTTACAATAATATCATCTATTTATAGAAACATACAATGAGTGAAAGGAAGAATTGGAGTTAATTGTGTGATGTCATAATTGCACTCATTTGCATAGCGTGGTTCTAGCAACGGGAGTTTTAGAACGCCATCTCATGTTGCAGTGAACTTTTGATTTTAAAATTACAGATTTTTATAATTTTTAAACAAAAACCAAGTTCTCGTTGTAGTCTTAAACCTTTTGGTTTAAAGTATTTTAAAGTTTTAAAATAAATTTTTACCTTACAATTATAACTTAAACTAAATGTTTATTCATGATAGTGATCTTATTATGTAAAGTGTTTACTATTATGAAATAAAGCATTTTTGTCAAAAACAATCTTGAAGCCATTAGTTGTATTCACCTTTCATTGTAGATAAGTAATAAAGTATAGATTTTATATTAAAAAAAATTTAGTAGTATTTATTTGTGTTTGTTAAAATTTAAATTGCAATTAAGTTTGTATTAGTTGATTTAAAACAGCAGTTTTCAAGCATAATTTTATTGCTATGAAAGCTTCAATTCACTTTTACTAAAAAGTTAATATTAAATTAAAAAGTTTTTATAATATGCCATTTTCAACTTAGATAATATAAAATTAATTTACTCACTTTCTTTTTTATTTTCTGAAGTGTTTTCAAACTATCACTATGTTTGATTGTTTATGTGATAAAACTAGTTTAAAAACTAACCAGTAAGCAGGGAGTTTGAAAATAAGTAAAAAAAAGGTTTTATGACGTATAAATATAAGAATTAAGCAGATACAAATTTTAACTTGTAGTAAACAAATTTTGAGTAAAGATATATAATCAGAATGTAATTCATGTAGTTTTTTCTATTTAATATTATTTGCGTGTTTAACTTGAGCCTTTTTCAATCAATTGATAATATCAATTCCAAGCTGTAGAGTTGACTCCTTTTAAATTAAGTCTTAAAAACATAAAGTTTTGTTGCTAGAGTTTTGACAGAGTGTGCAATTAAATTGGTGGTCGGAAATTTCGCTGATTTTGTCCACATTTGTTTGTAACTTGTCGGAAACCTTATCTGCTTGTCTCTCCAATGTAGGAGGAGCTCTGATCTGCAAAGCATGTGTATCTATAAATGTTAATATACTATAGATATGTGATTATTTAATAATTCCGAGCTATTGTTGCCATACTTTAATTGACTTATATTTTCTACCATCACTTGAATTGTCTACCGCTAAAAACTACGAAGTTCCACGAGCTGGCTCGGGTTGCCGACGATCGTTTGTAACAGGGGAATTACCTTACATAAGAAAATTTAATAAAGCAACGCCCCAGCTGTTGACCATTCCGCTTTGTCGTTAACATCAACACCTGATGTCTGTTTCAGGACTTTTCCGACCGATTTTAAATTTAAGGCTTCGTTGCAGACGTAAACTTCAGATTAACACATGTTGATGTTAATCTCTTCACTAACTTGCAACAAAGCCATTTATTAAGAGAAATAATCCGCCTTACAACATTATTCCCTCGAAGTCGTATACAAGCGAAGCTCGGACCATTATTTTTTTAGTGAGATCTAAAGATTGGCGTAGAAACCGCGGGAATTCTGCAAAAAGGGGTTCTGAAAAAAGTTTTTTATATTTTCGTTGTGCAATTATTGTCTGATTTTTAAACAAAGACCTTCTACTTGTCTGTATATTGACCAATCTCTGTATTCGAAACTTTATTGAGGTTAAAATAGTAAAACAATGTACTAAGGTCTTGTATTGATAAATATCAGCAGTAGATAAAATGCAGTCTTTACTGTTTTGGTAAATTTCAGGAACACTTTATTCTTGATTAAAACATTTTATCAGGCTAGAGCAAAATATATTTTTTTATCGATGCAAAATTTTCAGAACCTTAAATTATAATACTTTTTGTATCAGATTTTAGAACATTTGTTAATAATTTCTTAATTTTTGATGTGAAAGCATTAAAATATGTAAGTTTCAACAATAAACCATAATTTCTTTCAAAAACTTATCAAACAAGCCTTGTTTATTAATCTTATCAACGTCTTATTACTTATCAAAATCAGCAATACTTATATTAAGCATAGCTATACTTATCACATGACTATGACAAATTTTAAATTTCAACTTTTGCTGAGCAGCTGTGTAAACATAAGGAAGAATTTAAATTTATTCATTAAACACAAACTATATCTAACTTAAAATTTATGTTTAGTAGTATTATTGTTAATATTCTTTGGTAACAGTTTCGAAAAACTTTATACAAACTTTTATCAAAAAAACTAAACTAAGATCATAAAGTTTTTGTTTGTTAGTATCGGTATTCTTAGCTAAGAGTTTCAAAAAATTAAATAAAGCTTGTTCAGAAAATTTAACTATGACTAACTGTTTTTTTAATCGTATCATTCTTGGTATTCTTAGCTGAAAGTTTAAAAAAACTTTTATCTTTTTACCAACTTTGTTCCGAAACTTTAACTATATAAAACAGCTAAATATATCTTGAATTAAATAGTCTAAACTTTTAAATAAAAGAGTATTTTTTAAACATTAACCTAGACTTTTTTATATAGTAAAGCTATTTTAACTTTAGTACTTAAAATAAGGTTTTTATACAGCTCATAACAAAAGTTTTAAGTTAAGGGGGTTTTTTGAAATCAGTAAATTTTGCGCACTCCCTAACAATTTATTGTTTATTGAACGAAAAATTTTAAATACTTGGTCCTTGGACCTGATGTACAAAGAAACCTTTCGGTTATTGAGTCATACACCAGGATACAGTTTAAAGTCATGTCCAGGACAAGAGTACCACGCTACGCCACTGGTGCAGCCTAATGACACAACTTAATCACAACTAAACGTCAAAGACGTCTCAGTGTCACAGTTCAAGCTCGTTTTATCAGTCGACTTGAACAAATTCTTATCCAATTAAGTAAAAGCATTATTGCCTCCAGCAGTACGCACTGCACCCAACAGCTAACATCGACAGTTTCCGTGACAGTCAACACGACCGCTTGCTGACGTTGAAAGAGAATTTAAAACAAATAAACTATTTCAAAGTTTAAACTATTTCCAACGATGCGCAAACATGTTTTTAATTAAAGCGACCACGCAGTTCAAAGCTGCAATTTGTTTTTTACAGTTTCGATGATAATGGAGACAAACTAGTTGTACCCATGGTGCAACTAGTCACGGGTTCAACTCGGTATTGACAAAGTGAAAACTCTATGATTTGTTAATACAATCATAAATATAAAACGGTTTTTCAATTTTAATAGCTCACTTATTTGTTAAAGTGTCTGTAACCAACAACACAACAAGCAATTTGTTAAGTAAAAGCTTTGTTTTATTTTACATTAAGTAATTGAAATTAACTGGATAATAAACTATAGTACTTTATTTGAACAACATAGTTTATTTTACAATTATTAGTTTATTAAAAAAAACAATAAGTTGTCATAACTTGAAAAAAATAGTAGAAAGACATAAAAATATCAAGTTTTAATCATTTACATCTGTTAAAAAAATCAAGTACTTCAAGCTTGAACGAGAAAATTTAATCGTTTGTGACGAAAGCCAGAACTACGACGTCGCAACGCTCGTTTTTAACTTCACGGTTCAGCTAGTTCCCGAACCTCCAAGGCCACTGTCTTCTCATTTGAGTGCAAACTCCTTTCGACTTTGCTTTCGGTTTCTTTTCTTTGTTGGTGACACAATGGCATGCGGAAGAATACCTGTTGGAATTTAGTCGTAGTCATGAGGAGTTTTGTCATTGAGCTTCGTGTTTTTGTTCATTTAATAATGTCAGCTCGGATTCATATATACTTTTTTTTTTAATTTTAGAATTGTAAAAGAAATCAAAAAACTCAATCTGCGTTCAAATTGCAAAATATGTAACCACATAAGGTGGCGCATGTTTTAAGTGCAAAATGTTTTGTTTCTTGATGGAAAAAAATAATTTAAATAGTTTATGTAATCAGTATCAAATATTCAAAATATATTTATTGATATTGGCAGTTATAACCTTGCAAGGGGTATTTTTAGGTAACAATATTACAAAATGTTATGAATTTATCTACAATATTATTTTTAAAACTTGATATTTTATAACTTTGAACACAAAACAGAAAAACCCAGTTTTAAACACATTTTTATAGGATTGCCAATCTATAGGTATAAAAAACCTGTAGTGAAGTCAAGATCTTGTGTCATCTTTAGATGTCCTGAGATTTACATAAACTTTAACTTGTCTTGATTTATTCTTAGCTGTCCTGAGATTTTCAAAAACTTCAAAATATCTTGATTCAACCTCATTTGTCCTGAGATTTTCAAAAGCTTCAAATATCCTGAAAAGTAGAAACCTTGTTATGGTGTAAAATAACTCAAATTATACAACAAAATGTTTTTGGTCAATAGTGTTACTAAAATTTTAGTTAATACAAAACACATTTGAAAGTCAACTACAGATTTTTTAGATTCTAAAGACCAAGAAGAAATTTGTTATAAAACCAGTAACAACCCTGACACTTTGAAATTATGAGTTACCTATCAGATTTTGAAATTGTACCTGACACACATGAACCATATAGTTCTATCCTTAACTAAAAAAGTTAACTTAAAGGTATATTTTTCATATTTATGGCTTTAAAAGCTGATTACAAGATCAAAATCCAGTGGTTGATACAAATTAAAAAGAAAACTTAGGCTATTTAATCTTGATCATACTATAGGCCAATATTATCAACAATATATTGAGGGGTTTGATGCTATTTCATAGCTTTCATACACAAGAAGTATAAACATATAATTCATAGAAAAGCGCACGAACCATTTCTGTAAAAAGCCAGTTTAAATTTTTGACCAAGGTATAAAAACTACCATGACTAGACAATTATCAAAGCAACAATGAAAACTAAAACTATTAAATAAATAAAAACAAAATATGTTGTCAAAGTCAGCAAGTGATTTTTTTTAATTTGTTTTTAATTAAGTTATTATTTGTTTTAAAATCAATAACTAAATAACTAGTTTTAATACTAACTACAGTTTGATAAAACGAGCCCTGTAGTAGAGTAAATTGCAAATACACAAATTATAACTTATTTTTGTACATTTTCTATCAGGAAAACTGGCAGACGATAGTTAAAGAACATGACGTTGATGTATTAAAATCTGCAAAAGTCATCAACAACAACTGTATGGTTTTGTGCTACTTGAGGGATGTTAAGGTAAAATTTAAAGTTATTTGTTTTTTAAGCTTTGTTTAAAACTGTAACAATTAATTTTTTTGTAACTTGTTTTTCTTTTTCAAAGATATATAAATTATTTTGTTGTGATGCATTTTTCGATACTGTTTGTGTAATTGAAAACTTTTTTTTTTTAATTATAAAATACGACTGCTTCTAAAATTCAAAAATTAAGTTATTTCTATATACTAAAATTGGATAATCAGAAACAAAGTTAATTTTCTCTCACAATTTACTGTAATTTCGAAACTTCCGTAGCAAAATTATTTACAATGGCTTTATACTTTATAATTTGCTTTTAATTACATAAAATATATAAGAATAAAATGAGAAAATACTTCACAATAGTATACACTTCGAACAAAAGAAATAGGTATTAAAGTTTCAAAACAAGTTATACAGTAATATAATTCGGATAATTTTCATTATATAAGCTTTGAAAGCATATGTTAAACTAATATCATCAAGCAAGATTATAAAAATAAAGAACAAAAAATGCTTAAACAATATTAATTAAGTTTTGCTAAAATTAAATGTAAAATATGTTCTGAAAAGTAAAATATTAGTTTCTTGAATGTTAATTTTATTAGTTTTGAAAATTCTTGTAGTTATTTTAGGTTTTAAAAGCTAAGCTTACTCTTCTAAGGACCAATGTTAATTCACATTGTTTACCTTGTTGCATAAAAAATCCAACAAAACTCAGTTTTCATTTAATTCAATTCTTCAAGAATGTAAGTTTCAAATCCATTTTTGTATTTGAAAAATAATCTGCATCAGAACATTAAAAATATATTATGTCTTTTTTACATTTTAGATAAGCTATTCAATATATTTCTTTAGGGTAAATAGAATAGTTTCTAAGTATTTTATAATCTTCCATTGTTTAACAGTGCTGTAGAAAAATATATAAGCAAGCAACCTTAAACCAAAACAAGTAAGTTTGAAATCCTCGGTTGAACGTTTTTTAAAGGTAACTAAAAACTGTTAAAATATTTATTTATCAAGTAAGTAGTTTATGCTTGTAAATTTAATTTTAATCACAGACTCATTAAAAAAATGATGAAACTGATCCTTCCAGTCCTGCTCATCTCATTGATGGCATCTCAGTCTCGAGCTTTCGCCTCAAGCCAAACGCTCCTCTCAGCTGTCCAGCCGATGAAGATTCTGATCGCATTTTCCGCACTGACCGCAGGTTGAAGTTTGTTGAATTTTGTTTTTTAAAGTTGAGTGAAACCTATTAGAACTGTTTGTTTTTTTAAAATTACATTGTGTTAACGACAGGGCAGGCATTCAAGTTCAACAAGGGAACGTACGAGTTGCTTCTCAGACGGTTCGATCCCCTTACGCAGCGAAACCTCCTCGAATACTGCCACAGGTAACAAATATTAAAAAAAATAATATAATCTTTGGATTTAACTGATTTTGAAGCTTGCAAGTTACAAACTGAGTTACTGTTAAAACGTTAAACTATTTCAGCTTGCTTTTTACTCACTACATTTCTCGTATAAACTTTCTCATCTTTCCAGCTTCGAGACAATCCCGCCCCTGGACGAAGACGAGTTCGCGTTGGCACCGTACACCCACGTGAAATACCGTTGTTCGTGAGTGCCTTTTAAAACATAAACAAGCATTACACGCAACATTTATCATCTTATTCTGGCTAAAAAGTAGAGCGTTAAGAAAAATGTTTTGCTCGATTGCTAGTCTCTTGAGCAACAAGCACGATCGGAGTTGGTTTAAAATTTAAAACATTGTTTAAACACACAGGCACATGCAGCACAACCACCTTGACGTGATAGTTTGCGGAATGTACTGTTACAATCCGGTGACGTGTGAAATACTGAAGGGTTACGAGAACAGGCCGGTATACACGGGAGTGACCTACAAAGACAATTCTGGAAAGAACGTTCATTTCAGGTTTTTACAAAACTTTTGCAATTTGAACGCAGATTAAGTTTTTTTATTTCTTTTACAATTCTAAAATTAAAAAAAAAGTATATATGAATCCGAGCTGACATTATTAAATGAACAAAAACACGAAGCTTAATGACAAAACTCCTCATGACTACGACAAAATTCCAACAGGTATTCTTCAGCATGCCATTGTGTCACCAACAAAGAAAAAAATCCGAAGGCAAAGTCAAAAGGAGTTTGCACTCAAATGAGAAGACAGTGGCCTTGGAGGTTCGGGAACTAGCTGAACCGTGAAGTTGAAAACGAGCGTTGCGACGTCGTAGTTCTGGCTTTCGTCACAAACGATTAAGTTTTCTTGTTCAAGCTTGAAGTACTTGATTTTTTTTAACAGATGTAAATGATTAATACTTGATATTTTTATGTCTTTCTACTATTTTTTTCAAGTTATGACAACTTATTGTTTTTTTAATAAACTAATAATTGTAAAATAAGCTATGTTGTTCAAATAAAGTACTATAGTTTATTATCCAGTTAATTTCAATTACTAAATGTAAAAAAAGATAAACCTTTTACTTAACAAATTGCTTGTTGTGTGATTAGTTGCAGACACTTTAACAAATTAAAATCGAAAAACTGTTTTATGTTTATGATTGTATTAACAAATCATAGAGTTTTCACTTTGTCAATACCGAGTTGAACTCGTGAGTAGTTGTACAATGGGTATAACTTCTTTGACGTTTAGTTGTGATTAAGTTGTGTCATTAGGTTGCACCAGTGGCGTAGCGTGGTACTCTTGTCCTGGACATGACTTTAAACTGTATCCTGGTGTATGACTCGATAACCGAAAGGTTTCTTCGTACACTAGGTCCTTAGGGTGGGTGTCAGAATGAAGATTTTCACGAATTGAAGGATTAAATTAAATGATTCGAATTATTTAAAACAAATAAGATGCAGTTTTTCTAGGCAATTGTAATAAAATACTAGCAATTCCAGAAAGCCAATCTGTTTTTTTTTTCAGTTTTTTGAGCATAAGCAGTTTATTTCTTATTTTTGGGTTTTAAAACGTTTTCCAGTGACTTAAAAAAAAATAATAATAATATATAGATTGGATAAAACAAATTTGCACAATAAGAAGTTTTGATGAGCCAAGGTGGCCAAGTGCGCCAAGTCGCCAAGTCGCAAAGTCTTATGATTTTATATCTTCTTATACAAACTCATTAGAACTCGTAAGAAATCAATGCGTTTCGACATTGTTTTGAGGCCGTGATTTTATCGCTTTCATGAACGCCTCTTGTTTTCTTATCGAAGTAGCTATGCCGAAGCTCGTATATATACGCGTCAGTTCGGTTGGAAGTGTGAATTTGTGTGCAAAAAATCTAGAGCGAGAGAGCTTAAATATTTGAAAAGAAGAGAATTATGCAAATTTTCGGACACAATTTTTTCAATGATTTTGAGTCTACATCTGAAAGGATTAGTGACGTAACGTATAATAAAACCGAATGCTTGCTTACAGCAGTTTAGCTAAGTACATGGTCGAAAACGGGATTTAAAATAACTTGCCATTAACTTAAAGAACGGTTAGTGTAAGGTGGACAACCAGATACAGTTAATTGGCAAACTAATATTATTAATGTCTTTAATTTCTCGGTTTTACTGTATTTAAATTACTTAGTACGAAGTAATACTTAATTAGAACATTAATTTAAGACTTTTGGTACAATTATCTATTAAAGCAACAAATAACATATAACTGATAAAGAATCGGCAAACTACGGCCCCCTAAAAGTAATTTTTAAGCCCACACTAGGTATTATGAGGTTTTGAACTCTTAAAGGGTTTAATCAATAACATTTGGTTTTAAATAAAAAACATATTTTAAGTACGCCGGTATGATTAAGCATATAATATTCCTCCATAAATATGGAAAATATTGGTCTCGGTACTCGGCTCTTATAATAATGAGTTTTTTAAATTCCAACTTAAGTCAGAAAATTCTTAATTCCTAAAAATTTTTTAAATAGCCTGCTTTATCCTGAACATCAACAAAGTGTGAGAAGTTAACTTAAAAAATATATTTTTTGATTTTTACATGGCTACACGGAATAATATAATACTCTGACAAAGAATTTTACTGACATCTTAATACTAACTTTATTACCAATTACAAATTTTCTAAAATGTATAAAAGGCGACACGTTCAGAGGTCATTTAATTGTTAAGCATATAAAAGGTTTAAACTAACTTGCATTAGAGCTGAGTTCAGTGGAAACAAAATGAATTCTTCTAAATCCAAATTGAAAGGCTTTCGCGCAGCTGTTATAAAAAGTTGTATTAATTTATATAAACTAGGTTGTCACTCTTAAAAATAAAACTGTAATAGCCAATTTAAAATTTCCAAAGTTTATTTAACTACCGAATGTTGTATCTAATTCAAAACTTTTTGAAAAAAATTTCTTCAGTGAGAGCCGGAGCTTTCTTTACTTTTAAAAATGTCCTTAATTTTAGCGGAAAAAACGGATTGTTTCAACCAGTTAAAAAACTTTAATGCTTTTAGTAAAGCTGCATTGGACAAATCTATAACAAATTAAAAACATTTGAAAACATGTTTCAACGAGCATGTACAAAAACGCCGTCAATTTTACATCAGTGATAACAAGAAAAAGTCATAAAAAGAAACATTATCAAAAGATCAGCTACAGTCGTACACTTGATGAACAACTATAATTTTAGAAATAGTTATAACTCTCATGGATTTCAGTTTTAAGATAATAATAAGGTACCTTTCATTTAATCACACTAGAACATATACCAACATGTTTAAACAAACCTGAGCTGTATAAAAATAACATACGGCTGCCCTAGAACGAGCTAAAAAAAATCCGGACTTTTGTAAACCAAACACTTAATTGAAACCGATCTAAAAATACGTAACCAAAGAGTTTAAATTATAAGCAATTCTAATTAAACTTCAATACAAAAAATAAAACCACTCTCTCCGAATATAGTAAATATACGCAAGAAAGATTACAATTCATAAGAAAAGTTTAATTAGACCTTGAAAAACGATAAATTGCAAACGCAAAATTTTTTAGAAATTAGTAAAATCCATTTAGTTATGATAAACTTTCTTACTATGTGCATGTTAATATAAAAGTTTCTGACTATTTTGCAATAACTATTTTGTCCTGACTTTGTGGTAACCCTGACAGTTGTAGTACTTTTTGGGTTAATTAAAGTTGCAAATTCAATCCTAATAAGCTAATCGTTTATCTGGAACAGGCTCTCCCGAAGTGGGCCGCTTTTTTTTAATTTAGGGGACTATAACCTGCAAATGGGTTGAAGGGGGCGTGACAATAAAAAGGGCAACAAATTCAAATTTTCACTGGATACTAAGAAGGTCACGATGAAGAACAAAAATAAAAAAGTGTCTGGCTTATTAAGGGTTTTCTTTTTAATTCATAAAGAAGACCATTTGTTTTTTAATTTCTTCAAAGGGGGCGTTATGAAAACAATTTTGGGGAACACTGAACTTGTAGTGCAACAAAAATTCTCTTTTTGTTACAACAGTTGGAGTTAGAATTAACTGATTTTTAATTAAACAGTGTTGGTGATAACATTTTAAATTTATTGAGTGTTCTCGACAAAACTTTATCAAAATGTTTTTATTTCCAGATTTTTGTGATTATTCAAACATAAAGAACAAATTTCAACAAACGTTCCAAGGATAAACAAAATATATTGACAAACATCTAAAAATAATAAGACAGCAGCACTATTAACTAAAAATACTGTAAAAATGTAATTAAGCATTAGTAGGATGAATCACCAAACTTAAAAGTATATTTGAAATCTTGACACAGTTTAATAATGCATGTGAATTGCACATATACAGCTTAAATACAAAATAAAGAAATATTTTGATGCGTCTTAAAATTTAAATGATGGGTCGCTAATTGAAATATACAGGGTATGCAAACTCATTTTTTCAATTTTTTTTTCCAGGTTTTCCAATTATCTTCCAGGTTTTTAAAAGTACACATTTTTGGGACTATTTTTAGTTTTAAGTCAATTTCTATTAAAGAAACTGTTTAAATAGAATAAAATCATTGGAAAGATACTTTAAAGTTACTTTAAATCTGTTTTTTAATAAAAAAATTTTATGATGAAGACAAATTATATGATAAATTTTTTTGTCAAATCAAAATTTTACAACTGAAAATGTTAAAGTAATTAAAAATTCCAGGTTATTTTAGTCTAAATTGTCAAATTCCAGGTTTTTCCAGGTAAAGTGGCAACCCTGAAAATAAATTACATTTAAAAAATTTTTAGCTGTAATTAACACCTACTCAATATTTTTTTATTTTAAAAACTTTTGAATAATAATGTAACTGATACATTTATAGTATACTAGTTGGCATAAAAAAAAGTAGAGAGTGAAATTAAAAAGTAATAATAGAATATAAGTAGTGTACTTGTTAAGAAAAATATCATAAATTAGTATTTTCAATAACATGGGCAGATAAAATCCAAGTTGGAGATTTTCTCATATTCAATAAAACAAGCGAATGGGAGCAGAAACTGAAATAAAAAAGTTAAAGTTCAAACAAACAAAAGTAAAAAACACCAAAACTAATGAAAGAAATAAGCAACTCTTTCGTTGGATTATCAAATAACTGCAGTTTTACTATAAACTTTTAGTAAAAATTTATCAAATACAGTTTTCTAAACTTTTTAAACTATAATTAACAAGCTATAATGAGTTTCTGCTTTTTTTCTAAGGTTAATGATATTACTGTTCGCACGAAAAATACTTAAGATAAAACAAAACTTTATAAATAACATTTGCTTTCTCTTCTTTATTAGCTGTTTAAAACATAAACTAACAGCTTTTAAAACATTTTTAAATTAGTAAAACACTTTAAATATCTTTTTTGAAGTTACACTTTATAATTTCTATAAACAAACAAGCACAGTATTTTTTTTTTATTTTACCGTTTTTATTTTTTTAAATTGTTGAACCTATTAAGTTTTTTAAACAAAACATTATAACTTAAAAAAAAAAATTGTAATAAGTATCATTACATGTTACAAGCACTAATAACATACCAGGTTGTTAATTATCAAGAGGACTCTGTTTTTCAACCTATTAATTGCGCAGAACATTATATACAAGCTAGTCGAAGTGAGCAGCTGTACAAGAACAAATTATAACTTTGTTTAAATGTTAAAAATTTTTAACTACGTCATAAACGAACTTATGTTTCAAATTTAGCGCGCAAGAAAATTTTCCGCTTTTACTTTTTAAATTTACTACACAAAAAGAGTACCATGATCTTCGTAGTATGTACTACAAATAACGGTTAATAACAGACTAAAGTAAATTGAAAATGACAAACGCTTTAAATAATATATTTCTCAAACAAAATTGCGGTCTTAAAACTTTTTTGTTTTACATGTATTGGATTTGTTTATTGAAATTGGCTGTATCGCAAAATTTAATCAGAATTTGTTGTTCTATGTACAGTATCTTATAGTCCAGGGGTACTGCGGTCCGCGGGAAAAATAACTCTCATGCGTTTCAAGATAATAAATAAACAGTTTATATTTAATCAGAACATACAGTAACCTCTCGCTTATTTACGCACATTGTGTCCACAGAAAAAGTGCGTAAAGATGTGAGATATCGTAAAGATACGAGAGGTACCAAATATACTTCTATAACGGCTGTTTTTTATGTTGATTCTAGTTATAAGCAGACTAGGAACTTTCCCACTTTTAATAATTTGTTTACTTTATTTATAGATTTGAAAAAAAGATATAAAACTATACATATATTAAAAAAAAAGGTTTTAAATTTATGTAAAATAATAATACTTGTAGTAAAAATTTACTAATTTAAACAACAAGTAGATTTTTGCTTTATCTTTGTTTATATGTGACTTATTTGATACTTAACATTTATATTCTATTCTACTTAGCAAATTCAATTTATAATCAAGTATTTGTTTACAATCAAGAAATGGTATGGTGTCTATATTAAAATTTGTTTCTATAGTCTTTAAAAACTTTTTGCATTTAGTGCTGTAATAGATTTCTTCTTTTCAACAAAAATATATAAATTATAAGAAAAATATTTAATAAAATTTGTTTATGTTACTAAATTTTTTTTAATTTGACCTTTGCCAACATAAGGGTAAACTTGTCTTACATTGTATTAAGATATAACAACTAAATGTTTATCAATAAGTAAAGGAACATAAGTTTACAAAGTCTAAAGATATAAAGAGGTGAATTAGCATTTAAAAGCATATTTTAAATTAAAAATTATACAATAAAACTATTTTGTGCAATATTAAAAAGAATTAAAATTTATTATTTTTTAAATTTTTTAGAGTTCTAAAATGCGTAACTAAACGAGAGTGCGTAACGTCACGAGTGCGTAAAGATCCGAGAGGTTACTGTACATTGACATGTTTAAACAAACCTAGGCTGAATAAAAATTACATACTTCAGTACTGCCACAGAAAAAAAAATCCGGACTTTCTTAAACTCTTAATTAAAACCAAAAATACGTAACCAAAGACTTTATAAGTAATTCTAATTAAACACCTTATACAAAAACAAAACTCTCTCCCAAACACACAACAAACATTTCAATTCATCAGAAAAGTTCAATTATAAGAATTAAAGAAACTATTTTAACCAATTGTAGATCAAACAAAACAGTTTTTGGAAGAAAACAAGATTAAAACTAAAAATTACTATTACTTGACTGCTCAACAAATAAAAAGACAACCAAAAATCTTACAAATAAAATAAAACAGAACTTCAAAAAATAAGATATTACACCGTAATAGATGTTAGGTCAAAAATGATAAGAAAAAAACAAGCAAACTAAAGGAAATACATGATAAATAAAACATATCAAATTTTAAATAAATATAATATAGAACTTTAATGTTTTCAATATATTCCTACTTTTAACCAAATAGATCAGTAAAATAGATATATGCTTGTTTGAACAAAGATGATAATATAAATAAAAAATATTTAATCTAAAAAGTTACCATTTTTAAAAGACCAGATTTAAGTCAACGAAAAATTATGATACAAACTAGATGTATGAGGCATAAGTTCAACAATAACTTTAATTTAATTTAATTAAACTTTTAGAAACCTTTAAAAACGAATTAGTCCCTGAAAGTTTTAATAAAGAAGGTTAACATTCAAAATAAAGTTCCCAGAAAGTTATGTTGTTCAATTTTACTTCTTAGTATGGCATATTTAAATTGTCTAAACACCCACAAAATATCTTTTGTAAGCAGAAAAAAAACTAACTAATCGACATGAAAATTTGTGAAAGACTGAAAGGTTTTTATTGCATTAACCATACTGGTTTAAACTATTAAGTTTTTCAAACAAAACACTATAACTTAAAAAAGATATAATTGTAATAAGTATCATTACATGTTACATGCACTAATAACATACCAGGTTATTTATTATTAAATAAAATACACATTACTTTTAATGTTAAACAAGTAAATACTTAATTTTTGATATCTAATTTAACAAACACATACAGGGTTGCAACATTTTTTCTAGGTATCTAAAATTACATGTTTTGTAGTCTATTTTAGTTTAAAATTGAGTTTAAGATGAAAAACTGTGTTAAATTAGTTCAACAAACTTAAAAAGATCTATCAAGGCTTCTTTTAATGTGTTTATATAAATTTTCATGAGGACAAATTTTTTTATCTATTTTATTTTTGGAGTCAACTTAAAACTTTACTATTAACATGTAAAAGTTGTTTAAAATTCCAGGTTTTTTGGTGATTTTTTGTTCAAATTCCAAAGTTTTTTTTTTTAAATTACTTAAATTTCAGGTTTTTTAGTTTAATAGTCAAATTCCTGGTTTTCAAGGATTCCAGGTTATTTGATAATTTATTTTTAAAAATATAAGAAGTAAACTGCTTATGCTCAAAAAACTGAAAAAAAAAACAGATTGGCTTTCTGGAATTGCTAGTATTTTATTACAATTGCCTAGAAAAACTGCATCTTATTTGTTTTAAATAATTCGAATCATTTAATTTAATCCTTCAATTCGGCACCCAAGCATTTCGCGAAGAATCCGTAGAACTCGGCACCATCTTCAATCTGAAATAAACGAGACTAATTAATATTTTATAAATTAGAACAAAAATTAAGGATAACTTTATCATCTAGTATTTTTATAAACAATGTTCTTAATAAAAATGATTTTTATACAGTTAAAGTTTACTTTTGTAAAAGTTGTGTAACACGTAACGTACTAATTTTATCAACGTTTCGTTGGATGTCAAAACATTATTATAATTAAATAAATATACAGTTAAAAGTTTAGTGTACCAAAAGTTTTTTTTTACCTTGTACAGCTGTCCCAGAGCTTACGTTTAGTAATTGAAATTAACTGGATAATAAACTATAGTACTTTATTTGAACAACATAGTTTATTTTACAATTATTAGTTTATTAAAAAACAATAAGTTGTCATAACTTGAAAAAAATAGTAGAAAAACATAAAAATATCAAGTATTAATCATTTACATCTGTTAAAAAAAATCAAGTACTTCAAGCTTGAACAAGAAAATTTAATTGTTTGTGACGAAAGCCAGAACTACGACGTCGCAACGCTCGTTTTTAACTTCACGGTTCAGCTAGTTCCCGAACCTCCAAGGCCACTGTCTTCTCATTTGAGTGCAAACTCCTTTTGACTTTGCCTTCGGTTTCTTCTCTTTGTTGGTGACACAATGGCACGCTGAAGAATACCTGTTGGAATTTAGTCGTAGTTACGAGGAGTTTTGTCATTAAGCTTCGTGTTTTTGTTCATTTGATAATGTCAGCTCGGATTCATACATACTTTTATTTTTAATTTTAGAATTGTAAAAGAAATCAAAAAACTTAATCTGCGTTCAAATTGCAAAGTTGTAAAAACCTGAAATGAACGTTCTTTCCCGAGTTGTCCTTGATGTCAACTCCCGTGTACACCGGCCTGTTCTCGTAACCCTCCAATATTTCACACGTCACCGGATTGTAACAGTACATTCCGCAAACTATCACGTCAAGGTGGTTGTGCTGCATATGTCTGTGTTTAAACAATGTTTTAAATTTTAAACCAACTCCAATCGTGCTTGTTGCTCAAGAGACTAGCAATCAAGCAAAACATTTTTCTTAACACTCTGCTTTTTAGCCAGAATAAGATGATAAATGTTGCATGTAGTGCTTGTTTATGTTTTAAAAGGCACTCACGAACAACGGTATTTCACGTGGGTGTACGGTGCCAACGCGAACTCGTCTTCGTCCAGGGGCGGGATTGTCTCGAAGCTGGAAAGATGAGAAAGTTTATACGAGAAATGTAGCGAGTAAAAAGCAAGCTGAAATAGTTAAACGTTTTAACAGTAACTCAGTTTGTAACTTGCAAGCATCAAAATCAGTTAAATCCAAAGATTATTTTATTTTTTTTAATATTCATTACCTTTGGCAGTATTCGAGGAGGTTTTGCTGCGTACGGGGATCGAACCGTCTGAGAAGCAACTCGTACGTTCCCTTGTTGAACTTGAATGCCTGCCCTGTCGTCAACACAATGTCATTTTTATATAAGAAACAGCTCTAATAGATTTCACTTAACTTTGAAAACAAAAATCAACAAACTTCAACCTGTGGTCAGTGCGGAAAATGCGATCAGAATCTTCATCGGCTGGACGGCTGAGAGGAGCGTTTGGCTTGAAGTGAAAGCTTGAGACTGTGACGTCATCAATGAGATGAGCAGGACTGGAAGGATCAGTTTCATCATTTTTTTAATGAGTCTGTGATTAAAATTAAATTTACAAGCATAAACTACTTACTTGATAAATAAATAAATATTTTAACAGTTTTTAGTTACCTTTTAAAAAAACCGTTCAGTGGAGGTTTTCAAACTTACTTGTTTTGGTTTAAGGTTGCTTGCTTATATATTTTTCTACAGCACTGTTAAACAATGGAAGATTATAAAATACTTAGAAACTATTCTTTAGTTTATCTCAAATAATAAATTACGAGAAACGTTGTTTTAGAGTAAGTCAGTATGTTCGTGTTTTACACTTATACAAAGAACATTTAAAAATGCAGATTTTATATTCTGTTCACAATATACAGTTAGCTTAAAATAATCTAAGCAATGATAGATTGTAAAATAAGTATCTAAGTTTTAAGTGTGTTAGATGCTAATTATTGTATTCTAATCTGGTAGTAATAAGTTACAAAAATTTGTTTTACAATAAATAACTATGTCACATAATGTAGCTAAAATATTCTTTTAGAATTTCGATAAAAACTACTCACTCAATTTAAACAATAAATTTATTGATTAAATAAATTTTATAATCCATAATTTATTGTTTTTACAGACAGTTTAAAAACTATTTATTTTGATAACATTTTACAATTTAAAAATGCAAAACACAATCAATTCTTTTAAAACTCTAAAATACAATAAGTTTAGAAAAATGTCTTTTAATCAATGTTTAATATACTTATTTCGATTTATTTTTGTAAAGAATCCAAAACAAACGTAACTTTTTAAAGCTTTTAGACAATTTAAATTCAAGATCGTACCTAATAATACATAGTTCATTCAAAATCAGTTAAATCCAAAGATTATTTTATTTTTTTAAATATTCATTACCTATGGCAGTATTCGAGGAGGTTTTGCTGCGTACGGGGATCGAACCGTCTGAGAAGCAACTCGTACGTTGCCTTGTTGAACTTGAATGCCTGCCCTGTCGTCAACACAATGTAATTTTAAAAAAAGAAACAGCTCTAATAGATTTCACTTAACTTTAAAAAACTTAATTCAACAAACTTCAACCTGTGGTCAGTGCGGAAAATGCGATCAGAATCTTCATCGGCTGGACGGCTGAGAGGAGCGTTTGGCTTGAGGTGAAAGCTTGAGACTGTGACGTCATAAGGGAGATGAGCAGGACTGGAAGGATCAGTTTCATCATTTTTATTATGAGTCTGTTATTAAAATTAAATTTACAAGCACAAACCACTTACTTGATAAATAAATATTTTAACAGTTTTTAGTTACCTTTTAAAAAAAACCGTTCAGTGGAGGTTTTCAAACTTACTTGTTTTGGTTTTAGCTTGCTTGCTTATATATTTTTCTACAGCACTGTTTAACAATGGAAGATTATAAAATACTTTGAAACTATTCTCTAGTTTATCTCAAATAATAAATTACGAGAATCGTTGTTTTACAGTAAGTCAGTATGTTCGTATTTTACACTTATACAAAAAACATTTAAAAATGCAGATTTTGTATACTGTTTACAATATACAGTTAGCTTAAAATTATGTACACAAAGGTAGGTTGTAGAATAAGTATCTAAGTTTTAAGTGTGTTAGATGCTAATTATTCTGGTAGTAATAAGTTACAAAAATTTGTTTTACAATGAAAAACTATGTCACATAATGTAGCTAAAATATTCTTTTAAAATTTTGATTAAGAACTACTCACTCAATTTAAACAATAAATTTAATGATTAAAAAAATTTTATAATCCATAATTTATTGTTTTTACAGACAGTTTAGAAAGTAATATACTTTAATAACGTTTTACTATTCGAAAATTCAAAACACAATCAACCTTTTTAAGACTCTAAAATACAATAAGTTTAGAAAAACGATCTTTAATCAAAGTTTAATATACTTATTTCGATTTATTTTTGTAAAGACTCAAAAAAAACTAACTTTTTATAGCTTACAAACAATTTAAATTTAAAATTGTACCTAGTAATACACTTTTTGTATAGCTGGTATTGAGTTAAATATAATCTTTACACAGTGTATTCATTGAATTGTGATTCTTAGCATTTATATATATATGTTTTACATATGTTGTTTTTACTTTATTATTCTAAAACAATACTTACAGTTAGCCGATCATTCGTGAAGTCATACTTGAAAATAGTGCTTGGCATGGAAGTAGAACTGAACGAGAACAGCAAGTAATCGCATTCTCTCTTTCCCGTCAACGAATGAACGCACCCCACTTCAATTGGAATCGTTTTCAGGAACTTTCCGGTTTCCAAATCGTGAACTTGCAGAACATGCTGCAAAGGTGATGCTGGTGTTAACAAAAACTAAAAACAGAATTTATAAAAATCGAGGTGTGTATAAACGCCTTTAATCTGAAAGGTGACACATGTTATTTACCCTAAAGAAATATATTGAATAGCTTATCTAAAATGTAAAAAAGACATAATATATTTTTAATGTTCTGATGCAGATTATTTTTCAAATACAAAAATGGATTTGAAACTTACATTCTTGAAGAATTGAATTAAATGAAAACTGAGTTTTGTTGGATTTTTTATGCAACAAGGTAAACAATGTGAATTAACATTGGTCCTTAGAAGAGTAAGCTTAGCTTTTAAAACCTAAAATAACTACAAGAATTTTCAAAACTAATAAAATTAACATTCAAGAAACTAATATTTTACTTTTCAGAACATATTTTACATTTAATTTTAGCAAAACTTAATTAATATTGTTTAAGCATTTTTTGTTCTTTATTTTTATAATCTTGCTTGATGATATTAGTTTAACATATGCTTTCAAAGCTTATATAATGAAAATTATCCGAATTATATTACTGTATAACTTGTTTTGAAACTTTAATACCTATTTCTTTTGTTCTAAGTGTATACTATTGTGAAGTATTTTCTCATTTTATTCTTATATATTTTATGTAATTAAAAGCAAATTATAAAGTATAAAGCCATTGTAAATAATTTTGCTACGGAAGTTTCGAAATTACAGTAAATTGTGAGAGAAAATTAACTTTGTTTCTGATTATCCAATTTTAGTATATAGAAATAACTTAATTTTTGAATTTTAGAAGCAGTCGTATTTTATAATTTAAAAAAAAAAAGTTTTCAATTACACAAACAGTATCGAAAAATGCATCACAACAAAATAATTTATATATCTTTGAAAAAGAAAAACAAGTTACAAAAAAATTAATTGTTACAGTTTTAAACAAAGCTTAAAAAACAAATAACTTTAAATTTTACCTTAACATCCCTCAAGTAGCACAAAACCATACAGTTGTTGTTGATGACTTTTGCAGATTTTAATACATCAACGTCATGTTCTTTAACTATCGTCTGCCAGTTTTCCTGATAGAAAATGTACAAAAATAAGTTATAATTTGTGTATTTGCAATTTACTCTACTACAGGGCTTGTTTTATCAAACTGTAGTTAGTATTAAAACTAGTTATTTAGTTATTGATTTTAAAACAAATAATAACTTAATTAAAAACAAATTAAAAAAAATCACTTGCTGACTTTGACAACATATTTTGTTTTTATTTATTTAATAGTTTTAGTTTTCATTGTTGCTTTGATAATTGTCTAGTCATGGTAGTTTTTATACCTTGGTCAAAAATTTAAACTGGCTTTTTACAGAAATGGTTCGTGCGCTTTTCTATGAATTATATGTTTATACTTCTTGTGTATGAAAGCTATGAAATAGCATCAAACCCCTCAATATATTGTTGATAATATTGGCCTATAGTATGATCAAGATTAAATAGCCTAAGTTTTCTTTTTAATTTGTATCAACCACTGGATTTTGATCTTGTAATCAGCTTTTAAAGCCATAAATATGAAAAATATACCTTTAAGTTAACTTTTTTAGTTAAGGATAGAACTATATGGTTCATGTGTGTCAGGTACAATTTCAAAATCTGATAGGTAACTCATAATTTCAAAGTGTCAGGGTTGTTACTGGTTTTATAACAAATTTCTTCTTGGTCTTTAGAATCTAAAAAATCTGTAGTTGACTTTCAAATGTGTTTTGTATTAACTAAAATTTTAGTAACACTATTGACCAAAAACATTTTGTTGTATAATTTGAGTTATTTTACACCATAACAAGGTTTCTACTTTTCAGGATATTTGAAGCTTTTGAAAATCTCAGGACAAATGAGGTTGAATCAAGATATTTTGAAGTTTTTGAAAATCTCAGGACAGCTAAGAATAAATCAAGACAAGTTAAAGTTTATGTAAATCTCAGGACATCTAAAGATGACACAAGATCTTGACTTCACTACAGGTTTTTTATACCTATAGATTGGCAATCCTATAAAAATGTGTTTAAAACTGGGTTTTTCTGTTTTGTGTTCAAAGTTATAAAATATCAAGTTTTAAAAATAAAATTGTAGATAAATTCATAACATTTTGTAATATTGTTACCTAAAAATACCCCTTGCAAGGTTATAACTGCCAATATCAATAAATATATTTTGAATATTTGATACTGATTACATAAACTATTTAAATTATTTTTTTCCATCAAGAAACAAAACATTTTGCACTTAAAACATGCGCCACCTTATGTGCTCACAATTTTTTTTCAGACTAGAGATAGAAATGATAACATTTGTAATTAAATTTATGAACAAACTAAATTTTAAATTCTAGTCTTAAATTAAATTCCAAAAATTTAATATATTATTCTTCAATTCATGGTTGCCACATACTCAGGATGACTCAGGCCAGTTTTGTTGAAAATTTTATGCTTTAGATTTCAAAGATGTCAGGACAGTTTAAGGGGGTGCAGGACTATTCAAACTCTAACAATTCAAGTTTTTGTTTTAATTTATAGGGCCACAACTCACAATATAATAAATATTTGAAAAAAAAAAAACTAAAAAATTCCAATGAAGGTGTAATCAAAACCTACAGTTAGTTTTTTTGAAAAGTCTTAAATATTTTTTTGAGCTATGGCTACAAAAAGTTTTTAATTCTAGGAGTTTAAAACCTCTTCATTCCCAGATATTATTTAAAAAGAAAAAGTGTTAGTTAGATATACATATGTTTTTTTTTTATTTGTTACACTTTAAGTTATGGCACTTTAAACACATATTTTTCAAATTTGAATGTTTGTACTTGATTTGTCATGTCACCAGTAAAAAGTCGGTCAGGACAATCTTTATTGCAAACCTTATATTTTGTTTTAAATTTTATAATTTGTAATTAAATTTGGTCAAAAGAGTTTTAATTGATAGTACAGACTTTCTTCTTTTGCTATGTAATAAATATTTATAAATGCAATAACAATTTTTAATCAGACATTTTAAATTCTTATAAAATTGTGCTTACAAAAGTTTACTTATATTTTAAGGTGTTTACAGTTGAGATTTAATGGTACTTCCATATATATCCAACATTATTTAGGCTATTTTGTCAGAATATGAACCTATATACTGTAGTCAAAACTTATTATGGTCTTGAATTATATACTTACTTAGAGTTGAACTTTTATTAAGGACATAGGGGGGTCCCAAATTTTTTCTACTAAAAATAACATTGGATCTTATTTGAAAGATAAAAGTAAAATCTACAGGCCAGTTTTTAGAGAATTAAAAATATTATTCAACTTTTGAGATATTGTAATTTTTATAAAAAGTTTCCGATACAAGCATATGGACTGAAAGTTTTTTGGGGTCAATTTTTGGTTTTTCGTAAAATGACACTAATAACTAAACAAATTTTCGAAATAAGTTATTGTTACATTTAAATGGAATATTTTTTATATGTTTCAGCCTAATGATTTAATAGTGTTAGTGTTAATATATATTTATTATTTTCATATCTCACCCTCCTCCCCTGATGTTAGCCGTGCACCAAATTCCCCCAAAGTGCTTCATCCACAGACATCTGGTTATACTGAACTTGTTCATAACGGATCAATTGAATCCACCGTATCCGTACAACACACACGGGTTGTTATAGTCCAATTTCACATCCTGTGTAGTTAAAAATCTGCACATTCTTTATTTTGCTTACAGTGTGCACTCAAATTGTTGTACTATCTCCGTCAGACTTTATATCATATGTGTTTACATATGTTTTATATATTTAATAGATAAACAACAAATCAATGGGTGTTTGTACAGAATAAGTTGGTTTTAAACTTTACGAACTTTTTTACCGAAGTGGCAAAAGACCATGTAACTTTTACTATTACTTTATGCAAATGATATCAAAGTTATATATAAACTAACAAGTTATAACTAATTGATAGCTAATTTGTAAAACAGTCTCTGTTGAAAAATAATGTTTAAAATGACAAGTAGTAATACCAGTTAAACATTGATAGTTTAAACTTCAGAACAAAACAGTAATATAATCTTCACACTTATTTTATTCTACTTCCATATGATAACAGGTATTTGAAATATTAATTCATTTAACATCTAGATAGGTACAAAACTGCGAAATACAATAATAAAGTAACCAACCTTTTTTAAGTTATTTTACATTATACTAAAAATGATTTAGTTTAAAATACCGCAGCATAAAACTTTTTTTTCTTTTTAAAACTAAAAAATGTGCTTATCTATAAAAGCAATTTTGTGTAGTTTAACTTTAAATTAACCTTTCTGTGTGAAATAAACATGGGGACTTTAGTACCGTCCTTGCTCTCATAAAACACTTGAGTTGTTGTCAATTCGTCTGTGTCTATACCTTTTAACTGACTCTTGCGGAAAACCTTTGTAAAATTTTTAAAGTATATAAAAATGAACTAATTATCACCCAACATATTTTACATACTACACCTTTAAAACAGATATACTAGTTGTTTTAACTTGTTTAAGTTTAAAAGACGTAATTTAAACAAAGGTAGAAAAGTTTTATTGTCAATTACGACAATTTTAAATGTCCTTTGAAATAAAAACGGGTATTGGTAAATAAACAGTTAGCTGATCATTTGTGAAGTTGTTTCTTTTTTACCTATAACCACTTTATTCATTGAATTGTGATTCTTAGCATTTATATATATATGTTTTACATATGTTGTTTTTACTTTATTATTCTAAAACAATACTTACAGTTAGCCGATCATTCGTGAAGTCATACTTGAAAATAGTGCTTGGCATGGAAGTAGAACTGAACGAGAACAGCAAGTAATCGCATTCTCTCTTTCCCGTCAACGAATGAACGCACCCCACTTCAATTGGAATCGTTTTCAGGAACTTTCCGGTTTCCAAATCGTGAACTTGCAGAACATGCTGCAAAGGTGATGCTGGTGTTAACAAAAACTAAAAACAGAATTTATAAAAATCGAAGTGTGTATAAACGCCTTTAATCTGAAAGGTGACACATGTTATTTACCCTAAAGAAATATATTGAATAGCTTATCTAAAATGTAAAAAAGACATAATATATTTTTAATGTTCTGATGCAGATTATTTTTCAAATACAAAAATGGATTTGAAACTTACATTCTTGAAGAATTGAATTAAATGAAAACTGAGTTTTGTTGGATTTTTTATGCAACAAGGTAAACAATGTGAATTAACATTGGTCCTTAGAAGAGTAAGCTTAGCTTTTAAAACCTAAAATAACTACAAGAATTTTCAAAACTAATAAAATTAACATTCAAGAAACTAATATTTTACTTTTCAGAACATATTTTACATTTAATTTTAGCAAAACTTAATTAATATTGTTTAAGCATTTTTTGTTCTTTATTTTTATAATCTTGCTTGATGATATTAGTTTAACATATGCTTTCAAAGCTTATATAATGAAAATTATCCGAATTATATTACTGTATAACTTGTTTTGAAACTTTAATACCTATTTCTTTTGTTTTAAGTGTATACTATTGTGAAGTATTTTCTCATTTTATTCTTATATATTTTATGTAATTAAAAGCAAATTATAAAGTATAAAGCCATTGTAAATAATTTTGCTACGGAAGTTTCGAAATTACAGTAAATTGTGAGAGAAAATTAACTTTGTTTCTGATTATCCAATTTTAGTATATAGAAATAACTTAATTTTTGAATTTTAGAAGCAGTCGTATTTTATAATTAAAAAAAAAAAGTTTTCAATTACACAAACAGTATCGAAAAATGCATCACAACAAAATAATTTATATATCTTTGAAAAAGAAAAACAAGTTACAAAAAAATTAATTGTTACAGTTTTAAACAAAGCTTAAAAAACAAATAACTTTAAATTTTACCTTAACATCCCTCAAGTAGCACAAAACCATACAGTTGTTGTTGATGACTTTTGCAGATTTTAATACATCAACGTCATGTTCTTTAACTATCGTCTGCCAGTTTTCCTGATAGAAAATGTACAAAAATAAGTTATAATTTGTGTATTTGCAATTTACTCTACTACAGGGCTCGTTTTATCAAACTGTAGTTAGTATTAAAACTAGTTATTTAGTTATTGATTTTAAAACAAATAATAACTTAATTAAAAACAAATTAAAAAAAATCACTTGCTGACTTTGACAACATATTTTGTTTTTATTTATTTAATAGTTTTAGTTTTCATTGTTGCTTTGATAATTGTCTAGTCATGGTAGTTTTTATACCTTGGTCAAAAATTTAAACTGGCTTTTTACAGAAATGGTTCGTGCGCTTTTCTATGAATTATATGTTTATACTTCTTGTGTATGAAAGCTATGAAATAGCATCAAACCCCTCAATATATTGTTGATAATATTGGCCTATAGTATGATCAAGATTAAATAGCCTAAGTTTTCTTTTTAATTTGTATCAACCACTGGATTTTGATCTTGTAATCAGCTTTTAAAGCCATAAATATGAAAAATATACCTTTAAGTTAACATTTTTAGTTAAGGATAGAACTATATGGTTCATGTGTGTCAGGTACAATTTCAAAATCTGATAGGTAACTCATAATTTCAAAGTGTCAGGGTTGTTACTGGTTTTATAACAAATTTCTTCTTGGTCTTTAGAATCTAAAAAATCTGTAGTTGACTTTCAAATGTGTTTTGTATTAACTAAAATTTTAGTAACACTATTGACCAAAAACATTTTGTTGTATAATTTGAGTTATTTTACACCATAACAAGGTTTCTACTTTTCAGGATATTTGAAGCTTTTGAAAATCTCAGGACAAATGAGGTTGAATCAAGATATTTTGAAGTTTTTGAAAATCTCAGGACAGCTAAGAATAAATCAAGACAAGTTAAAGTTTATGTAAATCTCAGGACATCTAAAGATGACACAAGATCTTGACTTCACTACAGGTTTTTTATACCTATAGATTGGCAATCCTATAAAAATGTGTTTAAAACTGGGTTTTTCTGTTTTGTGTTCAAAGTTATAAAATATCAAGTTTTAAAAATAATATTGTAGATAAATTCATAACATTTTGTAATATTGTTACCTAAAAATACCCCTTGCAAGGTTATAACTGCCAATATCAATAAATATATTTTGAATATTTGATACTGATTACATAAACTATTTAAATTATTTTTTTCCATCAAGAAACAAAACATTTTGCACTTAAAACATGCGCCACCTTATGTGCTCACAATTTTTTTTCAGACTAGAGATAGAAATGATAACATTTGTAATTAAATTTATGAACAAACTAAATTTTAAATTCTAGTCTTAAATTAAATTCCAAAAATTTAATATATTATTCTTCAATTCATGGTTGCCACATACTCAGGATGACTCAGGCCAGTTTTGTTGAAAATTTTATGCTTTAGATTTCAAAGATGTCAGGACAGTTTAAGGGGGTGCAGGACTATTCAAACTCTAACAATTCAAGTTTTTGTTTTAATTTATAGGGCCACAACTCACAATATAATAAATATTTGAAAAAAAAAAACTAAAAAATTCCAATGAAGGTGTAATCAAAACCTACAGTTAGTTTTTTTGAAAAGTCTTAAATATTTTTTGAGCTATGGCTACAAAAAGTTTTTAATTCTAGGAGTTTAAAACCTCTTCATTCCCAGATATTATTTAAAAAGAAAAAGTGTTAGTTAGATATACATATGTTTTTTTTTTATTTGTTACACTTTAAGTTATGGCACTTTAAACACATATTTTTCAAATTTGAATGTTTGTACTTGATTTGTCATGTCACCAGTAAAAAGTCGGTCAGGACAATCTTTATTGCAAACCTTATATTTTGTTTTAAATTTTATAATTTGTAATTAAATTTGGTCAAAAGAGTTTTAATTGATAGTACAGACTTTCTTCTTTTGCTATGTAATAAATATTTATAAATGCAATAACAATTTTTAATCAGACATTTTAAATTCTTATAAAATTGTGCTTACAAAAGTTTACTTATATTTTAAGGTGTTTACAGTTGAGATTTAATGGTACTTCCATATATATCCAACATTATTTAGGCTATTTTGTCAGAATATGAACCTATATACTGTAGTCAAAACTTATTATGGTCTTGAATTATATACTTACTTAGAGTTGAACTTTTATTAAGGACATAGGGGGGTCCCAAATTTTTTCTACTAAAAATAACATTGGATCTTATTTGAAAGATAAAAGTAAAATCTACAGGCCAGTTTTTAGAGAATTAAAAATATTATTCAACTTTTGAGATATTGTAATTTTTATAAAAAGTTTCCGATACAAGCATATGGACTGAAAGTTTTTTGGGGTCAATTTTGTTGGAATTTAAAAAAACCGCTAACAACCTATCTTCTTCATTTTTTGAGATAGAGACCTCAAATTTTTCTGAAACATTCCTTTTATAGTTTAAAATACTTTGAATGTTGGAATTTGAAAAATATTAAAAGGTAAAAATTTTAGATAAATAAAACATAAAAAATTGGTGTTTTTTTTTTTGATAAAATTTAATTTTACAAATTAAAAAAAATTCCTTCATTCAAAATAATTTTGGTTTGTTATTTTTCCCAAAACCAGTGGCTACCCTGCTCAAGATTTTTTGAAGAAAGATAAATTTTACACTCTTAAAACCTCGTTAAAGCTTTTTTTTATAAATGTTGACTAAGATATAGTTTAAATATTTTGTTATTTTAAAACCAATTTTGTAGATGAGCTAGCAGAACTATTATTTTTGAAAAGTTAAAACTAACTTTTTTAAGGGCTTAACAAACTCAGGATGACTCAGGACAGTTTTTTTAACTCAACAAGTTGCAACCCTGATAAAATAAATTTTAAGTAATGCAAATTTTCAAATTGCCCAGATGTGTTGGTCACCGTACAGCCCGATGGTAGTTGAAAATAACCAATGTTTACTAAGTTAAAGTAGAATTTGGCCCACAAGTATGTAAATATGGCTTGCTAAACAAAATTTTTAAAATGAGATAGATATTTTTGTATTGAAAATATATTCAATTTAATTACAAACATTTAAGATAATTTTTTTTAAGTTTGGGACAGGGTTTCCCAAAATTTGTTTTAAATTGCCCAAAGAAATATAAAAAGTCATGACCCCCTTCAACAAGATTACTCAAAAACTATGTAAAAATTAACCTAAGACCTTTTTTTGCTCTTCATGTGCAACTCAAGAATACCTAGTGTAAGTTTTAAATTATGACCTCATGGCCACCTGTAGCTCCTTTGCTGCTCATAGCCCCCCTTTTACCCATTTATTGTTTGTGACCTTGATAGTTGAATACCTTGAATAAATTTTCAAAAAATTAAATCTATGGCTCATTGAGGAGAAATTTCCCAACACATGGATCACTTACCCACCTTTAATTTATACCAAAATAATAAGGGGTCCTTTAATTTTTTATTACATAAGTTATTTTTTCCTTTAAATGGAATTATTGAAGTATAAACTGTATATATGCTTTGAGATGATTTTAGTAAATTTCTTGTACAAACCTATGGATGATATAAAGTTATTTTGTTAGTTTTCTAAGAAATTAAAAAAATTTAAATGATGGCTATGTTTACATCAATAAAGCAATTGAGAACAACAATTTTGGGAGTGTAACATATTACAGCTTTTATAAAGAAGTATCAGAACTATTTACAAAAATTCAAAATGTTTCATTAAAAGAAGTAAAAAAGTTTCAATTATATTAATATTGATGTCAATACTTTTACATAAAAATTGCTCCCTCAAAAATTTTTTTTTTAATGAAAAATAACATTAAACAATTTGATTTTTGTTTTGTTTTTGAGCTTTTACACTATTGTTTTTTAAATTAATAATATTGAATATTAGTTGATACTTTTAGGGTTAATATAATGGGCTGAATTTAGTGACAAAAATGTTTTATTCCATATAGCATATGTTGAGTCTTTTTTTTCTATAATTTAAATTATTGGTTTTGTTTTACCAAATAATTTCTAGAATATTCATATATTAGTTGTTTGGCGCCTTCCTTTATTTTGGCGCCTTCCTTGTTTTGGCGGAAATTTTAAAAAGTAAAAACTTATTATGACGTCATTACTTTAACTAATAAATTTTTTGAATAATAAAATCTTCATTTGAAGGCAACCACCTTGATAGTCACTTGTTAATTTTTTTAATTAAGTATTTATTCTATTATTAAGTTAGCATTTGTACTAATTTCAAAATGTTATTGACAAGATAAAGAATAAATATAAATGTATGTAATAAAGCCCATTTTAATTAAATTATCCAAAACATTATTTCTTGTTTGTTTACTTTTGTTCTTTTGTCAAATAATATTTTAATTTGAAGCTATGCAATATATTTTATGTTACTTTGTGTCTACAGATGATTTTATAAACAGTATGTATAGTCCTTATGGGTCATCAACAGAAACAGAACTAAGTGCAAAGTTTTCCAAGCTTCAAAGTTTTGGAAGCTTAAAACAATGAGTAAGTTTTTTTTGGAACACAAAGCTTTATATAAAGTTTTTTTTAATTTCATAAAAACCTATGGATCATAACTTAAAACAATTAGAACTTCAAAGAAATTCTAATTACATAAATTTAAGATAATTATTTTTAAGCTTGGGACTGGGTTTCCCAAAATTTGTTTTAAATGGCCTAAAGAATTAAAAAAAGTCATGACCCCCTTCAACAAGATTACTCAAAAACTACTGTAAAAATCAACCTAAGACCTGTTTTTGCTCTTCATGTGCAACTCAAGAATACCTAGTGTAAGTTTTAAATTATGACAACATGGCCCACCTGTGGCTACTTTGCTGCTCATAGCCCCCCTTTTACCCATTTACTGTTTGTGACCCCCTGAGTATCTGTCATGTGCCACTTGGCCCACTTTGGGAAGCCTTGGTTTAGGATAACTATTTTTAAAGCTTGTTACATAACAAAACTAATAAAACAAAAATATTATAGATTGTTCAATGTTATTTCAAAGTTAATTTATGACAATCTTTATAACTATTTTAAGTGATTCAAATAATTAACAAAAAAAAACCATATCATTTATATAAATTAACATTATTCATAAAAAACAAAACTTTTTAGAGATAAACTACCCATCTCAAAAGAAGATCAGAAAATGTTAAGATGAAAAGAAGGGAATGACCACATAAGTCAAATAAGGTCAGTTCTTTTTATTTAAAAAATTGTAGTGTTTTTCATCTTTGGTTGGAAATTATTTTAAAGATGTAACTTTATTGATAGAAAAATTTGATTAAAATTAAGAAATATAACAAATTAATTCCAGGAGAAAACTTCAAAAACATTATTGAACCCCTTTAAAAAAGATCTTAAATTCATATCAGATATTTTTTTCATAATTGAATTTGTCTTGAAGTTAATTTAAATTTTGTTAGAGCAGAAAATGTTATTGTCTAATTAATGCTAGCATTTATAAATATTCTGTGATTAAAAATAGTTAGATTTACTAATTTATTAATTTTGTATATTTAAGGAATAGTACTTATAGAAAAAACAACTTAATAACACTAATAAAATTAAGCAGGTTTAAATAAGTAGACCAGTGTTTGAAAAGTCATTGATGTCAAGTGTGGTTAGAAAACTTTTGTATTTTTTTTTTTGACAATTCTTAAATTATTTATTTTAAGCATAAAATCTAATTTTCAGTTTGACTTACTTAATTGAAAAAATGTTTATCCATTTTCTCTAATATTAAACAATCATTTTGTCAAAATGTTCTAGGAAGAAAATGAGATGGAGGAAAGAGCGACTTCAGGATTGCAACCCGTCACGTTGGAAGTTCTCAAAATGGAGTGAAACCTGAACTTAAAGGAGGAGCTAGAAAGATAACCAAGTAAGATTACAATGTATAGAAGAATATTTCTAAAACTATTATTTAGTTTTAAACCCAGTATATTTCTGATAGCAATTTAAAGTGTCTATAAGTAAGAGCTTGAATAAACAGGTCTGTCACATACTAAGGGTATTGTTATACGTGTAAAATTCTATACTATACATATTATGATAATATACTACATATTTGATATAAAATAGTAAAAAGTATATTACTCTGTATAATGTTTTAAAAGTGTACTTTAAAATAATATTTAATATAAAAATACAAAAGATTAGTTTTAATACCTTCTGTATTAGAAGAAAATTGGATAAAAAGGCTTACTGATTACCATAGTTGCCACTGTCTAGTTTATACCTTTTATGTTGTTTTAAAACTCAGCGAAGGTTTCTAAAAATCCTGGAACTTATCATAGTAGGAAAAAAATTAGACAAGAAATCTGAAATTTCAAACAAAAATAACTAAAAACCTGGAATTTCTAATTTTTTTTTATATAATATGCATATTTTAATATTAATGTCTATAAATTTTAAAGCGGTTTTGTTAAAGTTTAAGTTCTATTTCATATTTTGCAGCAAGATGTGTTAGGCGCCAATAATTTTTCAAAACGTTTAAATATTTTTGCGCCATTGACTATTTGAAGATTTAAAAAACTGGCGCGAATAATTTTAAACTTTTAGCGCGATTTTTTAAGAGGCAAATTTAAAAATTAATAATTTTAAAAGCCGCTGACGTCACTATTATTTTTTGAATAAAATTTCATAGATATGTAGCAATGTCCGACTCCGGCCCTTTACTTTCAAGCCCAAAGCTTTACTTATATAAAACTTAATTTATTGTTATTATAACTGATATGTTTTTTTATACAAAACTAAATTTTATTACTTGAATAAATTACAAATAATGCAATTAACCAAACGACTTTAGTCAATGTAAAACTAAAGATTAATATTAATTATGTACTTATCTTAACTGTTTATTAAATAGTTTTAACAAAATAGTATTTTGGTTATTTAATTTTAAACTCAATACTTATAATTCTATATAAGAAATTTGTCGGATTTCAACAATTAATTGCTTTTATAATAATTTTAATTCTTATGATTTCTACATAGAACTATAAAAGAATAGAATATTTTTTTTGTATCAAGTATAAGATTAGTAATATAACAAATTTATGACTTATCAAAAATAAAATATGTTGCTTGTTTTGATGTATATTAAGACAATATATAAATAGGATATTTTATTGTAAATAAATAACTAGTGACTAAGATATGTCAGTTTTGTGGTAGTTACTTTTTGTGGTCATTTGAGCTTCTTTTTTAGATATGGCTATTAATTCACATACCATAACTGGTATCATGAATATGGTGTACTTAATCGTTTATGGTATTTAATGTTTATTCTAATGATCACTTTTAAAGTTTTAAATATAGCCTATTAAGTAATAGCATGTATAATACTGATTCTAAACGTTAATGATGTTTCCGAGTTGTAAAAAATCCTTTATTAACAAATATATTTTCTTAATTTGTTGACTAATTTAAGTTGTTACATAATCATTATATTTGTGCTAATTGTTATAAAAATGTTGTCTGTTTATGCTAGTTTAAGCCTATTTTTAATATATATCTTATCTTCTAAAATATAAGATTTTAAGAGGTTATCAAATAACCTGGGTATCTCGAAAACCAGGAATTCAATTATTAAACTAAAAAACCTGGAATTTAAGTAATTTTGATAAAAAAAAAACTTTGGAATTTGAACAAAAAATCACCAAAAAACCCGGAATTTTAAACAACTTTTACATGCTAATAGTAAAATTCATGTTGACTCCAAAAATGATATAGAAAAAAGTTTATGTCCACATGAAAACTTATATAAACACATTAGAAGAAGCCTTAATATATCTTTTTAAGATTGTTGAACAATTTTAACAGTTTTACCTAAAAAAAATTTTGCAACCCTGTATGTGTGTGTTGAATTAGAAAAGTAATGTGTGGTAATTTCGATGTTTAAAAATAACTGGCTGGGTTATTTTTATGTTAAGGATAAGGGGTGTTTTAAGTTAAGATATTAAGAGGAGGGGATTCTATTTCTATTACTTAAATTAACATTATTTAATTTTTAAAGTTTACACTAAAACAGGGGTTGGCAGCCTTATGTAACTCGCGGG
The DNA here is from genome assembly GCF_965202585.1 of Thalia democratica. NCBI lineage: Eukaryota > Metazoa > Chordata > Thaliacea > Salpida > Salpidae > Thalia > Thalia democratica. The sequence goes on from NC_139165.1 coordinate 100,018,577, forward strand.
CCGATTTCACTAGTAAAATTTTTCGCGGACCGTACAGTTTAGAAAAAAAAAATAGTTAAGGACTGCATTTATTTTAAAAAAAGTTCTACCAACCAGCAAAAAATATCATTAAAGATCCAAATCATTAAAAACCTGGAATTTCTAACTTTTTTTTATATAATATGCATATTTTAATATTTATGTCTATAAATCTTAAAGCGGTTTTGTTAAAGTTTAAGTTCTATTTCATATTTTGCAGCAAGATGTGTTAGGCGCCAATAATTTTTCAAAACGTTTAAATATTTTTGCGCCATTGACTATTTGAAAACTAAAAGAAAACTGGCGCGAATAATTTTAAATTTTTAGCGCGATTTTTAAAGAGGCAAATTTAAAAATTAATAATTTTAAAAGGCGCTGACGTCACTATTATTTTTTGAATAAAATTTCATAGATATGTAGCTATGTCCGACTCCGGCCCTTTACTTTCAAGCCCAAAGCTTTAATTATATGAAACTTAATTATTGATATTATGTCTGATATGTATTTTTTAACAAAAATAAATTATTTACTTAAATATTTTGTATACAAATAGTGCAATTAACCACTCGACTTTTGTCAATGTAAAACAAAGAATTAATATTAGTTATGTACTTATCTTAACTATTTATTAAAAAGTTTTAACAAAATAGTATTTTGGTTATTTAATTTTAAACTAAATACTTATAATCCTAATTTAGATATGGCTATTAATTCACCTAACATAACTGGTATCGTGAATATGGTGTAATTAATCGTTCATGGTATTTAATGTTTATTCCAATGATCACTTTTCAAGTTTTAAATATAGCCTACCAAGTAATAGCATGTATAATAATGATTCTAGACGTTAATGATGTTTCCGAGTTGTAAAAAATTCTTTAATTAACAAATATATTTTGTTAACTTGTTGACTAATTTAAGTTGTAACATGATCATTATATTTGTGCTAATTGATATAAAAATATTGTCTGTTTATGCTAGTTTAAGCCTATTTTTAAATTATATCTTGTCTTTTAAAATATGAGATTTTAAGAGGTTATCAAATAACCTGGAATCCTTGAAAACCAGGAATTTGACTATTAAACTAAAAAACCTGGAATTTAAGTAATTTTAAAAAAAAAACTTTGGAATTTGAACAAAAAATCACCAAAAAACCTGGAATTTTAAACAACTTTTACATGTTAATAGTAAAGTTTTAAGTTGACTCCAAAAATAAAATAGATAAAAAAATTTGTCCTCATGAAAATTTATATAAACACATTAAAAGAAGCCTTGATAGATCTTTTTAAGTTTGTTGAACTAATTTAACACAGTTTTTCATCTTAAACTCAATTTTAAACTAAAATAGACTACAAAACATGTAATTTTAGATACCTAGAAAAAATGTTGCAACCCTGTATGTGTTTGTTAAATTAGATATCAAAAATTAAGTATTTACTTGTTTAACATTAAAAGTAATGTGTGGTAATTGTGATATTTGAAAACAACTGGCTGGGTTATTTTTATCTTGAGGATAAATGGTGTTTTAAGTTAAAATAGTAAAGGGAGGGCATTCTGTCTTTATTACTAAAATTAACATTATATAATTTTTTAAAGTTTACACTAAAACACGGGTCGGCAGCCTTATGTAACTCGCGGGCCGATTTCACTGGTAAAATTTATCGTGGACCGCACAATTTAAAAAAAAAAACGACTGAATTTATTTAAAAAAAAGTTCTACCAATCATAAAAAAATATCATTAAAGATCTAAAATATTTAAAATTAAGCAATATTCTAGCACTAATAAATAGTATCTATCGAGTCAAGAGCTTAACTGTGAATTTTATTACAAAATATATCGTTTTTATTGATTTTAAAACGTATTAGGTTATTAGGAGAGTTGCTAAAAATCCTGAAATTTGACATAATAGGCATAAAATTAGACAAGAAATCTGAATTTTGAAACAAAAATCACTAAAAACCTGAAACTTCTAACTTTTTTGTTTATAATGAGCATATTGTAATAATTTTGTCAATAAATTTTTAAGCGGTTTTTTTTAAGTTTTAGATCTCATTCATACTGTTTGCAGCAAGGTGTGTTTGGCGCCAATATTTTTTCAAAACGTTTAAATTTTTTGCGTCATTGACTATTTGAAGATTTAAAAAACTGGCGCGAATAATTTTGAATTTTTAGCGCGATTTTTTAAGAGGTTATCTACAATATTCAAAGACTAATAAATAGTATCTATCGAATCAAGAGCCTAACTGTAAATTTTATTTCAAATTGTATCGTTTTTATTGTTTTTCAAACGTATTAGGTTATTAGGAGGGTTGCTAAAAATCCCGAAATTTGACGTAATATGCAAAAAATTAGAAAAGAAACCTGAAATTTCAAACAAAATCACTAAAAACCTGGAATTTCTAATAAATTTTTATATAATATGCATATTTTAAAATTTATGTCTTAAATTATATAATAATAAATTTTTAATGTTTATGTTTTAAAGCGGTTTTGTTAAAGTTTAAGTTCTATTTCATATTTTGCAGCAAGATGTGTTAGGCGCCAATAATTTTTCAAAACGTTTAAATAATATTTTTGCGCCATTGACTATTTGAAAATTAAAAAGATAACCGGCGCGAATAATTTTAAATTTTTAGCGCGATTTTTTAAGCGGCAAATTTAAAAAATAATAATTTTTAAAGTCGATGACGTCACTATTATTTTTTGAATTAAATTTCATAAATATATAGCACGTCCGACTCCGGCCCTTTACTTTCAAGCTCAAATCTTTACTTATATGAAACTTAATTTATTGATATTAAATCTGATATGTATTTTTTTACAAAACCAAATTTATTAACTTATAAGCTACAAACAATGCAATTAACCACTCGAATTTTATTAACTTGACTTCAGAATAATATTAGTTATGTACTCTAACGAAATAGTATTATGATTATTTAATTAAGATTAATTTACTTAATGCTTACAATTCTTTCAAAGATATTTATTTTATTTTTATAATCAATTGCACTAATAATATTTAGTTGTTATAATTACTATATATTTTTTTTTATGAAGTATCATTAGATTTAAAAAAGTTTGTTATAACACTATAACAAACTTATGACTTGTAAAATATAATATGTTGCTTGTTTCTTAACTATATTAAGACATAATGTAAATCTTAATTATAACATATTTAAAATAGTATGTGTATTATATAATTAAGTATTTATTTCAGTTTGTGCTTGATGCAGGTTTTTTATGGAACACCTTGTATATAAAAAATACAAATCAGCATCAGAAACTTGTTAAAGTAACTAAAATTAACATTATATCATTTTTTATAGTTTGGACTATAACAGGGGTCGGCAGCCTTATGTAACTCGCGGGCCAACTTTCCTGAAAAAATTTAAAAATCACTTGAGGGCCGCATTTATTTAAAAAAGTTCTAATAATCAGCAGAAAAATGTTATTAAAGATCTAAAATATAATAAAATAAGCAATAATTAGGCACTAATTAAGAGAATCTGTTAAATTAAGAGCCTAGCTTTAAATTTTATTGAAAAAAATAATTTTTATCGTTTTTAAAACGTGAGTTTAAAAAAAGGAGCTTGTGGGCTGCAGAGATTGATTTTGAGGGCTGCTTTTTGCCCGCGGACCGCAGTACTCTGGACTATAAGATACTATATATAGAACAACAAATTCTGATTAAATTTTGCGATACAGCCAGTTTCAATAAACAAATCAAATACATGTGAAACATAAAAGTTTTAAGACTAAATTTTTGTTTAAAAAAAAAGTTCATTTAAAGCGTTTGTCATTTTCAATTTTCTTTAGTCTATTATTAACTGTTATTTGTAGTATTACGAAGATCATGCACTCTTTTTGTAAGGTAAATTTAAAAAGTAAAAGAGGAACATTTTCTGCGCGCTAAATTTGAAATATAAGTTCGTTTATGACATAGTTAAATATTTTTAATATTTAAAAAAAATTATAGTTTGTTCTTATACAGCTGCTCACTTCGACTAGTTTGTATTTAATGTTCTGCGCAATTAATAGGTTGAAAAACAGAGTCCTTCTTATTAATAAATAACCTGGTATGTTATTAGTGCATGTAACATGTAATGATACTTATTACAATTATATCTTTTTTAAGTTATAGTGTTTTGTTTGAAAAACTTAATAGTTTAAACCAGTATGGTTAATGCAATAAAAACCTTTCAGTCTTTCACAAATTTTCATGTCGATTAGTTAGTTTTTTTTCTGCTTACAAAAGATATTTTGTGGGTGTTTAGACAATTTAAATATGCCATACTAAGAAGTAAAATTGAACAACATAACTTTCTGGGAACTTTATTTTGAATGTTAACCTTCTTTATTAAAACTTTCAGGGACTAATTCGTTTTTAAAGGTTTCTAAAAATTTAATTAAATTAAATTAAAGTTATTGTTGAACTTATGCCTCATACATCTAGTTTGTATCATAATTTTTCGTTGACTTAAAACTGGTCTTTTAAAAATGGTAACTTTTTAGATTAAATATTTTTTATTTATATTATCATCTTTGTTCAAACAAGCATATATCTATTTTACTGATCTATTTGGTTAAAAGTAGGAATATATTGAAAACATTAAAATTCTATATTATATTTATTTAAAATTTGATATGTTTTATTAATCATGTATTTCCTTTAGTTTGCTTGTTTTTTTCTTATCATTTTTGACCTAACATCTATTACGGTGTAATATCTTATTTTTTGAAGTTCTGTTTTATTTAATTTGTAAGATTTTTGGTTGTCTTTTTATTTGTTGAGCAGTCAAGTAATAGTAATTTTTAGTTTTAATCTTGTTTTCTTCAAAAAACTGTTTTGTTTGATCTACAATTGGTTAAAATAGTTTCTTTAATTCTTATAATTGAACTTTTCTGATGAATTGAAATGTTTGTTGTGTGTTTGGGAGAGAGTTTTGTTTTTGTATAAGGTGTTTAATTAGAATTACTTATAAAGTCTTTGGTTACGTATTTTTGGTTTTAATTAAGAGTTTAAGAAAGTCCGGATTTTTTTTTTCTGTGGCAGTACTGAAGTATGTAATTTTTATTCAGCCTAGGTTTGTTTAAACATGTCAATGTACAGTAACCTCTCGGATCTTTACGCACTCGTGACGTTACGCACTCTCGTTTAGTTACGCATTTTAGAACTCTAAAAAATTTAAAAAATAATAAATTTTAATTCTTTTTAATATTGCACAAAATAGTTTTATTGTATAATTTTTAATTTAAAATATGCTTTTAAATGCTAATTCACCTCTTTATATCTTTAGACTTTGTAAACTTATGTTCCTTTACTTATTGATAAACATTTAGTTGTTATATCTTAATACAATGTAAGACAAGTTTACCCTTATGTTGGCAAAGGTCAAATTAAAAAAAATTTAGTAACATAAACAAATTTTATTAAATATTTTTCTTATAATTTATATATTTTTGTTGAAAAGAAGAAATCTATTACAGCACTAAATGCAAAAAGTTTTTAAAGACTATAGAAACAAATTTTAATATAGACACCATACCATTTCTTAATTGTAAACAAATACTTGATTATAAATTGAATTTGCTAAGTAGAATAGAATATAAATGTTAAGTATCAAATAAGTCACATATAAACAAAGATAAAGCAAAAATCTACTTGTTGTTTAAATTAGTAAATTTTTACTACAAGTATTATTATTTTACATAAATTTAAAACCTTTTTTTTTAATATATGTATAGTTTTATATCTTTTTTTCAAATCTATAAATAAAGTAAACAAATTATTAAAAGTGGGAAAGTTCCTAGTCTGCTTATAACTAGAATCAACATAAAAAACAGCCGTTATAGAAGTGTATTTGGTACCTCTCGTATCTTTACGATATCTCACATCTTTACGCACTTTTTCTGTGGACACAATGTGCGTAAATAAGCGAGAGGTTACTGTATGTTCTGATTAAATATAAACTGTTTATTTATTATCTTGAAACGCATGAGAGTTATTTTTCCCGCGGACCGCAGTACCCCTGGACTATAAGATACTGTACATAGAACAACAAATTCTGATTAAATTTTGCGATACAGCCAATTTCAATAAACAAATCCAATACATGTAAAACAAAAAAGTTTTAAGACCGCAATTTTGTTTGAGAAATATATTATTTAAAGCGTTTGTCATTTTCAATTTACTTTAGTCTGTTATTAACCGTTATTTGTAGTACATACGACGAAGATCATGGTACTCTTTTTGTGTAGTAAATTTAAAAAGTAAAAGCGGAAAATTTTCTTGCGCGCTAAATTTGAAACATAAGTTCGTTTATGACGTAGTTAAAAATTTTTAACATTTAAACAAAGTTATAATTTGTTCTTGTACAGCTGCTCACTTCGACTAGCTTGTATATAATGTTCTGCGCAATTAATAGGTTGAAAAACAGAGTCCTCTTGATAATTAACAACCTGGTATGTTATTAGTGCTTGTAACATGTAATGATACTTATTACAATTTTTTTTTTTAAGTTATAATGTTTTGTTTAAAAAACTTAATAGGTTCAACAATTTAAAAAAATAAAAACGGTAAAATAAAAAAAAAATACTGTGCTTGTTTGTTTATAGAAATTATAAAGTGTAACTTCAAAAAAGATATTTAAAGTGTTTTACTAATTTAAAAATGTTTTAAAAGCTGTTAGTTTATGTTTTAAACAGCTAATAAAGAAGAGAAAGCAAATGTTATTTATAAAGTTTTGTTTTATCTTAAGTATTTTTCGTGCGAACAGTAATATCATTAACCTTAGAAAAAAAGCAGAAACTCATTATAGCTTGTTAATTATAGTTTAAAAAGTTTAGAAAACTGTATTTGATAAATTTTTACTAAAAGTTTATAGTAAAACTGCAGTTATTTGATAATCCAACGAAAGAGTTGCTTATTTCTTTCATTAGTTTTGGTGTTTTTTACTTTTGTTTGTTTGAACTTTAACTTTTTTATTTCAGTTTCTGCTCCCATTCGCTTGTTTTATTGAATATGAGAAAATCTCCAACTTGGATTTTATCTGCCCATGTTATTGAAAATACTAATTTATGATATTTTTCTTAACAAGTACACTACTTATATTCTATTATTACTTTTTAATTTCACTCTCTACTTTTTTTTATGCCAACTAGTATACTATAAATGTATCAGTTACATTATTATTCAAAAGTTTTTAAAATAAAAAAATATTGAGTAGGTGTTAATTACAGCTAAAAATTTTTTAAATGTAATTTATTTTCAGGGTTGCCACTTTACTTGGAAAAACCTGGAATTTGACAATTTAGACTAAAATAACCTGGAATTTTTAATAACTTTAACATTTTCAGTTGTAAAATTTTGATTTGACAAAAAAATTTATCATATAATTTGTCTTCATCATAAAATTTTTTTATTAAAAAACAGATTTAAAGTAACTTTAAAGTATCTTTCCAATGATTTTATTCTATTTAAACAGTTTCTTTAATAGAAATTGACTTAAAACTAAAAATAGTCCCAAAAAATGTGTTCTTTTAAAAACCTGGAAGATAATTGGAAAACCTGGAAAAAAAATTGAAAAAATGAGTTTGCATACCCTGTATATTTCAATTAGCGACCCATCATTTAAATTTTAAGACGCATCAAAATATTTCTTTATTTTGTATTTAAGCTGTATATGTGCAATTCACATGCATTATTAAACTGTGTCAAGATTTCAAATATACTTTAAAGTTTGGTGATTCATCCTACTAATGCTTAATTACATTTTTACAGTATTTTTAGTTAATAGTGCTGCTGTCTTATTATTTTTAGATGTTTGTCAATATATTTTATTTATCCTTGGAACGTTTGTTGAAATTTGTTCTTTATGTTTGAATAATCACAAAAATCTGGAAATAAAAACATTTTGATAAAGTTTTGTCGAGAACACTCAATAAATTTAAAATGTTATCACCAACACTGTTTAATTAAAAATCAGTTAATTCTAACTCCAACTGTTGTAACAAAAAGAGAATTTTTGTTGCACTACAAGTTCAGTGTTCCCCAAAATTGTTTTCATAACGCCCCCTTTGAAGAAATTAAAAAACAAATGGTCTTCTTTATGAATTAAAAAGAAAACCCTTAATAAGCCAGACACTTTTTTATTTTTGTTCTTCATCGTGACCTTCTTAGTATCCAGTGAAAATTTGAATTTGTTGCCCTTTTTATTGTCACGCCCCCTTCAACCCATTTGCAGGTTATAGTCCCCTAAATTAAAAAAAGGCGGCCCACTTCGGGAGAGCCTGTTCCAGATAAACGATTAGCTTATTAGGATTGAATTTGCAACTTTAATTAACCCAAAAAGTACTACAACTGTCAGGGTTACCACAAAGTCAGGACAAAATAGTTATTGCAAAATAGTCAGAAACTTTTATATTAACATGCACATAGTAAGAAAGTTTATCATAACTAAATGGATTTTACTAATTTCTAAAAAATTTTGCGTTTGCAATTTATCGTTTTTCAAGGTCTAATTAAACTTTTCTTATGAATTGTAATCTTTCTTGCGTATATTTACTATATTCGGAGAGAGTGGTTTTATTTTTTGTATTGAAGTTTAATTAGAATTGCTTATAATTTAAACTCTTTGGTTACGTATTTTTAGATCGGTTTCAATTAAGTGTTTGGTTTACAAAAGTCCGGATTTTTTTTAGCTCGTTCTAGGGCAGCCGTATGTTATTTTTATACAGCTCAGGTTTGTTTAAACATGTTGGTATATGTTCTAGTGTGATTAAATGAAAGGTACCTTATTATTATCTTAAAACTGAAATCCATGAGAGTTATAACTATTTCTAAAATTATAGTTGTTCATCAAGTGTACGACTGTAGCTGATCTTTTGATAATGTTTCTTTTTCTTTTTATGACTTTTTCTTGTTATCACTGATGTAAAATTGACGGCGTTTTTGTACATGCTCGTTGAAACATGTTTTCAAATGTTTTTAATTTGTTATAGATTTGTCCAATGCAGCTTTACTAAAAGCATTAAAGTTTTTTAACTGGTTGAAACAATCCGTTTTTTCCGCTAAAATTAAGGACATTTTTAAAAGTAAAGAAAGCTCCGGCTCTCACTGAAGAAATTTTTTTCAAAAAGTTTTGAATTAGATACAACATTCGGTAATTAAATAAACTTTGGAAATTTTAAATTGGCTATTACAGTTTTATTTTTAAGAGTGACAACCTAGTTTATATAAATTAATACAACTTTTTATAACAGCTGCGCGAAAGCCTTTCAATTTGGATTTAGAAGAATTCATTTTGTTTCCACTGAACTCAGCTCTAATGCAAGTTAGTTTAAACCTTTTATATGCTTAACAATTAAATGACCTCTGAACGTGTCGCCTTTTATACATTTTAGAAAATTTGTAATTGGTAATAAAGTTAGTATTAAGATGTCAGTAAAATTCTTTGTCAGAGTATTATATTATTCCGTGTAGCCATGTAAAAATCAAAAAATATATTTTTTAAGTTAACTTCTCACACTTTGTTGATGTTCAGGATAAAGCAGGCTATTTAAAAAATTTTTAGGAATTAAGAATTTTCTGACTTTAGTTGGAATTTAAAATACTCATTATTATAAGAGCCGAGTACCGAGACCAATATTTTCCATATTTATGGAGGAATATTATATGCTTAATCATACCGGCGTACTTAAAATATGTTTTTTATTTAAAACCAAATGTTATTGATTAAACCCTTTAAGAGTTCAAAACCTCATAATACCTAGTGTGGGCTTAAAAATTACTTTTAGGGGGCCGTAGTTTGCCGATTCTTTATCAGTTATATGTTATTTGTTGCTTTAATAGATAATTGTACCAAAAGTCTTAAATTAATGTTCTAATTAAGTATTACTTCGTACTAAGTAATTTAAATACAGTAAAACCGAGAAATTAAAGACATTAATAATATTAGTTTGCCAATTAACTGTATCTGGTTGTCCACCTTACACTTACCGTTCTTTAAGTTAATGGCAAGTTATTTTAAATCCCGTTTTCGACCATGTACTTAGCTAAACTGCTGTAAGCAAGCATTCGGTTTTATTATACGTTACGTCACTAATCCTTTCAGATGTAGACTCAAAATCATTGAAAAAATTGTGTCCGAAAATTTGCATAATTCTCTTCTTTTCAAATATTTAAGCTCTCTCGCTCTAGATTTTTTGCACACAAATTCACACTTCCAACCGAACTGACGCGTATATATACGAGCTTCGGCATAGCTACTTCGATAAGAAAACAAGAGGCGTTCATGAAAGCGATAAAATCACGGCCTCAAAACAATGTCGAAACGCATTGATTTCTTACGAGTTCTAATGAGTTTGTATAAGAAGATATAAAATCATAAGACTTTGCGACTTGGCGACTTGGCGCACTTGGCCACCTTGGCTCATCAAAACTTCTTATTGTGCAAATTTGTTTTATCCAATCTATATATTATTATTATTTTTTTTTAAGTCACTGGAAAACGTTTTAAAACCCAAAAATAAGAAATAAACTGCTTATGCTCAAAAAACTGAAAAAAAAAAACAGATTGGCTTTCTGGAATTGCTAGTATTTTATTACAATTGCCTAGAAAAACTGCATCTTATTTGTTTTTAATAATTCGAATCATTTAATTTAATCCTTCAATTCGGCACCCAAGCATTTCGCGAAGAATCCGTAGAACTCGGCACCATCTTCAATCTGAAATAAACGAGACTAATTAATATTTTATAAATTAGAACAAAAATTAAGGATAACTTTATCATCTAGTATTTTTATAAACAATGTTCTTAATAAAAATGATTTTTATACAGTTAAAGTTTACTTTTGTAAAAATTGTGTAACACGTAACGTACTAATTTTATCAACGTTTCGTTGGATGTCAAAACATTATTATAATTAAATAAATATACAGTTAAAAGTTTAGTGTACCAAAAGTTTTTTTTTACCTTGTACAGCTGTCCCAGAGCTTACGTTTAGTAATTGAAATTAACTGGATAATAAACTATAGTACTTTATTTGAACAACATAGTTTATTTTACAATTATTAGTTTATTAAAAAACAATAAGTTGTCATAACTTGAAAAAAATAGTAGAAAAACATAAAAATATCAAGTATTAATCATTTACATCTGTTAAAAAAAATCAAGTACTTCAAGCTTGAACGAGAAAATTTAATCGTTTGTGACGAAAGCCAGAATTATGACGTCGCAACGCTCGTTTTCAACTTCACGGTTCAGCTAGTTCCCGAACCTCCAAGGCCACTGTCTTCTCATTTGAGTGCAAACTCCTTTCGACTTTGCTTTCGGTTTCTTTTCTTTGTTGGTGACACAATGGCATGCTGAAGAATACCTGTTGGGATTTTGTCGTAGTCACGAGGATTTTTGTCATTAAGCTTCGTGTTTTTGTTCTTTTAATAATGTCAGCTCGGATTCATATATACTTTTTTTTTTAAATTTTAGAATTGTAAAAGAAATCAAAAAACTCAATCTGCGTTCAAATTGCAAAATTGCAAAAACCTGAAATGGACGTTCTTTCCCGAGTTGTCCTTGATGTCAACTCCCGTGTATACCGGCCTGTTCTCGTAACCCTCCAATATTTCGCACGTCACCGGATTGTAACAGTACATACCACAAACTATCACGTCAAGGTGGTTGTGCTGCATATGCCTGTGCGTTTAAACAATGTTTTAAATTTTAAACCAACTCCAATCGTGCTTGTTGCTCAAGAGGCTAGCACTCAAGCAAAACATTTTTCTTAACACTCTACTTTTTAGCCAGAATAAGATGATAAATGTTGCATGTAATGCTTGTTTATGTTTTAAAAGGCACTCACGAACAACGGTATTTCACGTGGGTGTACGGTGCCAACGCGAACTCGTCTTCGTCCAGGGGCGGGATTGTCTCGAAGCTGGAAAGATGAGAAAGTTTATAAGAGAAGTGTAGTGAGTAAAAAGCAAGATGAAATAATTTAACGTTTTAACAGTAACTCAGTTTGTAACTTGCAAGCTTCAAAATCAGTTAAATCCAAAGATTATTTTTTTTTAATATTCATTACCTGTGGCAGTATTCGAGGAGGTTTTGCTGCGTGTGGGGATCGAACCGTCTGAGAAGCAACTCGTACGTTCCCTTGTTAAACTTGAATGCCTGCCCTGTCGTCAACACAATGTCATTTTTATATAAGAAACAGTTCTAATAGATTTCACTTAGCTTTGAAAACATAATTCAACAAACTTCAACCTGTGGTCAGTGCGGAAAATGCGATCAGAATCTTCATCGTGGCGGGCTGGACGGCTGAGAGGAGCGTTGGGCTTGAGGTGAAAGCTTGAGACTGTGACGTCATAAGGGAGATGAGCAGGACTGGAAGGATCAGTTTCATCATTTTTTATTTTGAGTCTCTGAATAAAACACAAATTTAATTTACAATCATAAATTATTTACTTGATAAATAACTATTTTTTAAAGTTTTTTTTACCTTTAAAAAACGTTCAACCGAGGATTTCAAAACTTACTTGTTTTGGTTTTAGCTTGCTTGCTTATATATTTTTCTACAGCACTGTTTAACAATGGAAGATTATAAAATACTTAGAAACTATTCTTTAGTTTTTCTCAAATAATAAATTACGAGAATCGTTGTTTTACAGTAAGTCAGTATGTTCGTATTTTACACTTATACTAAAAACATTTAAAAATGCAGATTTTATATACTGTTCACAATATACAGTTAGCTTTTAATCATTTACACAAGGATAGGTTTAAAATAAATATATAAGTTTTAAGTGTGTTATATGTTAAATAAAATATTCTAATCTGGTTGTAATAAGTTACAAAAATTTGTTTTAAAATAAATAAGTATGTCACTTAATCTAGGTAAAATGTTCTTATAAAGTTTCAATTAAGAACTACTCACTCAATTTAAACAATAAAATTATTGATTAAATTAATTTTATAAAACTTTTTCATTGTTTTTACAAGCAGTTTAAAAACTATTTATTTTGATAACATTTTACAATTTAAAAATGCAAAACACAATCAATTCTTTTAAAACTCTAAAGTACAACAAGTTTAGAAAAATGTCTTTTAATCAATGTTTAATATACTTATTTCGATTTATTTTTGTAAAGAATCCAAAAAAAACGTAAATTTTTAAAGCTTTTAAACATTTTAAATTCAAAATGGTACCTAATAATACACTTTTTGTATAGTTGGTTTTGAGTTAAAAATAATCTTTACACAGTGTATTTAATGTGTATTTCTTATATTTAATTAATACTATGAGCATAAAAAAATTTAAAGGAGGTTTGACATAAAAAATTTAAAAAGTTCTTTTCAAAATTCATTATAATATCAGCCAAAAATTTTAGTTTTGCTGCATTCAACATATGTAGGTCTAAAGAACTAAAAGTTTAACTTACATACTACGTTTAATTCTAGTTTTTTAAGTTTGCTTAAAGAAAAAATTAAATTTAATCATAAGACTATGTTTAAACATGTGGAGTAATTTACTATTGGTATCAAATAACATATTAAAAAAAAAAGAATACTACCAAAATCAACAATGTTATTTATATCCAGTATAAATAAGAGCTTTTTAATATGTTAAACAAATATATTTAACGTAGTAGTTTTGGCTAAATTATTCAATCTCACTATTACAAAACGCTTTACATTTACTTTTTAAATACTTAAATTATAAATTATATTCGTCTGTGTCTATACCTTTTAACTGACTCTTGCGGAAAACCTTTGTAAAATTTTTAAAGTATATAAAAATGAACTAATTATCACCCAACATATTTTACATACTACACCTTTAAAACAGATATACTAGTTGTTTTAACTTGTTTAAGTTTAAAAGACGTAATTTAAACAAAGGTAGAAAAGTTTTATTGTCAATTACGACAATTTTAAATGTCCTTTGAAATAAAAACGGGTATTGGTAAATAAACAGTTAGCTGATCATTTGTGAAGTTGTTTCTTTTTTACCTATAACCACTTTATTCATTGAATTGTGATTCTTAGCATTTATATATATATGTTTTACATATGTTGTTTTTACTTTATTATTCTAAAACAATACTTACAGTTAGCCGATCATTCGTGAAGTCATACTTGAAAATAGTGCTTGGCATGGAAGTAGAACTGAACGAGAACAGCAAGTAATCGCATTCTCTCTTTCCCGTCAACGAATGAACGCACCCCACTTCAATTGGAATCGTTTTCAGGAACTTTCCGGTTTCCAAATCGTGAACTTGCAGAACATGCTGCAAAGGTGATGCTGGTGTTAACAAAAACTAAAAACAGAATTTATAAAAATCGAAGTGTGTATAAACGCCTTTAATCTGAAAGGTGACACATGTTATTTACCCTAAAGAAATATATTGAATAGCTTATCTAAAATGTAAAAAAGACATAATATATTTTTAATGTTCTGATGCAGATTATTTTTCAAATACAAAAATGGATTTGAAACTTACATTCTTGAAGAATTGAATTAAATGAAAACTGAGTTTTGTTGGATTTTTTATGCAACAAGGTAAACAATGTGAATTAACATTGGTCCTTAGAAGAGTAAGCTTAGCTTTTAAAACCTAAAATAACTACAAGAATTTTCAAAACTAATAAAATTAACATTCAAGAAACTAATATTTTACTTTTCAGAACATATTTTACATTTAATTTTAGCAAAACTTAATTAATATTGTTTAAGCATTTTTTGTTCTTTATTTTTATAATCTTGCTTGATGATATTAGTTTAACATATGCTTTCAAAGCTTATATAATGAAAATTATCCGAATTATATTACTGTATAACTTGTTTTGAAACTTTAATACCTATTTCTTTTGTTCTAAGTGTATACTATTGTGAAGTATTTTCTCATTTTATTCTTATATATTTTATGTAATTAAAAGCAAATTATAAAGTATAAAGCCATTGTAAATAATTTTGCTACGGAAGTTTCGAAATTACAGTAAATTGTGAGAGAAAATTAACTTTGTTTCTGATTATCCAATTTTAGTATATAGAAATAACTTAATTTTTGAATTTTAGAAGCAGTCGTATTTTATAATTAAAAAAAAAAGTTTTCAATTACACAAACAGTATCGAAAAATGCATCACAACAAAATAATTTATATATCTTTGAAAAAGAAAAACAAGTTACAAAAAAATTAATTGTTACAGTTTTAAACAAAGCTTAAAAAACAAATAACTTTAAATTTTACCTTAACATCCCTCAAGTAGCACAAAACCATACAGTTGTTGTTGATGAGTTACCTGTGGCAGTATTCGAGGAGGTTTCGCTGCGTAAGGGGATCGAACCGTCTGAGAAGCAACTCGTACGTTCCCTTGTTGAACTTGAATGCCTGCCCTGTCGTCAACACAATGTAATTTTTATATAAGAAACAGTTCTAATAGGTTTCACTTAACTTTGAAAACTTAATTCAACAAACTTCAACCTGTGGTCAGTGCGGAAAATGCGATCAGAATCTTCATCGTGGTGGGCTGGACAGCTGAGAGGAGCGTTGGACTTGAGGTGAAAGCTTCAGACTGTGACGTCATAAGGGAGATGAGCAGGACTGGAAGGATCAGTTTCATCATTTTTTATTTTGAGTCTGTAAATAAAACACAAATTTAATTTACAATCATAAATTATTTACTTGATAAATAACTATTTTTTAAAGTTTTTTTTACCTTTAAAAAACGTTCAACCGAGGATTTAAAAACTTACTTGTTTTGGTTTTAGCTTGCTTGCTTATATATTTTTCTACAGCACTGTTTAACAATGGAAGATTATAAAATACTTAGAAACTATTCTTTAGTTTATCTCAAATAATAAATTACGAGAATCGTTGTTTTACAGTAAGTCAGTATGTTCGTATTTTACACTTATACAAAAAACATTTAAAAATGCAGATTTTATATACTGTTCACAATATACAGTTAGCTTAAAATTATGTACACAAAGGTAGGTTGTAGAATAAGTATCTAAGTTTTAAGTGTGTTAGATGCTAATTATTCTGGTAGTAATAAGTTACAAAAATTTGTGTTAAAATGAAAAACTATGTCACATAATGTAGCTAAAATATTCTTTTAAAATTTTGATTAAGAACTACTCACTCAATTTAAACAATAAATTTAATGATTAAATAAATTTTATAATCCAAAATTTATTGTTTTTACAGACAGTTTAGAAAGTAATATACTTTAATAACGTTTTACTATTCGAAAATTCAAAACACAATCAACCTTTTTAAGACTCTAAAATACAATAAGTTTAGAAAAAAGATCTTTAATCAAAGTTTAATATACTTATTTCGATTTATTTTTGTAAAGACTCAAAAAAAATTAACTTTTTATAGCTTACAAACAATTTAAATTTAAAATTGTACCTAGTAATACACTTTTTGTATAGCTGGTATTGAGTTAAATATAATCTTTACACAGTGTATATAATGTGTATTTCTTGTGTTTAATTGATACTATGAGCATAAGAAAATTAAAAGGAGGTTTGACATAAAAAATTTATAAACTTCTTTTCAAAGTTAAATATAATATCAGCCAAAAGTTTTTTTTGCAGCATTCAACATATGTAGGACTAAAGAATTAAAAGTTTAACCATAAAGTATGCTTAATTCAAAATTTTAGTTTTGCTTAAAAAAATTTAAATATTCATCATAACACCATGTCTAATGATGTGGAGTAATTTTTACCAACTTTTGCCATTGATTAACATGTTTTAAAACAAAAGAATATTTACAAAACCAATAATGTAATTTATGTCCAGTATAATGAATAGCATTTTAATATAATAATAAATGTATTTAACATAGTAGTTTTGGCTAAATTTATTTAAACTCACTAATACCAAACGCTTTACATTTACTTTTATAATTACTTAAACTTTTAAAATAGTTGTAAATAGTTTTAATTATCGCTAATATAAACACTTTTTTGAATGGTTAAATTAAAAGCTTTAAACACACATAAATATATATATTTGTTTTGTTAAGTATAGGTACATATTAAAAAAACATTAAATCTTAATTTTTAACCTAAAAAACAGCTATAAGTCTAAATGTTTTACTTGTTTACAATACTAAAAATTTTGTTGAGCTTAAACCTAAAAATTGTTTTTCTCAATGAAAATTTTATTTAGCAGTACAAAGACTTGGTGAAATTAATAATAAAACAAAGTAAAAACTATAAAACAGTATTAAATTAATAAAAAGTATTCAGTCCCAAACTCATTTTCATCTTTCGTTTTTTAGTTTTTTTCCTTACTATCTTCATACCATTTTACTAGTAATTTATCCCTGATTTCTACAAATTAAAGACATATTCTATCTGTATGGTTTTATTGCTTTGCAAAAACTAGTTAACATTAAAAACTGTTTTAGCCAGAAGTTCTTTTTAATTTTTATATCAGTTTATCTTACGTTTTCATTACAAAAACAAAAAAAAATCTTATGCAACAAGTTAAAAAAAATCTATATATAATGAAAATTATCCGAATTATATTACTGTATAACTTGTTTTGAAACTTTAATGCCTATTTCTTTTGTTCTAAGTGTATACTATTGTGAAGTATTTTCTCATTTTATTCTTATATATTTTATGTAATTAAAAGCAAATTATAAAGTATAAAGCCATTGTAAATAATTTTGCTACGGAAGTTTCGAAATTACAGTAAATTGTGAGAGAAAATTAACTTTGTTTCTGATTATCCAATTTTAGTATATAGAAATAACTTAATTTTTGAATTTTAGAAGCAGTCGTATTTTATAATTAAAAAAAAAAGTTTTCAATTACACAAACAGTATCGAAAAATGCATCACAACAAAATAATTTATATATCTTTGAAAAAGAAAAACAAGTTACAAAAAAATTAATTGTTACAGTTTTAAACAAAGCTTAAAAAACAAATAACTTTAAATTTTACCTTAACATCCCTCAAGTAGCACAAAACCATACAGTTGTTGTTGATGACTTTTGCAGATTTTAATACATCAACGTCATGTTCTTTAACTATCGTCTGCCAGTTTTCCTGATAGAAAATGTACAAAAATAAGTTATAATTTGTGTATTTGCAATTTACTCTACTACAGGGCTCGTTTTATCAAACTGTAGTTAGTATTAAAACTAGTTATTTAGTTATTGATTTTAAAACAAATAATAACTTAATTTAAAACAAATTAAAAAAAATCACTTGCTGACTTTGACAACATATTTTGTTTTTATTTATTTAATAGTTTTAGTTTTCATTGTTGCTTTGATAATTGTCTAGTCATGGTAGTTTTTATACCTTGGTCAAAAATTTAAACTGGCTTTTTACAGAAATGGTTCGTGCGCTTTTCTATGAATTATGTTTATACTTCTTGTGTATGAAAGCTATGAAATAGCATCAAACCCCTCAATATATTGTTGATAATATTGGCCTATAGTATGATCAAGATTAAATAGCCTAAGTTTTCTTTTTAATTTGTATCAACCACTGGATTTTGATCTTGTAATCAGCTTTTAAAGCCATAAATATGAAAAATATACCTTTAAGTTAACTTTTTTAGTTAAGGATAGAACTATATGGTTCATGTGTGTCAGGTACAATTTCAAAATCTGATAGGTAACTCATAATTTCAAAGTGTCAGGGTTGTTACTGGTTTTATAACAAATTTCTTCTTGGTCTTTAGAATCTAAAAAATCTGTAGTTGACTTTCAAATGTGTTTTGTATTAACTAAAATTTTAGTAACACTATTGACCAAAAACATTTTGTTGTATAATTTGAGTTATTTTACACCATAACAAGGTTTCTACTTTTCAGGATATTTGAAGCTTTTGAAAATCTCAGGACAAATGAGGTTGAATCAAGATATTTTGAAGTTTTTGAAAATCTCAGGACAGCTAAGAATAAATCAAGACAAGTTAAAGTTTATGTAAATCTCAGGACATCTAAAGATGACACAAGATCTTGACTTCACTACAGGTTTTTTATACCTATAGATTGGCAATCCTATAAAAATGTGTTTAAAACTGGGTTTTTCTGTTTTGTGTTCAAAGTTATAAAATATCAAGTTTTAAAAATAAAATTGTAGATAAATTCATAACATTTTGTAATATTGTTACCTAAAAATACCCCTTGCAAGGTTATAACTGCCAATATCAATAAATATATTTTGAATATTTGATACTGATTACATAAACTATTTAAATTATTTTTTTCCATCAAGAAACATAACATTTTGCACTTAAAACATGCGCCACCTTATGTGCTCACAATTTTTTTTCAGACTAGAGATAGAAATGATAACATTTGTAATTAAATTTATGAACAAACTAAATTTTAAATTCTAGTCTTAAATTAAATTCCAAAAATTTAATATATTATTCTTCAATTCATGGTTGCCACATACTCAGGATGACTCAGGCCAGTTTTGTTGAAAATTTTATGCTTTAGATTTCAAAGATGTCAGGACAGTTTAAGGGGGTGCAGGACTATTCAAACTCTAACAATTCAAGTTTTTGTTTTAATTTATAGGGCCACAACTCACAATATAATAAATATTTGAAAAAAAAAAACTAAAAAATTCCAATGAAGGTGTAATCAAAACCTACAGTTAGTTTTTTTGAAAAGTCTTAAATATTTTTTGAGCTATGGCTACAAAAAGTTTTTAATTCTAGGAGTTTAAAACCTCTTCATTCCCAGATATTATTTAAAAAGAAAAAGTGTTAGTTAGATATACATATGTTTTTTTTTTATTTGTTACACTTTAAGTTATGGCACTTTAAACACATATTTTTCAAATTTGAATGTTTGTACTTGATTTGTCATGTCACCAGTAAAAAGTCGGTCAGGACAATCTTTATTGCAAACCTTATATTTTGTTTTAAATTTTATAATTTGTAATTAAATTTGGTCAAAAGAGTTTTAATTGATAGTACAGACTTTCTTCTTTTGCTATGTAATAAATATTTATAAATGCAATAACAATTTTTAATCAGACATTTTAAATTCTTATAAAATTGTGCTTACAAAAGTTTACTTATATTTTAAGGTGTTTACAGTTGAGATTTAATGGTACTTCCATATATATCCAACATTATTTAGGCTATTTTGTCAGAATATGAACCTATATACTGTAGTCAAAACTTATTATGGTCTTGAATTATATACTTACTTAGAGTTGAACTTTTATTAAGGACATAGGGGGGTCCCAAATTTTTTCTACTAAAAATAACATTGGATCTTATTTGAAAGATAAAAGTAAAATCTACAGGCCAGTTTTTAGAGAATTAAAAATATTATTCAACTTTTGAGATATTGTAATTTTTATAAAAAGTTTCCGATACAAGCATATGGACTGAAAGTTTTTTGGGGTCAATTTTGTTGGAATTTAAAAAAACCGCTAACAACCTATCTTCTTCATTTTTTGAGATAGAGACCTCAAATTTTTCTGAAACAGTTCTTTTATAGTTTTAAAGACTTTGAATGTTGGAATTTGAAAAATGATAAAATATAAAAATTTTTAATAAATAAAACAAAAAATTGGTGTTTTTTTTTTGAAAAAAATATAGAAGAATCCTGCATTCAAAATAATTCTGGTAAATATATATCCAACATTATTTAGGTTATTTTGTCAGAATATGAACCTATATACTGTAGTCAAAACTTGTTATGGTCTTGAATTTTATACTTACTTAGAGTTGAACTTTTATTAAGGGCATAGGGGGTCCCAAATTTTTTCTACTAGAAAAACATTGGATGTTATATGAAAGATTTAAGTAAAATCTACAGGACAGTTTTTAGAGAATTAAAAATATTATTCAACTTTTGAGATATTGTAATTTTTATAAAAAGTTTCCGATACAAGCATATGGACTGGAAGTTTTTTGGGGTCAATTTTGTTGGAATTTAAAAAAAATCACTAACAACCTATCTACTTCTTCATTTTTTGAGATAGAGACCTCAAATTTTTCTGAAACATTCCTTTTATAGTTTAAAATACTTTGAATGTTGGAATTTGAAAAATATTAAAAGGTAAAAATTTTAGATAAATAAAACATAAAAAATTGGTGTTTTTTTTTTGATAAAATTTAATTTTACAAATTAAAAAAAATTCCTTCATTCAAAATAATTTTGGTTTGTTATTTTTCCCAAAACCAGTGGCTACCCTGCTCAAGATTTTTTGAAGAAAGATAAATTTTACACTCTTAAAACCTCGTTAAAGCTTTTTTTTATAAATGTTGACTAAGATATAGTTTAAATATTTTGTATTTTAAAACCAATTTTGTAGATGAGCTAGCAGAACTATTATTTTTGAAAAGTTAAAACTAACTTTTTTAAGGGCTTAACAAACTCAGGATGACTCAGGACAGTTTTTTTAACTCAACAAGTTGCAACCCTGATAAAATAAATTTTAAGTAATGCAAATTTTCAAATTGCCCAGATGTGTTGGTCACCGTACAGCCCGATGGTAGTTGAAAATAACCAATGTTTAATAAGTTAAAGTAGAATTTGGCCCACAAGTATGTAAATATGGCTTGCTAAACAAAATTTTTAAAATGAGATAGATATTTTTGTATTGAAAATATATTCAATTTAATTACAAACATTTAAGATAATTTTTTTTATGATTGGGACAGGGTTTCCCAAAATTTGTTTTAAATTGCCCAAAGAAATATAAAAAGTCATGACCCCCTTCAACAAGATTACTCAAAAACTATGTAAAAATTAACCTAAGACCTTTTTTTGCTCTTCATGTGCAACTCAAGAACACCTAGTGTAAGTTTTAAATTATGACCTCATGGCCACCTGTAGCTCCTTTGCTGCTCATAGCCCCCCTTTTACCCATTTATTGTTTGTGACCTTGATAGTTGAATACCTTGAATAAATTTTCAAAAAATTAAATCTATGGCTCATTGAGGAGAAATTTCCCAACACATGGATCACTTACCCACCTTTAATTTATACCAAAATAATAAGGGGTCCTTTAATTTTTTATTACATAAGTTATTTTTTCCTTTAAATGGAATTATTGAAGTATAAACTGTATATATGCTTTGAGATGATTTTAGTAAATTTCTTGTACAAACCTATGGATGATATAAAGTTATTTTGTTAGTTTTCTAAGAAATTAAAAAAATTTAAATGATGCCTATGTTTACATCAATAAAGCAATTGAGAACAACAATTTTGGGAGTGTAACATATTACAGCTTTTATAAAGAAGTATCAGAACTATTTACAAAAATTCAAAATATTTCATTAAAAGAAGTAAAAAAGTTTCAATTATATTAATATTGATGTCAATACTTTTACATAAAAATTGCTCCCTAAAAAATTTTTTTTTTAATGAAAAATAACATTAAACAATTTGATTTTTGTTTTGTTTTTGAGCTTTTACACTATTGTTTTTTAAATTGTAATATTGAATATTAGTTGATACTTTTAGGGTTAATATAATGGGCTGAATTTAGTGACAAAAATGTTTTATTCCATATAGCATATGTTGAGTCTTTTTTTTCTATAATTTAAATTATTGGTTTTGTTTTACCAAATAATTTCTAGAATATTCATATATTAGTTGTTTGGCGCCTTCCTTATTTTGGCGCCTTCCTTGTTTTGGCGGAAATTTTAAAAAGTAAAAACTTATTATGACGTCATTACTTTAACTAATAAATTTTTTGAATAATAAAATCTTCATTTGAAGGCAACCACCTTGATAGTCACTTGTTAATTTTTTTAATTAAGTATTTATTCTATTATTAAGTTAGCATTTGTACTAATTTCAAAATGTTATTGACAAGATAAAGAATAAATATAAATGTATGTAATAAAGCCCATTTTAATTAAATTATCCAAAACATTATTTCTTGTTTGTTTACTTTTGTTCTTTTGTCAAATAATATTTTAATTTGAAGCTATGCAATATATTTTATGTTACTTTGTGTCTACAGATGATTTTATAAACAGTATGTATAGTCCTTATGGGTCATCAACAGAAACAGAACTAAGTGCAAAGTTTTCCAAGCTTCAAAGTTTTGGAAGCTTAAAACAATGAGTAAGTTTTTTTTGGAACACAAAGCTTTATATAAAGTTTTTTTTAATTTCATAAAAACCTATGGATCATAACTTAAAACAATTAGAACTTCAAAGAAATTCTAATTACATAAATTTAAGATAATTATTTTTAAGCTTGGGACTGGGTTTCCCAAAATTTGTTTTAAATGGCCTAAAGAATTAAAAAAAGTCATGACCCCCTTCAACAAGATTACTCAAAAACTACTGTAAAAATCAACCTAAGACCTGTTTTTGCTCTTCATGTGCAACTCAAGAATACCTAGTGTAAGTTTTAAATTATGACAACATGGCCCACCTGTGGCTACTTTGCTGCTCATAGCCCCCCTTTTACCCATTTACTGTTTGTGACCCCCTGAGTATCTGTCATGTGCCACTTGGCCCACTTTGGGAAGCCTTGGTTTAGGATAACTATTTTTAAAGCTTGTTACATAACAAAACTAATAAAACAAAAATATTATAGATTGTTCAATGTTATTTCAAAGTTAATTTATGACAATCTTTATAACTATTTTAAGTGATTCAAATAATTAACAAAAAAAAACCATATCATTTATATAAATTAACATTATTCATAAAAAACAAAACTTTTTAGAGATAAACTACCCATCTCAAAAGAAGATCAGAAAATGTTAAGATGAAAAGAAGGGAATGACCACATAAGTCAAATAAGGTCAGTTCTTTTTATTTAAAAAATTGTAGTGTTTTTCATCTTTGGTTGGAAATTATTTTAAAGATGTAACTTTATTGATAGAAAAATTTGATTAAAATTAAGAAATATAACAAATTAATTCCAGGAGAAAACTTCAAAAACATTATTGAACCCCTTTAAAAAAGATCTTAAATTCATATCAGATATTTTTTTCATAATTGAATTTGTCTTGAAGTTAATTTAAATTTTGTTAGAGCAGAAAATGTTATTGTCTAATTAATGCTAGCATTTATAAATATTCTGTGATTAAAAATAGTTAGATTTACTAATTTATTAATTTTGTATATTTAAGGAATAGTACTTATAGAAAAAACAACTTAATAACACTAATAAAATTAAGCAGGTTTAAATAAGTAGACCAGTGTTTGAAAAGTCATTGATGTCAAGTGTGGTTAGAAAACTTTTGTATTTTTTTTTTTGACAATTCTTAAATTATTTATTTTAAGCATAAAATCTAATTTTCAGTTTGACTTACTTAATTGAAAAAATGTTTATCCATTTTCTCTAATATTAAACAATCATTTTGTCAAAATGTTCTAGGAAGAAAATGAGATGGAGGAAAGAGCGACTTCAGGATTGCAACCCGTCACGTTGGAAGTTCTCAAAATGGAGTGAAACCTGAACTTAAAGGAGGAGCTAGAAAGATAACCAAGTAAGATTACAATGTATAGAAGAATATTTCTAAAACTATTATTTAGTTTTAAACCCAGTATATTTCTGATAGCAATTTAAAGTGTCTATAAGTAAGAGCTTGAATAAACAGGTCTGTCACATACTAAGGGTATTGTTATACGTGTAAAATTCTATACTATACATATTATGATAATATACTACATATTTGATATAAAATAGTAAAAAGTATATTACTCTGTATAATGTTTTAAAAGTGTACTTTAAAATAATATTTAATATAAAAATACAAAAGATTAGTTTTAATACCTTCTGTATTAGAAGAAAATTGGATAAAAAGGCTTACTGATTACCATAGTTGCCACTGTCTAGTTTATACCTTTTATGTTGTTTTAAAACTCAGCGAAGGTTTCTAAAAATCCTGGAACTTATCATAGTAGGAAAAAAATTAGACAAGAAATCTGAAATTTCAAACAAAAATAACTAAAAACCTGGAATTTCTAACTTTTTTTTATATAATATGCATATTTTAATATTAATGTCTATAAATTTTAAAGCGGTTTTGTTAAAGTTTAAGTTCTATTTCATATTTTGCAGCAAGATGTGTTAGGCGCCAATAATTTTTCAAAACGTTTAAATATTTTTGCGCCATTGACTATTTGAAAACTAAAAGAAAACTGGCGCGAATAATTTTAAATTTTTAGCGCGATTTTTTAAGAGGCAAATTTAAAAATTAATAATTTTAAAAGCCGCTGACGTCACTATTATTTTTTGAATAAAATTTCATAGATATGTAGCAATGTCCGACTCCGGCCCTTTACTTTCAAGCCCAAAGCTTTACTTATATGAAACTTAATTTATTGTTATTATAACTGATATGTTTTTTTATACAAAACTAAATTTTATTACTTGAATAAATTACAAATAATGCAATTAACCAAACGACTTTAGTCAATGTAAAACTAAAGATTAATATTAATTATGTACTTATCTTAACTGTTTATTAAATAGTTTTAACAAAATAGTATTTTGGTTATTTAATTTTAAACTCAATACTTATAATTCTATATAAGAAATTTGTCGGATTTCAACAATTAATTGCTTTTATAATAATTTTAATTCTTATGATTTCTACATAGAACTATAAAAGAATAGAATATTTTTTTTGTATCAAGTATAAGATTAGTAATATAACAAATTTATGACTTATCAAAAATAAAATATGTTGCTTGTTTTGATGTATATTAAGACAATATATAAATAGGATATTTTATTGTAAATAAATAACTAGTGACTAAGATATGTCAGTTTTGTGGTAGTTACTTTTTGTGGTCATTTGAGCTTCTTTTTTAGATATGGCTATTAATTCACATACCATAACTGGTATCATGAATATGGTGTACTTAATCGTTTATGGTATTTAATGTTTATTCTAATGATCACTTTTAAAGTTTTAAATATAGCCTATTAAGTAATAGCATGTATAATACTGATTCTAAACGTTAATGATGTTTCCGAGTTGTAAAAAATCCTTTATTAACAAATATATTTTCTTAATTTGTTGACTAATTTAAGTTGTTACATAATCATTATATTTGTGCTAATTGTTATAAAAATGTTGTCTGTTTATGCTAGTTTAAGCCTATTTTTAATATATATCTTATCTTCTAAAATATAAGATTTTAAGAGGTTATCAAATAACCTGGGTATCTCGAAAACCAGGAATTCAATTATTAAACTAAAAAACCTGGAATTTAAGTAATTTTGATAAAAAAAAAACTTTGGAATTTGAACAAAAAATCACCAAAAAACCCGGAATTTTAAACAACTTTTACATGCTAATAGTAAAATTCATGTTGACTCCAAAAATGATATAGAAAAAAGTTTATGTCCACATGAAAACTTATATAAACACATTAGAAGAAGCCTTAATATATCTTTTTAAGATTGTTGAACAATTTTAACAGTTTTACCTAAAAAAAATTTTGCAACCCTGTATGTGTGTGTTGAATTAGAAAAGTAATGTGTGGTAATTTCGATGTTTAAAAATAACTGGCTGGGTTATTTTTATGTTAAGGATAAGGGGTGTTTTAAGTTAAGATATTAAGAGGAGGGGATTCTATTTCTATTACTTAAATTAACATTATTTAATTTTTAAAGTTTACACTAAAACAGGGGTTGGCAGCCTTATGTAACTCGCGGGCCGATTTCACTAGTAAAATTTTTCGCGGACCGTACAGTTTAGAAAAAAAAAAAAGTTAAGGACTGCATTTATTTTAAAAAAAGTTCTACCAACCAGCAAAAAATATCATTAAAGATCCAAATCACAAAAAACCTGGAATTTCTAACTTTTTTTTATATAATATGCATATTTTAATATTTATGTCTATAAATTTTAAAGCGGTTTTGTTAAAGTTTAAGTTCTATTTCATATTTTGCAGCAAGATGTGTTAGGCGCCAATAATTTTTCAAAACGTTTAAATATTTTTGCGCCATTGACTATTTGAAAACTAAAAGAAAACTGGCGCGAATAATTTTAAATTTTTAGCGCGATTTTTTAAGAGGCAAATTTAAAAATTAATAATTTTAAAAGCCGCTGACGTCACTATTATTTTTTGAATAAAATTTCATAGATATGTAGCAATGTCCGACTCCGGCCCTTTACTTTCAAGCCCAAAGCTTTACTTATATGAAACTTAATTTATTGTTATTATAACTGATATGTTTTTTTATACAAAACTAAATTTTATTACTTGAATAAATTACAAATAATGCAATTAACCAAACGACTTTAGTCAATGTAAAACTAAAGATTAATATTAATTATGTACTTATCTTAACTGTTTATTAAATAGTTTTAACAAAATAGTATTTTGGTTATTTAATTTTAAACTCAATACTTATAATTCTATATAAGAAATTTGTCGGATTTCAACAATTAATTGCTTTTATAATAATTTTAATTCTTATGATTTCTACATAGAACTATAAAAGAATAGAATATTTTTTTTGTATCAAGTATAAGATTAGTAATATAACAAATTTATGACTTATCAAAAATAAAATATGTTGCTTGTTTTGATGTATATTAAGACAATATATAAATAGGATATTTTATTGTAAATAAATAACTAGTGACTAAGATATGTCAGTTTTGTGGTAGTTACTTTTTGTGGTCATTTGAGCTTCTTTTTTAGATATGGCTATTAATTCACATACCATAACTGGTATCATGAATATGGTGTACTTAATCGTTTATGGTATTTAATGTTTATTCTAATGATCACTTTTAAAGTTTTAAATATAGCCTATTAAGTAATAGCATGTATAATACTGATTCTAAACGTTAATGATGTTTCCGAGTTGTAAAAAATCCTTTATTAACAAATATATTTTCTTAATTTGTTGACTAATTTAAGTTGTTACATAATCATTATATTTGTGCTAATTGTTATAAAAATGTTGTCTGTTTATGCTAGTTTAAGCCTATTTTTAATATATATCTTATCTTCTAAAATATAAGATTTTAAGAGGTTATCAAATAACCTGGGTATCTCGAAAACCAGGAATTCAATTATTAAACTAAAAAACCTGGAATTTAAGTAATTTTGATAAAAAAAAAACTTTGGAATTTGAACAAAAAATCACCAAAAAACCCGGAATTTTAAACAACTTTTACATGCTAATAGTAAAATTCATGTTGACTCCAAAAATGATATAGAAAAAAGTTTATGTCCACATGAAAACTTATATAAACACATTAGAAGAAGCCTTAATATATCTTTTTAAGATTGTTGAACAATTTTAACAGTTTTACCTAAAAAAAATTTTGCAACCCTGTATGTGTGTGTTGAATTAGAAAAGTAATGTGTGGTAATTTCGATGTTTAAAAATAACTGGCTGGGTTATTTTTATGTTAAGGATAAGGGGTGTTTTAAGTTAAGATATTAAGAGGAGGGGATTCTATTTCTATTACTTAAATTAACATTATTTAATTTTTAAAGTTTACACTAAAACAGGGGTTGGCAGCCTTATGTAACTCGCGGGCCGATTTCACTAGTAAAATTTTTCGCGGACCGTACAGTTTAGAAAAAAAAAAAAGTTAAGGACTGCATTTATTTTAAAAAAAGTTCTACCAACCAGCAAAAAATATCATTAAAGATCCAAATCACAAAAAACCTGGAATTTCTAACTTTTTTTTATATAATATGCATATTTTAATATTTATGTCTATAAATTTTAAAGCGGTTTTGTTAAAGTTTAAGTTCTATTTCATATTTTGCAGCAAGATGTGTTAGGCGCCAATAATTTTTCAAAACGTTTAAATATTTTTGCGCCATTGACTATTTGAAAACTAAAAGAAAACTGGCGCGAATAATTTTAAATTTTTAGCGCGATTTTTTAAGAGGCAAATTTAAAAATTAATAATTTTAAAAGCCGCTGACGTCACTATTATTTTTTGAATAAAATTTCATAGATATGTAGCAATGTCCGACTCCGGCCCTTTACTTTCAAGCCCAAAGCTTTACTTATATGAAACTTAATTTATTGTTATTATAACTGATATGTTTTTTTATACAAAACTAAATTTTATTACTTGAATAAATTACAAATAATGCAATTAACCAAACGACTTTAGTCAATGTAAAACTAAAGATTAATATTAATTATGTACTTATCTTAACTGTTTATTAAATAGTTTTAACAAAATAGTATTTTGGTTATTTAATTTTAAACTCAATACTTATAATTCTATATAAGAAATTTGTCGGATTTCAACAATTAATTGCTTTTATAATAATTTTAATTCTTATGATTTCTACATAGAACTATAAAAGAATAGAATATTTTTTTTGTATCAAGTATAAGATTAGTAATATAACAAATTTATGACTTATCAAAAATAAAATATGTTGCTTGTTTTGATGTATATTAAGACAATATATAAATAGGATATTTTATTGTAAATAAATAACTAGTGACTAAGATATGTCAGTTTTGTGGTAGTTACTTTTTGTGGTCATTTGAGCTTCTTTTTTAGATATGGCTATTAATTCACATACCATAACTGGTATCATGAATATGGTGTACTTAATCGTTTATGGTATTTAATGTTTATTCTAATGATCACTTTTAAAGTTTTAAATATAGCCTATTAAGTAATAGCATGTATAATACTGATTCTAAACGTTAATGATGTTTCCGAGTTGTAAAAAATCCTTTATTAACAAATATATTTTCTTAATTTGTTGACTAATTTAAGTTGTTACATAATCATTATATTTGTGCTAATTGTTATAAAAATGTTGTCTGTTTATGCTAGTTTAAGCCTATTTTTAATATATATCTTATCTTCTAAAATATAAGATTTTAAGAGGTTATCAAATAACCTGGGTATCTCGAAAACCAGGAATTCAATTATTAAACTAAAAAACCTGGAATTTAAGTAATTTTGATAAAAAAAAAACTTTGGAATTTGAACAAAAAATCACCAAAAAACCCGGAATTTTAAACAACTTTTACATGCTAATAGTAAAATTCATGTTGACTCCAAAAATGATATAGAAAAAAGTTTATGTCCACATGAAAACTTATATAAACACATTAGAAGAAGCCTTAATATATCTTTTTAAGATTGTTGAACAATTTTAACAGTTTTACCTAAAAAAAATTTTGCAACCCTGTATGTGTGTGTTGAATTAGAAAAGTAATGTGTGGTAATTTCGATGTTTAAAAATAACTGGCTGGGTTATTTTTATGTTAAGGATAAGGGGTGTTTTAAGTTAAGATATTAAGAGGAGGGGATTCTATTTCTATTACTTAAATTAACATTATTTAATTTTTAAAGTTTACACTAAAACAGGGGTTGGCAGCCTTATGTAACTCGCGGGCCGATTTCACTAGTAAAATTTTTCGCGGACCGTACAGTTTAGAAAAAAAAAAAAGTTAAGGACTGCATTTATTTTAAAAAAAGTTCTACCAACCAGCAAAAAATATCATTAAAGATCCAAATCACAAAAAACCTGGAATTTCTAACTTTTTTTTATATAATATGCATATTTTAATATTTATGTCTATAAATCTTAAAGCGGTTTTGTTAAAGTTTAAGTTCTATTTCATATTTTGCAGCAAGATGTGTTAGGCGCCAATAATTTTTCAAAACGTTTAAATATTTTTGCGCCATTGACTATTTGAAAACTAAAAGAAAACTGGCGCGAATAATTTTAAATTTTTAGCGCGATTTTTTAAGAGGCAAATTTAAAAATTAATAATTTTAAAAGCCGCTGACGTCACTATTATTTTTTGAATAAAATTTCATAGATATGTAGCTATGTCCGACTCCGGCCCTTTACATTTAAGCCCAAAGCTTTAATTATATGAAACTTAATTATTGATATTATGTCTGATATGTATTTTTTAACAAAAATAAATTATTTACTTAAATATTTTGTATACAAATAGTGCAATTAACCACTCGACTTTTGTCAATGTAAAACAAAGAATAAATATTAGTTATGTACTTATCTTAACTATTTATTAAAAAGTTTTAACAAAATAGTATTTTGGTTATTTATTTTTAAACTAAATACTTATAATCCTAATTTAGATATGGCTATTAATTCACCTAACATAACTGGTATCGTGAATATGGTGTAATTAATCGTTCATGGTATTTAATGTTTATTCCAATGATCACTTTTCAAGTTTTAAATATAGCCTACCAAGTAATAGCATGTATAATAATGATTCTAGACGTTAATGATGTTTCCGAGTTGTAAAAAATTCTTTAATTAACAAATATATTTTGTTAACTTGTTGACTAATTTAAGTTGTAACATGATCATTATATTTGTGCTAATTGATATAAAAATGTTGTCTGTTTATGCTAGTTTAAGCCTATTTTTAAATTATATCTTGTCTTCTAAAATATGAGATTTTAAGAGGTTATCAAATAACCTGGAATCCTTGAAAACCAGGAATTTGACTATTAAACTAAAAAACCTGGAATTTAAGTAATTTAAAAAAAAAAACTTTGGAATTTGAACAAAAAATCACCAAAAAACCTGGAATTTTAAACAACTTTTACATGTTAATAGTAAAGTTTTAAGTTGACTCCAAAAATAAAATAGATAAAAAAATTTGTCCTCATGAAAATTTATATAAACACATTAAAAGAAGCCTTGATAGATCTTTTTAAGTTTGTTGAACTAATTTAACACAGTTTTTCATCTTAAACTCAATTTTAAACTAAAATAGACTACAAAACATGTAATTTTAGATACCTAGAAAAAATGTTGCAACCCTGTATGTGTTTGTTAAATTAGATATCAAAAATTAAGTATTTACTTGTTTAACATTAAAAGTAATGTGTGGTAATTGTGATATTTGAAAACAACTGGCTGGGTTATTTTTATCTTGAGGATAAATGGTGTTTTAAGTTAAAATAGTAAAGGGAGGGCATTCTGTCTTTATTACTAAAATTAACATTATATAATTTTTTAAAGTTTACACTAAAACACGGGTCGGCAGCCTTATGTAACTCGCGGGCCGATTTCACTGGTAAAATTTATCGTGGACCGCACAATTTAAAAAAAAAAACGACTGAATTTATTTAAAAAAAAGTTCTACCAATCATAAAAAAATATCATTAAAGATCTAAAATATTTAAAATTAAGCAATATTCTAGCACTAATAAATAGTATCTATCGAGTCAAGAGCTTAACTGTGAATTTTATTACAAAATATATCGTTTTTATTGATTTTAAAACGTATTAGGTTATTAGGAGAGTTGCTAAAAATCCTGAAATTTGACATAATAGGCATAAAATTAGACAAGAAATCTGAATTTTGAAACAAAAATCACTAAAAACCTGAAACTTCTAACTTTTTTGTTTATAATACGCATATTGTAATAATTTTGTCAATAAATTTTTAAGCGGTTTTTTTTTAAGTTTTAGATCTCATTCATACTGTTTGCAGCAAGGTGTGTTTGGCGCCAATATTTTTTCAAAACGTTTAAATTTTTTTCGTCATTGACTATTTGAAGATTTAAAAAACTGGTGCGAATAATTTTGAATTTTTAGCGCGATTTTTTAAGAGGTTATCTACAATATTCAAAGACTAATAAATAGTATCTATCGAATCAAGAGCCTAACTGTAAATTTTATTTCAAATTGTATCGTTTTTATTGTTTTTCAAACGTATTAGGTTATTAGGAGGGTTGCTAAAAATCCCGAAATTTGACGTAATATGCAAAAAATTAGAAAAGAAACCTGAAATTTCAAACAAAATCACTAAAAACCTGGAATTTCTAATAAATTTTTATATAATATGCATATTTTAATATTTATGTCTATAAGTTTTAAAGCGGTTTTGTTAAAGTTTAAGTTCTATTTCATATTTTGCAGCAAGATGTGTTAGGCGCCAATAATTTTTCAAAACGTTTAAATAATATTTTTGCGCCATTGACTATTTGAAAATTAAAAAGATAACCGGCGCGAATAATTTTAAATTTTTAGCGCGATTTTTTAAGCGGCAAATTTAAAAAATAATAATTTTTAAAGTCGATGACGTCACTATTATTTTTTGAATTAAATTTCATAAATATATAGCACGTCCGACTCCGGCCCTTTACTTTCAAGCTCAAATCTTTACTTATATGAAACTTAATTTATTGATATTAAATCTGATATGTATTTTTTTACAAAACCAAATTTATTAACTTATAAGCTACAAACAATGCAATTAACCACTCGAATTTTATTAACTTGACTTCAGAATAATATTAGTTATGTACTCTAACGAAATAGTATTATGATTATTTAATTAAGATTAATTTACTTAATGCTTACAATTCTTTCAAAGATATTTATTTTATTTTTATAATCAATTGCACTAATAATATTTAGTTGTTATGATTACTATATTTTTTTTTTATGAAGTATCATTAGATTTAAAAAAGTTTGTTATAACACTATAACAAACTTATGACTTGTAAAATATAATATGTTGCTTGTTTCTTAACTATATTAAGACATAATGTAAATCTTAATTATAACATATTTAAAATAGTATGTGTATTATATAATTAAGTATTTATTTCAGTTTGTGCTTGATGCAGGTTTTTTATGGAACACCTTGTATATAAAAAATACAAATCAGCATCAGAAACTTGTTAAAGTAACTAAAATTAACATTATATCATTTTTTATAGTTTGGACTATAACAGGGGTCGGCAGCCTTATGTAACTCGCGGGCCAACTTTCCTGAAAAAATTTAAAAATCACTTGAGGGCCGCATTTATTTAAAAAAGTTCTAATAATCAGCAGAAAAATGTTATTAAAGATCTAAAATATAATAAAATAAGCAATAATTAGGCACTAATTAAGAGAATCTGTTAAATTAAGAGCCTAGCTTTAAATTTTATTGAAAAAAATAATTTTTATCGTTTTTAAAACGTGAGTTTAAAAAAAGGAGCTTGTGGGCTGCAGAGATTGATTTTGAGGGCTGCTTTTTGCCCGCGGACCGCAGTACTCTGGACTATAAGATACTGTATATAGAACAACAAATTCTGATTAAATTTTGCGATACAGCCAGTTTCAATAAACAAATCAAATACATGTGAAACATAAAAGTTTTAAGACTAAATTTTTGTTTTAAAAAAAAGTTCATTTAAAGCGTTTGTCATTTTCAATTTTCTTTAGTCTATTATTAACTGTTATTTGTAGTATTACGAAGATCATGCACTCTTTTTGTAAGGTAAATTTAAAAAGTAAAAGAGGAACATTTTCTGCGCGCTAAATTTGAAATATAAGTTCGTTTATGACATAGTTAAATATTTTTAATATTTAAAAAAAATTATAGTTTGTTCTTATACAGCTGCTCACTTCGACTAGTTTGTATTTAATGTTCTGCGCAATTAATAGGTTGAAAAACAGAGTCCTTCTTATTAATAAATAACCTGGTATGTTATTAGTGCATGTAACATGTAATGATACTTATTACAATTATATCTTTTTTAAGTTATAGTGTTTTGTTTGAAAAACTTAATAGTTTAAACCAGTATGGTTAATGCAATAAAAACCTTTCAGTCTTTCACAAATTTTCATGTCGATTAGTTAGTTTTTTTTCTGCTTACAAAAGATATTTTGTGGGTGTTTAGACAATTTAAATATGCCATACTAAGAAGTAAAATTGAACAACATAACTTTCTGGGAACTTTATTTTGAATGTTAACCTTCTTTATTAAAACTTTCAGGGACTAATTCGTTTTTAAAGGTTTCTAAAAGTTTAATTAAATTAAATTAAAGTTATTGTTGAACTTATGCCTCATACATCTAGTTTGTATCATAATTTTTCGTTGACTTAAATCTGGTCTTTTAAAAATGGTAACTTTTTAGATTAAATATTTTTTATTTATATTATCATCTTTGTTCAAACAAGCATATATCTATTTTACTGATCTATTTGGTTAAAAGTAGGAATATATTGAAAACATTAAAATTCTATATTATATTTATTTAAAATTTGATATGTTTTATTAATCATGTATTTCCTTTAGTTTGCTTGTTTTTTTCTTATCATTTTTGACCTAACATCTATTACGGTGTAATATCTTATTTTTTGAAGTTCTGTTTTATTTAATTTGTAAGATTTTTGGTTGTCTTTTTATTTGTTGAGCAGTCAAGTAATAGTAATTTTTAGTTTTAATCTTGTTTTCTTCCAAAAACTGTTTTGTTTGATCTACAATTGGTTAAAATAGTTTCTTTAATTCTTATAATTGAACTTTTCTGATGAATTGAAATGTTTGTTGTGTGTTTGGGAGAGAGTTTTGTTTTTGTATAAGGTGTTTAATTAGAATTACTTATAAAGTCTTTGGTTACGTATTTTTGGTTTTAATTAAGAGTTTAAGAAAGTCCGGATTTTTTTTTTCTGTGGCAGTACTGAAGTATGTAATTTTTATTCAGCCTAGGTTTGTTTAAACATGTCAATGTACAGTAACCTCTCGGATCTTTACGCACTCGTGACGTTACGCACTCTCGTTTAGTTACGCATTTTAGAACTCTAAAAAATTTAAAAAATAATAAATTTTAATTCTTTTTAATATTGCACAAAATAGTTTTATTGTATAATTTTTAATTTAAAATATGCTTTTAAATGCTAATTCACCTCTTTATATCTTTAGACTTTGTAAACTTATGTTCCTTTACTTATTGATAAACATTTAGTTGTTATATCTTAATACAATGTAAGACAAGTTTACCCTTATGTTGGCAAAGGTCAAATTAAAAAAAAATTAGTAACATAAACAAATTTTATTAAATATTTTTCTTATAATTTATATATTTTTGTTGAAAAGAAGAAATCTATTACAGCACTAAATGCAAAAAGTTTTTAAAGACTATAGAAACAAATTTTAATATAGACACCATACCATTTCTTAATTGTAAACAAATACTTGATTATAAATTGAATTTGCAAAGTAGAATAGAATATAAATGTTAAGTATCAAATAAGTCACATATAAACAAAGATAAAGCAAAAATCTACTTGTTGTTTAAATTAGTAAATTTTTACTACAAGTATTATTATTTTACATAAATTTAAAACCTTTTTTTTTAATATATGTATAGTTTTATATCTTTTTTTCAAATCTATAAATAAAGTAAACAAATTATTAAAAGTGGGAAAGTTCCTAGTCTGCTTATAACTAGAATCAACATAAAAAACAGCCGTTATAGAAGTATATTTGGTACCTCTCGTATCTTTACGATATCTCACATCTTTACGCACTTTTTCTGTGGACACAATGTGCGTAAATAAGCGAGAGGTTACTGTATGTTCTGATTAAATATAAACTGTTTATTTATTATCTTGAAACGCATGAGAGTTATTTTTCCCGCGGACCGCAGTACCCCTGGACTATAAGATACTGTACATAGAACAACAAATTCTGATTAAATTTTGCGATACAGCCAATTTCAATAAACAAATCCAATACATGTAAAACAAAAAAGTTTTAAGACCGCAATTTTGTTTGAGAAATATATTATTTAAAGCGTTTGTCATTTTCAATTTACTTTAGTCTGTTATTAACCGTTATTTGTAGTACATACTACGAAGATCATGGTACTCTTTTTGTGTAGTAAATTTAAAAAGTAAAAGCGGAAAATTTTCTTGCGCGCTAAATTTGAAACATAAGTTCGTTTATGACGTAGTTAAAAATTTTTAACATTTAAACAAAGTTATAATTTGTTCTTGTACAGCTGCTCACTTCGACTAGCTTGTATATAATGTTCTGCGCAATTAATAGGTTGAAAAACAGAGTCCTCTTGATAATTAACAACCTGGTATGTTATTAGTGCTTGTAACATGTAATGATACTTATTACAATTTTTTTTTTTAAGTTATAATGTTTTGTTTAAAAAACTTAATAGGTTCAACAATTTAAAAAAATAAAAACGGTAAAATAAAAAAAAAATACTGTGCTTGTTTGTTTATAGAAATTATAAAGTGTAACTTCAAAAAAGATATTTAAAGTCTTTTACTAATTTAAAAATGTTTTAAAAGCTGTTAGTTTATGTTTTAAACAGCTAATAAAGAAGAGAAAGCAAATGTTATTTATAAAGTTTTGTTTTATCTTAAGTATTTTTCGTGCGAACAGTAATATCATTAACCTTAGAAAAAAAGCAGAAACTCATTATAGCTTGTTAATTATAGTTTAAAAAGTTTAGAAAACTGTATTTGATAAATTTTTACTAAAAGTTTATAGTAAAACTGCAGTTATTTGATAATCCAACGAAAGAGTTGCTTATTTCTTTCATTAGTTTTGGTGTTTTTTACTTTTGTTTGTTTGAACTTTAACTTTTTTATTTCAGTTTCTGCTCCCATTCGCTTGTTTTATTGAATATGAGAAAATCTCCAACTTGGATTTTATCTGCCCATGTTATTGAAAATACTAATTTATGATATTTTTCTTAACAAGTACACTACTTATATTCTATTATTACTTTTTAATTTCACTCTCTACTTTTTTTTATGCCAACTAGTATACTATAAATGTATCAGTTACATTATTATTCAAAAGTTTTTAAAATAAAAAAATATTGAGTAGGTATTAATTACAGCTAAAAATTTTTTAAATGTAATTTATTTTCAGGGTTGCCACTTTACCTGGAAAAACCTGGAATTTGACAATTTAGACTAAAATAACCTGGAATTTTTAATAACTTTAACATTTTCAGTTGTAAAATTTTGATTTGACAAAAAAATTTATCATATAATTTGTCTTCATCATAAAATTTTTTTATTAAAAAACAGATTTAAAGTAACTTTAAAGTATCTTTCCAATGATTTTATTCTATTTAAACAGTTTCTTTAATAGAAATTGACTTAAAACTAATAATAGTCCCAAAAATGTGTACTTTTAAAAACCTGGAAGATAATTGGAAAACCTGGAAAAAAAATTGAAAAAATGAGTTTGCATACCCTGTATATTTCAATTAGCGACCCATCATTTAAATTTTAAGACGCATCAAAATATTTCTTTATTTTGTATTTAAGCTGTATATGTGCAATTCACATGCATTATTAAACTGTGTCAAGATTTCAAATATACTTTAAAGTTTGGTGATTCATCCTACTAATGCTTAATTACATTTTTACAGTATTTTTAGTTAATAGTGCTGCTGTCTTATTATTTTTAGATGTTTGTCAATATATTTTATTTATCCTTGGAACGTTTGTTGAAATTTGTTCTTTATGTTTGAATAATCACAAAAATCTGGAAATAAAAACATTTGGATAAAGTTTTGTCGAGAACACTCAATAAATTTAAAATGTTATCACCAACACTGTTTAATTAAAAATCAGTTAATTCTAACTCCAACTGTTGTAACAAAAAGAGAATTTTGTTGCACTACAAGTTCAGTGTTCCCCAAAATTGTTTTCATAACGCCCCCTTTGAAGAAATTAAAAAACAAATGGTCTTCTTTATGAATTAAAAAGAAAACCCTTAATAAGCCAGACACTTTTTTATTTTTGTTCTTCATCGTGACCTTCTTAGTATCCAGTGAAAATTTGAATTTGTTGCCCTTTTTATTGTCACGCCCCCTTCAACCCATTTGCAGGTTATAGTCCCCTAAATTAAAAAAAAGCGGCCCACTTCGGGAGAGCCTGTTCCAGATAAACGATTAGCTTATTAGGATTGAATTTGCAACTTTAATTAACCCAAAAAGTACTACAACTGTCAGGGTTACCACAAAGTCAGGACAAAATAGTTATTGCAAAATAGTCAGAAACTTTTATATTAACATGCACATAGTAAGAAAGTTTATCATAACTAAATGGATTTTACTAATTTCTAAAAAATTTTGCGTTTGCAATTTATCGTTTTTCAAGGTCTAATTAAACTTTTCTTATGAATTGTAATCTTTCTTGCGTATATTTACTATATTCGGAGAGAGTGGTTTTATTTTTTGTATTGAAGTTTAATTAGAATTGCTTATAATTTAAACTCTTTGGTTACGTATTTTTAGATCGGTTTCAATTAAGTGTTTGGTTTACAAAAGTCCGGATTTTTTTTAGCTCGTTCTAGGGCAGCCGTATGTTATTTTTATACAGCTCAGGTTTGTTTAAACATGTTGGTATATGTTCTAGTGTGATTAAATGAAAGGTACCTTATTACATATTATCTTAAAACTGAAATCCATGAGAGTTATAACTATTTCTAAAATTATAGTTGTTCATCAAGTGTACGACTGTAGCTGATCTTTTGATAATGTTTCTTTTTCTTTTTATGACTTTTTCTTGTTATCACTGATGTAAAATTGACGGCGTTTTTGTACATGCTCGTTGAAACATGTTTTCAAATGTTTTTAATTTGTTATAGATTTGTCCAATGCAGCTTTACTAAAAGCATTAAAGTTTTTTAACTGGTTGAAACAATCCGTTTTTTCCGCTAAAATTAAGGACATTTTTAAAAGTAAAGAAAGCTCCGGCTCTCACTGAAGAAATTTTTTCAAAAAGTTTTGAATTAGATACAACATTCGGTAGTTAAATAAACTTTGGAAATTTTAAATTGGCTATTACAGTTTTATTTTTAAGAGTGACAACCTAGTTTATATAAATTAATACAACTTTTTATAACAGCTGCGCGAAAGCCTTTCAATTTGGATTTAGAAGAATTCATTTTGTTTCCACTGAACTCAGCTCTAATGCAAGTTAGTTTAAACCTTTTATATGCTTAACAATTAAATGACCTCTGAACGTGTCGCCTTTTATACATTTTAGAAAATTTGTAATTGGTAATAAAGTTAGTATTAAGATGTCAGTAAAATTCTTCGTCACAGTATTATATTATTCCGTGTAGCCATGTAAAAATCAAAAAATATATTTTTTAAGTTAACTTCTCACACTTTGTTGATGTTCAGGATAAAGCAGGCTATTTAAAAAATTTTTAGGAATTAAGAATTTTCTGACTTGAGTTGGAATTTAAAAAACTCATTATTATAAGAGCCGAGTACCGAGACCAATATTTTCCATATTTATGGAGGAATATTATATGCTTAATCATACCGGCGTACTTAAAATATGTTTTTTATTTAAAACCAAATGTTATTGATTAAACCCTTTAAGAGTTCAAAACCTCATAATACCTAGTGTGGGCTTAAAAATTACTTTTAGGGGGCCGTAGTTTGCCGATTCTTTATCAGTTATATGTTATTTGTTGCTTTAATAGATAATTGTACCAAAAGTCTTAAATTAATGTTCTAATTAAGTATTACTTCGTACTAAGTAATTTAAATACAGTAAAACCGAGAAATTAAAGACATTAATAAAATTAGTTTGCCAATTAACTGTATCTGGTTGTCCACCTTACACTTACCGTTCTTTAAGTTAATGGCAAGTTATTTTAAATCCCGTTTTCGACCATGTACTTAGCTAAACTGCTGTAAGCAAGCATTCGGTTTTATTATACGTTACGTCACTAATCCTTTCAGATGTAGACTCAAAATCATTGAAAAAATTGAGTCCGAAAATTTGCATAATTCTCTTCTTTTCAAATATTTAAGCTCTCTC
The DNA here is from genome assembly GCF_965202585.1 of Thalia democratica. NCBI lineage: Eukaryota > Metazoa > Chordata > Thaliacea > Salpida > Salpidae > Thalia > Thalia democratica. The sequence continues at coordinate 100,059,124 of NC_139165.1, forward strand.
GCTCTAGATTTTTTGCACACAAATTCACACTTCCAACCGAACTGACGCGTATATATACGAGCTTCGGCATAGCTACTTCGATAAGAAAACAAGAGGCGTTCATGAAAGCGATAAAATCACGGCCTCAAAACAATGTCGAAACGCATTGATTGTTTTGAACTTGTTTTGAAACTTTAATACCTATTTCTTTTGTTCTAAGTGTATACTATTGTGAAGTATTTTCTCATTTTATTCTTATATATTTTATGTAATTAAAAGCAAATTATAAAGTATAAAGCCATTGTAAATAATTTTGCTACGGAAGTTTCGAAATTACAGTAAATTGTGAGAGAAAATTAACTTTGTTTCTGATTATCCAATTTTAGTATATAGAAATAACTTAATTTTTGAATTTTAGAAGCAGTCGTATTTTATAATTAAAAAAAAAAGTTTTCAATTACACAAACAGTATCGAAAAATGCATCACAACAAAATAATTTATATATCTTTGAAAAAGAAAAACAAGTTACAAAAAAATTAATTGTTACAGTTTTAAACAAAGCTTAAAAAACAAATAACTTTAAATTTTACCTTAACATCCCTCAAGTAGCACAAAACCATACAGTTGTTGTTGATGAGTTACCTGTGGCAGTATTCGAGGAGGTTTCGCTGCGTAAGGGGATCGAACCGTCTGAGAAGCAACTCGTACGTTCCCTTGTTGAACTTGAATGCCTGCCCTGTCGTCAACACAATGTCATTTTTATATAAGAAACAGTTCTAATAGGTTTCACTTAACTTTGAAAACTTAATTCAACAAACTTCAACCTGTGGTCAGTGCGGAAAATGCGATCAGAATCTTCATCGTGGTGGGCTGGACAGCTGAGAGGAGCGTTGGACTTGAGGTGAAAGCTTCAGACTGTGACGTCATAAGGGAGATGAGCAGGACTGGAAGGATCAGTTTCATCATTTTTTATTTTGAGTCTGTAAATAAAACACAAATTTAATTTACAATCATAAATTATTTACTTGATAAATAACTATTTTTTAAAGTTTTTTTTACCTTTAAAAAACGTTCAACCGAGGATTTAAAAACTTACTTGTTTTGGTTTTAGCTTGCTTGCTTATATATTTTTCTACAGCACTGTTTAACAATGGAAGATTATAAAATACTTAGAAACTATTCTTTAGTTTATCTCAAATAATAAATTACGAGAATCGTTGTTTTACAGTAAGTCAGTATGTTCGTATTTTACACTTATACAAAAAACATTTAAAAATGCAGATTTTATATACTGTTCACAATATACAGTTAGCTTAAAATTATGTACACAAAGGTAGGTTGTAGAATAAGTATCTAAGTTTTAAGTGTGTTAGATGCTAATTATTCTGGTAGTAATAAGTTACAAAAATTTGTGTTAAAATGAAAAACTATGTCACATAATGTAGCTAAAATATTCTTTTAAAATTTTGATTAAGAACTACTCACTCAATTTAAACAATAAATTTAATGATTAAATAAATTTTATAATCCAAAATTTATTGTTTTTACAGACAGTTTAGAAAGTAATATACTTTAATAACGTTTTACTATTCGAAAATTCAAAACACAATCAACCTTTTTAAGACTCTAAAATACAATAAGTTTAGAAAAAAGATCTTTAATCAAAGTTTAATATACTTATTTCGATTTATTTTTGTAAAGACTCAAAAAAAATTAACTTTTTATAGCTTACAAACAATTTAAATTTAAAATTGTACCTAGTAATACACTTTTTGTATAGCTGGTATTGAGTTAAATATAATCTTTACACAGTGTATATAATGTGTATTTCTTGTGTTTAATTGATACTATGAGCATAAGAAAATTAAAAGGAGGTTTGACATAAAAAATTTATAAACTTCTTTTCAAAGTTAAATATAATATCAGCCAAAAGTTTTTTTTGCAGCATTCAACATATGTAGGACTAAAGAATTAAAAGTTTAACCATAAAGTATGCTTAATTCAAAATTTTAGTTTTGCTTAAAAAAATTTAAATATTCATCATAACACCATGTCTAATGATGTGGAGTAATTTTTACCAACTTTTGCCATTGATTAACATGTTTTAAAACAAAAGAATATTTACAAAACCAATAATGTAATTTATGTCCAGTATAATGAATAGCATTTTAATATAATAATAAATGTATTTAACATAGTAGTTTTGGCTAAATTTATTTAAACTCACTAATACCAAACGCTTTACATTTACTTTTATAATTACTTAAACTTTTAAAATAGTTGTAAATAGTTTTAATTATCGCTAATATAAACACTTTTTTGAATGGTTAAATTAAAAGCTTTAAACACACATAAATATATATATTTGTTTTGTTAAGTATAGGTACATATTAAAAAAACATTAAATCTTAATTTTTAACCTAAAAAACAGCTATAAGTCTAAATGTTTTACTTGTTTACAATACTAAAAATTTTGTTGAGCTTAAACCTAAAAATTGTTTTTCTCAATGAAAATTTTATTTAGCAGTACAAAGACTTGGTGAAATTAATAATAAAACAAAGTAAAAACTATAAAACAGTATTAAATTAATAAAAAGTATTCAGTCCCAAACTCATTTTCATCTTTCGTTTTTTAGTTTTTTTCCTTACTATCTTCATACCATTTTACTAGTAATTTATCCCTGATTTCTACAAATTAAAGACATATTCTATCTGTATGGTTTTATTGCTTTGCAAAAACTAGTTAACATTAAAAACTGTTTTAGCCAGAAGTTCTTTTTAATTTTTATATCAGTTTATCTTACGTTTTCATTACAAAAACAAAAAAAAATCTTATGCAACAAGTTAAAAAAAATCTATATATAATGAAAATTATCCGAATTATATTACTGTATAACTTGTTTTGAAACTTTAATGCCTATTTCTTTTGTTCTAAGTGTATACTATTGTGAAGTATTTTCTCATTTTATTCTTATATATTTTATGTAATTAAAAGCAAATTATAAAGTATAAAGCCATTGTAAATAATTTTGCTACGGAAGTTTCGAAATTACAGTAAATTGTGAGAGAAAATTAACTTTGTTTCTGATTATCCAATTTTAGTATATAGAAATAACTTAATTTTTGAATTTTAGAAGCAGTCGTATTTTATAATTAAAAAAAAAAGTTTTCAATTACACAAACAGTATCGAAAAATGCATCACAACAAAATAATTTATATATCTTTGAAAAAGAAAAACAAGTTACAAAAAAATTAATTGTTACAGTTTTAAACAAAGCTTAAAAAACAAATAACTTTAAATTTTACCTTAACATCCCTCAAGTAGCACAAAACCATACAGTTGTTGTTGATGACTTTTGCAGATTTTAATACATCAACGTCATGTTCTTTAACTATCGTCTGCCAGTTTTCCTGATAGAAAATGTACAAAAATAAGTTATAATTTGTGTATTTGCAATTTACTCTACTACAGGGCTCGTTTTATCAAACTGTAGTTAGTATTAAAACTAGTTATTTAGTTATTGATTTTAAAACAAATAATAACTTAATTTAAAACAAATTAAAAAAAATCACTTGCTGACTTTGACAACATATTTTGTTTTTATTTATTTAATAGTTTTAGTTTTCATTGTTGCTTTGATAATTGTCTAGTCATGGTAGTTTTTATACCTTGGTCAAAAATTTAAACTGGCTTTTTACAGAAATGGTTCGTGCGCTTTTCTATGAATTATGTTTATACTTCTTGTGTATGAAAGCTATGAAATAGCATCAAACCCCTCAATATATTGTTGATAATATTGGCCTATAGTATGATCAAGATTAAATAGCCTAAGTTTTCTTTTTAATTTGTATCAACCACTGGATTTTGATCTTGTAATCAGCTTTTAAAGCCATAAATATGAAAAATATACCTTTAAGTTAACTTTTTTAGTTAAGGATAGAACTATATGGTTCATGTGTGTCAGGTACAATTTCAAAATCTGATAGGTAACTCATAATTTCAAAGTGTCAGGGTTGTTACTGGTTTTATAACAAATTTCTTCTTGGTCTTTAGAATCTAAAAAATCTGTAGTTGACTTTCAAATGTGTTTTGTATTAACTAAAATTTTAGTAACACTATTGACCAAAAACATTTTGTTGTATAATTTGAGTTATTTTACACCATAACAAGGTTTCTACTTTTCAGGATATTTGAAGCTTTTGAAAATCTCAGGACAAATGAGGTTGAATCAAGATATTTTGAAGTTTTTGAAAATCTCAGGACAGCTAAGAATAAATCAAGACAAGTTAAAGTTTATGTAAATCTCAGGACATCTAAAGATGACACAAGATCTTGACTTCACTACAGGTTTTTTATACCTATAGATTGGCAATCCTATAAAAATGTGTTTAAAACTGGGTTTTTCTGTTTTGTGTTCAAAGTTATAAAATATCAAGTTTTAAAAATAAAATTGTAGATAAATTCATAACATTTTGTAATATTGTTACCTAAAAATACCCCTTGCAAGGTTATAACTGCCAATATCAATAAATATATTTTGAATATTTGATACTGATTACATAAACTATTTAAATTATTTTTTTCCATCAAGAAACATAACATTTTGCACTTAAAACATGCGCCACCTTATGTGCTCACAATTTTTTTTCAGACTAGAGATAGAAATGATAACATTTGTAATTAAATTTATGAACAAACTAAATTTTAAATTCTAGTCTTAAATTAAATTCCAAAAATTTAATATATTATTCTTCAATTCATGGTTGCCACATACTCAGGATGACTCAGGCCAGTTTTGTTGAAAATTTTATGCTTTAGATTTCAAAGATGTCAGGACAGTTTAAGGGGGTGCAGGACTATTCAAACTCTAACAATTCAAGTTTTTGTTTTAATTTATAGGGCCACAACTCACAATATAATAAATATTTGAAAAAAAAAAACTAAAAAATTCCAATGAAGGTGTAATCAAAACCTACAGTTAGTTTTTTTGAAAAGTCTTAAATATTTTTTGAGCTATGGCTACAAAAAGTTTTTAATTCTAGGAGTTTAAAACCTCTTCATTCCCAGATATTATTTAAAAAGAAAAAGTGTTAGTTAGATATACATATGTTTTTTTTTTATTTGTTACACTTTAAGTTATGGCACTTTAAACACATATTTTTCAAATTTGAATGTTTGTACTTGATTTGTCATGTCACCAGTAAAAAGTCGGTCAGGACAATCTTTATTGCAAACCTTATATTTTGTTTTAAATTTTATAATTTGTAATTAAATTTGGTCAAAAGAGTTTTAATTGATAGTACAGACTTTCTTCTTTTGCTATGTAATAAATATTTATAAATGCAATAACAATTTTTAATCAGACATTTTAAATTCTTATAAAATTGTGCTTACAAAAGTTTACTTATATTTTAAGGTGTTTACAGTTGAGATTTAATGGTACTTCCATATATATCCAACATTATTTAGGCTATTTTGTCAGAATATGAACCTATATACTGTAGTCAAAACTTATTATGGTCTTGAATTATATACTTACTTAGAGTTGAACTTTTATTAAGGACATAGGGGGGTCCCAAATTTTTTCTACTAAAAATAACATTGGATCTTATTTGAAAGATAAAAGTAAAATCTACAGGCCAGTTTTTAGAGAATTAAAAATATTATTCAACTTTTGAGATATTGTAATTTTTATAAAAAGTTTCCGATACAAGCATATGGACTGAAAGTTTTTTGGGGTCAATTTTGTTGGAATTTAAAAAAACCGCTAACAACCTATCTTCTTCATTTTTTGAGATAGAGACCTCAAATTTTTCTGAAACAGTTCTTTTATAGTTTTAAAGACTTTGAATGTTGGAATTTGAAAAATGATAAAATATAAAAATTTTTAATAAATAAAACAAAAAATTGGTGTTTTTTTTTTGAAAAAAATATAGAAGAATCCTGCATTCAAAATAATTCTGGTAAATATATATCCAACATTATTTAGGTTATTTTGTCAGAATATGAACCTATATACTGTAGTCAAAACTTGTTATGGTCTTGAATTTTATACTTACTTAGAGTTGAACTTTTATTAAGGGCATAGGGGGTCCCAAATTTTTTCTACTAGAAAAACATTGGATGTTATATGAAAGATTTAAGTAAAATCTACAGGACAGTTTTTAGAGAATTAAAAATATTATTCAACTTTTGAGATATTGTAATTTTTATAAAAAGTTTCCGATACAAGCATATGGACTGGAAGTTTTTTGGGGTCAATTTTGTTGGAATTTAAAAAAAATCACTAACAACCTATCTACTTCTTCATTTTTTGAGATAGAGACCTCAAATTTTTCTGAAACATTCCTTTTATAGTTTAAAATACTTTGAATGTTGGAATTTGAAAAATATTAAAAGGTAAAAATTTTAGATAAATAAAACATAAAAAATTGGTGTTTTTTTTTTGATAAAATTTAATTTTACAAATTAAAAAAAATTCCTTCATTCAAAATAATTTTGGTTTGTTATTTTTCCCAAAACCAGTGGCTACCCTGCTCAAGATTTTTTGAAGAAAGATAAATTTTACACTCTTAAAACCTCGTTAAAGCTTTTTTTTATAAATGTTGACTAAGATATAGTTTAAATATTTTGTATTTTAAAACCAATTTTGTAGATGAGCTAGCAGAACTATTATTTTTGAAAAGTTAAAACTAACTTTTTTAAGGGCTTAACAAACTCAGGATGACTCAGGACAGTTTTTTTAACTCAACAAGTTGCAACCCTGATAAAATAAATTTTAAGTAATGCAAATTTTCAAATTGCCCAGATGTGTTGGTCACCGTACAGCCCGATGGTAGTTGAAAATAACCAATGTTTAATAAGTTAAAGTAGAATTTGGCCCACAAGTATGTAAATATGGCTTGCTAAACAAAATTTTTAAAATGAGATAGATATTTTTGTATTGAAAATATATTCAATTTAATTACAAACATTTAAGATAATTTTTTTTATGATTGGGACAGGGTTTCCCAAAATTTGTTTTAAATTGCCCAAAGAAATATAAAAAGTCATGACCCCCTTCAACAAGATTACTCAAAAACTATGTAAAAATTAACCTAAGACCTTTTTTTGCTCTTCATGTGCAACTCAAGAACACCTAGTGTAAGTTTTAAATTATGACCTCATGGCCACCTGTAGCTCCTTTGCTGCTCATAGCCCCCCTTTTACCCATTTATTGTTTGTGACCTTGATAGTTGAATACCTTGAATAAATTTTCAAAAAATTAAATCTATGGCTCATTGAGGAGAAATTTCCCAACACATGGATCACTTACCCACCTTTAATTTATACCAAAATAATAAGGGGTCCTTTAATTTTTTATTACATAAGTTATTTTTTCCTTTAAATGGAATTATTGAAGTATAAACTGTATATATGCTTTGAGATGATTTTAGTAAATTTCTTGTACAAACCTATGGATGATATAAAGTTATTTTGTTAGTTTTCTAAGAAATTAAAAAAATTTAAATGATGCCTATGTTTACATCAATAAAGCAATTGAGAACAACAATTTTGGGAGTGTAACATATTACAGCTTTTATAAAGAAGTATCAGAACTATTTACAAAAATTCAAAATATTTCATTAAAAGAAGTAAAAAAGTTTCAATTATATTAATATTGATGTCAATACTTTTACATAAAAATTGCTCCCTAAAAAATTTTTTTTTTAATGAAAAATAACATTAAACAATTTGATTTTTGTTTTGTTTTTGAGCTTTTACACTATTGTTTTTTAAATTGTAATATTGAATATTAGTTGATACTTTTAGGGTTAATATAATGGGCTGAATTTAGTGACAAAAATGTTTTATTCCATATAGCATATGTTGAGTCTTTTTTTTCTATAATTTAAATTATTGGTTTTGTTTTACCAAATAATTTCTAGAATATTCATATATTAGTTGTTTGGCGCCTTCCTTATTTTGGCGCCTTCCTTGTTTTGGCGGAAATTTTAAAAAGTAAAAACTTATTATGACGTCATTACTTTAACTAATAAATTTTTTGAATAATAAAATCTTCATTTGAAGGCAACCACCTTGATAGTCACTTGTTAATTTTTTTAATTAAGTATTTATTCTATTATTAAGTTAGCATTTGTACTAATTTCAAAATGTTATTGACAAGATAAAGAATAAATATAAATGTATGTAATAAAGCCCATTTTAATTAAATTATCCAAAACATTATTTCTTGTTTGTTTACTTTTGTTCTTTTGTCAAATAATATTTTAATTTGAAGCTATGCAATATATTTTATGTTACTTTGTGTCTACAGATGATTTTATAAACAGTATGTATAGTCCTTATGGGTCATCAACAGAAACAGAACTAAGTGCAAAGTTTTCCAAGCTTCAAAGTTTTGGAAGCTTAAAACAATGAGTAAGTTTTTTTTGGAACACAAAGCTTTATATAAAGTTTTTTTTAATTTCATAAAAACCTATGGATCATAACTTAAAACAATTAGAACTTCAAAGAAATTCTAATTACATAAATTTAAGATAATTATTTTTAAGCTTGGGACTGGGTTTCCCAAAATTTGTTTTAAATGGCCTAAAGAATTAAAAAAAGTCATGACCCCCTTCAACAAGATTACTCAAAAACTACTGTAAAAATCAACCTAAGACCTGTTTTTGCTCTTCATGTGCAACTCAAGAATACCTAGTGTAAGTTTTAAATTATGACAACATGGCCCACCTGTGGCTACTTTGCTGCTCATAGCCCCCCTTTTACCCATTTACTGTTTTTGACCCCCTGAGTATCTGTCATGTGCCACTTGGCCCACTTTGGGAAGCCTTGGTTTAGGATAACTATTTTTAAAGCTTGTTACATAACAAAACTAATAAAACAAAAATATTATAGATTGTTCAATGTTATTTCAAAGTTAATTTATGACAATCTTTATAACTATTTTAAGTGATTCAAATAATTAACAAAAAAAAACCATATCATTTATATAAATTAACATTATTCATAAAAAACAAAACTTTTTAGAGATAAACTACCCATCTCAAAAGAAGATCAGAAAATGTTAAGATGAAAAGAAGGGAATGACCACATAAGTCAAATAAGGTCAGTTCTTTTTATTTAAAAAATTGTAGTGTTTTTCATCTTTGGTTGGAAATTATTTTAAAGATGTAACTTTATTGATAGAAAAATTTGATTAAAATTAAGAAATATAACAAATTAATTCCAGGAGAAAACTTCAAAAACATTATTGAACCCCTTTAAAAAAGATCTTAAATTCATATCAGATATTTTTTTCATAATTGAATTTGTCTTGAAGTTAATTTAAATTTTGTTAGAGCAGAAAATGTTATTGTCTAATTAATGCTAGCATTTATAAATATTCTGTGATTAAAAATAGTTAGATTTACTAATTTATTAATTTTGTATATTTAAGGAATAGTACTTATAGAAAAAACAACTTAATAACACTAATAAAATTAAGCAGGTTTAAATAAGTAGACCAGTGTTTGAAAAGTCATTGATGTCAAGTGTGGTTAGAAAACTTTTGTATTTTTTTTTTTGACAATTCTTAAATTATTTATTTTAAGCATAAAATCTAATTTTCAGTTTGACTTACTTAATTGAAAAAATGTTTATCCATTTTCTCTAATATTAAACAATCATTTTGTCAAAATGTTCTAGGAAGAAAATGAGATGGAGGAAAGAGCGACTTCAGGATTGCAACCCGTCACGTTGGAAGTTCTCAAAATGGAGTGAAACCTGAACTTAAAGGAGGAGCTAGAAAGATAACCAAGTAAGATTACAATGTATAGAAGAATATTTCTAAAACTATTATTTAGTTTTAAACCCAGTATATTTCTGATAGCAATTTAAAGTGTCTATAAGTAAGAGCTTGAATAAACAGGTCTGTCACATACTAAGGGTATTGTTATACGTGTAAAATTCTATACTATACATATTATGATAATATACTACATATTTGATATAAAATAGTAAAAAGTATATTACTCTGTATAATGTTTTAAAAGTGTACTTTAAAATAATATTTAATATAAAAATACAAAAGATTAGTTTTAATACCTTCTGTATTAGAAGAAAATTGGATAAAAAGGCTTACTGATTACCATAGTTGCCACTGTCTAGTTTATACCTTTTATGTTGTTTTAAAACTCAGCGAAGGTTTCTAAAAATCCTGGAACTTATCATAGTAGGAAAAAAATTAGACAAGAAATCTGAAATTTCAAACAAAAATAACTAAAAACCTGGAATTTCTAACTTTTTTTTATATAATATGCATATTTTAATATTAATGTCTATAAATTTTAAAGCGGTTTTGTTAAAGTTTAAGTTCTATTTCATATTTTGCAGCAAGATGTGTTAGGCGCCAATAATTTTTCAAAACGTTTAAATATTTTTGCGCCATTGACTATTTGAAAACTAAAAGAAAACTGGCGCGAATAATTTTAAATTTTTAGCGCGATTTTTTAAGAGGCAAATTTAAAAATTAATAATTTTAAAAGCCGCTGACGTCACTATTATTTTTTGAATAAAATTTCATAGATATGTAGCAATGTCCGACTCCGGCCCTTTACTTTCAAGCCCAAAGCTTTACTTATATGAAACTTAATTTATTGTTATTATAACTGATATGTTTTTTTATACAAAACTAAATTTTATTACTTGAATAAATTACAAATAATGCAATTAACCAAACGACTTTAGTCAATGTAAAACTAAAGATTAATATTAATTATGTACTTATCTTAACTGTTTATTAAATAGTTTTAACAAAATAGTATTTTGGTTATTTAATTTTAAACTCAATACTTATAATTCTATATAAGAAATTTGTCGGATTTCAACAATTAATTGCTTTTATAATAATTTTAATTCTTATGATTTCTACATAGAACTATAAAAGAATAGAATATTTTTTTTGTATCAAGTATAAGATTAGTAATATAACAAATTTATGACTTATCAAAAATAAAATATGTTGCTTGTTTTGATGTATATTAAGACAATATATAAATAGGATATTTTATTGTAAATAAATAACTAGTGACTAAGATATGTCAGTTTTGTGGTAGTTACTTTTTGTGGTCATTTGAGCTTCTTTTTTAGATATGGCTATTAATTCACATACCATAACTGGTATCATGAATATGGTGTACTTAATCGTTTATGGTATTTAATGTTTATTCTAATGATCACTTTTAAAGTTTTAAATATAGCCTATTAAGTAATAGCATGTATAATACTGATTCTAAACGTTAATGATGTTTCCGAGTTGTAAAAAATCCTTTATTAACAAATATATTTTCTTAATTTGTTGACTAATTTAAGTTGTTACATAATCATTATATTTGTGCTAATTGTTATAAAAATGTTGTCTGTTTATGCTAGTTTAAGCCTATTTTTAATATATATCTTATCTTCTAAAATATAAGATTTTAAGAGGTTATCAAATAACCTGGGTATCTCGAAAACCAGGAATTCAATTATTAAACTAAAAAACCTGGAATTTAAGTAATTTTGATAAAAAAAAAACTTTGGAATTTGAACAAAAAATCACCAAAAAACCCGGAATTTTAAACAACTTTTACATGCTAATAGTAAAATTCATGTTGACTCCAAAAATGATATAGAAAAAAGTTTATGTCCACATGAAAACTTATATAAACACATTAGAAGAAGCCTTAATATATCTTTTTAAGATTGTTGAACAATTTTAACAGTTTTACCTAAAAAAAATTTTGCAACCCTGTATGTGTGTGTTGAATTAGAAAAGTAATGTGTGGTAATTTCGATGTTTAAAAATAACTGGCTGGGTTATTTTTATGTTAAGGATAAGGGGTGTTTTAAGTTAAGATATTAAGAGGAGGGGATTCTATTTCTATTACTTAAATTAACATTATTTAATTTTTAAAGTTTACACTAAAACAGGGGTTGGCAGCCTTATGTAACTCGCGGGCCGATTTCACTAGTAAAATTTTTCGCGGACCGTACAGTTTAGAAAAAAAAAAAAGTTAAGGACTGCATTTATTTTAAAAAAAGTTCTACCAACCAGCAAAAAATATCATTAAAGATCCAAATCACAAAAAACCTGGAATTTCTAACTTTTTTTTATATAATATGCATATTTTAATATTAATGTCTATAAATTTTAAAGCGGTTTTGTTAAAGTTTAAGTTCTATTTCATATTTTGCAGCAAGATGTGTTAGGCGCCAATAATTTTTCAAAACGTTTAAATATTTTTGCGCCATTGACTATTTGAAAACTAAAAGAAAACTGGCGCGAATAATTTTAAATTTTTAGCGCGATTTTTTAAGAGGCAAATTTAAAAATTAATAATTTTAAAAGCCGCTGACGTCACTATTATTTTTTGAATAAAATTTCATAGATATGTAGCAATGTCCGACTCCGGCCCTTTACTTTCAAGCCCAAAGCTTTACTTATATGAAACTTAATTTATTGTTATTATAACTGATATGTTTTTTTATACAAAACTAAATTTTATTACTTGAATAAATTACAAATAATGCAATTAACCAAACGACTTTAGTCAATGTAAAACTAAAGATTAATATTAATTATGTACTTATCTTAACTGTTTATTAAATAGTTTTAACAAAATAGTATTTTGGTTATTTAATTTTAAACTCAATACTTATAATTCTATATAAGAAATTTGTCGGATTTCAACAATTAATTGCTTTTATAATAATTTTAATTCTTATGATTTCTACATAGAACTATAAAAGAATAGAATATTTTTTTTGTATCAAGTATAAGATTAGTAATATAACAAATTTATGACTTATCAAAAATAAAATATGTTGCTTGTTTTGATGTATATTAAGACAATATATAAATAGGATATTTTATTGTAAATAAATAACTAGTGACTAAGATATGTCAGTTTTGTGGTAGTTACTTTTTGTGGTCATTTGAGCTTCTTTTTTAGATATGGCTATTAATTCACATACCATAACTGGTATCATGAATATGGTGTACTTAATCGTTTATGGTATTTAATGTTTATTCTAATGATCACTTTTAAAGTTTTAAATATAGCCTATTAAGTAATAGCATGTATAATACTGATTCTAAACGTTAATGATGTTTCCGAGTTGTAAAAAATCCTTTATTAACAAATATATTTTCTTAATTTGTTGACTAATTTAAGTTGTTACATAATCATTATATTTGTGCTAATTGTTATAAAAATGTTGTCTGTTTATGCTAGTTTAAGCCTATTTTTAATATATATCTTATCTTCTAAAATATAAGATTTTAAGAGGTTATCAAATAACCTGGGTATCTCGAAAACCAGGAATTCAATTATTAAACTAAAAAACCTGGAATTTAAGTAATTTTGATAAAAAAAAAACTTTGGAATTTGAACAAAAAATCACCAAAAAACCCGGAATTTTAAACAACTTTTACATGCTAATAGTAAAATTCATGTTGACTCCAAAAATGATATAGAAAAAAGTTTATGTCCACATGAAAACTTATATAAACACATTAGAAGAAGCCTTAATATATCTTTTTAAGATTGTTGAACAATTTTAACAGTTTTACCTAAAAAAAATTTTGCAACCCTGTATGTGTGTGTTGAATTAGAAAAGTAATGTGTGGTAATTTCGATGTTTAAAAATAACTGGCTGGGTTATTTTTATGTTAAGGATAAGGGGTGTTTTAAGTTAAGATATTAAGAGGAGGGGATTCTATTTCTATTACTTAAATTAACATTATTTAATTTTTAAAGTTTACACTAAAACAGGGGTTGGCAGCCTTATGTAACTCGCGGGCCGATTTCACTAGTAAAATTTTTCGCGGACCGTACAGTTTAGAAAAAAAAAAAAGTTAAGGACTGCATTTATTTTAAAAAAAGTTCTACCAACCAGCAAAAAATATCATTAAAGATCCAAATCACAAAAAACCTGGAATTTCTAACTTTTTTTTATATAATATGCATATTTTAATATTTATGTCTATAAATTTTAAAGCGGTTTTGTTAAAGTTTAAGTTCTATTTCATATTTTGCAGCAAGATGTGTTAGGCGCCAATAATTTTTCAAAACGTTTAAATATTTTTGCGCCATTGACTATTTGAAAACTAAAAGAAAACTGGCGCGAATAATTTTAAATTTTTAGCGCGATTTTTTAAGAGGCAAATTTAAAAATTAATAATTTTAAAAGCCGCTGACGTCACTATTATTTTTTGAATAAAATTTCATAGATATGTAGCAATGTCCGACTCCGGCCCTTTACTTTCAAGCCCAAAGCTTTACTTATATGAAACTTAATTTATTGTTATTATAACTGATATGTTTTTTTATACAAAACTAAATTTTATTACTTGAATAAATTACAAATAATGCAATTAACCAAACGACTTTAGTCAATGTAAAACTAAAGATTAATATTAATTATGTACTTATCTTAACTGTTTATTAAATAGTTTTAACAAAATAGTATTTTGGTTATTTAATTTTAAACTCAATACTTATAATTCTATATAAGAAATTTGTCGGATTTCAACAATTAATTGCTTTTATAATAATTTTAATTCTTATGATTTCTACATAGAACTATAAAAGAATAGAATATTTTTTTTGTATCAAGTATAAGATTAGTAATATAACAAATTTATGACTTATCAAAAATAAAATATGTTGCTTGTTTTGATGTATATTAAGACAATATATAAATAGGATATTTTATTGTAAATAAATAACTAGTGACTAAGATATGTCAGTTTTGTGGTAGTTACTTTTTGTGGTCATTTGAGCTTCTTTTTTAGATATGGCTATTAATTCACATACCATAACTGGTATCATGAATATGGTGTACTTAATCGTTTATGGTATTTAATGTTTATTCTAATGATCACTTTTAAAGTTTTAAATATAGCCTATTAAGTAATAGCATGTATAATACTGATTCTAAACGTTAATGATGTTTCCGAGTTGTAAAAAATCCTTTATTAACAAATATATTTTCTTAATTTGTTGACTAATTTAAGTTGTTACATAATCATTATATTTGTGCTAATTGTTATAAAAATGTTGTCTGTTTATGCTAGTTTAAGCCTATTTTTAATATATATCTTATCTTCTAAAATATAAGATTTTAAGAGGTTATCAAATAACCTGGGTATCTCGAAAACCAGGAATTCAATTATTAAACTAAAAAACCTGGAATTTAAGTAATTTTGATAAAAAAAAAACTTTGGAATTTGAACAAAAAATCACCAAAAAACCCGGAATTTTAAACAACTTTTACATGCTAATAGTAAAATTCATGTTGACTCCAAAAATGATATAGAAAAAAGTTTATGTCCACATGAAAACTTATATAAACACATTAGAAGAAGCCTTAATATATCTTTTTAAGATTGTTGAACAATTTTAACAGTTTTACCTAAAAAAAATTTTGCAACCCTGTATGTGTGTGTTGAATTAGAAAAGTAATGTGTGGTAATTTCGATTTTTAAAAATAACTGGCTGGGTTATTTTTATGTTAAGGATAAGGGGTGTTTTAAGTTAAGGTATTAAGAGGAGGGGATTCTATTTCTATTACTTAAATTAACATTATTTAATTTTTAAAGTTTACACTAAAACAGGGGTTGGCAGCCTTATGTAACTCGCGGGCCGATTTTACTAGTAAAATTTTTCGCGGACCGTACAGTTTAGAAAAAAAAAATAGTTAAGGACTGCATTTATTTTAAAAAAAGTTCTACCAACCAGCAAAAAATATCATTAAAGATCCAAATCACTAAAAATCTGGAATTTCTAACTTTTTTTTATATAATATGCATATTTTAATATTTATGTCTATAAATCTTAAAGCGGTTTTGTTAAAGTTTAAGTTCTATTTCATATTTTGCAGCAAGATGTGTTAGGCGCCAATAATTTTTCAAAACGTTTAAATATTTTTGCGCCATTGACTATTTGAAAACTAAAAGAAAACTGGCGCGAATAATTTTAAATTTTTAGCGCGATTTTTAAAGAGGCAAATTTAAAAATTAATAATTTTAAAAGGCGCTGACGTCACTATTATTTTTTGAATAAAATTTCATAGATATGTAGCTATGTCCGACTCCGGCCCTTTACTTTCAAGCCCAAAGCTTTAATTATATGAAACTTAATTATTGATATTATGTCTGATATGTATTTTTTAACAAAAATAAATTATTTACTTAAATATTTTGTATACAAATAGTGCAATTAACCACTCGACTTTTGTCAATGTAAAACAAAGAATTAATATTAGTTATGTACTTATCTTAACTATTTATTAAAAAGTTTTAACAAAATAGTATTTTGGTTATTTAATTTTAAACTAAATATTATAATCCTAATTTAGATATGGCTATTAATTCACCTAACATAACTGGTATCGTGAATATGGTGTAATTAATCGTTCATGGTATTTAATGTTTATTCCAATGATCACTTTTCAAGTTTTAAATATAGCCTACCAAGTAATAGCATGTATAATAATGATTCTAGACGTTAATGATGTTTCCGAGTTGTAAAAAATTCTTTAATTAACAAATATATTTTGTTAACTTGTTGACTAATTTAAGTTGTAACATGATCATTATATTTGTGCTAATTGATATAAAAATATTGTCTGTTTATGCTAGTTTAAGCCTATTTTTAAATTATATCTTGTCTTCTAAAGTATGAGATTTTAAGAGGTTATCAAATAACCTGGAATCCTTGAAAACCAGGAATTTGACTATTAAACTAAAAAACCTGGAATTTAAATAATTAAAAAAAAAAAACTTTGGAATTTGAACAAAAAATCACCAAAAAACCTGGAATTTTAAACAACTTTTACATGTTAATAGTAAAGTTTTAAGTTGACTCCAAAAATAAAATAGATAAAAAAATTTGTCCTCATGAAAATTTATATAAACACATTAAAAGAAGCCTTGATAGATCTTTTTAAGTTTGTTGAACTAATTTAACACAGTTTTTATCTTAAACTCAATTTTAAACTAAAATAGACTACAAAACATGTAATTTTAGATACCTAGAAAAAATGTTGCAACCCTGTATGTGTTTGTTAAATTAGATATCAAAAATTAAGTATTTACTTGTTTAACATTAAAAGTAATGTGTGGTAATTGTGATATTTGAAAACAACTGGCTGGGTTATTTTTATCTTGAGGATAAATGGTGTTTTAAGTTAAAATAGTAAAGGGAGGGCATTCTGTCTTTATTACTAAAATTAACATTATATAATTTTTTAAAGTTTACACTAAAACACGGGTCGGCAGCCTTATGTAACTCGCGGGCCGATTTCACTAGTAAAATTTTTCGCGGACCGTACAGTTTAGAAAAAAAAACGACTGAATTTATTTAAAAAAAAGTTCTACCAATCATAAAAAAATATCATTAAAGATCTAAAATATTTAAAATTAAGCAATATTCTAGCACTAATAAATAGTATCTATCGAGTCAAGAGCTTAACTGTGAATTTTATTACAAAATATATCGTTTTTATTGATTTTAAAACGTATTAGGTTATTAGGAGAGTTGCTAAAAATCCTGAAATTTGACATAATAGGCATAAAATTAGACAAGAAATCTGAATTTTGAAACAAAAATCACTAAAAACCTGAAACTTCTAACTTTTTTGTTTATAATACGCATATTGTAATAATTTTGTCAATAAATTTTTAAGCGGTTTTTTTTAAGTTTTAGATCTCATTCATACTGTTTGCAGCAAGGTGTGTTTGGCGCCAATATTTTTTCAAAACGTTTAAATTTTTTGCGTCATTGACTATTTGAAGATTTAAAAAACTGGCGCGAATAATTTTGAATTTTTAGCGCGATTTTTTAAGAGGTTATCTACAATATTCAAAGACTAATAAATAGTATCTATCGAATCAAGAGCCTAACTGTAAATTTTATTTCAAATTGTATCGTTTTTATTGTTTTTCAAACGTATTAGGTTATTAGGAGGGTTGCTAAAAATCCCGAAATTTGACGTAATATGCAAAAAATTAGAAAAGAAACCTGAAATTTCAAACAAAATCACTAAAAACCTGGAATTTCTAATAAATTTTTATATAATATGCATATTTTAATATTTATGTCTATAAGTTTTAAAGCGGTTTTGTTAAAGTTTAAGTTCTATTTCATATTTTGCAGCAAGATGTGTTAGGCGCCAATAATTTTTCAAAACGTTTAAATAATATTTTTGCGCCATTGACTATTTGAAAATTAAAAAGATAACCGGCGCGAATAATTTTAAATTTTTAGCGCGATTTTTTAAGCGGCAAATTTAAAAAATAATAATTTTTAAAGTCGATGACGTCACTATTATTTTTTGAATTAAATTTCATAAATATATAGCACGTCCGACTCCGGCCCTTTACTTTCAAGCTCAAATCTTTACTTATATGAAACTTAATTTATTGATATTAAATCTGATATGTATTTTTTTACAAAACCAAATTTATTAACTTATAAGCTACAAACAATGCAATTAACCACTCGAATTTTATTAACTTGACTTCAGAATAATATTAGTTATGTACTCTAACGAAATAGTATTATGATTATTTAATTAAGATTAATTTACTTAATGCTTACAATTCTTTCAAAGATATTTATTTTATTTTTATAATCAATTGCACTAATAATATTTAGTTGTTATGATTACTATATTTTTTTTTTTATGAAGTATCATTAGATTTAAAAAAGTTTGTTATAACACTATAACAAACTTATGACTTGTAAAATATAATATGTTGCTTGTTTCTTAACTATATTAAGACATAATGTAAATCTTAATTATAACATATTTAAAATAGTATGTGTATTATATAATTAAGTATTTATTTCAGTTTGTGCTTGATGCAGGTTTTTTATGGAACACCTTGTATATAAAAAATACAAATCAGCATCAGAAACTTGTTAAAGTAACTAAAATTAACATTATATCATTTTTTATAGTTTGGACTATAACAGGGGTCGGCAGCCTTATGTAACTCGCGGGCCAACTTTCCTGAAAAAATTTAAAAATCACTTGAGGGCCGCATTTATTTAAAAAAGTTCTAATAATCAGCAGAAAAATGTTATTAAAGATCTAAAATATAATAAAATAAGCAATAATTAGGCACTAATTAAGAGAATCTATTTAATTAAGAGCCTAGCTTTAAATTTTATTGAAAAAAATAATTTTTATCGTTTTTAAAACGTGAGTTTAAAAAAAGGAGCTTGTGGGCTGCAGAGATTGATTTTGAGGGCTGCTTTTTGCCCGCGGACCGCAGTACTCTGGACTATAAGATACTGTATATAGAACAACAAATTCTGATTAAATTTTGCGATACAGCCAGTTTCAATAAACAAATCAAATACATGTGAAACATAAAAGTTTTAAGACTAAATTTTTGTTTTAAAAAAAAGTTCATTTAAAGCGTTTGTCATTTTCAATTTTCTTTAGTCTATTATTAACTGTTATTTGTAGTATTACGAAGATCATGCACTCTTTTTGTAAGGTAAATTTAAAAAGTAAAAGAGGAACATTTTCTGCGCGCTAAATTTGAAATATAAGTTCGTTTATGACATAGTTAAATATTTTTAATATTTAAAAAAAATTATAGTTTGTTCTTATACAGCTGCTCACTTCGACTAGTTTGTATTTAATGTTCTGCGCAATTAATAGGTTGAAAAACAGAGTCCTTCTTATTAATAAATAACCTGGTATGTTATTAGTGCATGTAACATGTAATGATACTTATTACAATTATATCTTTTTTAAGTTATAGTGTTTTGTTTGAAAAACTTAATAGTTTAAACCAGTATGGTTAATGCAATAAAAACCTTTCAGTCTTTCACAAATTTTCATGTCGATTAGTTAGTTTTTTTTCTGCTTACAAAAGATATTTTGTGGGTGTTTAGACAATTTAAATATGCCATACTAAGAAGTAAAATTGAACAACATAACTTTCTGGGAACTTTATTTTGAATGTTAACCTTCTTTATTAAAACTTTCAGGGACTAATTCGTTTTTAAAGGTTTCTAAAAATTTAATTAAATTAAATTAAAGTTATTGTTGAACTTATGCCTCATACATCTAGTTTGTATCATAATTTTTCGTTGACTTAAATCTGGTCTTTTAAAAATGGTAACTTTTTAGATTAAATATTTTTTATTTATATTATCATCTTTGTTCAAACAAGCATATATCTATTTTACTGATCTATTTGGTTAAAAGTAGGAATATATTGAAAACATTAAAATTCTATATTATATTTATTTAAAATTTGATATGTTTTATTAATCATGTATTTCCTTTAGTTTGCTTGTTTTTTTCTTATCATTTTTGACCTAACATCTATTACGGTGTAATATCTTATTTTTTGAAGTTCTGTTTTATTTAATTTGTAAGATTTTTGGTTGTCTTTTTATTTGTTGAGCAGTCAAGTAATAGTAATTTTTAGTTTTAATCTTGTTTTCTTCCAAAAACTGTTTTGTTTGATCTACAATTGGTTAAAATAGTTTCTTTAATTCTTATAATTGAACTTTTCTGATGAATTGAAATGTTTGTTGTGTGTTTGGGAGAGAGTTTTGTTTTTGTATAAGGTGTTTAATTAGAATTACTTATAAAGTCTTTGGTTACGTATTTTTGGTTTTAATTAAGAGTTTAAGAAAGTCCGGATTTTTTTTTTCTGTGGCAGTACTGAAGTATGTAATTTTTATTCAGCCTAGGTTTGTTTAAACATGTCAATGTACAGTAACCTCTCGGATCTTTACGTACTCGTGACGTTACGCACTCTCGTTTAGTTACGCATTTTAGAACTCTAAAAAATTTAAAAAATAATAAATTTTAATTCTTTTTAATATTGCACAAAATAGTTTTATTGTATAATTTTTAATTTAAAATATGCTTTTAAATGCTAATTCACCTCTTTATATCTTTAGACTTTGTAAACTTATGTTCCTTTACTTATTGATAAACATTTAGTTGTTATATCTTAATACAATGTAAGACAAGTTTACCCTTATGTTGGCAAAGGTCAAATTAAAAAAAATTTAGTAACATAAACAAATTTTATTAAATATTTTTCTTATAATTTATATATTTTTGTTGAAAAGAAGAAATCTATTACAGCACTAAATGCAAAAAGTTTTTAAAGACTATAGAAACAAATTTTAATATAGACACCATACCATTTCTTAATTGTAAACAAATACTTGATTATAAATTGAATTTGCTAAGTAGAATAGAATATAAATGTTAAGTATCAAATAAGTCACATATAAACAAAGATAAAGCAAAAATCTACTTGTTGTTTAAATTAGTAAATTTTTACTACAAGTATTATTATTTTACATATATTTAAAACCTTTTTTTTTAATATATGTATAGTTTTATATCTTTTTTTCAAATCTATAAATAAAGTAAACAAATTATTAAAAGTGGGAAAGTTCCTAGTCTGCTTATAACTAGAATCAACATAAAAAACAGCCGTTATAGAAGTATATTTGGTACCTCTCGTATCTTTACGATATCTCACATCTTTACGCACTTTTTCTGTGGACACAATGTGCGTAAATAAGCGAGAGGTTACTGTATGTTCTGATTAAATATAAACTGTTTATTTATTATCTTGAAACGCATGAGAGTTATTTTTCCCGCGGACCGCAGTACCCCTGGACTATAAGATACTGTACATAGAACAACAAATTCTGATTAAATTTTGCGATACAGCCAATTTCAATAAACAAATCCAATACATGTAAAACAAAAAAGTTTTAAGACCGCAATTTTGTTTGAGAAATATATTATTTAAAGCGTTTGTCATTTTCAATTTACTTTAGTCTGTTATTAACCGTTATTTGTAGTACATACTACGAAGATCATGGTACTCTTTTTGTGTAGTAAATTTAAAAAGTAAAAGCGGAAAATTTTCTTGCGCGCTAAATTTGAAACATAAGTTCGTTTATGACGTAGTTAAAAATTTTTAACATTTAAACAAAGTTATAATTTGTTCTTGTACAGCTGCTCACTTCGACTAGCTTGTATATAATGTTCTGCGCAATTAATAGGTTGAAAAACAGAGTCCTCTTGATAATTAACAACCTGGTATGTTATTAGTGCTTGTAACATGTAATGATACTTATTACAATTTTTTTTTTTAAGTTATAATGTTTTGTTTAAAAAACTTAATAGGTTCAACAATTTAAAAAAATAAAAACGGTAAAATAAAAAAAAAATACTGTGCTTGTTTGTTTATAGAAATTATAAAGTGTAACTTCAAAAAAGATATTTAAAGTGTTTTACTAATTTAAAAATGTTTTAAAAGCTGTTAGTTTATGTTTTAAACAGCTAATAAAGAAGAGAAAGCAAATGTTATTTATAAAGTTTTGTTTTATCTTAAGTATTATTCGTGCGAACAGTAATATCATTAACCTTAGAAAAAAAGCAGAAACTCATTATAGCTTGTTAATTATAGTTTAAAAAGTTTAGAAAACTGTATTTGATAAATTTTTACTAAAAGTTTATAGTAAAACTGCAGTTATTTGATAATCCAACGAAAGAGTTGCTTATTTCTTTCATTAGTTTTGGTGTTTTTTACTTTTGTTTGTTTGAACTTTAACTTTTTTATTTCAGTTTCTGCTCCCATTCGCTTGTTTTATTGAATATGAGAAAATCTCCAACTTGGATTTTATCTGCCCATGTTATTGAAAATACTAATTTATGATATTTTTCTTAACAAGTACACTACTTATATTCTATTATTACTTTTTAATTTCACTCTCTACTTTTTTTTATGCCAACTAGTATACTATAAATGTATCAGTTACATTATTATTCAAAAGTTTTTAAAATAAAAAAATATTGAGTAGGTGTTAATTACAGCTAAAAATTTTTTAAATGTAATTTATTTTCAGGGTTGCCACTTTACCTGGAAAAACCTGGAATTTGACAATTTAGACTAAAATAACCTGGAATTTTTAATAACTTTAACATTTTCAGTTGTAAAATTTTGATTTGACAAAAAAGTTTATCATATAATTTGTCTTCATCATAAAATTTTTTTATTAAAAAACAGATTTAAAGTAACTTTAAAGTATCTTTCCAATGATTTTATTCTATTTAAACAGTTTCTTTAATAGAAATTGACTTAAAACTAAAAATAGTCCCAAAAATGTGTACTTTTAAAAACCTGGAAGATAATTGGAAAACCTGGAAAAAAAATTGAAAAAATGAGTTTGCATACCCTGTATATTTCAATTAGCGACCCATCATTTAAATTTTAAGACGCATCAAAATATTTCTTTATTTTGTATTTAAGCTGTATATGTGCAATTCACATGCATTATTAAACTGTGTCAAGATTTCAAATATACTTTAAAGTTTGGTGATTCATCCTACTAATGCTTAATTACATTTTTACAGTATTTTTAGTTAATAGTGCTGCTGTCTTATTATTTTTAGATGTTTGTCAATATATTTTATTTATCCTTGGAACGTTTGTTGAAATTTGTTCTTTATGTTTGAATAATCACAAAAATCTGGAAATAAAAACATTTTGATAAAGTTGTGTCGAGAACACTCAATAAATTTAAAATGTTATCACCAACACTGTTTAATTAAAAATCAGTTAATTCTAACTCCAACTGTTGTAACAAAAAGAGAATTTTTGTTGCACTACAAGTTCAGTGTTCCCCAAAATTGTTTTCATAACGCCCCCTTTGAAGAAATTAAAAAACAAATGGTCTTCTTTATGAATTAAAAAGAAAACCCTTAATAAGCCAGACACTTTTTTATTTTTGTTCTTCATCGTGACCTTCTTAGTATCCAGTGAAAATTTGAATTTGTTGCCCTTTTTATTGTCACGCCCCCTTCAACCCATTTGCAGGTTATAGTCCCCTAAATTAAAAAAAAGCGGCCCACTTCGGGAGAGCCTGTTCCAGATAAACGATTAGCTTATTAGGATTGAATTTGCAACTTTAATTAACCCAAAAAGTACTACAACTGTCAGGGTTACCACAAAGTCAGGACAAAATAGTTATTGCAAAATAGTCAGAAACTTTTATATTAACATGCACATAGTAAGAAAGTTTATCATAACTAAATGGATTTTACTAATTTCTAAAAAATTTTGCGTTTGCAATTTATCGTTTTTCAAGGTCTAATTAAACTTTTCTTATGAATTGTAATCTTTCTTGCGTATATTTACTATATTCGGAGAGAGTGGTTTTATTTTTTGTATTGAAGTTTAATTAGAATTGCTTATAATTTAAACTCTTTGGTTACGTATTTTTAGATCGGTTTCAATTAAGTGTTTGGTTTACAAAAGTCCGGATTTTTTTTAGCTCGTTCTAGGGCAGCCGTATGTTATTTTTATACAGCTCAGGTTTGTTTAAACATGTTGGTATATGTTCTAGTGTGATTAAATGAAAGGTACCTTATTATTATCTTAAAACTGAAATCCATGAGAGTTATAACTATTTCTAAAATTATAGTTGTTCATCAAGTGTACGACTGTAGCTGATCTTTTGATAATGTTTCTTTTTCTTTTTATGACTTTTTCTTGTTATCACTGATGTAAAATTGACGGCGTTTTTGTACATGCTCGTTGAAACATGTTTTCAAATGTTTTTAATTTGTTATAGATTTGTCCAATGCAGCTTTACTAAAAGCATTAAAGTTTTTTAACTGGTTGAAACAATCCGTTTTTTCCGCTAAAATTAAGGACATTTTTAAAAGTAAAGAAAGCTCCGGCTCTCACTGAAGAAATTTTTTTCAAAAAGTTTTGAATTAGATACAACATTCGGTAGTTAAATAAACTTTGGAAATTTTAAATTGGCTATTACAGTTTTATTTTTAAGAGTGACAACCTAGTTTATATAAATTAATACAACTTTTTATAACAGCTGCGCGAAAGCCTTTCAATTTGGATTTAGAAGAATTCATTTTGTTTCCACTGAACTCAGCTCTAATGCAAGTTAGTTTAAACCTTTTATATGCTTAACAATTAAATGACCTCTGAACGTGTCGCCTTTTATACATTTTAGAAAATTTGTAATTGGTAATAAAGTTAGTATTAAGATGTCAGTAAAATTCTTTGTCAGAGTATTATATTATTCCGTGTAGCCATGTAAAAATCAAAAAATATATTTTTTAAGTTAACTTCTCACACTTTGTTGATGTTCAGGATAAAGCAGGCTATTTAAAAAATTTTTAGGAATTAAGAATTTTCTGACTTAAGTTGGAATTTAAAAAACTCATTATTATAAGAGCCGAGTACCGAGACCAATATTTTCCATATTTATGGAGGAATATTATATGCTTAATCATACCGGCGTACTTAAAATATGTTTTTTATTTAAAACCAAATGTTATTGATTAAACCCTTTAAGAGTTCAAAACCTCATAATACCTAGTGTGGGCTTAAAAATTACTTTTAGGGGGCCGTAGTTTGCCGATTCTTTATCAGTTATATGTTATTTGTTGCTTTAATAGATAATTGTACCAAAAGTCTTAAATTAATGTTCTAATTAAGTATTACTTCGTACTAAGTAATTTAAATACAGTAAAACCGAGAAATTAAAGACATTAATAATATTAGTTTGCCAATTAACTGTATCTGGTTGTCCACCTTACACTAACCGTTCTCTAAGTTAATGGCAAGTTATTTTAAATCCCGTTTTCGACCATGTACTTAGCTAAACTGCTGTAAGCAAGCATTCGGTTTTATTATACGTTACGTCACTAATCCTTTCAGATGTAGACTCAAAATCATTGAAAAAATTGTGTCCGAAAATTTGCATAATTCTCTTCTTTTCAAATATTTAAGCTCTCTCGCTCTAGATTTTTTGCACACAAATTCACACTTCCAACCGAACTGACGCGTATATATACGAGCTTCGGCATAGCTACTTCGATAAGAAAACAAGAGGCGTTCATGAAAGCGATAAAATCACGGCCTCAAAACAATGTCGAAACGCATTGATTTCTTACGAGTTCTAATGAGTTTGTATAAGAAGATATAAAATCATAAGACTTTGCGACTTGGCGACTTGGCGCACTTGGCCACCTTGGCTCATCAAAACTTCTTATTGTGCAAATTTGTTTTATCCAATCTATATATTATTATTATTTTTTTTAAGTCACTGGAAAACGTTTTAAAATCCAAAAATAAGAAATAAACTGCTTATGCTCAAAAAACTGAAAAAAAAAAACAGATTGGCTTTCTGGAATTGCTAGTATTTTATTACAATTGCCTAGAAAGTATTTTTTTAACAGTAACTTTTACTTTTTTATATAGTAAAACTATTTTAACTTTAGTAGTTAAAATAAGATTTTATATAGCTTATAACAAAAGTTTTAAGATAGAGGTTTTTGAAATCAGTAAATTTTGCGCACCCCCTATCAATATATTGTTTATTGAATGAAAAAAAAAGCTCTCAAATATTTGGTCCTTGGACCTGGTGTACGAAGAAACCTTTTGGTTATCGAGTCATACACCAGGATACAGTTTAAAGTCATATCCAGGACAAGAGTACCACGCTACGCCACTGGTGCAGCCTAATGACACAACTTAATCACAACTAAACGTCAAAGACGTCTCAGTGTCACAGTTCAAACTCGTTTTACCAGTCGACTTGTACCAATGCTTGTCCAATCAAGTAAATACATTATCGCCTCCAGCAGTACGCACTGCACCCAACAACTAACATTGACAGTCTCCGTGACAGTCAAAAAGACCACTTGCTCACGTTGAAAGATAATTTAAAACAAATAAACTGTTTCAAAGTGTACGTTTAAACTTTTCAACGATGCGTAAACATATTTTTATTTGAAACGACCAGGCAGTTCAAAGCTGCAATTTGTTTTTACATTTTTAATGATAATGGAGACAAACTAGTTGTACCAATTGTGCAACTGGTCACGAGTTCAATTCGGTATTGACAAAGTGAAAACTCTATGGTTTGTTAATAAAATCATAAATATAAAACAGTTTTTCAATTTTAATAGCTCACTTATTTGTTAAAGTGTCTGTAACTAATCAAACAACAAGCAATTTGTTTTGTTAAAGCGTTTTTTTTGCGTTTTACGTTTAGTAATTGAAATTAACTGGATAATAAACTATAGTACTTTATTTGAACAACATAGTTTATTTTACAATTATTAGTTTATTAAAAAAACAATAAGTTGTCATAACTTGAAAAAAATAATAGAAAAACATAACAATATTGACTATTAATCATTTACATCTGTTAAAAAAATCAAGTACTTCAAGCTTGAACAAGAAAATTTAATCGTTTGTGACGAAAGCCAAAACTACGACGTCGCAACGCTCGTTTTCAACTTCACGGTTCAGCTAGTTCCCGAACCTCCAAGGCCACTGCCTTCTCATTTGAGTGCAAACTCCTTTTGACTTTGCTTTCGGTTTCTTTTTTTTGTTGGTGACACAATGGCATGCCGAAGAATACCTGTTGGAATTTTGTCGTAGTCATGAGGAGTTTCGTCATTGAGCTTCGTGTTTTTGTTCATTTAATAATGTCAGCTCGGATTCATATATACTTTTTTTTTTTTTTTAGAATAGTAAAAGAAATCAAAAACTTAATCTGCGTTCAAATTGCAAAATTGTAAAAACCTGAAATGAACGTTCTTTCCCGAGTTGTCCTTGTAGGTCACTCCCGTGTACACCGGCCTGTTCTCGTAACCCTCCAATATTTCACAAGTCACCGGATTGTAACAGTACATTCCACAAACTATCACGTCGAGGTGGTTGTGCTGCATATGCCTGTGTGTTTAAACAACGTTTTAAATTTTAAACCAACTCCAATCGTATGCTTGTTGCTCAAGAGACTAGCAATCAAGCAAAACATTTTACTTAGCACTCTACTTTGTAGCCAGAATAAGATGATAAATGTTGCATGTAATGCTTGTTTATGTTTTAAAAGGCACTCACGAACAACGGTATTTCACGTGGGTGTACGGTGCCAACGCGAACTCGTCTTCGTCCAGGGGCGGGATTGTCTCGAAGCTGGAAAGATGAGAAAGTTTATACGAGAATTGTAGTGAGTAAAAAGCAAGCTGAGATAGTTTACGTTTTAACAGTAACTCAGTTTGTAACTTGCAAGCTTCAAAATCAGTTAAACCCAAAGATTATTTTATTTTTTTAAATATTCATTACCTATGGCAGTATTCGAGGAGGTTTTGCTGCGTACGGGGATCGAACCGTCTGAGAAGCAACTCGTACGTTGCCTTGTTGAACTTGAATGCCTGCCCTGTCGTTAACACAATGTAATTTTAAAAAAACAAACAGTTCTAATAGATTTCACTTAACTTTGAAAACATAATCCAACAAACTTCAACCTGTGGTCAGTGCGGAAAATGCGATCAGAATCTTCATCGTGGTGGGATGGACGGCTGAGAGGAGCGTTGGGCTTGAGGTGAAAGCTTCAGACTGTGACGTCATAAGGGAGATGAGCAGGACTGGAAGGATCAGTTTCATCATTTTTTATTATGAGTCTGTAAATAAAACACAAATTTAATTTACAATCATAAATTATTTACTTGATAAATAACTATTTTTTAAATTTTTTTTTACCTTTAAAAAACGTTCAACCGAGGATTTCAAAACTTACTTGTTTTGGTTTTAGCTTGCTTGCTTATATATTTTTCTACAGCACTGTTTAACAATGAAAGATTATAAAATACTTAGAAACTATTCTTTAGTTTATCTCAAATAATAATTTACGAGAATCGTTGTTTTACAGTAAGTCAGTATGTTCGTATTTTACACTTATACTAAAAACATTTAAAAATGCAGATTTTATATACTGTTCACAATATACAGTTAGCTTTTAATCATTTACACAAGAATAGGTTTAAAATAAATATATAAGTTTTAAGTGTGTTATATGTTAAATAAAATATTCTAATCTGGTTGTAATAAGTTACAAAAATTTGTTTTAAAATAAATAAGTATGTCACTTAATGTAGGTAAAATGTTCTTATAAAGTTTCAATTAAGAACTACTCACTCAATTTAAACAATAAATTTATTGATTAAATTAATTTTATAAACCTTTTTTAATGTTTTTACAAGCAGTTTAAAAACTATTTATTTTGATAACATTTTACAATTTAAAAATGCAAAACACAATCAATTCTTTTAAAACTCTAAAATACAATACGTATAGAAAAATGTCTTTTAATCAATGTTTAATATACCTATTTCGATTTATTTTTGTAAAGAATCCAAAAAAAACGTAACTTTTTAAAGCTTTTAAACAATTTAAATTCAAAATGGTACCTAATAATACACTTTTTGTATAGTTGGTTTTGAGTTAAAAATAATCTTTACACATTGTTTTTAATGTGTATTTCTTATATTTAATTAATACTATGAGCATAAGAAAATTTAAAGGAGGTTTGACATAAAAAATTTAAAAAGTTCTTTTCAAAATTCATTATAATATCAGTCAAAAATTTTAGTTTTGCTGCATTCAACATATGTAGGTCTAAAGAACTAAAAGTTTAACTTACAAAGTACGTTTAATTCTAGTTTTTTAAGTTTGCTTAAAGAAAAAATTAAATTTAATCATAAGACTATGTTTAAACATGTGGAGTAATTTATATTAACTACTATTGGTACCAAATAACGTATTAAAAAAAAAAGAATATTACCAAAACCAACAATGTTATTTATATCCAGTATAAATAATAGCTTTTTAATATGTTAAATAAATATATTTAACGTAGTAGTTTTGGCTAAATTATTCAATCTCACTATTACAAAACGCTTTACATTTACTTTTTTAAATACTTAAATTTATTAAATAGTTTTTAATAGTTTTGATTTTTACCTTTATAAACACTTTTTTAAAAGGTTAAATTAAAAGCTTTAAACGCACATGAATATATATATATATTAGTTTTGTTAAGTATAGGTACATATTAAAAAACATTACACCTTAATTTTAAACTTAAAACTAAACTTTATTATAGTGTAAACACCTAAATGTTTCAATTGTTTACAATTAATTTTTGTTGAGCTTAAACCTAAAAGTTGTTTTTCTCAATGAAAATTTTTTTAGCAGTACAAAGACTTGGTGAAATTAATAATAAAACAAAGTAAAAGCTATAAAAGTGTATTAAATTAATAAAAAGTATTCAGTCCCAAACTCATTATCATCAAAAGTAGTTTACACAAAACGAAAATCTAACATTTTATAATTTTTTCCTTACTATTTTCTTACCAGTTTACTAGTAATTTATCCCTGATTTCTACAAATTAAAGACACATTCTATCTGTATGGTTTTATTGCTTTGCAAAAACTAGTTAACATTAAAAAAAGCTTTAGCCAGAAGTTTTTTTTAATGTTTATATCAGTTTATCTTACGTTTTCATTACAAAAAAAAAAATCTTATGCAACAAGTTAAAAAAATCTAGTTTTCAAATTAAAAAGATTATAAAATACTTAGAAACTATTCTTTAGTTTATCTCAAATAATAAATTACGAGAATCGTTGTTTTACAGTAAGTCAGTATGTTCGTATTTTACACTTATACAAAAAACATTTAAAAATGCAGATTTTATATACTGTTCACAATATACAGTTAGCTTAAAATTATGTACACAAAGGTAGGTTGTAGAATAAGTATCTAAGTTTTAAGTGTGTTAGATGCTAATTATTCTGGTAGTAATAAGTTACAAAAATTTGTTTTACAATGAAAAACTATGTCACATAATGTAGCTAAAATATTCTTTTAAAATTTTGATTAAGAACTACTCACTCAATTTAAACAATAAATTTAATGATTAAATAAATTTTATAATCCGTAATTTATTGTTTTTACAGACAGTTTAGAAAGTAATATACTTTAATAACGTTTTACTATTCGATATTAAATAAACTTCATTCTAGTGTTTATTTTATTTTACACTGTAAACTAAGAAAAATACTTTTTTAAATATAGTTTTTTCTAATTACAGTTTAATGCTTGTGTTACTTAACAAATTATTTTTAGTATCTGAGTGTTAATATATATTTATTATTTTCATATCTCACCCTCCTCCCCTGATGTTAGCCGTGCACCAAATTCCCCCAAAGTGCTTCATCCACAGACATCTGGTTATACTGAACTTGTTCATAACGGATCTATTGAATCCACCGTATCCGTACAACACACACGGGTTGTTATAGTCCAATTTCACATCCTGTGTAGTTAAAAATCTGCACATTCTTTATTTTGCTTACAGTGTGCACTCAAATTGTTGTACTATCTCCGTCAGACTTTATATCATATGTGTTTACATATGTTTTATATATTTAATAGATAAACAACAAATCAATGGGTGTTTGTACAGAATAAGTTGGTTTTAAACTTTACGAACTTACATTCTTGAAGAATTGAATTAAATGAAAACTGAGTTTTGTTGGATTTTTTATGCAACAAGGTAAACAATGTGAATTAACATTGGTCCTTAGAAGAGTAAGCTTAGCTTTTAAAACCTAAAATAACTACAAGAATTTTCAAAACTAATAAAATTAACATTCAAGAAACTAATATTTTACTTTTCAGAACATATTTTACATTTAATTTTAGCAAAACTTAATTAATATTGTTTAAGCATTTTTTGTTCTTTATTTTTATAATCTTGCTTGATGATATTAGTTTAACATATGCTTTCAAAGCTTATATAATGAAAATTATCCAAATTATATTACTGTATAACTTGTTTTGAAACTTTAATACCTATTTCTTTTGTTCTAAGTGTATACTATTGTGAAGTATTTTCTCATTTTATTCTTATATATTTTATGCAATTAAAAGCAAATTATAAAGTATAAAGCCATTGTAAATAATTTTGCTACGGAAGTTTCGAAATTACAGTAAATTGTGAGAGAAAATTAACTTTGTTTCTGATTATCCAATTTTAGTATATAGAAATAACTTAATTTTTGAATTTTAGAAGCAGTCGTATTTTATAATTAAAAAAAAAAGTTTTCAATTACACAAACAGTATCGAAAAATGCATCACAACAAAATAATTTATATATCTTTGAAAAAGAAAAACAAGTTACAAAAAAATTAATTGTTACAGTTTTAAACAAAGCTTAAAAAACAAATAACTTTAAATTTTACCTTAACATCCCTCAAGTAGCACAAAACCATACAGTTGTTGTTGATGACTTTTGCAGATTTTAATACATCAACGTCATGTTCTTTAACTATCGTCTGCCAGTTTTCCTGATAGAAAATGTACAAAAATAAGTTATAATTTGTGTATTTGCAATTTACTCTACTACAGGGCTCGTTTTATCAAACTGTAGTTAGTATTAAAACTAGTTATTTAGTTATTGATTTTAAAACAAATAATAACTTAATTAAAAACAAATTAAAAAAAATCACTTGCTGACTTTGACAACATATTTTGTTTTTATTTATTTAATAGTTTTAGTTTTCATTGTTGCTTTGATAATTGTCTAGTCATGGTAGTTTTTATACCTTGGTCAAAAATTTAAACTGGCTTTTTACAGAAATGGTTCGTGCGCTTTTCTATGAATTATATGTTTATACTTCTTGTGTATGAAAGCTATGAAATAGCATCAAACCCCTCAATATATTGTTGATAATATTGGCCTATAGTATGATCAAGATTAAATAGCCTAAGTTTTCTTTTTAATTTGTATCAACCACTGGATTTTGATCTTGTAATCAGCTTTTAAAGCCATAAATATGAAAAATATACCTTTAAGTTAACTTTTTTAGTTAAGGATAGAACTATATGGTTCATGTGTGTCAGGTACAATTTCAAAATCTGATAGGTAACTCATAATTTCAAAGTGTCAGGGTTGTTACTGGTTTTATAACAAATTTCTTCTTGGTCTTTAGAATCTAAAAAATCTGTAGTTGACTTTCAAATGTGTTTTGTATTAACTAAAATTTTAGTAACACTATTGACCAAACACATTTTGTTGTATAATTTGAGTTATTTTACACCATAACAAGGTTTCTACTTTTCAGGATATTTGAAGCTTTTGAAAATCTCAGGACAAATGAGGTTGAATCAAGATATTTTGAAGTTTTTGAAAATCTCAGGACAGCTAAGAATAAATCAAGACAAGTTAAAGTTTATGTAAATCTCAGGACATCTAAAGATGACACAAGATCTTGACTTCACTACAGGTTTTTTATACCTATAGATTGGCAATCCTATAAAAATGTGTTTAAAACTGGGTTTTTCTGTTTTGTGTTCAAAGTTATAAAATATCAAGTTTTAAAAATAAAATTGTAGATAAATTCATAACATTTTGTAATATTGTTACCTAAAAATACCCCTTGCAAGGTTATAACTGCCAATATCAATAAATATATTTTGAATATTTGATACTGATTACATAAACTATTTAAATTATTTTTTTCCATCAAGAAACAAAACATTTTGCACTTAAAACATGCGCCACCTTATGTGCTCACAATTTTTTTTCAGACTAGAGATAGAAATGATAACATTTGTAATTAAATTTATGAACAAACTAAATTTTAAATTCTAGTCTTAAATTAAATTCCAAAAATTTAATATATTATTCTTCAATTCTTGGTTGCCACATACTCAGGATGACTCAGGCCAGTTTTGTTGAAAATTTTATGCTTTAGATTTCAAAGATGTCAGGACAGTTTAAGGGGGTGCAGGACTATTCAAACTCTAACAATTCAAGTTTTTGTTTTAATTTATAGGGCCACAACTCACAATATAATAAATATTTGAAAAAAAAAAACTAAAAAATTCCAATGAAGGTGTAATCAAAACCTACAGTTAGTTTTTTTGAAAAGTCTTAAATATTTTTTGAGCTATGGCTACAAAAAGTTTTTAATTCTAGGAGTTTAAAACCTCTTCATTCCCAGATATTATTTAAAAAGAAAAAGTGTTAGTTAGATATACATATGTTTTTTTTTTATTTGTTACACTTTAAGTTATGGCACTTTAAACACATATTTTTCAAATTTGAATGTTTGTACTTGATTTGTCATGTCACCAGTAAAAAGTCGGTCAGGACAATCTTTATTGCAAACCTTATATTTTGTTTTAAATTTTATAATTTGTAATTAAATTTGGTCAAAAGAGTTTTAATTGATAGTACAGACTTTCTTCTTTTGCTATGTAATAAATATTTATAAATGCAATAACAATTTTTAATCAGACATTTTAAATTCTTATAAAATTGTGCTTACAAAAGTTTACTTATATTTTAAGGTGTTTACAGTTGAGATTTAATGGTACTTCCATATATATCCAACATTATTTAGGCTATTTTGTCAGAATATGAACCTATATACTGTAGTCAAAACTTATTATGGTCTTGAATTATATACTTACTTAGAGTTGAACTTTTATTAAGGACATAGGGGGGTCCCAAATTTTTTCTACTAAAAATAACATTGGATCTTATTTGAAAGATAAAAGTAAAATCTACAGGCCAGTTTTTAGAGAATTAAAAATATTATTCAACTTTTGAGATATTGTAATTTTTATAAAAAGTTTCCGATACAAGCATATGGACTGAAAGTTTTTTGGGGTCAATTTTGTTGGAATTTAAAAAAACCGCTAACAACCTATCTTCTTCATTTTTTGAGATAGAGACCTCAAATTTTTCTGAAACAGTTCTTTTATAGTT
Organism: Thalia democratica; assembly: GCF_965202585.1. NCBI lineage: Eukaryota > Metazoa > Chordata > Thaliacea > Salpida > Salpidae > Thalia > Thalia democratica. The sequence continues at coordinate 100,093,796 of NC_139165.1, forward strand.
TTAAAGACTTTGAATGTTGGAATTTGAAAAATGATAAAATATAAAAATTTTTAATAAATAAAACAAAAAATTGGTGTTTTTTTTTTGAAAAAAATATAGAAGAATCCTGCATTCAAAATAATTCTGGTAAATATATATCCGACATTATTTAGGTTATTTTGTCAGAATATGAACCTATATACTGTAGTCAAAACTTGTTATGGTCTTGAATTTTATACTTACTTAGAGTTGAACTTTTATTAAGGGCATAGGGGGTCCCAAATTTTTTCTACTAGAAAAACATTGGATGTTATATGAAAGATTTAAGTAAAATCTACAGGACAGTTTTTAGAGAATTAAAAATATTATTCAACTTTTGAGATATTGTAATTTTTATAAAAAGTTTCCGATACAAGCATATGGACTGGAAGTTTTTTGGGGTCAATTTTGTTGGAATTTAAAAAAAATCACTAACAACCTATCTACTTCTTCATTTTTTGAGATAGAGACCTCAAATTTTTCTGAAACATTCCTTTTATAGTTTAAAATACTTTGAATGTTGGAATTTGAAAAATATTAAAAGGTAAAAATTTTAGATAAATAAAACATAAAAAATTGGTGTTTTTTTTTTGATAAAATTTAATTTTACAAATTAAAAAAAATTCCTTCATTCAAAATAATTTTGGTTTGTTATTTTTCCCAAAACCAGTGGCTACCCTGCTCAAGATTTTTTGAAGAAAGATAAATTTTACACTCTTAAAACCTCGTTAAAGCTTTTTTTTATAAATGTTGACTAAGATATAGTTTAAATATTTTGTTATTTTAAAACCAATTTTGTAGATGAGCTAGCAGAACTATTATTTTTGAAAAGTTAAAACTAACTTTTTTAAGGGCTTAACAAACTCAGGATGACTCAGGACAGTTTTTTTAACTCAACAAGTTGCAACCCTGATAAAATAAATTTTAAGTAATGCAAATTTTCAAATTGCCCAGATGTGTTGGTCACCGTACAGCCCGATGGTAGTTGAAAATAACCAATGTTTACTAAGTTAAAGTAGAATTTGGCCCACAAGTATGTAAATATGGCTTGCTAAACAAAATTTTTAAAATGAGATAGATATTTTTGTATTGAAAATATATTCAATTTAATTACAAACATTTAAGATAATTTTTTTTAAGTTTGGGACAGGGTTTCCCAAAATTTGTTTTAAATTGCCCAAAGAAATATAAAAAGTCATGACCCCCATTCAACAAGATTACTCAAAAACTATGTAAAAATTAACCTAAGACCTTTTTTTGCTCTTCATGTGCAACTCAAGAATACCTAGTGTAAGTTTTAAATTATGACCTCATGGCCACCTGTAGCTCCTTTGCTGCTCATAGCCCCCCTTTTACCCATTTATTGTTTGTGACCTTGATAGTTGAATACCTTGAATAAATTTTCAAAAAATTAAATCTATGGCTCATTGAGGAGAAATTTCCCAACACATGGATCACTTACCCACCTTTAATTTATACCAAAATAATAAGGGGTCCTTTAATTTTTTATTACATAAGTTATTTTTTCCTTTAAATGGAATTATTGAAGTATAAACTGTATATATGCTTTGAGATGATTTTAGTAAATTTCTTGTACAAACCTATGGATGATATAAAGTTATTTTGTTAGTTTTCTAAGAAATTAAAAAAATTTAAATGATGCCTATGTTTACATCAATAAAGCAATTGAGAACAACAATTTTGGGAGTGTAACATATTACAGCTTTTATAAAGAAGTATCAGAACTATTTACAAAAATTCAAAATATTTCATTAAAAGAAGTAAAAAAGTTTCAATTATATTAATATTGATGTCAATACTTTTACATAAAAATTGCTCCCTCAAAAATTTTTTTTTTAATGAAAAATAACATTAAACAATTTGATTTTTGTTTTGTTTTTGAGCTTTTACACTATTGTTTTTTAAATTAATAATATTGAATATTAGTTGATACTTTTAGGGTTAATATAATGGGCTGAATTTAGTGACAAAAATGTTTTATTCCATATAGCATATGTTGAGTCTTTTTTTTCTATAATTTAAATTATTGGTTTTGTTTTACCAAATAATTTCTAGAATATTCATATATTAGTTGTTTGGCGCCTTCCTTATTTTGGCGCCTTCCTTGTTTTGGCGGAAATTTTAAAAAGTAAAAACTTATTATGACGTCATTACTTTAACTAATAAATTTTTTGAATAATAAAATCTTCATTTGAAGGCAACCACCTTGATAGTCACTTGTTAATTTTTTTAATTAAGTATTTATTCTCTTATTAAGTTAGCATTTGTACTAATTTCAAAATGTTATTGACAAGATAAAGAATAAATATAAATGTATGTAATAAAGCCCATTTTAATTAAATTATCCAAAACATTATTTCTTGTTTGTTTACTTTTGTTCTTTTGTCAAATAATATTTTAATTTGAAGCTATGCAATATATTTTATGTTACTTTGTGTCTACAGATGATTTTATAAACAGTATGTATAGTCCTTATGGGTCATCAACAGAAACAGAACTAAGTGCAAAGTTTTCCAAGCTTCAAAGTTTTGGAAGCTTAAAACAATGAGTAAGTTTTTTTTGGAACACAAAGCTTTATATAAAGTTTTTTTTAATTTCATAAAAACCTATGGATCATAACTTAAAACAATTAGAACTTCAAAGAAATTCTAATTACATAAATTTAAGATAATTATTTTTAAGCTTGGGACTGGGTTTCCCAAAATTTGTTTTAAATGGCCTAAAGAATTAAAAAAAGTCATGACCCCCTTCAACAAGATTACTCAAAAACTACTGTAAAAATCAACCTAAGACCTGTTTTTGCTCTTCATGTGCAACTCAAGAATACCTAGTGTAAGTTTTAAATTATGACAACATGGCCCACCTGTGGCTACTTTGCTGCTCATAGCCCCCCTTTTACCCATTTACTGTTTGTGACCCCCTGAGTATCTGTCATGTGCCACTTGGCCCACTTTGGGAAGCCTTGGTTTAGGATAACTATTTTTAAAGCTTGTTACATAACAAAACTATTAAAACAAAAATATTATAGATTGTTCAATGTTATTTCAAAGTTAATTTATGACAATCTTTATAACTATTTTAAGTGATTCAAATAATTAACAAAAAAAAACCATATCATTTATATAAATTAACATTATTCATAAAAAACAAAACTTTTTAGAGATAAACTACCCATCTCAAAAGAAGATCAGAAAATGTTAAGATGAAAAGAAGGGAATGACCACATAAGTCAAATAAGGTCAGTTCTTTTTATTTAAAAAATTGTAGTGTTTTTCATCTTTGGTTGGAAATTATTTTAAAGATGTAACTTTATTGATAGAAAAATTTGATTAAAATTAAGAAATATAACAATTTAATTCCAGGAGAAAACTTCAAAAACATTATTGAACCCCTTTAAAAAAGATCTTAAATTCATATCAGATATTTTTTTCATAATTGAATTTGTCTTGAAGTTAATTTAAATTTTGTTAGAGCAGAAAATGTTATTGTCTAATTAATGCTAGCATTTATAAATATTCTGTGATTAAAAATAGTTAGATTTACTAATTTATTAATTTTGTATATTTAAGGAATAGTACTTATAGAAAAAACAACTTAATAACACTAATAAAATTAAGCAGGTTTAAATAAGTAGACCAGTGTTTGAAAAGTCATTGATGTCAAGTGTGGTTAGAAAACTTTTGTATTTTTTTTTTGACAATTCTTAAATTATTTATTTTAAGCATAAAACCTAATTTTCAGTTTGACTTACTTAATTGAAAAAAATGTTTATCCATTTTCTCTAATATTAAACAATCATTTTGTCAAAATGTTCTAGGAAGAAAATGAGATGGAGGAAAGAGCGACTTCAGGATTGCAACCCGTCACGTTGGAAGTTCTCAAAATGGAGTGAAACCTGAACTTAAAGGAGGAGCTAGAAAGATAACCAAGTAAGATTACAATGTATAGAAGAATATTTCTAAAACTATTATTTAGTTTTAAACCCAGTATATTTCTAATAGCAATTTAAAGTGTCTATAAGTAAGAGCTTGAATAAACAGGTCTGTCACATACTAAGGGTATTGTTATACGTGTAAAATTCTATACTATACATATTATGATAATATACTACATATTTGATATAAAATAGTAAAAAGTATATTACTCTGTATAATGTTTTAAAAGTGTACTTTAAAATAATATTTAATATAAAAATACAAAAGATTAGTTTTAATACCTTCTGTATTAGAAGAAAATTGGATAAAAAGGCTTACTGATTACCATAGTTGCCACTGTCTAGTTTATACCTTTTATGTTGTTTTAAAACTCAGCGAAGGTTTCTAAAAATCCTGGAACTTATCATAGTAGGAAAAAAATTAGACAAGAAATCTGAAATTTCAAACAAAAATAACTAAAAACCTGGAATTTCTAACTTTTTTTTATATAATATGCATATTTTAATATTAATGTCTATAAATTTTAAAGCGGTTTTGTTAAAGTTTAAGTTCTATTTCATATTTTGCAGCAAGATGTGTTAGGCGCCAATAATTTTTCAAAACGTTTAAATATTTTTGCGCCATTGACTATTTGAAGATTTAAAAAACTGGCGCGAATAATTTTAAATTTTTAGCGCGATTTTTTAAGAGGCAAATTTAAAAATTAATAATTTTAAAAGCCGCTGACGTCACTATTATTTTTTGAATAAAATTTCATAGATATGTAGCAATGTCCGACTCCGGCCCTTTACTTTCAAGCCCAAAGCTTTACTTATATGAAACTTAATTTATTGTTATTATAACTGATATGTTTTTTTATACAAAACTAAATTTTATTACTTGAATAAATTACAAATAATGCAATTAACCAAACGACTTTAGTCAATGTAAAACTAAAGATTAATATTAATTATGTACTTATCTTAACTGTTTATTAAATAGTTTTAACAAAATAGTATTTTGGTTATTTAATTTTAAACTCAATACTTATAATTCTATATAAGAAATTTGTCGGATTTCAACAATTAATTGCTTTTATAATAATTTTAATTCTTATGATTTCTACATAGAACTATAAAAGAATAGAATATTTTTTTTGTATCAAGTATAAGATTAGTAATATAACAAATTTATGACTTATTAAAAATAAAATATGTTGCTTGTTTTGATGTATATTAAGACAATATATAAATAGGATATTTTATTGTAAATAAATAACTAGTGACTAAGATATGTCAGTTTTGTGGTAGTTACTTTTTGTGGTCATTTGTGCTTCTTTTTTAGATATGGCTATTAATTCACATACCATAACTGGTATCATGAATATGGTGTACTTAATCGTTTATGGTATTTAATGTTTATTCTAATGATCACTTTTAAAGTTTTAAATATAGCCTATTAAGTAATAGCATGTATAATACTGATTCTAAACGTTAATGATGTTTCCGAGTTGTAAAAAATCCTTTATTAACAAATATATTTTCTTAATTTGTTGACTAATTTAAGTTGTTACATAATCATTATATTTGTGCTAATTGTTATAAAAATGTTGTCTGTTTATGCTAGTTTAAGCCTATTTTTAATATATATCTTATCTTCTAAAATATAAGATTTTAAGAGGTTATCAAATAACCTGGGTATCTCGAAAACCAGGAATTCAATTATTAAACTAAAAAACCTGGAATTTAAGTAATTTTGATAAAAAAAAAACTTTGGAATTTGAACAAAAAATCACCAAAAAACCCGGAATTTTAAACAACTTTTACATGCCAATAGTAAAATTCATGTTGACTCCAAAAATGATATAGAAAAAAGTTTATGTCCACATGAAAACTTATATAAACACATTAGAAGAAGCCTTAATATATCTTTTTAAGATTGTTGAACAATTTTAACAGTTTTACCTAAAAAAAATTTTGCAACCCTGTATGTGTGTGTTGAATTAGAAAAGTAATGTGTGGTAATTTCGATGTTTAAAAATAACTGGCTGGGTTATTTTTATGTTAAGGATAAGGGGTGTTTTAAGTTAAGATATTAAGAGGAGGGGATTCTATTTCTATTACTTAAATTAACATTATTTAATTTTTAAAGTTTACACTAAAACAGGAGTTGGCAGCCTTATGTAACTCGCGGGCCGATTTCACTAGTAAAATTTTTCGCGGACCGTACAGTTTAGAAAAAAAAAATAGTTAAGGACTGCATTTATTTTAAAAAAAGTTCTACCAACCAGCAAAAAATATCATTAAAGATCCAAATCACTAAAAACCTGGAATTTCTAACTTTTTTTTATATAATATGCATATTTTAATACTTATGTCTATAAATCTTAAAGCGGTTTTGTTAAAGTTTAAGTTCTATTTCATATTTTGCAGCAAGATGTGTTAGGCGCCAATAATTTTTCAAAACGTTTAAATATTTTTGCGCCATTGACTATTTGAAAACTAAAAGAAAACTGGCGCGAATAATTTTAAATTTTTAGCGCGATTTTTAAAGAGGCAAATTTAAAAATTAATAATTTTAAAAGGCGCTGACGTCACTATTATTTTTTGAATAAAATTTCATAGATATGTAGCTATGTCCGACTCCGGCCCTTTACTTTCAAGCCCAAAGCTTTAATTATATGAAACTTAATTATTGATATTATGTCTGATATGTATTTTTTAACAAAAATAAATTATTTACTTAAATATTTTGTATACAAATAGTGCAATTAACCACTCGACTTTTGTCAATGTAAAACAAAGAATTAATATTAGTTATGTACTTATCTTAACTATTTATTAAAAAGTTTTAACAAAATAGTATTTTGGTTATTTAATTTTAAACTAAATACTTATAATCCTAATTTAGATATGGCTATTAATTCACCTAACATAACTGGTATCGTGAATATGGTGTAATTAATCGTTCATGGTATTTAATGTTTATTCCAATGATCACTTTTCAAGTTTTAAATATAGCCTACCAAGTAATAGCATGTATAATAATGATTCTAGACGTTAATGATGTTTCCGAGTTGTAAAAAATTCTTTAATTAACAAATATATTTTGTTAACTTGTTGACTAATTTAAGTTGTAACATGATCATTATATTTGTGCTAATTGATATAAAAATATTGTCTGTTTATGCTAGTTTAAGCCTATTTTTAAATTATATCTTGTCTTCTAAAATATGAGATTTTAAGAGGTTATCAAATAACCTGGAATCCTTGAAAACCAGGAATTTGACTATTAAACTAAAAAACCTGGAATTTAAGTAATTTAAAAAAAAAACTTTGGAATTTGAACAAAAAATCACCAAAAAACCTGGAATTTTAAACAACTTTTACATGTTAATAGTAAAGTTTTAAGTTGACTCCAAAAATAAAATAGATAAAAAAATTTGTCCTCATGAAAATTTATATAAACACATTAAAAGAAGCCTTGATAGATCTTTTTAAGTTTGTTGAACTAATTTAACACAGTTTTTCATCTTAAACTCAATTTTAAACTAAAATAGACTACAAAACATGTAATTTTAGATACCTAGAAAAAATGTTGCAACCCTGTATGTGTTTGTTAAATTAGATATCAAAAATTAAGTATTTACTTGTTTAACATTAAAAGTAATGTGTGGTAATTGTGATATTTGAAAACAACTGGCTGGGTTATTTTTATCTTGAGGATAAATGGTGTTTTAAGTTAAAATAGTAAAGGGAGGGCATTCTGTCTTTATTACTAAAATTAACATTATATAATTTTTTAAAGTTTACACTAAAACACGGGTCGGCAGCCTTATGTAACTCGCGGGCCGATTTCACTGGTAAAATTTATCGTGGACCGCACAATTTAAAAAAAAAAACGACTGAATTTATTTAAAAAAAGTTCTACCAATCATAAAAAAATGTCATTAAAGATCTAAAATATTTAAAATTAAGCAATATTCTAGCACTAATAAATAGTATCTATCGAGTCAAGAGCTTAACTGTGAATTTTATTACAAAATATATCGTTTTTATTGATTTTAAAACGTATTAGGTTATTAGGAGAGTTGCTAAAAATCCTGAAATTTGACATAATAGGCATAAAATTAGACAAGAAATCTGAATTTTGAAACAAAAATCACTAAAAACCTGAAACTTCTAACTTTTTTGTTTATAATACGCATATTGTAATAATTTTGTCAATAAATTTTTAAGCGGTTTTTTTTAAGTTTTAGATCTCATTCATACTGTTTGCAGCAAGGTGTGTTTGGCGCCAATATTTTTTCAAAACGTTTAAATTTTTTGCGTCATTGACTATTTGAAGATTTAAAAAACTGGCGCGAATAATTTTGAATTTTTAGCGCGATTTTTTAAGAGGTTATCTACAATATTCAAAGACTAATAAATAGTATCTATCGAATCAAGAGCCTAACTGTAAATTTTATTTCAAATTGTATCGTTTTTATTGTTTTTCAAACGTATTAGGTTATTAGGAGGGTTGCTAAAAATCCCGAAATTTGACGTAATATGCAAAAAATTGGAAAAGAAACCTGAAATTTCAAACAAAATCACTAAAAACCTGGAATTTCTAATAAATTTTTATATAATATGCATATTTTAATATTTATGTCTATAAGTTTTAAAGCGGTTTTGTTAAAGTTTAAGTTCTATTTCATATTTTGCAGCAAGATGTGTTAGGCGCCAATAATTTTTCAAAACGTTTAAATAATATTTTTGCGCCATTGACTATTTGAAAATTAAAAAGATAACCGGCGCGAATAATTTTAAATTTTTAGCGCGATTTTTTAAGCGGCAAATTTAAAAAATAATAATTTTTAAAGTCGATGACGTCACTATTATTTTTTGAATTAAATTTCATAAATATATAGCACGTCCGACTCCGGCCCTTTACTTTCAAGCTCAAATCTTTACTTATATGAAACTTAATTTATTGATATTAAATCTGATATGTATTTTTTTACAAAACCAAATTTATTAACTTATAAGCTACAAACAATGCAATTAACCACTCGAATTTTATTAACTTGACTTCAGAATAATATTAATTATGTACTCTAACGAAATAGTATTATGATTATTTAATTAAGATTAATTTACTTAATGCTTACAATTCTTTCAAAGATATTTATTTTATTTTTATAATCAATTGCACTAATAATATTTAGTTGTTATGATTACTATATTTTTTTTTTTATGAAGTATCATTAGATTTAAAAAAGTTTGTTATAACACTATAACAAACTTATGACTTGTAAAATATAATATGTTGCTTGTTTCTTAACTATATTAAGACATAATGTAAATCTTAATTATAACATATTTAAAATAGTATGTGTATTATATAATTAAGTATTTATTTCAGTTTGTGCTTGATGCAGGTTTTTTATGGAACACCTTGTATATAAAAAATACAAATCAGCATCAGAAACTTGTTAAAGTAACTAAAATTAACATTATATCATTTTTTATAGTTTGGACTATAACAGGGGTCGGCAGCCTTATGTAACTCGCGGGCCAACTTTCCTGAAAAAATTTAAAAATCACTTGAGGGCCGCATTTATTTAAAAAAGTTCTAATAATCAGCAGAAAAATGTTATTAAAGATCTAAAATATAATAAAATAAGCAATAATTAGGCACTAATTAAGAGAATCTGTTAAATTAAGAGCCTAGCTTTAAATTTTATTGAAAAAAATAATTTTTATCGTTTTTAAAACGTGAGTTTAAAAAAAGGAGCTTGTGGGCTGCAGAGATTGATTTTGAGGGCTGCTTTTTGCCCGCGGACCGCAGTACTCTGGACTATAAGATACTATATATAGAACAACAAATTCTGATTAAATTTTGCGATACAGCCAGTTTCAATAAACAAATCAAATACATGTGAAACATAAAAGTTTTAAGACTAAATTTTTGTTTTAAAAAAAAGTTCATTTAAAGCGTTTGTCATTTTCAATTTTCTTTAGTCTATTATTAACTGTTATTTGTAGTATTACGAAGATCATGCACTCTTTTTGTAAGGTAAATTTAAAAAGTAAAAGAGGAACATTTTCTGCGCGCTAAATTTGAAATATAAGTTCGTTTATGACATAGTTAAATATTTTTAATATTTAAAAAAAATTATAGTTTGTTCTTATACAGCTGCTCACTTCGACTAGTTTGTATTTAATGTTCTGCGCAATTAATAGGTTGAAAAACAGAGTCCTTCTTATTAATAAATAACCTGGTATGTTTTTAGTGCATGTAACATGTAATGATACTTATTACAATTATATCTTTTTTAAGTTATAGTGTTTTGTTTGAAAAACTTAATAGTTTAAACCAGTATGGTTAATGCAATAAAAACCTTTCAGTCTTTCACAAATTTTCATGTCGATTAGTTAGTTTTTTTTCTGCTTACAAAAGATATTTTGTGGGTGTTTAGACAATTTAAATATGCCATACTAAGAAGTAAAATTGAAAACATAACTTTCTGGGAACTTTATTTTGAATGTTAACCTTCTTTATTAAAACTTTCAGGGACTAATTCGTTTTTAAAGGTTTCTAAAAATTTAATTAAATTAAATTAAAGTTATTGTTGAACTTATGCCTCATACATCTAGTTTGTATCATAATTTTTCGTTGACTTAAATCTGGTCTTTTAAAAATGGTAACTTTTTAGATTAAATATTTTTTATTTATATTATCATCTTTGTTCAAACAAGCATATATCTATTTTACTGATCTATTTGGTTAAAAGTAGGAATATATTGAAAACATTAAAATTCTATATTATATTTATTTAAAATTTGATATGTTTTATTAATCATGTATTTCCTTTAGTTTGCTTGTTTTTTTCTTATCATTTTTGACCTAACATCTATTACGGTGTAATATCTTATTTTTTGAAGTTCTGTTTTATTTAATTTGTAAGATTTTTTGTTGTCTTTTTATTTGTTGAGCAGTCAAGTAATAGTAATTTTTAGTTTTAATCTTGTTTTCTTCCAAAAACTGTTTTGTTTGATCTACAATTGGTTAAGATAGTTTCTTTAATTCTTATAATTGAACTTTTCTGATGAATTGAAATGTTTGTTGTGTGTTTGGGAGAGAGTTTTGTTTTTGTATAAGGTGTTTAATTAGAATTACTTATAAAGTCTTTGGTTACGTATTTTTGGTTTTAATTAAGAGTTTAAGAAAGTCCGGATTTTTTTTTCTGTGGCAGTACTGAAGTATGTAATTTTTATTCAGCCTAGGTTTGTTTAAACATGTCAATGTACAGTAACCTCTCGGATCTTTACGCACTCGTGACGTTACGCACTCTCGTTTAGTTACGCATTTTAGAACTCTAAAAAATTTAAAAAATAATAAATTTTAATTCTTTTTAATATTGCACAAAATAGTTTTATTGTATAATTTTTAATTTAAAATATGCTTTTAAATGCTAATTCACCTCTTTATATCTTTAGACTTTGTAAACTTATGTTCCTTTACTTATTGATAAACATTTAGTTGTTATATCTTAATACAATGTAAGACAAGTTTACCCTTATGTTGGCAAAGGTCAAATTAAAAAAAATTTAGTAACATAAAAAAATTTTATTAAATATTTTTCTTATAATTTATATATTTTTGTTGAAAAGAAGAAATCTATTACAGCACTAAATGCAAAAAGTTTTTAAAGACTATAGAAACAAATTTTAATATAGACACCATACCATTTCTTAATTGTAAACAAATACTTGATTATAAATTGAATTTGCTAAGTAGAATAGAATATAAATGTTAAGTATCAAATAAGTCACATATAAACAAAGATAAAGCAAAAATCTACTTGTTGTTTAAATTAGTAAATTTTTACTACAAGTATTATTATTTTACATAAATTTAAAACCTTTTTTTTTAATATATGTATAGTTTTATATATTTTTTTCAAATCTATAAATAAAGTAAACAAACTATTAAAAGTGGGAAAGTTCCTAGTCTGCTTATAACTAGAATCAACATAAAAAACAGCCGTTATAGAAGTATATTTGGTACCTCTCGTATCTTTACGATATCTCACATCTTTACGCACTTTTTCTGTGGACACAATGTGCGTAAATAAGCGAGAGGTTACTGTATGTTCTGATTAAATATAAACTGTTTATTTATTATCTTGAAACGCATGAGAGTTATTTTTCCCGCGGACCGCAGTACCCCTGGACTATAAGATACTGTACATAGAACAACAAATTCTGATTAAATTTTGCGATACAGCCAATTTCAATAAACAAATCCAATACATGTAAAACAAAAAAGTTTTAAGAACGCAATTTTGTTTGAGAAATATATTATTTAAAGCGTTTGTCATTTTCAATTTACTTTAGTCTGTTATTAACCGTTATTTGTAGTACATACTACGAAGATCATGGTACTCTTTTTGTGTAGTAAATTTAAAAAGTAAAAGCGGAAAATTTTCTTGCGCGCTAAATTTGAAACATAAGTTCGTTTATGACGTAGTTAAAAATTTTTAACATTTAAACAAAGTTATAATTTGTTCTTGTACAGCTGCTCACTTCGACTAGCTTGTATATAATGTTCTGCGCAATTAATAGGTTGAAAAACAGAGTCCTCTTGATAATTAACAACCTGGTATGTTATTAGTGCTTGTAACATGTAATGATACTTATTACAATTTTTTTTTTTAAGTTATAATGTTTTGTTTAAAAAACTTAATAGGTTCAACAATTTAAAAAAATAAAAACGGTAAAATAAAAAAAAAATACTGTGCTTGTTTGTTTATAGAAATTATAAAGTGTAACTTCAAAAAAGATATTTAAAGTGTTTTACTAATTTAAAAATGTTTTAAAAGCTGTTAGTTTATGTTTTAAACAGCTAATAAAGAAGAGAAAGCAAATGTTATTTATAAAGTTTTGTTTTATCTTAAGTATTTTTCGTGCGAACAGTAATATCATTAACCTTAGAAAAAAAGCAGAAACTCATTATAGCTTGTTAATTATAGTTTAAAAAGTTTAGAAAACTGTATTTGATAAATTTTTACTAAAAGTTTATAGTAAAACTGCAGTTATTTGATAATCCAACGAAAGAGTTGCTTATTTCTTTCATTAGTTTTGGTGTTTTTTACTTTTGTTTGTTTGAACTTTAACTTTTTTATTTCAGTTTCTGCTCCCATTCGCTTGTTTTATTGAATATGAGAAAATCTCCAACTTGGATTTTATCTGCCCATGTTATTGAAAATACTAATTTATGATATTTTTCTTAACAAGTACACTACTTATATTCTATTATTACTTTTTAATTTCACTCTCTACTTTTTTTTATGCCAACTAGTTTACTATAAATGTATCAGTTACATTATTATTCAAAAGTTTTTAAAATAAAAAAATATTGAGTAGGTGTTAATTACAGCTAAAAATTTTTTAAATGTAATTTATTTTCAGGGTTGCCACTTTACCTGGAAAAACCTGGAATTTGACAATTTAGACTAAAATAACCTGGAATTTTTAATAACTTTAACATTTTCAGTTGTAAAATTTTGATTTGACAAAAAAATTTATCATATAATTTGTCTTCATCATAAAATTTTTTTATTAAAAAACAGATTTAAAGTAACTTTAAAGTATCTTTCCAATGATTTTATTCTATTTAAACAGTTTCTTTAATAGAAATTGACTTAAAACTAAAAATAGTCCCAAAAATGTGTACTTTTAAAAACCTGGAAGATAATTGGAAAACCTGGAAAAAAAATTGAAAAAATGAGTTTGCATACCCTGTATATTTCAATTAGCGACCCATCATTTAAATTTTAAGACGCATCAAAATATTTCTTTATTTTGTATTTAAGCTGTATATGTACAATTCACATGCATTATTAAACTGTGTCAAGATTTCAAATATACTTTAAAGTTTGGTGATTCATCCTACTAATGCTTAATTACATTTTTACAGTATTTTTAGTTAATAGTGCTGCTGTCTTATTATTTTTAGATTTTTGTCAATATTTTTTATTTATCCTTGGAACGTTTGTTGAAATTTGTTCTTTATGTTTGAATAATCACAAAAATCTGGAAATAAAAACATTTTGATAAAGTTTTGTCGAGAACACTCAATAAATTTAAAATGTTATCACCAACACTGTTTAATTTAAAATCAGTTAATTCTAACTCCAACTGTTGTAACAAAAAGAGAATTTTTGTTGCACTACAAGTTCAGTGTTCCCCAAAATTGTTTTCATAACGCCCCCTTTGAAGAAATTAAAAAACAAATGGTCTTCTTTATGAATTAAAAAGAAAACCCTTAATAAGCCAGACACTTTTTTATTTTTGTTCTTCATCGTGACCTTCTTAGTATCCAGTGAAAATTTGAATTTGTTGCCCTTTTTATTGTCACGCCCCCTTCAACCCATTTGCAGGTTATAGTCCCCTAAATTAAAAAAAAGCGGCCCACTTCGGGAGAGCCTGTTCCAGATAAACGATTAGCTTATTAGGATTGAATTTGCAACTTTAATTAACCCAAAAAGTACTACAACTGTCAGGGTTACCACAAAGTCAGGACAAAATAGTTATTGCAAAATAGTCAGAAACTTTTATATTAACATGCACATAGTAAGAAAGTTTATCATAACTAAATGGATTTTACTAATTTCTAAAAAATTTTGCGTTTGCAATTTATCGTTTTTCAAGGTCTAATTAAACTTTTCTTATGAATTGTAATCTTTCTTGCGTATATTTACTATATTCGGAGAGAGTGGTTTTATTTTTTGTATTGAAGTTTAATTAGAATTGCTTATAATTTAAACTCTTTGGTTACGTATTTTTAGATCGGTTTCAATTAAGTGTTTGGTTTACAAAAGTCCGGATTTTTTTTAGCTCGTTCTAGGGCAGCCGTATGTTATTTTTATACAGCTCAGGTTTGTTTAAACATGTTGGTATATGTTCTAGTGTGATTAAATGAAAGGTACCTTATTATTATCTTAAAACTGAAATCCATGAGAGTTATAACTATTTCTAAAATTATAGTTGTTCATCAAGTGTACGACTGTAGCTGATCTTTTGATAATGTTTCTTTTTCTTTTTATGACTTTTTCTTGTTATCACTGATGTAAAATTGACGGCGTTTTTGTACATGCTCGTTGAAACATGTTTTCAAATGTTTTTAATTTGTTATAGATTTGTCCAATGCAGCTTTACTAAAAGCATTAAAGTTTTTTAACTGGTTGAAACAATCCGTTTTTTCCGCTAAAATTAAGGACATTTTTAAAAGTAAAGAAAGCTCCGGCTCTCACTGAAGAAATTTTTTTCAAAAAGTTTTGAATTAGATACAACATTCGGTAGTTAAATAAACTTTGGAAATTTTAAATTGGCTATTACAGTTTTATTTTTAAGAGTGACAACCTAGTTTATATAAATTAATACAACTTTTTATAACAGCTGCGCGAAAGCCTTTCAATTTGGATTTAGAAGAATTCATTTTGTTTCCACTGAACTCAGCTCTAATGCAAGTTAGTTTAAACCTTTTATATGCTTAACAATTAAATGACCTCTGAACGTGTCGCCTTTTATACATTTTAGAAAATTTGTAATTGGTAATAAAGTTAGTATTAAGATGTCAGTAAAATTCTTTGTCAGAGTATTATATTATTCCGTGTAGCCATGTAAAAATCAAAAAATATATTTTTTAAGTTAACTTCTCACACTTTGTTGATGTTCAGGATAAAGCAGGCTATTTAAAAAATTTTTAGGAATTAAGAATTTTCTGACTTAAGTTGGAATTTAAAAAACTCATTATTATAAGAGCCGAGTACCGAGACCAATATTTTCCATATTTATGGAGGAATATTATATGCTTAATCATACCGGCGTACTTAAAATATGTTTTTTATTTAAAACCAAATGTTATTGATTAAACCCTTTAAGAGTTCAAAACCTCATAATACCTAGTGTGGGCTTAAAAATTACCTTTAGGGGGCCGTAGTTTGCCGATTCTTTATCAGTTATATGTTATTTGTTGCTTTAATAGATAATTGTACCAAAAGTCTTAAATTAATGTTCTAACTAAGTATTACTTCGTACTAAGTAATTTAAATACAGTAAAACCGAGAATTTAAAGACATTAATAATATTAGTTTGCCAATTAACTGTATCTGGTTGTCCACCTTACACTAACCGTTCTTTAAGTTAATGGCAAGTTATTTTAAATCCCGTTTTCGACCATGTACTTAGCTAAACTGCTGTAAGCAAGCATTCGGTTTTATTATACGTTACGTCACTAATCCTTTCAGATGTAGACTCAAAATCATTGAAAAAATTGTGTCCGAAAATTTGCATAATTCTCTTCTTTTCAAATATTTAAGCTCTCTCGCTCTAGATTTTTTGCACACAAATTCACACTTCCAACCGAACTGACGCGTATATATACGAGCTTCGGCATAGCTACTTCGATAAGAAAACAAGAGGCGTTCATGAAAGCGATAAAATCACGGCCTCAAAACAATGTCGAAACGCATTGATTTCTTACGAGTTCTAATGAGTTTGTATAAGAAGATATAAAATCATAAGACTTTGCGACTTGGCGACTTGGCGCACTTGGCCACCTTGGCTCATCAAAACTTCTTATTGTGCAAATTTGTTTTATCCAATCTATATATTATTATTATTTTTTTTTAAGTCACTGGAAAACGTTTTAAAACCCAAAAATAAGAAATAAACTGCTTATGCTCAAAAAACTGAAAAAAAAAACAGATTGGCTTTCTGGAATTGCTAGTATTTTATTACAATTGCCTAGAAAAACTGCATCTTATTTGTTTTAAATAATTCGAATCATTTAATTTAATCCTTCAATTCGTGAAAAAAAAAACAAAGTGAAACAATGCGCTAATATGTTTTTGATAGAAACGACCACGCAGTTCAAAGCTGCAATTTGTTTTTTACAGTTTCGATGATAATGGAGACAAACTAGTTGTGCCCATTGTGCAACTAGTCACGAGTACAACTCGGTATTGACAAAGTGAAAACTCTATGATTTGTTAATACAATCATAAATATAAAACAGTTTTTCAATTTTAATAGCTCACTTATTTGTTAAAGTGTCTGTAACTAATCAAACAACGAGCAATTTGTTTTGTTAAAGCGTTTTTTCGTTTTACGTCTAGTAATTGAAATTAACTGGATAATAAACTATAGTACTTTATTTGAACAACATAGTTTATTTTACAATTATTAGTTTATTAAAAAAACAATAGGTTGTCATAACTTGAAAAAAAAAGTAGAAAAACATAAAAATATTAAGTATTAGTCATTTACATCTACTAAAAAAAATCAAGTACTTCAAGCTTGAACGAGAAAATTTAATCGTTTATGACGAAAGCCAGAACTACGACGTCACAATGCTCGTTTTTAACTTCACGGTTCAGCTAGTTCCCGAACCTCCAAGGCCACTGTCTTCTCATTTGAGTGCAAACTCCTTTCGACTTTGCCAGCGGTTTCTTTTTTTTGTTGGTGACGCAATGGCATGCTGAAGAATACCTGTTGGAAATTTGTCGTAGTCATGAGGAGTTTTGTCATTAAGCTTCGTGTTTTTGTTCATTTAATAATGTCAGCTCGGATCCAAACATACTTTTTTTTATTATTTTAGAATTGTAAAAGAAATCAAAAAACTTAATCTGCGTTCAAATTACAGTTGTAAAAACCTGAAATGAACGTTCTTTCCCGAGTTGTCCTTGATGTCAACTCCCGTGTATACCGGCCTGTTCTCGTAACCCTTCAGTATTTCGCACGTCACCGGATTGTAACAGTACATTCCGCAAACTATCACGTCAAGGTGGTTGTGCTGCATGTGCCTGTGTGTTCAAACAATGTTTTAAATTTTAAACCAACTCCAATCATGCTTGTTGCTCAAGAGACTAGCAATCAAGCAAAACATTTTTCTTAACACTCTACTTTTTACCTTCAATAAGATGATAAATGTTGCATGTAATGCTTGTTTATGTTTTAAAAGGCACTCACGAACAACGGTATTTCACGTGGGTGTACGGTGCCAACGCGAACTCGTCTTCGTCCAGGGGCGGGATTGTCTCGAAGCTGGAAAGATGAGAAAGTTTATACGAGAAATGTAGTGAGTAAAAAGCAAGCTGAAATAGTTTAACGTTTTAACAGTAACTCGGTTTGTAACTTGCAAGCTTCAAAATC
Source organism: Thalia democratica (assembly GCF_965202585.1). Classification (NCBI taxonomy): domain Eukaryota; kingdom Metazoa; phylum Chordata; class Thaliacea; order Salpida; family Salpidae; genus Thalia; species Thalia democratica. Next base: position 100,111,953 of record NC_139165.1, read on the forward strand.
AGTTAAATCCAAAGATTATTTTATTTTTTTTTTTAATATTCATTACCTGTGGCAGTATTCGAGGAGGTTTTGCTGCGTGCGGGGATCGAACCGTCTGAGAAGCAACTCGTACGTTGCCTTGTTGAACTTGAATGCCTGCCCTGTCGTCAACACAATGTCATTTTTATATAAGAAACAGTTCTAATAGGTTTCACTTAACTTTAAAAAACATAAATCAACAAACTTCAACCTGTGGTCAGTGCGGAAAATGCGATCAGAATCTTCATCGTGGTGGACTGGACAGCTGAGAGGAGCGTTCGGCTTGAGGTGAAAGCTTCAGACTGTGACGTCATAAGGGAGATGAGCAGGACTGGAAGGATGAGTTTCATCATTTTTTATTAAGAGTCTGTAAATAAAACACAAATTTAATTTACAATCATAAATTATTTACTTGATAAATAACTATTTTTTAAAGTTTTTTTACCTTTAAAAAACGTTCAACCGAGGATTTCAAAACTTACTTGTTTTGGTTTTAGATTGCTTGCTTATATATTTTTCTACAGCACTGTTTAACAATGGAAGATTATAAAATACTTAGAAACTATTCTTTAGTTTATCTCAAATAATAAATTACGAGAATCGTTGTTTTACAGTAAGTCAGTATGTTCGTATTTTACACTTATACTAAAAACATTTAAAAATGCAGATTATTATATACTGTTCACAATATACAGTTAGCTTTTAATCATTTACACAAGGATAGGTTTAAAATAAATTTATAAGTTTTAAGTGTGTTATATGTTAAATAAAATATTCTAATCTGGTTGTAATAAGTTACAAAAATTTGTTTTAAAATAAATAAGTATGTCACTTAATGTAGGTAAAATGTTCTTATAAAGTTTCAATTAAGAACTACTCACTCAATTTAAACAATAAATTTATTGATTAAATTAATTTTATAAACCTTTTTCATTGTTTTTACAAGCAGTTTAAAAACTATTTATTTTGATAACATTTTACAATTTAAAAATTCAAAACACAATCAATTCTTTTAAAACTCTAAAATACAATAAGTTTAGAAAAATGTCTTTTAATCAATGTTTAATATACTTATTTCGATTTATTTTTGTAAAGAATCCGAAAAAAACGTAACTTTTTAAAGCTTTTAAACAATTTAAATTCAAAATGGTACCTAATAATACACTTTTTGTATAGTTGGTTTTGAGTTAAAAATAATCTTTACACAGTGTATTTAATGTGTATTTCTTATATTTAATTAATACTATGAGCATAAGAAAATTTAAAGGAGGTTTGACATAAAATATTTAAAAAGTTCTTTTCAAAATTCATTATAATATCAGCCAAAAATTTTAGTTTTGCTGCATTCAACATATGTAGGTCTAAAGAACTAAAAGTTTAACTTACAAAGTACGTTTAATTCTAGTTTTTTAAGTTTGCTTAAAGAAAAAATTAAATTTAATCATAAGACTATGTTTAAACATGTGGAGTAATTTATATTAACTACTATAGGTACCAAATAACATATTAAAAAAAAAAGAATATTACCTAAACCAACAATGTTATTTATATCCAGTATAAATAATAGCTTTTTAATATGTTAAATAAATATATTCAACGTAGTAGTTTTGGCTAAATTATTCAATCTCACTATTACAAAACGCTTTACATTTACTTTTTTAAATACTTAAATTTATTAAATAGTTTATAATAGTTTTGATTTTTGCCTTTATAAACACTTTTTTAAAAGGTTAAATTAAAAGCTTTAAACACACATGAATATATATATATATATATTAGTTTTTTTAAGTATAGGTACATATTAAAAAACATTACACCTTAAGTTTTATACTTAAAACTAAACTTTATTATAGTGTAAACACCTAAATGTTTCACTTGTTTATAATAAATTTTTGTTGAGCTTAAACCTAAAAATTGTTTTTCTCAATGAAATTTTTTTTTAGCAGTACAAAGACTTGGTGAAATTAATAATAAAACAAAGTAAAAGCTATAAAAGTGTATTAAATTAATAAAAAGTATTCAGTCCCAAACTCATTTTCATCAAAAGTAGTTTACACAAAACGAAAATCTAACAATTTATAATTTTTTCCTTACTATTTTCTTACCAGTTTACTAGTAATTTATCCCTGATTTCTACAAATTAAAGACACATTCTATCTGTATGGTTTTATTGCTTTGCAAAAACTAGTTAACATTAAAAACAGTTTTAGCTAGAAGTTTTTTTTAATGTTTATATCAGTTTATCTTACGTTTTCATTACAAAAACAAAAAAAATCTTATGCAACAAGTTAAAAAAATCTAGTTTTCAAATTAAAAAGTTACTTCAAGCTCTACTACCAACTTATCGATAACTATAGGGAAAATCTTATATTTAACTATATAAGTGTTAAACTGTACAATTAAAATTAATTTAAGTCTGTTTAGTAAACAGATAGTATTTTTTAAGGATATAGGTTTATAATAATTTTAAAGTTAAAACTTCCTGTTTGTAAATTAAACATCGCTATTTGAAATCAATTTGTTTTATGTATTTATCTGTTTTAACATTGTTAAAATTTCTTGAAAGTTCGAAAAACTTGTAAAGAGTTTTTATCGCTGGGTGGTGTACTGTCCATCAACTCACATGTTTAAACAACTGTAGTAGAGTAGGTAAGACGATTTTGATTATCGGAAGAAAAACACAGTTTAAAGTTTCTTTACGAATTATGCTTTATTGAGTAAATTAGAAGTTTACGATTAATGATTCTAACTTATAAAAATGTTTATAGCCTCGGAAAAAATAAGTATTTTTTACAGAAGTTTTAGGCTTGAAACGTACTTATAACTTTAAGTTTTATTTTTAAGTAGAGGTCGGCAGTATTGATTAGTTACAAACCTAATTTACTGTAGAAAGTTCTAAGACCTCCACTAAATAAAGAAAAAACAATTTGGCAGCCGCATTATTTTGAACATTTGTTTTTCATAAAACTTGTGTTTGCGTGAAAATAAATACGTAGTTAAACAACCATGAAACATATATCTCTTTTATTGTATAATTTATAATTTACATATTTAGGGTGATTATGATGTCATAATACATCATAATCAGTTTATATGTCTTTAAATTTATGTCAATAAATAAAAGCTTTTATTTAAGATAAAAACTATAAGTCTAGGACATGTATTTGTGATTTTGTAATCACTGTTTAAGTCGAGAAATAAAAAAAAAAAGATTTTTTTGGGTTGAAATTAGTTTTTTAGTCGGCATACTTTTTTTTTGCAAATTTTTTTTTTAGAATTATCTTAATTAAACAAAAACAACACCTCCAAATCATATTGACTCATAAGTTCAGCAAACATCACCCATGTACTCCCTACCCCTAAAGATGGTAATAAGTTTATTGATGAATTTGAGTGTATTTTTTACAAAACGGTATATCATCATTCTGTATCATAACTTTAAGTAATTGTAAATAACACGATCTATAAACTTTCATAAGTATTATACAGTCTTGATTAGATTATATAAAGGTGTAAATTAAAATTTTCTGAACTTGTAAATAAAATTGATAATCTTCATTTTGAAAAAATTTGAACCAAGCATTTAATAAATCAATAGAAATGACCATTGAAGCAACATGAAGTGGTGTACAAATTTTTTTTCTTTGGAAACAGAAATGTGTAATACCTGACTTTCTTATTCTGATGAGTGCTGTGTAATAAAATATGTGAGATAGATATGTGTGCTTAGGTTAGATTTGCTCTCAAAATTTTGTGTTAATAAAATTTTTAAACACCAGCAGATTTTCCTCAAGTTTGAATTTACTACTAGTTGTATTGAAATATTTAATGAACAGGGTTGCCACAAAGTCAAGAAAAAAAAACAAAGGTCTGGAAAAAATAAGTGTTTTCAAAAGTAATCAGAAAAATTAGGAAAATTAATATAGTCATGGTCTAATAAAAACAGCATTTTGCTAATGTAATTTTCTAAAAACTTTGCTTTTGCAACTCTTTTTTTTTTCAGAATCCTATTGAGTTTTTTGAATAAATTAATATCCTTTATTGTTTTTTTTTTTTTTATTTCTAAGTCTTTTGTTAAGTAAAATTAAAAATGTTTTTATTAAAAATTTGATTTAGAAATATCAGGATTGTTTTTTCAGCTTGATTTTTGGCAATCCTGTACAAAAACTTGCTTCTAAAAGTTACATTTTGTTTATGTTGTTTAAAGTTTCCATAAAATATGATAAATTTAAGTTCAGTAAAACCTCTTGTTATAATTATTATACTTTAGAAAGGTCATTTTTGCACAAGCAGACACTTTGTATGGGAGGAAACTTTTGCACAATCAATTGTGCTGGTCACTTTTGTACAAGACGCGTTTCAAGTATAGTAAATTACTCACTAAATCTGAAATTTTTTATTTCTTGTTTGTTGTACTTAACACTGGTGCTTACCTTTTTAGTATGTACTTAATGCAAAAGTGTCCCCCTGTACAAAAGTGACACCGCTACATTATACTTAGTTGAAGACTTTATCAATAAATAAACAGTTATGTTCATGTTTAAATAAATTTTGACTTTCTTATTAAGTCTAGTTGAGCAATATATCAAGTACCTGTAAATTTATTTAGTTGAAGTTGATTTTTGCTATAGAACACATTTTATTTTAATAACAAGCCATCGAAAAGTCATAACTTCAAACTTTGCTCAACTTTTTACTGCATTCTAATTGTACCTTTTCATGAGCTTCCTGAGAGTAGTTCAAACTACTTTCTAAAGATATTAAGACCATAGAGGTCTAAACATTTTTTATAAGAGATAACATTGGTTCTGAGTTGAAGGCAAACAGTATATACTATAAGATACTTTGTATATTAAATAAGACTCATTTAATATTTGTGTTACAACCAGTTTATCAAAAAATCCTGTACAAACTCATGAAAATAAAACATTTCATGACAGGTTTTGTAGGAAAAAAATACTTAAATTCTGTTTCCTCTTTTAGTTTTATAACTTTTTACTTCTACTTTTCATGTAATGTTCTTGTTAATATTAAAAATAACTTATAGAAAATTTTAATTAGACTTGATAGTTATTGGAAGAATGAAAGTAAGAAATAAATTATTGTAATTACAAAAGTATTTAAGTTCTAGCACTTAAGCATCTTAAGATAATATTTTTTAAACCATCTTTAAATGTATTTATTGAAAAACAGGTCAGCAGATCATAAATAAACTTAAAATAATGGTGTGATACCATCACTATGGTTTTGGAACTTTCCTCAAGTGGTCAAGATTACGAGAATAAGAAAGTAGGTTGAAGGTTTGTGCCAGATAGTTTACTTTATTTTTATATTTTTACTTGTTTTTATTTTATCTAATCAGATAATTGTAATGTTTCAAATCTATATTTCTTACTTTACCTTTACTTGTTCATTTATTTTTCCTATGTTAGAGTTAACTATTGATAATTAACTTAAAAAATTATCTTAGTTATTATGTTATGTTGATTTACTAAAGACTGAGAAAACAATATTAAAAAAAGCTAAAGCTAACTTAACTTAACTACTAAAATTTCAAAGTAATCTCAACTTAACATAATTTGTAATAAAATTAGTTAAAACTTGATATAAAATTGTAAGTTTACTTTGTTTAACTTGTCAAACTTAATAAATACATTTGATATAGTACTTATTTTATTTTTTTATAAGAAACTGCTCATATTTTGCTAAATTTGAAAGTGCCAGTTCTACACTTAAATACAAAAACATAAGCTTTTAAATATTATAAATTTAATATTAACTTTAAAACTTACTACAAACTCATGTGAATGTACAATATGATTATCATTATGTTTTTTTTCAACACAAGACTTTTCTGTTGAGTAGTTGACAACCTTGATTTACCAATTGTAAGAAAAATTAAATTTTTCTCTGTATATCAGGGTTGCAAAAAACCTGAATCCTTGAAAAACATTTAATTTTACAATTTAGACAAAAAAAAAACAGAATGAATTTAGATTTTGAACTAAAATTATTTAAATTTCTGTAATTTTAAGAAATTTTTACATGTAAGTTTATTGAAAATTCGATTAGAATTTAAAAATCTGGTATACATAATTATATTTTTGTATCATTTAAAATACATTTATTTGAAACACACTTAAAATAACATTACAGTATCTTTAATTATATATAATAATTAATTATAAAAGTTTTATACTTCAAGTTTTATTTTATACTGAAATGGAATAAAAACTGAAATTTCTTAAACCTGGAATAAATTTAGAAAACCTTAAAAAACACAAAATCTTTTACCAACCCTGAATAACAGTAAATATTATACTTATTAGTTGATAGGCATACATCAACAACATGTTTGTCAATACTACATGTTTTAGGGGTTTTCTACTGAATTTTATGACATTGAAGTTTACTGTTATCTACTATTTAAAAACAATATAAACTAAACAATTGAAAGAGTTTTCATAATTAACAAATAAATTTCACCGTAGCACCACCACCTTGACCACTATAACTGGTGAGGAGATTTACATCACAGCAATAATACAGCACTTAGACAAACCGGCATAACAAACTCATATCAAAGAGCAACTGCATGCTCAAAGGTAATTTTTTTGTTAGATTTTTATATTAGAAAAAGTTTATATTAACGAATGCAGTCCATAAGAAGCAAAATAAAAGTTAATTAATTATTAATTTAACTTAATAAAATTCAGGAATACAGCTAAACTTAAAAATGTGTTCCCGCTGCTTAATTTCCTTGCAAATACAAATCAACTTGAACAATGTTTATCTGGTACTATTTCTTAACTCAGAGATTATTAAACCTTCAATGCAAAACTCAAACACAAATGAACTAATAAAATCAGGTGTAAACAACGAGTGTCTCACTGCCGAATGAGACCCTTCACCCCAATGCGACGCTTTCAATGCCGCCAAAGAACCACATCATTGAGTTTAACTTAGGAAGCTTTTTTTACAGCTTTGTCATATTGCAGCGGGGGTCTTCAAACGACAAGTGGTAGAAGTGGAACTACAAACATGTGACACGTCGTGTGTGGTTGGCGGGATGTACAGCAAAGACCAACAACAGAACTTTAGGGGACATCTGTGACCCTCAACTTCTCAACGAGATATTGTCGGAAGGTCCAAACGTTTTCATCAATTTTAAGATGCTGCTGCCAAAGACGATCAGGTTTAAAGCAGGCAAGTGTTTTGAGTTGGTAGCCGATATCAGCCGGTTTTTTTATTACAGTTATTCAGAATAATATTTTTAAAACTACTTTTGATCACTCAACAATTATACTTTTAAAATAACATATTCATACATTTAAAATTGCATTAATTTTATTTGCCTCAAAACTAGTCAAAAACATACAATTTTTGAGGATTAAACTTTCCTGAACTTTAACATTTTGATATTAAACTTTTTCAAGGTGTGCTACTCGATAACCGAAAAGTTTTTTTCGTACACCAAATCGTAGGACAAAATATTTTAAGCGCTTTTTTGTCGTTCAACAAAGCAAGGTATATAAACTGAGCTCAAACTTTTACGGGCTAACATACACTCATACAAAAAAATCTGTTACTTTTATTACTTTTTAAAGGTAAGTATTGAAAATGTGGTCTGAATAAAAGTCCCAAACAAGTTTTGCTTTACAGTCTACCAAAAAAAACCCAATGAGCCGAGTGTTGGCCATGGGCACGCACATGGCCGACTTACAAACCACTTGAAATACTGCGCGGTTTTGAACTTCTATGTGACAATCTTCTGTGCAACCTATATCGTCAAGCGGAGAGGTTTTGCGACTTTTTTTAATTTATGAAAACTAAATTATTTACTAATTCTTTAAAAAAAGCATTAAAGCCTACATACTTTCATTTTTTATTAACTAAACTATTCTGAAACTTACATAGGTAACATTTTAGTAACATCCAAAATTTTCTTTATAAAACATTAAAAAAGTTTCCTTAGTATTTATTTATATTAATAAAGTTGCACAAACATTAAATTCAATATAATCTTGGTAAAAGCCTGCGCGTTACTATTTATAACTTAAATTATAACTGTACTAATTTTTATTATCAATGTTGATGATATACAGGGTTGCCACTTTACCTGCAATCCTGGAAAAATCTGGAATTTGACAATTTAAGCGAAAAAGAAAACTGGAAATACCTGGAATTTTAACAATTTTCGCATGTTCAGTAGTAAAATTTCGAGTTGACTAAAAAAATCTATCATATAAGTAAAAAAATCTTGTCATCATCAAATTTTAATTTTATTAAAAAATATATTTAAAGTAGCTTTACAGTATCTTTTTAATGTTTTTATATTATTTAAAACAGTTTCTTACCTTAAACCTAACTTTAAACTAACAATAGACCGAAAAATGTGTACTTTTAAAAACCTGAAAAAAATTTGGAAAACCTGGAAATTTTTTGAAAAAACGAGTTGCAAGCCTGTAATATAGTTGAAATATGGCGGTCAAAAGGGAAAAAATGTATACTTTTTGTTAAAAACTTCAATTTTATTTTTATGAATCATTGCTAAATGGTAAGAATAAATCATTAAAAGCCATTATTAAGTTTGAAATATAGTAATGTGATCCCAAGACATAGTGTTTGAAATTTGTGGTAATGTGCCGTGAATGCCGGCACTAAATAAACCATAAATTTACACAATAACCTCTTCAGTTGTAAAAAACATTATTCACATTTTGCAAGATTAACTTGTACTTAACCTATTAATTGTATTCAAGATGCCTAATGATAATTACGCATTATTTAAAAGCAGTATAAAATTTTGGTATACATGTTATTTATTTTCAATTTTAGTTCAAAATCTAGATTTCTTTCTTAAAATTTAGTTTACCTGAACAATATAAAATTGTTTGTGTTTAAAAAGCTATGTAATATTTTGATAAATAATTTAAATTGTGCATTATGAGTAGTTTAAATATAAAGTTATATTTTTGTAAAATAATGTATAATCTGTTATCTTAAAGTAAATTTCACCATTAAAAAAAACTAAACTTTTAGTTACTTTATTTGTTTGACTTTTGACTTGAATATGCTTTATATTTAAAGTTTTGTAAATTATCGGTATGATTTAAAAAATAAAATCAGAGAGTTGTGTATGGTGGTTTTATTTATTGCCATTCTATTTTCGTTTTTTGTTTGCTTTTAGCCTAATATATGTCTAACTTTTTTTTGGATTAGTAAAATATAATTTTTCTTTCTGCTGTAATACTCTTTGAACATCTTTTTATTGTATCTTTGTTTCCATTTTGGGTTTCAAGCGTTTTGCATCATAATTTTTTTTGCATATTTTTTGTTAGACAAACAACAATAGCTATTGACATGTTGCTTTTGTTTAATTTTTTTTTCAAAGTTTATATATTTTCAAACTTAATTAACAAATTATCGACCTAAGTCAATTTTTACTGACTTCAAAAAAGAAATCTTGACCAAATAAAACTTTCATATGTTTAAATAAAATCTCAGTAGTACAAGTTGATGATGATAGAAAAGAGAACAACCAAAAAATCTAGCAGCAAAGAGTTAATCAAGGCCTTATTTTACTGTTTTTGTTAACTTTGTGTATTTGACATCATAAGCTGTTTTTATTGCATTTTTGTACGTGATTTTGGCTTGACAAAGTAATTCTTTGCTTCTAGATTGTTCAGTTGTTTCCTTTCTACTATATTTGGTGTTTATTACTGATCTTGGGAAGGTTTAGTTTTTATGATATTTTATCATGATTTGGTTTTCGGCACAGTTAACCGGTGTGTTCAAGATGTAGACAAGTTTGTTACGGATGCTTGGGTCCTGATTATGATTTTTTTCCGTTTGTTTTTGTCAAGCTGTGTTTTTTTCTCTCAGTTTCTTTGCTGTTGGTGTTTTTATCAATTCAGTCTAACCCAGATTCTGTTTTTTTTTTTATAATTTAACTCGTTTTTAGTTAATAAACTCCCTATTTACCTCCGCTCTATGCTTGCTACCAGTAGTTATTTCATTTAAAATATTGTAGTTTATAATTCTTATTTATTTATGTTTTATTATTATTAAATGTTTGTTAAGTTGTTATGTAAAAAGGATTAAATTATAGTTGGCTTTGATTAAACAAAATTGATTTATGTGCATGCATATAATATTGCTTTTTTACATTCTCGTGTATTTGTTGCTTAATATGTTTTTATGAACTTTATTGCTTTTAGAACGATTGATTGAGGATTAAAAATGTATTACATCATACTTAATAACTTTGTATGGCTTTTCAAATCATTTTAATCCATTGTTTTATATTATTCTTTTGATTTTTTGTTTATTTATATAACTTTATTTATTCAACATCCCTTCAATTGAAAACGTAATATCAAGACTATTTTTAAAAGTATTTGTTATATCATAATTATAATAAATTAGCTGAAACTTATTTAAAAAATTTTTAAATAGTTTAGATTTTTAAATATGTAATCGTAAAACTATGATTAACTAACTCTTATTGATTTCAAATTAATCCATATTATGATAAGCGTTTTATATTATATTTTAAAGCTAGTTCAAAAAAGTTTATTAGTTTTTTTATTTTTATCATATTTTCTATTTATAGAAACACACAATGACTGAAAGGAAGAATTGGAGTTAATTGTGTGATGTCATAGTTGCACTCATTTGCATAGCGTGGTTCTAACAACGGGAGTTTTAGAACGCCATCTCATGTTGCAGTGAACTTTTGATTTTAAAATTACAGATTTTTATAATTTTTAAACAAAATCCAAGTTCTCGTTGTAGTCTTAAACCTTTTGGTTTAAAGTATTTTAAAGTTTTAAAATAAATATTCACCTTATAATTATGTTAAAAACTAAATGTTTATTCATGATAGTGATCTTAATATTAAAAGCTTATATTAATATGAAATAAAGCATTTTTGTCAATTACGATCTAAAAGCCATTAGTTGTATACACCTTTCATTGTAGATAAGTAATAAACTATGGAATTTTTATTAAAATATTTATAGTAGTATTTATTTGTGCTTGTAAAAATTTAAATTGCAATTAAGTTTGTATTAGTTGATTTAAAACAGCAGTTTTCAAGCATAATTTTATTGCTATGAAAGCTTCAATTCACTTTTACTAAAAAGTTAATATTAAATTAAAAAGTTTTTATAATATGCCATTTTCAACTTAGATAATATAAAATTAATTTACTCACTTTCTTTTTTATTTTCTGAAGTGTTTTCAAACTATCACTATGTTTGATTGTTTATGTGATAAAACTAGTTTAAAAACTAACCAGTAAGCAGGGAGTTTGAAAATAAGTAAAAAAAAGGTTTTATGACGTATAAATATAAGAATTAAACAGATACAAATTTTAACTTGTAGTAAACAAATTTTGAGTAAAGATATAAAATCAGAAATTAATTCATATAGTTTTTTCTGTTTAATATTATTTGCGTGTTTAACTTGAGCCTTTCTCAATCAATTGATAATATCAATTCCAAGCTGTAGAGTTGACTCCTTTTAAATTAAGTCTTAAAAACATAAAGTTTTGTTGCTAGAGTTTTGACAGAGTGTGCAATTAAATTGGTGGTCGGAAATTTCGCTGATTTTGTCCACATTTGTTTGTTACTTGTCAGAAACCTTATCTGCTTGTCTCTCCAATGTAGGAGGAGCTCTGATCTGCAAAGCATGTGTATCTATAAATGTTATTATACTATAGATATGTGATTATTTAATAATTCCGAGCACTTGCTATTGCTGCCAAACTTTAATTGACTTATATTTTCTACCATCACTTGAATTGTCTACCGCTAAAAACTACGAAGTTCCACGAGCTGGCTCGGGTTGCCGACGATCGTTTCTAACAGGGGAATTACCTTACATAAGAAAATTTAATAAAGCAACGCCCTGATTGTTAACCATTCCGCTTTGTCGTTAACATCAACACCTGATGTCTGTTTCAGGACTTTTCCGACCGATTTTAAATTTAAGGCTTCGTTGCAGACGTAAACTTCAGATTAACACATGTTGATGTTAATCTCTTCACTAACTTGCAACAAAGCCATTTATTAAGAGAAATAATCCGCCTTACAACATTATTCCCTCGAAGTTGTATACAAGCGATGCTCGGACCATTATTTTTTTAGTGAGATCTAAAGATTGGCGTAGAAACCGCGGGAATTCTGCAAAAAGGGGTTCTGAAAAAAGTTTTTTATATTTTCGTTGTGCAATTATTGTCTGATTTTCAAACAAAGACCTTCTACTTGTCTGTATATTGACCAACCTCTGTATTCGAAACTTTATTGAGGTTAAAATAGTAAAACAATGTACTAAGGTCTTGTATTGATAAATATCAGCAGTAGATAAAATGCAGTCTTTACTGTTTTGGTAAATTTCAGGAACACTTTATTCTTGATTAAAACATTTTATCAGGCTAGGGCAAAATATATTTTCTTATCGATGCAAAATTTTCAGAACCTTAAATTATAATACTTTTTGTATCAGATTTTAGAACATTTGTTAATAATTACTAAATTTTTGATGTGAAAGCATTAAAATATGTAAGTTTAAACAATAAACCATAATTTCTTTCAAAAACTTATCAAACAAGCCTTGTTTATTAATCCTTATCAACGTCTTATTACTTATCAAAATCAGCAATACTTATATTAAGCATAGCTATAACTTATCACATGACTATGACAAATTTTAAATTTCAGCTTTTGCTGAGCAGCTGTGTAAACATAAGGAAGAATTTAAATTTATTCATTAAACACAAACTATATCTAACTTAAAATTTATGTTTAGTAGTAATATTGTTAATATTCTGTGGTAACAGTTTCAAAAAACTTTATACAAACTTTTATCAGAAAAACTAAACTAAGATCATAAAGTTTTTGTTTGTTAGTATTTTTCCTGGTATTCTTAGCTAAGAGTTTCAAAAAATTAAACAAAGCTTGTTCGAAAACTTAATCAATACTAACTTTTTTGTTTCGTAGTACTATTCTTGGTATTCCAAGCTAAAAGATTTAAAAAACTTTATACCAACTTAGTTCAGAAACCTTAACTACATAAAACAGCTAAATATATCTTAAAATAAATATTCTAAATTTTAAAATAATAAAGTATTTTTTAAACAGTAACTTATACTTTTTTATATAGTAAAACTATTTCAACTTTAGTACTTGAAATAAAGTTTTTACATAGCTCATAACAAAACTTTAAGTTAGGGATTATTTGAAATCGGTATATTTTGCGCACCCCCTAACAATATATTGTTTATTGAACAAAAAAAAAAAAAACGCTCAAATATTTGGCCCAAGGACCTAGTGTACGAAGAAACCTTTCGGTTATCGAATCATACACCAGGATACAGTTTAAAGTCATGTCCAGGACAAGAGTACCACGCTACGCCACTGGTGCAGCCTAATGACACAACTTAATCACAACTAAACGTCAAAGACGTCTCAGTGTCACAGTTCAAGCTCGTTTTATCAGTCGACTTGAACAAATTCTTATTCAATTAAGTAAAAAAATTTTCGCCTCCAGCAGTACGCACCGCACTGCACCCAATAGCTAACATCGACAGTTTCCGTGACAGTCAATACGACCGCTTGCTGACGTTGGAAGAGATTTTAAAACCAATAAACTGTTACAAAGTGTGCTTATAAACTTTTCAACGATGGGTAAACATATTTTTATTTGAAGCGACCACGCAGTTCAAAGCTGCAATTTGTTTTTTACAGCTTCGATGATAATGGAGGTAAACTAGTTGTACCCATTGTACAGCTAGTCACGGGTTCAACTCGGTATTGACAAAGTGAAAACTCTATGATTTGTTAATACAATCATAAATATAAAACAGTTTTTCAATTTTAATAGCTCACTAATTCGTTAAAGTGTCTGTAACTAATCAAACAACAAGCAATTTGTTTTGTTAAAGCGTTTTTTCGTTTTACGTTTAGTAATTGAAATTAACTGGATAATAAACTATAGTACTTTATTTGAACAACATAGTTTATTTTACAATTACTAGTTTATTAAAAAAACAATAAGTTGTCATAACTTGAAAAAAAATAGTAGAAAAACATAAAAATATTAAGTATTAATCATTTACATCTGTTAAAAAAATCAAGTACTTCAAGCTTGAACAAGAAAATTTAATCGTTTATGACGTCGCAATGCTCGTTTTCAACTTCACGGTTCAGCTAGTTCCCGAACCTCCAAGGCCACTGTCTTCTCATTTGAGTGCAAACTCCTTTTGACTTTGCTTTCGGTTTCTTTTGTTTGTTGGTGACACAATGGCACGCTGAAGAATACCTGTTGGAATTTAGTCGTAGTCATGAGGAGTTTTGTCATTGAGCTTCGTGTTTTTGTTCATTTAATAATGTCAGCTCGGATTCATATATACTTTTTTTTTTTAATTTTAGAACTGTAAAAGAAACTAAAAAACTTAATCTGCGTTCAAAGTTCTCGACTTAAATGTCTTTAGGAGATTTATATCCAATATTTATTTCAACAGTTTTTTACAAACAAAACAATGTTTCACTCCTATACTTCCATATAGGAGATCCTCAGTTGTTGTAAATAGGTCTTACTTGCATCTTGCAAAATTGTAAAAACCTGAAATGAACTTTCTTCCCCGAATTGTCCTTGATGTCAATTCCCGTGTACACCGGCCTGTTCTCGTAACCCTTCAATATTTCATCTGTCACCGGGTTGTAACAGTACATTCCACAAACTATCACGTCAAGGTGGTTGTGCTGCATATGTCTGTGTGTGTTTAAACAATGTTTTAAATTTCAAACCAACTCCAATCGTGTGCTTGTTGCTCAAGAGACTAGCAATCAAGCGAAACATTTTTCTTAACACTCTACTTTTTAGCCAGAATAAGATGATAAAAGTTGCATGTAATGCTTGTTTATGTTTTGAAAGGCACTCACGAACAACGGTATTTCACGTGGGTGTACGGTAGCTAAATATATCTTAAAATAAATAATCTAAACTTTTAAGTAATGAAGTATTTTTAAACAGTAACTTTGACTTTTTTATATAGTAAAATTACTTAAACTTTAGTACTTAAATTAAAATAAGGTTTTTATATAGCTCATAACAAAAGTTTTAAATAAGGGGTTTTTTGAAATCAGTAAGTTTTGCGCATCCCCTAACAATTTATTGTTTATTGAACTAAAGATTTCAAATATTTGGTCCTTGGACCTAGTGTACGAAGAAACCTTTCGGTCATCGAGTCATACACCAGGATACAGTTTAAAGTCATGTCCAGGACAAGAGTACCACGCTACGTCACTGGTGCAGCCTAATAACACGACTAAATCACAACTAAACGTCAAAGACGTCTCAGTGTCACAGTTCAAGCTCGTTTTGTCAGTCGACTTGAACAAATGCTTATCCAATTAGTAAAAACATTTTCGCTTCCAGCAGTACGCACTGCACCCAACAACTAACATCGACAGTTTCCGTGACAGTCAATACGACCGCTTGCTGACGTTGGAAGAGAATTTAAAACAAATAAACTGTTACAAAGTGTGCTTATAAACTTTTCAACGATGCGTAAACATTTTTTATTTGAAACGACCGCGCAGATCAAAGCTGCAATTTGTTTTTGAAGTTTCGATGATAATGGAGACTAAATAATTGCACCCATTGTACAGCTAGTCACGAGTTCAACTCGGTATTGACAAAGTGAAAACTCTATGATTTGTTAATACCATCATAAATATAAAACAGTTTTTCAATTTTAATAGCTCACTTATTTGTTAAAGTGTCTGTAACTATTCAAACAACAAGCAATTTGTTTTGTTAAAGCGTTTTTTCGTTTTACGTTTAGTAATTGAAACTAACTGGATAATAAACTATAGTACTTTATTTGAACAACATAGTTTTTTTTTACAATTATTAGTTTATTAAAAAAACAATAAGTTGTCATAACTTGAAAAAAATAATAGAAAAACATAAAATTATTAAGTATTAATCATTTACATCTGTTAAAAAAATCAAGTACTTCAAGCTTGAACGAGAAAATTTAATCGTTTGTGACGAAAGCCAGAACTACGACGTCGCAACGCTCGTTTTTAACTTCACGGTTCAGCTAGTTCCCGAACCTCCAAGGCCACTGTCTCCTCATTTGAGTGCAAACTCCCTTTGACTTTGCTTTCGGTTTCTTTTCTTTGTTGGTGACGCAATGGCATGCTGAAGAATACCTGTTGGAATTTAGTCGTGGTTATGAGGAGTTTTGTCATTGAGCTTCGTGTTTTTGTTCATTTAGTAATGTCAGCTCGGATTCATATATACTTTTTTTTTTTTAATTTTAGAATTGTAAAAGAAATCAAAAAACTTAATTTGCGTTCAAATTGCAAAATTGCAAAAACCTAAAATGAACGTTCTTTCCCGAGTTGTCCTCGATGTCAACTCCCGTGTACACCGGCCTGTTCTCGTAACCCTCCAATATTTCGCACGTCACCGGATTGTAACAGTACATTCCACAAACTATCACGTCAAGGTGGTTGTGCTGCATGTGTCTGTGTGTTTAAACAATGTTTTAAATTTTAAACCAACTCCAATCGTGCTTGCTGCTCAAGAGACTGGCAATCAAGCAAAACATTTTTCTTAACACTCTACTTTTTAGCCAGAATAAGATGATAAATGTTGCATGTAACGCTTGTTTATGTTTTAAAAGGCACTCACGAACAACGGTATTTCACGTGGGTGTACGGTGCCAACGCGAACTCGTCTTCGTCCAGGGGCGGGATTGTCTCGAAGCTGGAAAGATGAGAAGGTTTATACGAGAAATGTAGTGAGTAAAAAGCAAGCTGAAATAGTTTAACGTTTTAACAGTAACTCAGTTTGTAACTTGCAAGCTTCAAAATCAGTTAAATCCAAAGATTATTTTATTTTTTTTAATATTTGTTACCTGTGGCAGTATTCGAGGAGGTTTCGCTGCGTAAGGGGATCGAACCGTCTGAGAAGCAACTCGTACGTTCCCTTGTTGAACTTGAATGCCTGCCCTGTCGTCAACACAATGTCATTTTAAAAAAACAAACAGTTCTAATAGGTTTCACTTAACTTTAAAAAACATGATTCAACAAACTTCAACCTGTGGTCAGTGCGGAAAATGCGATCAGAATCTTCATCGGCTGGACGGCTGAGAGGAGCGTTTGGCTTGAGGTGAAAGCTTGAGGCTGTGATGTCATCAATGAGATGAGCAGGACTGGAAGGATCAGTTTCATCATTTTTTTAATGAGTCTGTGATTAAAATTAAATTCACAAGCACAAACTACTTACTTGATAAATAAATGTTTTAACAGTTTTTAGTTACCTTTAAAAAAAAACCGTTCAGTGGAGGTTTTCAAACTTACTTGTTTTGGTTTAAGGTTGCTTGCTTATATATTTTTCTACAGCACTGTTAAACAATGGAAGATTATAAAATACTTAGAAACTATTCTTTAGTTTATCTTAATCAATAACTTACGAGAATCGTTATTTTACAGTAAGTCAGTATGTTCGTGTTTTACACTTATACAAAGAACATTTAAAAATGCAGATTTTATATTCTGTTCACAATATACAGTTAGCTTAAAATAATCTAAGCAATGATAGATTGTAAAATAAGTATCTAAGTTTTAAGTGTGTTAGATGCTAATTATTGTATTCTAATCTGGTAGTAATAAGTTACAAAAATTTGTTTTACAATAAATAACTATGTCACATAATGTAGCTAAAATATTCTTTTAGAATTTCGATAAAAACTACTCACTCAATTTAAACAATAAATTTATTGATTAAATAAATTTTATAATCCATAATTTATTGTTTTTACAGACAGTTTAAAAAGTATTTATTTTAATAACGTTTTACTACTCAAAAATTCAAACACAATCAACCTTTTTAAAACTTTAAAATACAATAAGTTTAGAAAAACGTTCTTTAAACAATATTTGATATACTTATTTCGATTTATTTTTGTAAAGACTCAAAACAAACGTAACTTTTTATAGCTTACAAACAATTTAAATTTAAAATGGTACCTAGTAATACACTTTTTGTATAGCTGATTTTCAGTTAAACATAATCTTTAAACAGTATATTAAATGTGTATTTCTTAAATTTAATTAATACTATGAAAATAAGAAAATTAAAAAGAGGTTTGACATAAAAAATTTATAAACCTCTTTTCAAAATTCAATACAATATCAGCTAAAAGTTTTTTTTTTTGCAGCATTCAACATATGTAGGACTAAAGAATTAAAAGTTTAATTATAAAGTATGCTTAATTCTAAATTTTTAGTTTTGCTTAAAGAAAAATTAAAAATTCATCATAACACCATGTTTAATTATGTGGAGTAATTTTTACTTACTTTTGCCATTGATTAACATGTTTCAAAACAAAAGAATATTTACAAAACCAATAATGTAATTTATGTCCAGTATAATTAATAGCTTTTCAATGTGATAATAAATGTATCTAACGTAGTAGTTTTGTCTAAATTCATTTAATCTCACAAATACAAAACGCTTTAAATTTACTTTTTAAATACCCAAGTTTCGATTAACGCTTTTATAAACACTTTTTTTAAATGTTATATTAAAATTAGCTTGAAACAAACATGAATATCTATATTAGTCTTGTTAGTTATATGTACATATTCGAAAACATTATACCTTAATTTTAAAGCTAAAGACTAAATTTTATTATAGTGTAAACACCTAAATGTTTCACTTGTTTACAATAAATTTTTGTTGTACATAAACATAAATTTTCTTTCTCAATAAAAATTTTATTTAGCAGTACAAAGACTTGGTGAAATTAATTATAAAACAAAGTAAAAGCTATAAAAGTGTACTAAATTAATAAAAAGTATTCAGTCCCAAACTCATTTTCATCAAAAGTAGTTTACACAAAACGAAAATTTAACATTTTTAATTTTTTCGTTACTATCTTCATACCAGTTTACTAGTAATTTATCCCTGATTTCTAAAATTTAAAGACACATTCTATCTGTATTGCTTTTATTGCTAGTTAAAATTAAAAAAAGTTTTAGCCAGAAGTTTGTTTTTAATATTTATATTAGTTTATCCTACTTTTTCATTACAAAAGCAAAAAAAAATCTTTTGCAACAAGATTAAAAAATCTAGTGTTCAAATTAAAAAATTACTTCAAGCTCTACTACCAACTTATTGATAACTATAGGGAAAATATTATATTTAACTATATCAGTGTTAAACTGTGCAATTAAAATTAATTTAAGTCTGTTTAGTGAACAGAAAGTATTTTTTAAGGATATATAGGTTTATAATAATTTTTAAATTAAAACTTCCTGTTTGTAAATTAAACATCGCTATTCGAAATGAATTTGGTTTATTTATTTATTTGTTTTAACATTGTTAAAATTTTCTGAAAGTTCGAAAAACTTTAAAACTTGTAAAGAGTTTTTTTATTGCTGGGTCGTATATTTTCCACCAAACTACATGTTTAAATAATTTTAGTATAATCGGTAAGACGATTTTGATTATTGGAACACAAAAACAGTTTAAAGTTTCTTTACGAATTATACTTTATTGAATAAATTAGAACTTTACGATTATTGATTCTAACTTAAAAAAATGTTTATAGCCTCGGAAAACACAAGTATTTTTACCAAATTTTAGGCTTAAATCATACTTATAATTTTAATGTTTGTAAGGTTTGGTATTTATATTAAGTAGAGGTCGGCAGTATTGATTAGGAACAGACCAAAGCTTTCAGACCTCCACTAAACAAAAAAAAAAAACACTTTGGCAGCTGTATTATTTTGAACAACTTTTTTCATAAAACTTATGTTTGCATAATAATAGATACGTAGTAAAAGAACCATTTATCATGAACCTCTTTTATTGTAAACAAACAAAAGAATTCGATTTACAACTGCTTTAAACAAGAGTTTCCCAAACTTTGTTTAAAAGATCCCCTTTAAAGAAATCAAAAAATTTATGTTCCCCTACAACAAAGTTAGTCAAAAGACTACCATTAAAACTTAAAGACCTTTTTATTTCTCTATTAATGCCCTCTACAATTTTTTTAATAATTTAAGTCCTTATGACTTATTTTTGGTAAATGTGTTTGTTGTAAACCGTCGCAAAATTTTAAAGTTAAATGAGCAAGTTGTAGAAATCTTAGCCTTAGTTTAAACACCTAAGTGTTTGTGTTTAACAAAACGGGAAAAAAAGTAGCAAGAACAGACAGCAGTATACCTTGAAAAGTTTGTTTTTGTCACAGTTTTATTTGATAATATTTAGCTAACTAACAAAACTTGTTCGGAATACTTGTTTAATAAGACAAACAGCAAGTTTTTAGTTAATATTCATTAAGGGAAACAATCATTTTATGAGAAAAAGCTGTTTTTATTTTATTTATCTTACTGTTATGAGAGCAAGAATTTGATAAAAACTAAAACCTTCTTGCTAGACTGGCAATAACAGCTGAAAAAAATTTCAAAATAAGTTATTGTTAAAAATTAAATAGACTATTAAAACGATTTGTTTGTTATGTTAACTGATTTTATAGCCAAATTAAGTTTACAAAACGTTTTTGTTATCATGTAGTGTTAGAAATTTTTTTACCCTAATAAAATTTTTCATATATAGATAAAAGACTTTTCAACAACCATAATTTTTAAATCCTAATGAAAACAAAGTTTGAATCATCTTTACATCGACAATAACAGTCAATCAAAGATCTATAAAACTTTTAAACTTATCCTGGACATTGAACTAACTTTATCTAAGTTTAGTAAAACTTGACTAAATAACAAAAACTTTTTAGTCGTACATCAGGTCCTAGGACCAAACTTTTGTAGCTCCTTTTTTGTTGTTTAGTAAAAAAAAATATTAATTTTATGAACTTAGTTTATATACTAACAAAAAGTAAAAAAGAATACCCTCCGTGGTAAAAGTCATAAGATAAAAAAATGAAACTAAACAAAATAAAACTAATCAATATAAAACAAAAAACTTAATGAACAGTTTTAAAACAATTACAAAAATAATAAAAGTTTCCACTCGGGAGAAAGTGTCTTCGTGAAAAAGCTCTCTTATGGCAAAAGTGTCCCTTAGTAGATTTTTGACCCTTCCCATTATCATCAATTTTAATACTTAGATTAAAAAGTTGATATTGTCTGTAAACTGATTTTTATAGTAAACGGAATTTTAAACATTTTCAAAAAAAATTATATAGAAAAGCTAAATACTTTTAAAAACTTTTATCTACAGATAAACAATGCTTCAAGTTTTTATTTCAAAATCAATTTAAAATAAACTTTTACTCTTCTTAAAACTGACAATTACAGCTGAACAGGGTTATGAATTATTTCATTTAAGTTTTAATACTAGGTTAAAACTTTATTGTTGTAAATTAAAACGATTTAACAACAAAAATTTCGATCAAACTAAACTAAAGTTTGACCAAAATAAAAAGTTTTAGGAACAAAGAGTATGATCAAAAAAAAATTAGCAACAAAGACTTCGACCAAACTAAAAATATTTAAGAACAAAGAGTTTGATCAAATAAAAACATTTTAGCTATGAAGAGTCTAGTCTAACTAAAATGTTTAAACTAAAAGGTTTACTGGTCATAGTCTAGGTCAAACTTATTTTATCTTTTTGAATTAATTGTAGTAATTAACTAAGTCGTTTTTTTTAGCAGTGCTGGCTGCGAAAAAGTAAATAATGATGTTTTTTTTTTGCTTATAAACTACAAATAAAAAATTTACTTGAGAATATGTATACAGCGACGACTAATGTAAAAATTTTACAGTACACGTCATATAGTTTTGTATACATAATCAGTAATTATATAAATGTTTTACAAAATTGCTTCAAAATATATGAAAAAATATTTTATGAAACATTTATGTAAACGTTTTTAGAAAGGATATAAATATCTTGCCAAGATTAAAAAAAAACCTAAGATTGAGTGGTTTCAAACAAACTAAAACAACTGATTCAAAAAGTTATAACCGCATTTAACTTTACATTAAACAACAGAACTATCGAAACAAGGGTTGTATAAGTACAGCTTTCAACAAAAGAGTCAGTTTGCTTCATTATTATTTTTTTAAACTTAACATAGATATTTCCTACAGTGCCTGGTTATCTATATTTTAAACTTTAGAACACACTTAATCTTATTTAGATTTTAGATATAAAATTTGATCATTAGGATCTCGTACCTGTAAGGTTTTTGTGATTACTAAGCTATTATAGTGATTATAATTTTTTTTTTTTAAGTTTTGCATATTTCTTAATATATAAAAAAACTAATAAAAGTAAGTACAATTTAAAACTTATTTTAACTATATCGAAAAAAAACAGATTTTTTGCATCTAAGCAACTGTATGCAGGAAATAATGGTACAAACGCATTCAAAAAAAAACAACAGTGTTTTGAGACAGACTTTATTAGCTGTTTTTTTACAACCATATTTTCCATTGTGACGCTACAAAATATACACATGTTTTGTAAAATAATATTAGGACATACAAGAATCTGAAATTGGTATTGCTATTTTACATAGTTAGATAAAAAAAAATAAAACATTTTAAATTATAAATAAAACAAACGCATGCATTAAAAAAAATAACATTGTTTTGAGACAGACTCTATTATTTGTTTTTTTTTTCATTCATATCCCCTGTTGTTACGTAATAGAATGATCCTGAATTGTTTTTTTTTCTAAGAACAAATAAGACATAAATAAATAAAAAAATTATGAACCTGTTTTACATGGTTAAGTAAAAAAATAAATAAAGTGACTTAGAGTATAATAAGCATTTCTACGTAACTTTGAGCTTAGTTTTAAAAGTTTGATGACGTTTTTAGTATTCTAACTTAAGTAATTGGAAGTAATAAATAAAGTTGCTTATGGCAAACAGCTAAAGAAATAAAACTTAAATTAATTACGCTTGTTTTTACTCAAAGCATCAAGTACATATAACTGACGTAAGCAACAAATGCTTAGCATAAATCAATCGTAAAAAACTTTATAACAAAACGAGTGCCACAATTTTGTGTGTAAGTAAAGAGACAATATCTAAATAATAAGAGAGTAAAAAAATAAACTTATAGCGACAATTCTCTAATTGTTAGAGCAACGGGGGATGTCGTAATTAATAAGTTCACTGTGTGATGCCATAACATAAGTACAAAAAGTTAAACTGTTATGCAATTGTTGACAACCCTTTCTTTTAAATTATAGATAAGTTAAGACAGAAACTTCTAATAAATACCTATTAATTTATATTATGAGATTTAATATATGAACTTTTAAATTCTTTATGTTGCAAAACTACAAAATTATGACATCTGCAACCAAAGTTCTTTTAGAACAGGATACAACTGATTTTTAAACAAAGACCTTCTACTTGTGTGTATATTGACCAACCTCTGTATTCGAAACTTTATTGAGGTTAAAATAGTAAAACAATGTTCTAAGGTCTTGTATTGATAATTATCAGCAGTAGATAAAATGCAGTCTTTACTGTTTTGGTAAATTTCAGGAACACTTTATTCTTGATTAAAACATTTTATCAGGCTAGGGCAAAATATATTTTTTTATCGATGCAAAATTTTCAGAACCTTAAATTATAATACATTTTGTATCAGATTTTAGAACATTTGTTAATAATTACTTTATTTTTGATGTGAAAGCATTAAAATATGTAAGTTTCAACATTAAACCATAATTTCTTTCAAAAACTTATCAAACAAGCCTTGTTTATTAATCCTTATCAACGTCTTATTACTTATCAAAATCAGCAATACTTATATTAAGCATAGCTATAACTTATCACATGACTATGACAAATTTTAAATTTCAACTTTTGCTGAGCAGCTGTGCAAACATAAGGAAGAATTTAAATTTATTCATTAAACACAAACTATATCTAACTTAAAATTTATGTTTAATAGTATTATTGTTAATATTCTTTGGTAACAGTTTCGAAAAACTTTATACAAACTTTTATCAGAAAAACTAAACTAAGATCATAAAGTTTTTGTTTGTTAGTATCGGTATTCTTAGCTAAGAGTTTCAAAAAAATTAAACAAAGCTTGTTCGAAAACTTAATCAATACTAACTTTTTTGTTTCGTAGAACTATTCTTGGTATTCCAAGCTAAAAGATTTAGAAAACTTTATACCAACTTAGTTCAGAAACCTTAACTACATAAAACAGCTAAATATATCTTAAAATAAATATTCTAAATTTTGAAATAATAAAGTATTTTTTTAAACAGTAACTTATACTTTTTTATATAGTAAAAGTATTTCAACTTTAGTACTTGAAATAAAGTTTTTACATAGCTCATAACAAAACTTTAAGTTAGGGATTATTTGAAATCAGTAAATTTTGCGCACCCCCTAACAATATATTGTTTATTGAACAAAAAAAAAAACGCTCAAATATTTTGCCCAAGGACCTAGTGTACAAAGAAACCTTTCGGTTATCGAGTCATACACCAGGATACAGTTTAAAGTCATGTCCAGGACAAGAGTACCACGCTACGCCACTGGTGCAGCCTAATGACACAACTTAATCACAACTAAACGTCAAAAGGCGTCTCAGTGTCAAAGTTCAAGCTCGTTTTATCAGTCGACTTGTACGAACGCTTATCCAATTAAGTGAAAGCATTTTCGCCTCCAGCAGTACGCACTGCACCCAACAACTAACATCGACAGTTTCCGTGACAGTCAATACGACCGCTTGCTGACGTTGGAAGAGAATTTAAAACAAATAAACTGTTACAAAGTGTGCTTATAAACTTTTCAACGATGCGTAAACATATTTTTATTTGAAACGACCACGCTGTTCAAAGCTGCAATTTGTTTTTTATAGTTTCGATGATAATGGAGACAAACTAGTTGTACCCATTGTACAGCTAGTCACGAGTTCAACTAGTTATAAATATAAAACAGTTTTTCAATTTTAAAAGCTCACTTATTTGTTAAAGTGTCTGTAACTAATCACACAACAAGCAATTTGTTAAGTAAAAGCTTTATTTTATTTTACATTAACTAATTGAAATTATCTGGATAATAAACTATAGTACTTTATTTGAACATAATAGTTTATTTTACAATTATTAGTTTATTAAAAACACAATAAGTTGTCATAACTTGAAAAAAATAGTAGAAAAACATGAAAATATTAAGTATTAATCATTTACATCTGTTGAAAAAATCGAGTACTTCAAGCTTGAACAAGAAAATTTAATCGTTTGTGACGAAAGCCAGAACTACGACGTCGCAACGCTCGTTTTTAACTTCACGGTTCAGCTAGTTCCCGAACCTCCAAGGCCACTGTCTTCTCATTTGAGTGCAAACTCCTTTCGACTTTGCTTTCGGTTTCTTTTCTTTGTTGGTGACGCAATGGCATGCTGAAGAATACCTGTTGGAATTTAGTCGTAATTATGAGGAGTTTTGTCATTGAGCTTCGTGTTTTTGTTCATTTAACAATGTCAGCTCGGATTCATATATACTTTTTTTTTTAATTTTAGAATTGTAAAAGAAATCAAAAAACTCAATCTGCGTTCAAATTGCAAAATTGTAAAAACCTGAAATGAACGTTCTTTCCCGAGTTGTCCTTGATGTCAACTCCCGTGTACACCGGCCTGTTCTCGTAACCCTCCAATATTTCGCACGTCACCGGGTTGTAACAGTACATTCCACAAACTATCACGTCAAGGTGGTTGTGCTGCATGTGTCTGTGTGTTTAAACAATGTTTTAAATTTTAAACCAACTCCAATCGTGCTTGTTGCTCAAGAGACTGGCAATCAAGCAAAACATTTTTCTTAACACTCTACTTTTTAGCCAGAATAAGATGATAAATGTTGCACGTAATGCTTGTTTATGTTTTAAAAGGCACTCACGAACAACGGTATTTCACGTGGGTGTACGGTGCCAACGCGAACTCGTCTTCGTCCAGGGGCGGGATTGTCTCGAAGCTGGAAAGATGAGAAAGTTTATACGAGAAATGTAGTGAGTAAAAAGCAAGCTGAAATAGTTTAACGTTTTAACAGTAACTCAGTTTGTAACTTGCAAGCTTTAAAATCAGTTAAACCCAAAGATTATTTTATTTTTTTAAATATTCATTACCTATGGCAGTATTCGAGGAGGTTTTGCTGCGTAAGGGGATCGAACCGTCTGAGAAGCAACTCGTACGTTGCCTTGTTGAACTTGAATGCCTGCCCTGTCGTTAACACAATGTAATTTTTAAAAAACAAACAGCTTTAAAAGATTTCACTTAACTTTGAAAACATAATCCAACAAACTTCAACCTGTGGTCAGTGCGGAAAATGCGATCAGAATCTTCATCGGCTGGACGGCTGAGAGGAGCGTTGGACTTGAGGTGAAAGCTTCAGACTGTGACGTCATAAGGGAGATGAGCAGGACTGGAAGGATCAGTTTCATCATTTTTTATTATTAGTCTCTAAATAAAACACAAATTTAATTTACAATCATAAATTATTTACTTGATAAATAACTATTTTTTAAAGTTTTTTTTACCTTTAAAAAACGTTCAACCGAGGATTTCAAACTTACTTGTTTTGGTTTTAGCTTGCTTGCTTATATATTTTTCTACAGCACTGTTTAACAATGGAAGATTATAAAATACTTAGAAACTATTCTTTAGTTTATCTCAAATAATAAATTACGAGAATTGTTGTTTTACAGTAAGTCAGTATGTTCGTATTTTACACTTATACTAAAAACATTTAAAAATGCAGATTTTATATACTGTTCACAATATACAGTTAGCTTTTAATCATTTACACAAGGATAGGTTTAAAATAAATATATAAGTTTTAAGTGTGTTATATGTTAAATAAAATATTCTAATCTGGTTGTAATAAGTTACAAAAATTTGTTTTAAAATAAATAAGTATGTCACTTAATCTAGGTGAAATGTTCTTATAAAGTTTCAATTAAGAACTACTCACTCAATTTAAACAATAAATTTATTGATTAAATTAATTTTATAAACCTTTTTCATTGTTTTTACAAGCAGTTTAAAAACTATTTATTTTGATAACATTTTACAATTTAAAAATGCAAAACACAATCAATTCTTTTAAAACTCTAAAATACAATAAGTTTAGAAAAATGTCTTTTAATCAATGTTTAATATACTTATTTCGATTTATTTTTGTAAAGAATCCAAAAAAAACGTAACTTTTTAAAGCTTTTAAACAATTTAAATTCAAAATGGTACCTAATAATACACTTTTTGTATAGTTGGTTTTGAGTTAAAAATAATCTTTACACAGTGTATTTAATGTGTATTTCTTATATTTAATTAATACTATGAGCATAAAAAAATTTAAAGGAGGTTTGACATAAAAAATTTAAAAAGTTCTTTTAAAATTTCATTATAATATCAGCCAAAAATTTTAGTTTTGCTGCATTCAACATATGTAGGGCTAAAGAACTAAAAGTTTAACTTACAAAGTACGTTTAATTCTAGTTTTTTAAGTTTGCTTAAAGAAAAAATTAAATTTAATCATAAGACTATGTTTAAACATGTGGAGTAATTTATATTAACTACTATTGGTATCAAATAACATATTAAAAAAAAAAGAATATTACCAAAACCAACAATGTTATTTATATCCAGTATAAATAATAGCTTTTTAGTATGCTAAACAAATATATTTAATGTAGTAGTTTTGGCTAAATTATTCAATCTCACTATTACAAAACGCTTTACATTTACTTTTTAAATACTTAAATTTATTAAATAGTTTATAATAGTTTTGATTTTTGCCTTTATAAACACTTTTTTAAAAGATTAAATTAAAAGCTTTAAACACACATGAATATATATATATATATTAGTTTTGTTAAGTATAGGTACATATTAAAAAACATTACACCTTAAGTTTTAAACTTAAAACTAAACTTTATTATAGTGTAAACACCTAAATGTTTCACTTGTTTACAATAAATTTTTATTGAGCTTAAACTTAAAAATTGTTTTTCTCAATGAAAATTTTTTTTAGCAGTACAAAGACTTGGTGAAATTAATAATAAAACAAAGTAAAAGCTATAAAAGTGTATTAAATTAATAAAAAGTATTCAGTCCTAAACTCATTTTCATCAAAAGTAGTTTACACAAAACGAAAATCTAACATTTTATAATTTTTTCCTTACTATTTTCTCACCAGTTTACTAGTAATTTATCCCTGATTTCTACAAATTAAAGACACATTCTATCTGTATGGTTTTATTGCTTTGCAAAAACTAGTTAACATTAAAAACAGTTTTAGCCAGAAGTTTTTTTTAATGTTTATGTCAGTTTATCTTACGTTTTCATTACAAAAACAAAAAAAAATCTTATGCAACAAGTTAAAAAAATGTAGTTTTCAACTTAAAAAGTTACTTCATGCTCTACTACCAACTTATTGATAACTATAGAAAAAATTTCATATTTAACTATATAAGTGTTAAACTGTACAATTAAAATTAATTTTAGTCTGTTTAGTAAACAGATAGTATTTTTTAAGGATATAGGTTTATAATAATTTTAAAGTTAAAACTTCCTGTTTGTAAATTAAACATCGCTATTTGAAATCTATTTGGTTTATGTATTTATCTGTTTTAACATTGTTAAAATTTATTGAAAGTTCGAAAAACTTTAAAACTTGTAAAGAGTTTTTATTGCTGGGTGGTGTATTGTCCATCAACTTACATGTTTAAACAACTGTAGTAGAGTAGGTAAGACGATTTTGATTATCGGAAGACAAACACAGTTTAAATTTTCTTTACGAATTATGCTTTATTGAGTAAATTAGAACTTTACGATTAATGATTCTAACTTAAAAAAATGTTCATAGCCTCAGAAAAAATAAGTATTTTTTACAGAAGTTTTAGGCTTGAAACGTACTTATAACTTTAAGGTTTATTTTTAGTAGAGGTCGGCAGTATTGATTAGTTACAAACCCAATTTACTGTAGAAAGTTCTAAGACCTCCACTAAATAAAGAAAAAACAATTTGGCAGCCGCATTATTTTGAACATTTTTTTTCATAAAACTTGTGTTTGCGTGAAAATAAATACGTAGTTAAACAACCATGAAACAGATATCTCTTTTATTGTAAACAAAAAAAAAATCAGTTTATAAAAGCATTTAAACCAGAGTTTTCAAAACTTTTTTTTAAAGGCCCTCTTTAAAGAAATAAAAAAATTAAGGTCCCCTCCAACAAGATTAGTCATAAAATTATCACTAAACTTAAAGACCTTTATTATTTATTATCATCATTAACGCCCTCTACTCGTTTTTGAATAATTTAAGTCACTATATATCTTTTGGTAAATGCGTTTGTTGTAAACCGTCGCAAAATCTTAAAGTTAATTGTGTAAGTTGTAGAAATATTAGCCTTCGTTTAAACAACTAAATTATTGTGTTTAACAAAACGGAAAAAGTAGTAGCTAGAACAGACAACAGTATACCATAAAAAGTTTGTTTTTGTCACAGTTTTATTTGATTTTATTAAACTCTCTAACAAAACTTGTTTGAAATACTTGTTTGATAAGATAAACATCAAGTTTTTTCTTAATATTGTCCTGGAAATGACTTTAAACTGTAGCCTGGTGTATGACTTGATAACCAAAAGGTTTTTTCGTACACCAGGTCCTTGGACCAAATATTTGAGCCCTATTTTTTTTCTTTCACTAAACAATAGTAGTGATATTCATTAAGAGAAACAATCATCTTATAGGAAGCTGTTTTATTCTTTTTATTTATTTATCTTTCTGTTATGTAAACAAGAAAATTAATTTGAACTTTATGAAAAAGCGTTAAACACCACACAAAAAAAGCTATTTACAGTTATTTACAGTTATCAGAATACTATATTTACTTTTAATAAAGTTTCAAATGTTTAAATAAAAGTTTTAAACAAACAACAAAACATTTCTTTATTTAACAAAAGCTGTTTGGACTGCAAAGTGTGAAGCCTTAATATATCAACAAAAAACATTTTTAACAGAGTTTTCTCATTTGTAACTATACTCATTGCTCATTGAGCTATTTTTTACTTTAGTATAAAGTTGTTTATAATAAATATAAAAAACAGCTTTCAAAATGTAGATAACATTATATAAAGTTATTGATGTTATAAAAACTTTGTTTCACAGATAAATGTTTTTTTAATCATTTTTTTTTATTACTTAGAACAATGTTTGGTTTTACGTAAAATGACACTAATAACTAAACAAATTTTCGAAATAAGTTATTGTTACATTTTAATGGAATATTTTTTATATGTTTTAGCCTAATGATGTTTACAAAATGTTTTTGTTTTCAAATAGTTTGTGGAATAGGTTTTTTTTTCTTAATATTTTGTTTACAGCAAAAAAAATCACTTACTATATATTTTTAATTCTGTTGAAAATAAGTTTTACACATATTTAAGCTGTTAATGACATTTTATCAAAAACTCATAAATTTTTTTTGTTCCTGTCCTTTAATGAAAATATATTTTATTTTGGTCTATTAACAGTCCTGGACAAATCTAAAAAGGTATCTAAGTGGTGTACGACTCGATAACCGAAAAGTTTTTACGTGCACCAAGTTCTAGGACAAAATATTATAAAATTTTTGCGTTCAATGAACAATAGTATTATTCTTGTATAGAATTCGTTTTTTTTTTGTTCAAAAAGTCGATTATTAAACTAAAACGAGGTTTAAAACTTTTTAAAATATTAATTTCATGTATAAAGATATACTAGTGTTTTGAGATTTTAATTTTTGTGAAATTTTTTTTTTGTGATGTCCACTTATTATAGTGAAACGGTTTTGTTAAAATTTAGGTTTAAAGAGTATTGTTGTTTTAAAATCTTTTATTTACAGACAAAAAACTTTTCAACAACCTTTCTTTTCTTCAAGACACTGAAAGAAAATTTTTATTTTGCTTTTAACTTACAATAACAGCTATTCAAAATAGTACAAAACTTTTTAAATATATTATGAATATAAATTAAACTTTACCGTACTGCTTTACGACACAATAACCAAAAGCCAATTTGTACACTAAACCGTATGAGAAAGTTTTTTGATGATTTTTTTGTCGTTCTGTAAACTGTATAACTATTCTTTAAAAGTTTAATTTGAAACTTTTAAATTCTTCTGTAAAACAATAATAACAGCAAAAAAATATTTTAAATTCTTAATAGAAAGTTTGTGTAAATATAATTATCATTGTTATAAAAAAATTCTTTCTCAGATAAATAATGTTTTAACAAACTTTTCTCTTCAAAGTTATAAACGAAATTTTTTTATCATAATCTGGCAATAACAGCTAAACAAAGTTTTTTTTTTAATTTAAGTTGATTGTCTGATATTATGTGCTATAGATTATTAACTTAAGGTTCAAAGAAAAAGTTAGATAAATTCTTTATAAGTCATTATTGAAGGAATTTATGAATAACTTGATTTAAAAAACTAATAAATTTGTCCTATGTTGTAAGCTTTTATTAACACATAAACTTTTTTTAAATATTCTAACTTTATATCATATTACAAGCTTGTTAATTAATTTAAAAAAATATTTAATAAACATGTTAAATGTATAAGTAAAATTATTTGTAAACGATTCTATACAATTTTTCAAAGAATAAAACTTACTTTTAGAACTTAAGCCAATATTGCAGTTCACTTATATATTTTTGAATTGTATATCTATTAAAAGGAATATTTAGTATTATAAAAATCACTAACCACATAAACTTTGACAAATTTTTAAGGTAGTCTTTAATTCTGCTTTATCATATAAAACAATCTCTTACTAAACATTAAAACTGATGATATGTGTAGCGCACTTTTTATATGTGTAAGCATGTTCTGGACCAGATATCGGCAGCCCTTTGCAAGTTTCCGGCCAATTTTCATAGAAAAACTTGCTCGCTAGCTACAATTATTTCAAGTAGTCAACATAAAAAAACTATCTTAAACCAAAATGTAACAGAACAAACAATAGAAGGACACTAGTAATGATTAATTATTAAATTAAGAACTTAATTCTAGGCAATTAAAAAAAAACTCTAGCTTATTACTATGTTTCAAGAGATAGTTTGAACGAAATCTTTCCTCGCTGGCAGTTTGCCGAACCCTTTTTTCAGACATTCACAGGGTCTAAAGGCGGGAATTAAGAAACTTGAGATGTATATCTATATTTGTGTGCCGAGCAGAGAATTGAAACAAGCGTCAAGCAGTGGAAAACAAAAAAACAAACAGGGCCGGTCTGTTAATACCCGTACAGTCAAAAGTTTCTGTAGGTATGTTCAGTCAATAATAATTTAAGACACACCAGGGTTTCCTAAAGTGGGCTATATCGCCATTTTGGCTTCAAGAGGTGTTAATTAGCATGGGGATGAAATTTTAAATGGGTAATAAACTAGTAAACGGGCGGTATCTAAACAGTGAGGAGATTATGTTTAATTTCTGCTTCTCGGTCGATTATTAAAACGAGTTTGGGAAACCCTAAAAAATACAATTGTGTGAAAAACATGAAGGAGCTAAATTAGCTCAACATTAACCGTTTAAAAGTAAGCAAGGCATTTGTAGTACAAGATTACAATTTTTAAAATATTCATACAAGCGACACAAAAAAACTCAGGTCACTTTACTGCCATATTTGATTCTTTAAACCCACGTTCAATACTTTAAACCCAGAACTTAACTTTTAATTGCTTTAACGTAAACAACTTAATTTTTAAATGAAAGTTGTATGAACGTTATACGCTTCAAAAGAAAGATTCTTAAAATTTGAGTAAATGTGAGAAAATAAAAATTTTAACATACTAGCAGTCATAGATCTGAACAACACAATGTCTCAATATTGCATTGTAAATAAAACATTAAGATAGAACAGTAATATTAGTATTTATTACTATATTTTAATTAGTTACTAAAAAAGCTTTTACAAGTTGTCAGAAAAAAGTTGTACTAGTAAAATGTTGGTAGAAAATTCTAACAAAGAAAACACATCAAGTTAAAATAAAACTATAAGATATTGTAATAAGTTATAGTTGCATATATTCATAGCAAAGTTTAAACTATTTACATAAAGATAGTAGAAAGTTTTAAAACAAAACCCTTTTTCACGTCACTTAAACTTAAAAACAAAAATATTTGCTAAAGATTTGATAATCAAAAGAAAACGTTAAAACAAGGCAGAAACTTAGTTAAATAAAAAGTTACTTAGATGACAAAACTTTACGAAGAATTTTGTTTTATGTCTTTATACTGTCCTACTCACATAAAAGGCAGAACGTTTACTGAACAATAATAATTAGAAAGCTTGATGAATAATTTTGAATTGATTGTGTTAGAACAATTTTAAATTCAAGTTAAATAAGTTACAACTAAGCATTATTACAGTCAAAAAAAAAAGTTAATAGCTGTTGTGATATTTTCTTTGATCCTCTGCAAGCATCTTTGATCTGTAAATTAATAGTTTTGTTTTTGAAATAAGCCAACTTTAAACTTAAATAAATGAATAAGTAAATAAGTATTTATTTAAAGTTTTTGAAAGTTTAAGTAACGTTTACTTAAGGGTTTGAAAAACATAATGAAAGTAGATTTGAATTATTTATTTGTTATTAATAATGATGAAAAAAGAAAACTTAATTATTTCATGAATCATAGCGACAACCATGTATGAAATAGATTTTATCGTGAATTAACAAACAATTCACAGAAACAAAAAGCTATAGTTAATGGTATCTAAAGTGTGGGTCATTTTAAAATAAATTGAAAATTTATATTTTAAATCTAAATAAAAAGTCTATATTCTTTTAAGTTATAATATTAAGCTTATCTTATTTATATTAATTGTAGTAAATACCCTTAAGGACTATTAATATTCAGAAACTTATATCAGTCTTCGTTTTAATTCTAATGAATGTAAACTTACATTTATTTATATAAAAAACCTAATTACAATTAGATATATAGATAAAGACACATACTACAAAATATGTTTTGAGCTTGGACTAATAGCCTTAATCCAGGTTATAAAGAATAAAAATTTTAAAAAGTAAGTTAAACGTATAGAATAGAACAGAAATGCATAAAGTATGCATTAGAAAACATTTTTTTATTCATATGGTCACAAATCTTACTGTTATTTTTTTAATTTACATAGTTTTTTTTAAACATCAAAGAAACTGTAAAAAATACCACTGAAGGCCACTAAAAGATAACGCATGGAATGATTATTGCATACTGACAAAAATTGAAAGAAAATACTTGAAAAATCGCTTTTTCTGAATTTCAAAGGGTCAACTTTTACAATAAATTATAAGTTGAGCATCTCTTTAAGCTCAAAGTTAAAAACTGGATTTCTCTTCCCTGGCTTTCACGTTGTCTAAGTATTTACTTAGTTTTAATTATGATTTGTATTACAGGCTTTATCATTCTTGTAATTAGTTTGTGAATAAACTCAACCAAGAAAGATATATTTATTTATGATAAAGTCTAGCTGAATTGAATCTACAATGCTTGTGATTAAATGCCCACTTAAGTGTTGCACATATGAAACACCAGACGTCGATGCTACTGTAGCTGCCTGTTTACTTATCATTCAAAACAACGTTCACATTAATGCAAATTCTTTAAAACTAAAGCCTCCAAAGATGGTCCGTCATCGAATAGGGAGAGACTGCAATGAAGAGGGTTGAAACATATTTGTGCAAAAGTGGACTACTTTTAAAGACAGCATGGAAATGACAGAGGTAGAAAATCGTCGCCAACTGTGCTGTGAGGAAGATCTAGGTGATGCTATTCTTAATGGACATGATGATGTAGTAAATTTTAGTGAGCAAGAGCTTTTAAGGATGATCAAGCAGCCTGCAGTTATTCCTGTTTCAGTTGTTGTACGACGATCAGACTTTCTTAGTGCAAGACAGGATTTGGCTGAAAACCCGAGATCATCTGCTGCCCGTTTAAAGGGAAACGTACACATGTAAATGCCCAACGGATGGCTGTAATCAAATGATAGATTTTACAGACATAATCCTAAAAGATGTCATGGTAACCGGTTTAGCCGATGAGGATATCCGCAAAGAGGTGCTAGGATGGGAAAATCTAGATGAGAAAATGTCAATGAGACAATCGGTTTTATTGAATGAAAAAAGATGGCACGTGATGGAATGTCAAAACCCGCTGTTACACCCTCAGTTTTCTCATACAAATCCTCAAAGAAAATCACACAAAAACCAAGTGGTAAAATAACTTGTGGCATTTGTAATAAATCAACTGATAAATTTGTTTAGAACAGTAAAAATATGAGGTATATTGAGTGTTCTGCCTGTAAACAATGCTGGATAAAGTCCCGTAAAAAAGTTTATCAAAGTTACCAAAATTATGCTGATGAGTCAAATGCACTTCTAGTTGGTGGATTGTATACACAAAACTTTGATGGCTTTAGCAGCCGAGGTCGTAGGAAAAATATGTTCGAGCGTAAAAACGTAAAGAAGAAAAATGAGGTACAGGGACAGAAAAATGTATTTCAACACACTGGATGGCGACGAAAATCACACAAATCCCAAGCAATCCTCACCTACATCCGAATGATAAAAAGTCATTACCTTACGTCAGAAAGAGTGTTATGACTCACAATAACCCGCAGATCTCAAAAATGTAGCGTGAAATTTGGAATAAAAAGAAAGAATCTCTCAGTATTTGTTTTGTTAAGTCTCTGGAATATATATGTGAGAACACAAAATCGTTGCCACCACTGAATTGCGGTGATCATGTCGTGATACTAAATCAAACAAGTAAATTTCCTAGCAAGTGGGGGAAAAATGGAGTGGTGGTTGAAGTGAAGGACTGCCATCAATGTGTTGTAAAAGTTGATGGATCAAGTCGCTTAACTGTTCAAAATCGTAAGTTTCTAAGAAGATCTACCCCTCCTGTTTGCAAATCTCTAAGTAGTATCCCTTATCTAAGAAAAGCAAACATACCACTGTAATAGTTTGTATTTTCTGGTAAAAATGATGTCATGAAAAGTTTTGATGTTCTGTGTTTCCAGAAGGAAGACTCTTTTTAAATAAGCATTTTGTATTTTCCCTATGTACAAACGGCTTTCTTCAAATTTGATGTTGAACCGGAATGGCTCGAATTTGCTTTCATCTATTTTTTCTTGACTTATATTTTCTACAGAAAAGCAAACAGACCACCAAAGTTTACTTGCGAACAGTAATGTGTCCGGGATGAGTGTGTGAAATTATCGGATTATTTGCAGCGTTTCGTGTAAGACTTTGTGATGCTTTTCAAAAGCTTCGTGACACCGAAATTGCTGATATTCATTTATTGTCAAGTTGGAATGTTCATTGTAAATTAATTTTTTATGGTCTAACTAATGAATGAGTTTCAGTTTAATGGTGACGTCATAAAAATTGTAGTTGACTTTGCAGCAGACTTGTCTAACAGCCATCTGTTCAAAGTAATCTTTGATGAGGACGCAGGGATTGACGTTAAAAAATTCGAACTGTTGGTTGGTATCGAGTATTTGGAAAATAAGTGTAGTAGTATTTCCTCACTGTTTAATGCTATCAGTAACGTACCTAATACTTTGTTTGAGGTCAAAATTATGATAAAGATATTTATCGGCAAATTAAGTGAAGTTTCAAGGTAATTAGATATTGGCGTGTGCTTTCGTTCTTCTAAGCTGAAAAGTTCAATTCGGTGAAACAATTAAGTTTTTGAATGCTTTTATTCAGCAACTGAGTGAAGAAAAGTAATGAAAAAGTCTCAAATTTTTTGTTACAAGTTGTAGTTTGTTTTAACAAATCATTTAATAAAACTAAGTGAACTAAGTTAATCGTAATTTTTTTAATGTTTTTGTCTTTTTGAGTTTAATTTCGTTTAATTTTAGACCTGAAAAATGTATTCAAGTTTTAACAAATTGTTTTAAAATAATTTGGTTTGGCTAGGTAAATTTTTCGTTTTATCTCCTTTGTAGATAAAATCTGGGGAGATGTATAAGTATTTACCTAGTTTTAATTATGATTTGTATTACAGACTTTATAATTCTTGTAATTAGTTTGTGAATAAACTCAACCAAGAAAGATATATTTATTTACACGTATAATGTTGTGAGAAAATAAAACACTTTGACAAGTTAATCAGAGCGTAAATGTTTGTAATTTCAGAAACTTATTTATATATTTAAAAATTTACAGACATTTTACCCTTATCAGCTATTTATGGCAACTTACCAACAAAATACCTGGGGTCGAAATGGTCTAGGGTAATCTTCACACTAACTTGTGGGGTATAGTTGGGTTGGAAAGCTTGACTGTTATGTATATTGTGAAGCTTCAATGATAGGGGATTACCGCGTCCCAAAGTTTTATCACCAGGTACCCTGCTGCATAAATGTGTGTTAGAAGTTTTTTTTTTGGTTTAATATTTTAGTCTATTGTGAAATAATTGTTAGATAAGTATGTATAGATTTTTTTATGATATAGTGTTAGATTTCTAACACTTGTTAAGTTTTTTGAAAAATAAATTTCAATATTTTTATTATTTTTTATATGAGTTTGCTAACTAATTAGTCACTCCATAAAAAACCAAGACTTAAAGATGTAATTTTTAGATTTTGCCAGTCTACTATTTAATTTTTGTCAGTAAAGCATGCAAAGTGTAATTGAAAACTTTAGTTAAATACAACTAATTTTAATTGTACTAAATTATCTCAATTGACTAATACAATTTAAAAAGCTAAAATCTAGGTTATTAAATTAAAACACTTTTTTATGTTTTTTTTTTGATTTATAACTAAAACCATTAAACGTCTGTTGTTAAAACATCTCTTTAGATAAAAACAAAAATAAAGTTTGTCAAGAACTTTAAACAAATAATCGATTATTCAAAACTATCCACCACAGTAAAACATTAACACACACTTGCTATTGTAGAACAGGATCGAGAGAATAATCAAGTTCTTTCTAGAAGTTTTTCGAACCTGATTGCGTTCTTCTGGCTCCTGACAAGATCCATGTACGATAATTAAAACACATCCATTGCGTTATCAACGTATACATTGACTGCAAACTCTTGTTCGCCTGGTTGAAAAAGAGCTTAGAGGTAGAATGAGTTATGTGAGCGTAAAAAATACTAAACAAAATATATTTTCACATAAAATATTTTTAATTTACATCATATTACACATATATTAACTTGTTTAAACTTGTTTATTTGTAACTTCACACAAAAAGAGCCAGTGAAACCTTTTGTTTTAAAAATAACATAACTAACTTTAGAAAAAATCAGTTTTATTTATATCGGATGAATATCAAACTCAAATAACATGTTCTTGTAGATCGATGGAAAGGGGTCACCTTTTGCTGTGCACCACAACACCGACGTCCTCCTCGAAAGCCCTGATATCTGTCCGGTTATGATCTGGACCGTGTCGCTAATTGTCCCCATCAAGCACTGGTGGTTGCACGTGGCGGGGACCAAGACCAGTTTTGGGGCCAGTTTTCAAGAAGCTGATACTTCCATTGTAGTGTAGTGTGTGACTTAATAAAGGTAACGCGCAAGAAATTTTTGTGAAATTAAAAATGTTCAAGAAAAGTTGATCGTGATAGAATTAATTAATGACTTTTAACTGTTCATATTTACATCAGCTCAAAATTTAATACGTAACATAATTTCTAATAATCTTTAAAATAAAAGTTTAGCAACTTAGAGCCCTAACTAAAACTAATTAGAGTTTTTTACGTCGTACAGAAAAGCCATTGAAAAATAAAACACTTATCAATAACCTATAATTTTAAACAAGTACTTACAGTGAAAGCTCTTAGGTAGGCAACGAAACAGGCTGGTATGAGCTACCCAAAAGTTTATTATCATTCCCTAAAGTTTTCGACGGTTTCCGACCATTTGACCTTCTTCTACGCCTTCTGTCAGCTTGTCGGCCCTGTCAAGTCGCTCCTCGTAAAATTTTTCTCTAACCTTTTCTACTTGCTCACACCTGTTTACCTAACAATAGAAGTGTAAAAGGTAAACATGTTGTGGTAGAAGTAAAATAAATAAACAAAAATGTTTAGCATTATCTTTTTTTTTTAAACGAATACAAACATTTTTTTTGTTTTATAATGCAAAAAATGCAATAAAAATACTGCAAAAAAAAGCTAAGTATGTTGTATTATTATATATCTAATACAATGTCTAGGTAGTAAAGTATGTATTAAATTTAAAAACGTAGTCTTTATAGTCTAGTAGTTGTTAACAAGTTCAACAAAACATTAAACATTCATTTAGTTCAAAGTTTAAAGAACAAGAAATTCAATAAAATTGGATGAATATCTAATTCAACAAACGTGTTTCTGTTGATTAATGAAAAAGGGCCACCTACTGCTGTGTTGCAACGTTGTCTACCCTTATATCAGCCAGTTCCTGATCAATACCTTTGTCAACTTCGGAAGCCCGTTTATCTACGGAACAGGGCTACAGTTACTGTTCTGTACCGGATCGTTAATCGTCAATCATCAAGCTCGAGGAGCCTACTTATTGGCGAACACTTCCGACCATCTCTCAAGAAGCTCTTGCTGAGACCTTCTGTCTTGAAGTTTATGACGTCATAAAAGTAAGGCGAGAAACTTATGTGAAACTATATGTTAATAAATGTTAAACATAATAATATTAATTTATGTTTTTTAAACATTTTATCTTTACACCAGCTCAAAATTTAAAACTTTAAATATGTATATCAAAATTTTTATTTAAAACGATTGGTAAATAATTGCTCTACCTTAACAAAAGTTTAATTACGTCTTAAAGCATAATTCAATAAAAAACGAAACAATCAACAATTAAATAATAACTGTTCCCATTAAGTACTAACAGTGGAGGCTTCTAGGTAGGCGACAAAAAAGGCTGAAATGAACCTCCCATCTCGTCAATTTATCAACGGTTTTCGTCCACCTGACTTTCTCGTCTCTAATCAGAGCTTGTCAAGTCCTCGCACAACCATAAATACTTTGTGGAGGAAATAGAATAAATAAACAGAAAAATCTCTAGCTTGTAAACTTTGGAGTAATCTTATGTTAGTGGAAGGTTTCCTAGATATATATTTCTTTTTTTTTTTGAGACAATAAGACTATGCAAAACTAACAAACTGTTCACTTGGCAGCAAAAAATAAAACGTGATAATGAACAAAAAAATATTAAAAATAGTTTATACAAATGTTTAAACAAACAAGCGGCAAACTTTTCTGCTATGTATTTATACCTTGTTTAAACAAGTTCTGCTCGGCTGCTTCCAGAAACTTCCTCGTGGCTGTTAGCTCCTTCTACGTTCAACTCTTCTAGCTCCAACGCTCCTCGCTTCGGCTTCCCGTAGAGGTTACTAAATGCTGAGAAAACAAATAATAATTTGCTTAGAGTATGAACATATGTAGGTTATATGCTCAGCTTAGTGTTTCGTTTCAAAAATTTTATGTTTCATTTATTAAAAATGCAGCAACTGTATTTGGAAGAACATATTTAGTTTAAAAGAATTTGATTATTATATAAAAAAAAATCATCTTTTTCTAAACATAATCTTTTGATAACGGCTATATTTTAATAGCTAAAACAGATATAACAAATTAAAAGTATTAAGCCGCCTTTGAACAAAACATAAATGCAAAAAAATCAATATTTACCACACACTAAATAATAAATAAACTGACATTTATTACGATTGATTGAAAAACAAAGGTTTTAAATTTATTTTTCAAGTTGCCTATAACATTAAAAAATAACGTTAATTAATCTAATAACTATTTATAACTATGATTAAAATAAACAAAAAAATCTATTGGTTTCAAACAAATAGAAAAACTCTTTAATTAATACTCTAGTAAATACTTGCAAGACCAACAACACAACACTACTAAAAATATATTGATAAACCAAATAAAATGTTAAATTATATAGTTTCATTTTTTTACTCATTGTGTTAATTGAAACGAATAAAACTGGAAAATATTTATGTTTTAAAGAAATTTAACTGATAAAAATAATAAATCTTCCAGATTTTCAGACTAATTTTCATTATTACTGTTTTAACAATACTTTGTTAGTACAAGTTCTTTTTGACTTTTGGTCAAAAAAAATTAAACTTTTTACAAACAAGTTTAAATTTTTCAAATACAATATTGATGGAAATGTATTTAATTCAATTCCGACTATCAAAAATTTTGTTTTATAAGGTTTATTTTTCATTTTTTATAAATGCAACAACTGACTTTGGGTAAAATATCAAATTTAAGACTTTTAAATTGTTTTAAATGACAATTTGATATTTTTTAAAATGTAATCTTTTGAAAACGACTCTCTTAAATACAAATATCTAAAAGAATAATATAAAAATCTTAAATTTTATAAAAAATCAATCTCCTAATGACTTTTGCAAGGCTCTTGTCCACTGGCAGATGGAGTTGCACGCCTACGCCATTGTATTTTTTATATAGAAGTTCTTGACTTATAACATAAAAAATTAGTTGATACAATAAACAAATAATAGGAAAACTGACATTTATTACGATTGATTGACAAAAGAAAAATTCTAGGTTATCTTTTCCTGATGTCTGTAACTTTAAAAAAATAACGTTAGTTGGTTTAATAAATGTTTATAATTATGGTTAAATGAAACAATAAACATTTTGATAATAAAACAAAATTAACCCTGATTATTTAAATTACATAGAATAGAATTGAACATAAACTTTACTTAAAACTTGTAAGACTAATGATCTTACTAATAATATAAAATACTTATAAGTACTTTTAGAATAAACTACATCTAATATTATTAATATACAACATAAATTGTTTAAACACATCGTTTCCATTTTTATACTGATTGGTGTTATAAAAGAAATGAATAAAACTGAAAACAGTTACTTTTTTTTTAATTTTTAACTAATAGAACATTATTTCAGATTAAGTTTTATTATATCTGTTTTTACAAAACTTTGGTAGAAAAAATATTTTTTGGCTTTTAGTCAAAAATAATTTAACTTTTTACAAAAAAGTTAATTTTTTCAATAAGTAAATTACATTCTATTAATAATAAAACGTATTTTATTCCATTTCAAGCGTTAATAATCTTACCAAAAGTATTGTTAAAAATCTTTGTCATTAATATTATTTTTTATCTGTAATCTTAATACCACGTTTCAGATAGTTATAAAACACACTAGGTGCTTTTTAAAAAACAGTCTTGTTAATAAGTTTTCAATTAAATTTTCTTCGAAGATACTCTATCAAAAACTAACAGTTGTTAAAAGATAGACATACAAAAATTTTGATTAAAGTAACAACTAAAAGTGTCCACCTTGTTTGAGATCATAAACAAGTTTAAAAATTAGAAAGCAAAAAATTTCAAAATAGGTAATTTATTAAAACTTGCAACATTTTTTTGTAAGGCTGTTAGTAAATAGTAAAATACATCAGCAGTTTTATAATTTGAAATATCAATTTTTTGTTTAAAAACATTATATAACAATTCATATTCTATTATAATAATCAAATGTAGATTCATGATATCACAAATTTTTGTATTAGTTTCTATCAACTAAAAAACAGCAATAGTTAAAATTGAGATTTTGTTTGATAAAATATTTTTTGTTATGTTAATAAGTATATTTTTGATAAATTTTTCAGATATTAACAAAATTATTTAACTTTCATGTCAAGACCTTGTATTCCTTTTTTTGTTAGAATTATCAAATGTAATTCATAGTTTTATTGAAAAATATATGAAACTTCATGATTATCAAAGTTTTAATCATTTGATGAGTTTACCCAGAGAAACGGAAATTAGTTTTTAATAAACTTTTTTGAGGAGTATACATCATGAATAACTACTTTAACTATTATATTTAATTTAAATATTAAATAAATAAGTATTTATTATAACAAATAAAGAAC
Source organism: Thalia democratica (assembly GCF_965202585.1). NCBI lineage: Eukaryota > Metazoa > Chordata > Thaliacea > Salpida > Salpidae > Thalia > Thalia democratica. The sequence goes on from NC_139165.1 coordinate 100,154,958, forward strand.
TGAAAAAATGTGTTTGAATTATAGATAATTAATATGTAGCTACTATTATATTACTATATTTTACTTGATTTTAATATTTCTGATGAAATCTTTTAAAAACACAAATAATCAAGTTCCATAAAGATACATGAAACTATTAAAATTATTTTAAACTATCATTCAAAATTTTAAGGTGTTGTTTTGTTTATGATAGATAGTTGAGTGAAATTTGTTCTAATAAAAAAGGCAACCCTGATTATTTAAATAAAAAAGAATATAAGTATAGGCTTTACTATTATTGACAATATTACTTTATAATATAAAAATTCTAAAACAAAGTAAAAGAAAACTCAAACCAATGTCTTTGTGTAGAGCAGAAAAAAATTGAATGCATATATTTAAACATACTTTTAAAAAATTGAAAAATATCAGAACACAAATATGTAATTTCTAAAGATTCAGTTGCCATTCTGTCATAAACTAAGTAAAACTTGAAAAAAATGAATAAAACTTACAGTATTAATTTGAAACTAAGCAGATAACCATTTGTGATAACATATTATATTTACTATTATGATGTATTTTTAACTTAACTAAAATAACAGGACTTCAACTAGGCATATATAATTATTTTATAAAATGTTTTTAATTAATATTATAAATAAAATTTATAATACATTTTAGCACTTATTAGCATTTTTATTATTATTGCAATGTTTACAATGAATATTTGAATAAAGAAACTTTTCTTTTAACAATTTATTGATTTTCTGAGACTTATCATATAAATAACCTTTTTCTAAATGCTTTTTTTAAACAGTTGCCCTGGACTTAAAAATTATTTTTGTTGTAAGCATAAGTTTCTTCAGATTTTTTTAATATTTTTTTAGTAAACATAAGATTTAATAATTATAAAAGTTATATTGACTTATAGTTATTTTATTAGTTTTCACCTTGATAATTTTATTTGATAATTTTTTTAAATGTTGCTTTTAAAACCATTTTTTGGTTTATTTTTGTTTCCACAACTTTGAAAAAAAGATTTCTCTTGTCTTTAAATAAATTCAAACTTAAAAAAATAGGTATTTTTTTTGTATTTGATGTAAATACTAATGTTTTTAATGTATTCTGTTATACATAAACCTATTTTTTCTTAACAAAATGATAAGTTTTAAAAAAGTTTTGTTTTGATACATATTATCTTATTGCTAAGTTCCATTTAAAAGTTTCTGATCATTCTTCTGAAAATACATTCATTGCTAGCTTATAAGTTAATTTTATAAAAATAAATAACATTTTATCACTAACAATGATTAAAAAATGACCAATGCAATCTTTTATAAAAGTTGAAATTATTAAAATTGGCAAAACACTCCTAATAAAAAACAAGTGTTAAAATTAACGAGCATAATTTTCTTAATCAATTTTTTTGTATTAATCATTAGTGAACTACTTCAGCAGCTTTGTTAGTTTGTAACAACAAAATGTTATAACTTACTGAATAGATTATAAACTAATCAACGTTTCGCTGTTTTAAGTAACTACACAGAGAAGCGTGGGTTAGTTTTAAAATTTTTCAAACGGTTGTTTTTATATTCCAACAAACTTAATTCTTTCACATCTTAAAAAAAAAGTAATTCCATTAAACTTGATGCTCACTTTAACATAAATATAATATAAAATAACTGTTTATCGGATAAGCACACATTCATCAAGTTTCATATCTTAATAAACTTTAAGCATTTATTATTTAAAAACTTTTATTTATTTATGTACTAACAAAAAAATTAATTTATATGTTTTATGTTGTATTTTATGTTGTTTATGTTAATTATTTTATGTTGTAGTATATTTTTTTAATAAATTCTTTAGGTTCAAAGAAATATAACAGCTAGTAGTTTGTTCATAGCTATTAGGAAATGTAAAATTATTAATAAAATATTCATTTATTACTTTGAATAAACTGAACTGATAGTTTACAAATATTAACATGATTATAGTAAAATTTTCAGATTTAAAAGTATTTTAAAACCCTTAGTTTTTAAAAAATATTATGTACAACTAATTAATTTTGCTGTAAACTTTCAAGTTTAGTATTTTTAATGTTTTCCATGATTGCAATTTTATGGCCACGTATAGAAATAAATATTAGTATTAAAACAATTTTTCAATTAACATACATCAATAAAATAATATAAAATTATTTATACTTCAAATTTTTTTTCAAATATTGATCCTTTAAATTTGTTATTAAAAAAATAAAACTTAAAAATCAACCTGTGTTGTAATTTTTAAATATTTATGATGACAAGTTGTATAAAATTACACTAAAATATTCATTTTAAGCTATATTTGCAGTTAAATGTGTTTTATTTTTTCTTTCTACGTTTAATAGTTTATATTTTACTTAATGTTTTAATATAATATCATGATTTTTATAGTAATAATAATATATAATAATAACTATAGTAATAATAACTTTAATAAATTAAAGTTCAATATAATCTTTTAGTTCTTTGATCAAAAGTTTTCTTATAAGTATATTTAAACTTAGTAATACTAGTTAACTGTATAGGAATACAAAACAGCAGTAAACAAAAAAAAAAAATGTCTCGACTTTTCTCTGTGTTATTACTTGATTCAGAGAAACATAAGTCAATTATAAATTTACTGAGTAAATTGTAATATTTATTTTTTTTTAAATCTGCTAAAATATTTTACTAATGAGTAACTACTAATCTATTTTAACCGAATAGAACAAAAAATTTGTAAGTTTTATTTCTAGATTTAACACTTGTTTCTTGTTGGAAATGACCAGTGAATGATAGCTTAATTTACTTTTTTTTAAATGTATTAACCTTTAGATGTAGCCGTTTAGATATTTATTAGACTAATAAAGTTTAGAATTACTTTCTTATGTTATTATCATACCAATGATTATCAATTATTGAGCATATGAATTTAAAACAATTATGCTTGCTTTAAACTATCATTGCAAATTAGTAAATTTTGTAAGTATTTACAAAAAACATTTGAAACTTATGTTATATATATGTAATAAAAACTCTCATATTTTCTTTTTATTGTATTTAATTAACACTAAAAAAATTGTCCAAAAATAACCACACTACATATTATTGATTTTGATTATAGAATAATAAAATTTAGATGGAGCAAGAAATATAACAAGATTATTACAACATACAATAAAACTTAATTCTTATAAGTGTTTAATTTATTACAGAAAACTTTTAAATTTATACTACAGTATAAGTTTAGTATTTGTATAAAGCAAAATAATTTTAGACCTTAAATATTTTATAAAAAGGGTCATAAAGTCTTATATTTGAAAAAATGTGGAAAAAATCTAAAAACAGGTGGCCACCTTGTTATTGTTATGAAAACTTGCTGAAATCTAAATTAAACATGTATTTATACTCAAACAAGAATTATAAAATAAAAATTTAAATTATTTACTATTGTTTATAAACAAACTTTAATATATATTTTTTATTTTATTAAAAAAAAAATAAAATAGTTCTTTATTAATCATTTGAATATTTGTAATTATGAATTCTATATGATTCTGATATTAGTGTATTTGTAACATCAATGAAATATTATGAAACAAAGCAAAAATAAATTACTTAAGTTTTAATAACAAAATAAAAAACTTAACAATTAAACTTATATTTCAAATTCTTTTAATACACATGTTTAGCAACTAATTAAAACTATTACTTTTTTCTGTTAAAATACTTTTAGTGCATTTTGAAAACCCTAACTCAAGTCAATAAATGCTTTTTAATCCTTTGAAATGAATACAAACTTTATAGTTTAGAAGAAAAAGGAGGTCTAGCTATCAAACTGGTAGTTATGCGTATTACTGTCATTTTTTAATATACAAACATTCTGACTAGCAAATGTCGTTTTACCAATTATTTTTATTATTTTATTAAGTATTATCAGCTTTTAAAAATAAAATCTATTGATAAAAGTATAGTTCGTACTTTAATTTCAGCTAGTAAGAATCATGATTTAATAAAAGATGGTAGTTGTCACAATTACTTTAGTTTGGCTACATTTTATGACAACATTTGTCAATTTTACAGCTTTTTTTTCTATACACAAATGTTTAGTTGTACTTATTTTGTAATTAACTATAGTTACCCATTTATACTTTTTATTTTAGCTGAACTATCTTTCACATCTATGGTGTATAGTCTAGTCTATTTGTATAAAGTTCGTATCTAATAGTAAAAGTAAGATGATTGACTTTTTATTAGTGACTGTAAAAATAAGCAATATTGTTATAAAGTTTACTCAATTTTACAAAAGACAATATTTTTATAAATCACAACTTAAACTTTAAAATTAAAAGTTATGGTGATAAAAAACTTCACTCTAAAGTTTTATACTAAAATACAAATCAATAGACTAACAAGTATAAAATCAAAGGTGTGGTGCCAATGATGACTATGATCCATTCCAGAAGCTCATCAAGTTCATTACAATTTGATTTCTCCTGAAACGTACGCATGGTTGATGTAACTTACACCTAAAAAGACTTTGTTTAAAAATATAAAATTTGTAGTTGTGATTATATATTAACTAGTTACTAAAATTCTACTAAATAGTAGAAAATATAAATACTATTGAATATATCTATCAAGCTTAATAAAATCGGTTAAAAATTTTAATGGTATTTGTAATTATAATTTATGACGTATAGTTTTTGAAATTCAACATTTTACATACTTCTAGTTTTTACTAAAAAAACAACAAACAATTTTTCATAAACTCTAGCTTTTTTCAGCTTATAAAAACTTTAATTTTTACTAATAAAATTAGTATGATTTGAAAACCTTAAAAGTCTTATTATAATAAGAATATCAAATGTTTACAAAAAATATTGAAAAAAATATTATTAGCCTTTTATTTTTGAATTCATGTAATTTTGTATCTTAAGAAAACATCAGTATCATTATTTTCTTTAAAATAAACTCTAAAACTACTGACTTAATTATATCTTAAAGGCTTAAAATTTAAACATTAAAATTTTGATAAAAATGAAATTCCAGTCTTTTGTTAAACTTTTCGTTTTAAAACTATTTAAGACTTAGTATAGTGTAGCTTGTAATTTTCTACTCTACAGTTTCATAATGTGTTTTTAGTTAAGTTTTACTGGTCTTATTTATAGTAATGTCTTCTAGATGAAAAAATAGTAAAGTTTTATAAAATTTTAACGTTTAATAAAAATTTTCGTTTTTAGAAATAATGAATTGACTAGCTTTCGTATTTTGATTGTTAAATTTATTTAGAATTTTTAATTATAATTTTAAAACAAAAGTATCCATAAAATCTATACCACAAACTTTTTTGGTATTGTTCCAACAATTAAAAAAGACAAGTTTAGAAAAACTTATATATTTAGGTCAGTACTCACAATCTATCATTAATGTACTTATAAACAACCAGTTTTGATAAGCAGTATATCAAAGGTTGACAAGTAAAAATTAATTGATAACAAAACACTAAAGTCAAATAATAAATTTTCTGTCAGGTTTTGTAAGATTTGGTGAATACTTATATCTTTCGCGCAGTTGTTAATTGGCATATTAAGATGTAAAATATATTTTGTAAACTACCACATGGATAACAATTGAAAAATCATGGTTAAGATCTTAAAAATTCATATTCTTCCATAACTTACATTATATATTTTTTAAAAGAAACAAACAAATTAAAAAAAAAATTTTTACAAATGTAACTATATTCATATAAATATATATATATATATATTTATTTATTTATTTAATTATATAAAAACTATAATTTAAACAGCTGTTTCACACATTGAAATGTAAAATTTCATGTGATCGTCAGTAAGTTACAGTTTATTATAATTGTGAACAGAAATTTCGATTTTAGATTTTTTTATAATAATTATGACGTAGTAATGGTACAGTTTATTGTACGATTAGTTGAATTTGAAATACGCTGTGGATGTTATTCTATGCTTTTTAGGAAAGTTTAAAAAGGTTATTTTGGAAAAATGTTTTAAGCTATTAGAAAAACTTTTTAGGCTGTTGGGAAAAATGTTATAAAATGCTATAAAATACTCGTGTTTGCTGCTTCGGTTTTATTTTGTTTTAATATTTAGTTGGTTTTAGTTTTGTTAAAAAAGTGTTTTTGATAATGGATGCATATGTTTTGTCTTTCGCTTTTCTTGTTTAGTGTTACGTTCTTATCTGATTTTTCGATTTCTATTTTTTCTAAGTTACAAAGTTTGCAGCCGAATTTAGTATTGAATTTTAATTTTGTCCTGTTTAATATTTCCCATTTAATTTTGTAGTCTGTATTGTTCTCTTTTAAGTTCCATATATAATTCGCTAGTTTTGTTGTGTGTCTTTTGTTAATATTGTTGAATGATGATTTGTGGTTTCTGTATCTTTGTTTAAAGGTATTTCCTGTCGACCCTATATACTGCTTTGTTGTTTTATTTGAAGTTACTGTTGCTTTATAAATTATATTTGACACTAGGCATTCTTATTTAAAGGACAAGGTTCTTTATGTAGTTTGTAGTAGTTCGTTTTGTAGTGTCAAATATAGATTATAAAGCAACAGTAACTATTCAACAATATTAACAAAAGACACACAACAGAACTAGCGAATTATATATGGAACTTAAAAGAGAACAATACAGACTACAAAATTAAATGGGAAATATTAAACAGTACAAAATTAAAATTCAATACTAAATTCGGCTGCAAACTTTGTAACTTAGAAAAAATAGAAATCGAAAAATCAGATAAGAACGTAACACTAAACAAGAAAAGCGAAAGACAAAACATATGCATCCATTATCAAAAATACTTTTTTAACAACATTAAAACCAACTAAATATTAAAACAAAATAAAATCGAAGCGGCAAACACGAGTATTTTATAGCATTTTATAACATTTTCCCAACAGCCTAAAAATTTTTTCTAATAGCTTAAAACATTTTTCCAAAAGAACCTTTTTAAACTTTCCTAAAAAGCATAGAATAACATCCACAGCGTATTTCAAATTCAACTAATCGTACAATAAACTGTACCATTACTGCGTCATAATTATTATAAAAAATTCTATAATCGAAATTTCTGTTCACTATTATAATAAACTGTAACTTACTGACGATCACATGAAATTTTACATTTCAATGTGTGAAACAGCTGTTTAAATTATAGTTTTTATATAATTAAATAAACATTAAGCTCCAATTTGATTTGTCGAGCACTATCGATCAGAACTTTGTATAAAACCTTTAATATATATATATATATATATACGTTAGTTAGCTGTTTCGTTTGTATTGCACGTTGATTTTTACAAACTTTCAATATGAGTCCATTTATACTCACCTTATACATGTTAATAAAAATCATAACTGTCTTTATTTATAACATATAACCAAAACTATTTATTTTGGAACATTATTTAATTGTAAGAAAATATTCTTAATTTTAAAGCAAGTTCATAAATCTTGTCCAGCTGTTTTTTTCAATCCTAAATTTGAGATAGAATCAGAAATATTTTTTTATAAAATAATATAATACAACCTATATCTTGTATTAATAACGTATAACAACTCGGTTAATAGAAAAACATCGAACTTTGGTTTTAAATTTTATTATAAAAATAAATCATATAAAGGTGTTTTAAGTTATACTAACAATTTTATAAACTTTTTGCCATTTAAAAATAAAATCTATAAAAAGATGCATAGGAAATACCAAAAACTATAGTTCAAGATTATATATGATGTCTATTAAAAAAAGTTGTAATAAATTTCTTAAGGATCAATTAATATTTTTATTTTATTTGTATACTTTGTAAAACTTTTATTCCAAATCATTAATTATTTTTAAAGAAAAAAAAAATCTTAAGAGAGTGGGTTGACAAGCGTAAATTTTATGATGACTAAAATATGAAGCATTTCATTTAAGCTGATATTTTCTTTTCAAAACTGTGTTGATTTATTTCAAGTATATCATTTGTTATACGAGCTTAATTACGTTAAACCATTGTTACTTTTCAGCTCAAAATTAAATAATTGTATCAACTATAAGGTCTAATGAAACTATTTAGAGACCCATCAATAGTTACAAGTAGATATAGTGTTTACCATTTTTACTTTGGTGTGGTATAGTTTTTTCTAAATAAATATTCTATTCGAAAATTTTAAGTATTCAAACTTATTTCTAGTTCAAAAATACTAATAATTTAGAAATTTAAAAGGTGCTTCCAGGTTTATTTTACGATAAATTCAAGGTCACACAACTCTAAACACCGTAAGTAAACAACTGTTATTGTCTTAGTGTTAAGTACGTGAAAAAGAAAGCTCGAAACAAATTTTCATACAGTATTACATAACTAAACACAATATCTGTTTACGTTTCAAAAATCGATATCTTAAAATATCTTTAAAGTTTTTAAAAGAATCATAAAGAATAATTTTTTCATATAAATATAATGCCTTCCTGCTGTATCATTTTTAATTATTTCTAATAAACAGTAAATGATTTCATAGAAACACGCTAAAAAAAAGCAGAATGCAATTTATTATTCTGATATTTTTGTAGATCTTCAAGTAATTTAAATTAAAAAAAAACATTAATAATGTTCTGTTCTGAAATTAACAAAAACTATCTACCTCTAATTAAGCATAACTTTCGAGTTACTTAAGGCTAAAAACTTTTTTTTTTGAAATGATGAACCCTAGCTACTTGAAAATATCTTCAAACTTTATTTAGTTTAATACTTCGATAATTTTTATTTCTGATCACAAACTTTTGCTGAATCTCTCCTTTTGAAGTCAATTCTGTTCTAAAGCATAAATATCATTATTTGCAAATGTAATTTGCAAAATTAGTTAATTTATAGCCAAAAATGTTCTAATTAAAAAAACAGTTTTACCTTATCAAATTTATATTGTTTGTTAGCTAAAGTTATGTAGAAATCTCAATACTAGATTTTTTAAACATTGTATCTTAATGTTATTTAACTAATATGTTAGGTTTTTTGTCGATAAATAAAAAATATTGAAAAATAAAATAATATATATTAAGCATCGAAAACAAACAGTATCTATCTTAATTGCTCCCAAAAATACACACTATTAATTTTATTTAAATTGCTTTATCCAGTTTTCTGAAGAAAATTTTATAGGCTAAAAATTACCATTTTTTAGAAAATTAAATTGGAAAAAATAACTTGTCTATATTTCTAAGTCACTGCTAAGAGTATATTTTATCCTCTGTTACATTTTTTACTAATAATGTTATAATTCTGATATTTAACTTCAAAATACACTTTAAAAATAGCCAAAACTTTACTAAAAATTATAATCAAGAGAGAAAGATATAATGATATTTATACTTGAAGTATTAAAAATCTAAATATATGTTATTAAAAATGTATTTGTAATTCAAGTAAATTACCTAATTTGTTAGCAAACTAGTTTATGTACTGAAAAAGGATAATCTATGTAATAAAATGAAGTAAGCTAAAAACACAATTCGAAAAATTTTCTAATAACAAAATTACTCGCTGCAAAAAGTTCGTTCTTAATTTCTGCACAGTGATCTTTAATTACTCATAAAACTAGTCGATAGTAACGCTATAAAAGAAACATAAACGATATTATTAAAGTTTAAAAAACTTTAATGAACAAAGATGCTGTTTTAGTAGCAATAATTATTCAATACACTATATTCAATCTTACCAAGTTACATAAAACAGTGATAAGAAAATTTATTGGCATTAAATACATAAAACCAAAAATGTTTTTATGTGCAAATAAAAGTAAAAATTTATTAATTGATTTCAATTAATCTTAAACTAACTTTATTTCTTTCTTATATATATATAACTATTTAAATAAAAATTAGAAAGTTTGAAACACAAACCATGTTTACTGAAAAAGTTAAAACACAAAACAAAAAGAAGATATTGATTGTTAAGTATAAAACGCAGATTCAGAAACCTAACAATAAAAAACTTCAACTCTTATTTGAAAAAAATAACTGTATACTAATTACTGTTAACGTCCTCAACTTCATCTTTCATAGTCTACACCTCTTTTTTCTAATAAAACACAAATAAACTAATTATAAATATAATACTTTTTATCTATACACTCAATTATATTTATATGTTGAGTACTAAAAATATTATCTAAACAGTTGTAAATAATAAAAAAGCTTAGCACTAATCTTATGTTCATAGTATTATTAACAAATTAATAAATTTTCTCAGCTTGAATTGGTTTTGAAAAGTTATCAAAAATTTTGTATAATAAATAATTAATTTACTTGTTTGTAACTATTATAATTGTTTTATCTAAGTATTATATAAGTTGGCTTTTTTTTTTGCAAAGAGGGCGATTACAAAAATATTTTTAAGAAAATCTTTAACATAAAGTTTCCCGTTAAAATTTTTGAACAAAATCTTAAATTTATACTGATTTAAGCTGTGTGAACAAATAATGCTTAAGTTAATCAATTTTCAATATGCTTTAAAAAATGGACATAAAAATATTAACATTTCTTGTATGATATAAACTGTAAGTACCATGGTTGTTTTTAAAGTGCTACTCATCAGATTTGAATTAATTTTAATTAATTTTTCTAAAATTGTTTTCTCTTTATAAAATTAAGTTATTACACAAATTAATACTTAAAACATAGTGTTCAATCAAATACAGTAGAATGATATAAAATATTCAAGCTGTTTTATAGAACTACTGATAGAACTGCTAACATCTCTTGACATGAACTTTTTAAAACAAGTACTTACAAAAATTAGTATTAAAAATAGTCTGACAGACCTAAGTTTTTCAGATTCAAATAAAAGTGTTATATTTTAGTAAACAATTTAAAAAAATCAATAAAAATAATGCTAATTTTGACAAAAAAAAAAGAAAGTATGTAACTTGTTTTAAGTAGTTAAGTCTAACATAAAAATAAGTATTAAAATTAGTGCATGAAATATGTATAAAAATTTTTAAAAACACAAAATATCTTATCAAAATGACTTTGTAAATATTTTCTTGAACTCAGTTTAAAAAATCTGTAAAAAATACTCATATCAATAATAAAATTGTACTTTATCTCTAACTTGTGTACAAAAATAGTAAGTTTTTAAGAGACAAATACACAGTAGTAACATGATACACAAATAAAAAATATAAACTACTTTTTTATTTGTAACTTTAAAATATGTTGATATTAAGAAGAAAGAGTTATGTAACTTGTATTTAAGGTTAAATGTATTTCAAAAATAAACGATAGTAAAACTAACCTTTTTGCATCGTTCTGTACGTTTCGAATGGATTAGCTAGTCGTACTGTGTGGCGCCACAAGAGAAGATACATCCTGCAAAAGAATTGTAATGATTGTTTTTAAAACAAATTGATTAAATTTAATTATTTTTTAGTAAAATTTTCAAGTAATTTACTTTCATGTTTCTTTTTTATTAATTTATTTAATTTGTAGGATGTGGTTTAATTTATAGTTTGATTATACTAGCAGTGACTATCCTATCATAATAATGGTAATAGATCAAAAATGCACGAAGATTAATTTGCACAGGGGATAAAATTTCACGAAGACAATTTTGCACCAAGGGTCAATTTTGAACGAGAGTGAAAAAAAAACAGTAATAAAATAACATATAAATTAAACAAAAATTAAGTTAATAAAAAAAACTAAAAGGAAAAAAGTTACTGACAGAGGGTAAATCTTAAAGTTAGACTTTTAGATTTAGTTTACCCCATTTGACAATCGATTAACATTTTGTTGCTTTATTTTCATCATTTATTTTTGTTGTATATATTATATGTGTATATTAGATTCTTGTTTGTTCAAGAAGAAAATTCAGTATTGAATTTTTATTGTTTCTTTGAATTTTTGGCATTCAGTTGTGTTCTAAATGACTTGAAAAAAGTGATTTAGAACCTCACTGTTTTTTATTGGTAAGAAGCTAGAAGTTCTTGTTACAATGAAAAAAAAGATGCAATTGTTTTTGCTTTTGTTTAAACTCAGATCATTGAAAATGATGATGATTAAGCTGCTTTAAGGTGTTGAAAAGAGATTTTACAATGAAATAACAAATTTAAAGTTTCACTGTATAACAAATTGTGAACTAAAAAAAGTAATAAATATATTAAACAAAAATTTAAAAAAGAGTACAACTTTATCATAATAACTAGTGTTAAAACAGGATTTTTATCGAAGTTATATATTTTAAGCACATCACCAAAACTACCTACATCAACAAACACTTAATGTCTTTAAAAAAAACTACTATTGAAAAATAAAAAAGCATTTGACTTTATCATATGCTTCTTTCAAGCTGTATTAAAATGCAAAATAGAATTATAAGATAAAATATAAGAGAATGGATGCTGACAACAACAAATAAAAAGAATTTAAGTATTTAAACCCTTTTTCAAATCATTCAGTTTGGACCGAGATAGGTGCTTAAGTCATCGAAAAAGGTCTTTTAAACAAAATAACTATTATGAAAACTATTTGACAAAAAATATCATGTACCTTTGATTTTGAATTCAAGACCATTTTTAATGCAAACAACAAATAATTTTAAAAACTAATAAACACAACTAAATTGCATTACAAAATTTCTTAGCAATAACATATGTAATTAAATCACGTTCTTGTGTAGCTAAAGTAGTAAAATGTTAATACTGCTGATAGACAGTCAAATAGAAAATTATGCAAAACTTCTTCTCTTGTGAACAAAAACTAAATAATTGCATACATTCCAAAAACTTTATAAAGAAACTGCACAGTAATATAATTTTAGTATATAAAATAATTACACTTAACAAAACCCTATATAAAATTGGGAAGCTCTTAGTTCCAAATCGCGCACAATAATCATCCGCACAACTCAAACCTGATCAAACCAAATAACTGCTAACCAATCAAGGCTAAGGGGAATCAGTGGTAGTAAAATATAAATAAATAAATAAATATAAATTCATAGAAATTATATATAAAAATGGAAAAAAAAAGGGAAATATGCACATTTTGTAACTGTTAATATATATAAATTTAAGTTTATTATGCAATTTTGAGAGACTTATAATTACAATATAGAGAGGAAAACTACTGAAAAAACAGAAGTTAATTAGTTACCAAATAGTCATACAATTTAACAATGAATTTTAATTTATCATCATTAGGGCGAAAACAGATAATGCAATTTTTTACATGTTGATATTGTTTTTAACACTCTAATCTAGCTAACAATTGCTTTTTACTTCTTTTAAAAACTCAAACTAATTGTTGAGATAGTAGAATACACTTAGTTTTGTTTCAAGACATAATTCAACAAAATAATAAAATATTTAATCATTCTCAAAAAATTAATCAATACAATCATTCTCTAGATATTTTACTTTAATTATAACTTAACAGTTAAATCAACTCCAATAGTACAAGTTCTAAAATTTTTGAGTAATTATTTTTTCATTTGGTCATAAAACTATTATTTTTAAATTATTTAAGTATAAGTTTTGCTTTTAATACATGTACTATCTCCTAAAAATGAGATGCTTATAAAATTATAATTATAAACTTATATTAATTCTTAAACATCAGAGAAAAATTTTCCTACACTTTCTTCTGTGTCTTAAAGTTTTAAAACTATTGGTACACCTCACAAGTTGATTAATTTATTTTTAAACTCTAAATACCTTCTAGTAAAAGACATGAGCTCTCATTCAACGGTCAATATTATAAAAAAAAGGTGGACCCTTTCCCTAGGCCTTAAGTGTTTGTTTTTTCTTTTGTTTTTAAATTTTACATCTGCCTTTGAAGTTTGTTTTAGATAGGGGAAACCTAATGAGTTGTTTGTTATCTTAAAATGCTTAATCACTATGAATTATGTTTCCAATTAAATCTCATTAATAATTTTTATAAATTTTAATAATTATTTTGTAGTAAAACATTATTATTAGCAACCTTTAGCTTTGTTTTACTTTAACAATTAAAAAAAAAATTAACTTTTAAAATCAAGAAAATAGATATTGGATAAAACATTTTATCTAAAAAATATTTAGTTTAAAACTAATTATTGCACTTTATATAAAAGGTATTACACCTTCTTGTATTTTTGTATGTTTTGTGTATTGTATGCTTATATTATTCCTTGAGTTTAAAATATATTTTTTATTGCTTTCTGTTTTTTTAAGCTTCCAAGTATATCACATTAACAGTTTGGGAACCAAACAATCTTAAGAGAACCAAAAGCCTTACTTTTATACTGCTTTACTAATGATCACTGTTTTCTTAATTGTTTAAATAACATTTTTAGTTGCTTATAACATATTCGGATCAATTAAAAAATGACTATAAAATAAGTTAAAATAATGAACCTAGATATATACTTATGCCAAAAAAAAGTTCAAATAATTTTCACATTAAAAAAAAATCAACTAAGGATAAAAACTAGGGGTAAAAGTGAAAGTAAAAAATTAAAAATAAACAAAATGATAAAGATACTAATTATTATATACATAAAAAAAAATTTCATACTTTTTAAAGAAAAAATACTGACAAAGAGTTAAGGCTAACAGTGAAAGTAAATTAAAAAAAAAATAAAAAAACGAGGCGAAAACTTTGAACAAGTAAAAAATATGAACCCAGAAGATTAGGAGCAAGTTAAAAAATAATGTAAGTTTTAACTAAGTAAAATTAATGACCATGGTCTTTTATTTAATTTTTTACTTAAAAATTCTATATTTTAAAAAAAGTTAAAGGGTCTAATTTACCTTAAAAACCTTGAAGCTCCTGGAAAAATTTTTATGTTGATCTTGCTGTATTTTAACCTAAAAATAAAGCATCTATATCATACTGGGTCTTAGCTTTGAATGTACATTATTTAAAATTGTTGATACTGTAGATCACTAATTTTCTTTCTATACTCCAAAAATCATAATTTTGTTAAATGATTTTTAATAGTTAAATAGCATCAAAAAATAACTAAACATAAACGCAACTGACTTGTGTAGGTTAGTAAAATATATCAATTTTAAGACATGTAGGACAGTCTCTACTGCTGCTGTTCCCGATGAAGAAAAACATTTAATGATGATGCTAGACAAAGTATAAGCAAACAAAGCATTTAGATAGCTAGGTGTATTCAATCCATTTGTTGCTTTATAATACCTGTATAATTTGTTTGAAGTTCTTATTTTTCTAATCGTAATACACTGTAAATCAATATTTTATATGTCTAAATATCACAATGATATATATTTGCCTTTTAAGAAGAAACAGTTTTCAAACCTGTGATGAATAACTAAATCAGGGTTGCAAAAGAATTTTTAAAGTTTTTCAAGGTTTTCAAAATATCTTTTAGGACTTTAAGCAACAACTTTTGTCGTCCACTTTTAATATGAAACTAATTTTCAGGTAAAAAAGTATCTAAAATTGTTTAACAGCACTAAATTTAAAGTTGATTTAAATTTGTTTTATAGTATAGAACTAATGTAAATTTTTTTCTGTATGACATTTTTACATATTTTACCAAAATTTTATTACTTTACATGTACAAGTGTTAAAAATTTCAGAACTTTTATAGTTTTTTAGTGAGTTTTGTTAAAATATTCAAGTTTTTGTTTTTAATTTCTCAATTTCCAGGCTTTTCCAGGATTTTATTTACATGAATTGTCGAATTTATGTTTTTTTGGCAACACTGGTATATGACCTCAAGGCCTGCACTTGCTATTTCAAGCACTTAATCATACTTTTAAAGCTTTAACAAAATGATTATTATTCAAGGTAAAATTAAACATGAGTTCTATTTGGGTAAAGAGTTTTTACAGACATAACAAGTGTATTATAAAACACCTTAAAATTTAAGTTCTAAATTAATTAATTCATGGATTTTTAAATTTACAGACTATAAGTTTAAGGTTTTTCTTATCTCTACGACTGTTTTTCTTATGAAAATAAAGTTTTCTATTCTTACTATCAAGTATCATATATTTATGTTAAAAAGTGTGTATTGAGAAAATTTATGATACAGGAAAGTTAAATTGTTTTTAAACCATAAAAATTTTATCAATTAATTTTAAACAGACTTAAATAAAAACAAACAAATAAACTGTCTTGATAAATTTTATGCTGTATTTTGTCATTTTGAGTTTTTTAAAATCATTTTGAATTTTTCAAATTTTAAAAGTTAATAAGACCAAGTTTTTCAACAAAGTTGGTTAAAAAAACAAAACATTTTAATCAAGTCTCATTTAGAATCTAGAAAAAGACTGTCCTGAGATTTTTTATATATTTTAAAACTATTCCAAGTTTCTTTATTTCTAAATCATGAATAAGCCTGAGGTAGAAAAAAATATTCAAATATTTTGAATTATCCTGAGCTATCCTGATATTTTTACAAATTTTAAAATATCCCAAGTGTGTGGCAACCCAGACTTCTTTAAATATTGATAACTTTAAATACTGTCGGTGATTATCAAATTATTTTGGTTATGAGCAAGTTTTGCCTAGGTTTATTGAACAACTAATAAAAATATGTTGCTTTTGCTTAACTGTACATATTTAAAATACTATAGATACTTATCAACAAAATCATGACTTACTCATTAATTACAAAACTTTAACTTTTATAAAACGAAAATAGTTAAATGTTTGGATGTATAAAGTAAACATGTTTTGTTTTATGTCTTTATACAATAGTACTCAGTATTACTAGTTTTTCTATACATTTTTAACCACTAGTTAAGATCTGATAAAATTTATCAGGTAAAGGAAAATAATTTAAATACAATTATCAAAATTTTTTCACAGAAGTCTAGATTATGGTTTCTTAAATGTTTCTCAAAAGGTCCCTTTGAAGAAATTAAAAAGCTCAGGCCCCTCAAACAAGATTTCTCAAAAAAAATTACCATTAAAACAGCCTATGACATTTTTTATTTGTTTTTTTATCATTATCAATTTTAAAATATCCAGTAAAAATTTCAAATAATGGCCTTATGGCTCACACTTTTAGAGCTTATTGCCCTCCTATTTTCTTGAAATTCTTTCATAGGATCTAGTATAAATTTCAAAACTGCCATTGAAAATAACTAAGACCTTTTTTATTTGCTCTTCATCATATTATTACTCTATAATATTTAGCATAACTTTCAATTTATGACCTCAAGGCCTACCCTTTTTTGTTTATGGCCTTCAAGGTGTCAATTGGCCCAGTTTGGGAAACCCTGGTGTAGATAAGTATTTTTATTTGTATATATTGTTTTTATATTATAAATACCATAAATAAACAAACTAAGTTCAAAATCTTTGGTTCAAAATTTTTTCTAATAACCTTGCAGATTAATTCAAAATATTAAAGTTTTTTAAAATGACATTGCTAACAATAAGACAGAAATTTACTCAAACTTTGAAACCCATTCCATAAATTAAAGTTTAACTTTACCATAATGCATAAAAGGTTAAGAAAAAGCTATTGAATGATCTTTGATCTCCTAAGCTTTTCAAAAACCCTAAAATAATTCCAAACTAGCCTGAGTATGGGTCAATCTATATTAATGCTATCAAATCTGATCATAATCTGACAACCTAAATAACATTAGCATCAAAAGCTCACCGAGTAATTGAATTTTTAATAATATTTAAATTTTATTTAAAAAAATATTAGATTTTTTTTATATAAATAGTTTTGGTAAAATATTTTAAATCCTTAAGTTTTGTTATTTAAAGATCTTCTTATAAAGAAAAGTTTTAAGAAGCGAGAGATATTAATATATTTAAGATTTACTAAATAAACATCTATAATCAGAATGCAACTTGTTTTAGCAAAGAAAAAAAAATCATTACTTTATTCCCTACCTTGGCAGATTTTATTTAAAAAATAGTAACTTGTGTTTATAAAACAAAAACAAAATATTAATCTGAAAATATCATAACAACAATAGAAACTATAGTTAAGAAGAAATAGAATATTTCTTACATTACAATGTGGCTTATGTGGCAGTTATAAAAACAAAACTTTGCAACAAACATTTTAAAACAGTTTACTCAGCAGGCTATAGCATCGTTGCCACAGATCAAGATGTTAAAAATTTCCTGACTTTTTACCAATACTTTCTAGACTTTTCAAAATCAAACTCTTAATTTTAATTTATTCTAAAATACATAATGTAACACTAGAAACTATATAAAGCATTCAATCTAATTTTAATACAGGTTAAAACAACAGTTTTTTTTTGCTGAATTCAATCATCAAACTTCCATTAAATCACTTGAACCATCTGTGTATGATTGATGTATTTGCAATAAACAGCTCTATCAGCAAAATACTTCTATTTTTTAACTTATAAACACAGCTTGTCCATCATTATTCCAGAAAGATGTTTTAAAAATGAGGTACAAGGCAAAAATTTATTATGTATGGTAAATTTGTTCGGGCCATCTAACATGACTTTGCTATTGCACTGCCAAGAAACATTTTTTTCTTCAGCAACGCCAGTTTGGTAAACGAACTGGCTGAGTAATTGTGCTTGACAATGTGTAATGCCCATAAAATTTCAGCAGTTGTAGTTTGTGACTTACAAACCAAACCTACTGATGGGCTTACACCACTGTTCTCACAACTTGCTACTCTGCCACTGCTTTCAAAACTTACTTCACTGAAGCTTGATCCAGCATTATAGAAAGATTATTGGATTCGGTGAACTCCTGGCCTATTATTTTTATGTCATTCAAATGTACAGTGAGTGCTTTTCTTCTCATATTTGACAGTGACAGAGTACATGAACACCACTTGCATTTAAACTTTTGTGTATATATCAGTTTCACTATGGAAGTGTTTTTACTACAGATCATCAATACTAAAAAGCTTAAAAAATCTGCTTGTTGAAGTAGGTTACTTATACAATATGTTTATATAAAACTTTTGCAGTTTTGTAAAGGATATTTTACTACTTTATCCCAGATGAAGGCATCAAAAATTAAATAATTTTGTAAATTTCTAGAAAAATTTTGGATTACTTATCTGACTTTAAAGGTTTTTAATTAACTTTTACCATATGAAGTCTTTTAAAAATAAGGAAATTTGTAAATTTTAACTGACAAATCTGTCTTTTATTTTAAAGTTTTATCAAACTTCCTAACTTTTTCTGACTTTTTTTCAAAACCCCTCATTTTTTCCTGACTTTTGTCATTTTTTTTTAATTTTTCATGACTTTTTCTGACTTTTCCTGTCAATAAGGCAACCCTGCTATAGCTATACATTTAACTCCTATGTCTATTTTCTAATTAAGTTTCATATGGCTCAGTTTTTTACCATTGATGTAACGATCAAGTGCAAATTCTTAATTGCTTTAACTTTACAAGGTCTATATATAAAGGTCACTTTACATACTGTTTTTACTTTAGCTAACAAAAAACTATCTGAAGTAATGCAATTTTGGAAAGTTTTGTGATATTGATAACATAATCAGGGTTACCAAAGTTTTTTGAGAAATTTATTTAATGTTTTCTGAATTTCTTCCAGGCACTTAAAAGTACAAGTTTTGAGGTTTTGTTTTAAATATAAAATTAAATTAAGATAAAAATTTGTCTAAACTAGTAAAAGAACATTGAAGAAAAAATTTTAACAAGGGTGGCCACTGATTTTTGATAACTTTCTTACAGGTTTACTGAATATATTCTAGATTAAAATGTATGTATTTTGGTATACTTTTAGTTTAAAATTAAGTTCAAGGTGGAAAACAGCATTAAAACGTATAACAAAATATATGGATACTGTAATGCTACTATAAATATGTATTTTAAAAAAATATAATGATAATAAATTTTGACAAAAAAAAATTAGATTTAAAAAACTAATTCTTTGTTTCAAATTGAAATAATTTTTCTTACCATGTAAAAATTGTTTAAATTCCAAGTGTTTCATTATTTTTTGTTCCAAATACTTTTAAGTATTTATTTTTTTTCTTTTTTTTTATTTTTCATAAGTTTACTCCAGGTTTTTGGCCACCTTATTTTAAATTACTAAAATTAAAAAAATTAAAAAAAAAAAACAAAAATTTATAGTATGAAATTTTTTGTGTTAATTCAAATTTTTATAATTCTTGATTTAAATTTTTTAAACTCCAGGTTATTTAGTGATTTTGGTTCAAAACTTAAGGTTTTTTATTTTAATTTTTCAAATTCCAGGCTTTTCTAGGATTATTGGTCTAAATTGTTAAATTCTAAGTTTTTACAGGTATGTAGAGAATTTAAAGTTTTTTTGAAACCCTGCATAGAATTCTTCGAATCAAAAACTTTAAAACAATTATCTCAACTTTAAATAGTAGGTAAGATTTAAATTATACAATACTATTTATGATATTTTATCCTTATTTGACCCTTAAAACCAAACTTTGTAAGTTATCATTTAGGTACTTTTTCCAGATCAAAAATTAAACATTTCAACACAAGTACAACAGAGAGTAATACATTAAAAATTTTAGCCTTTCTATTCAAAATTGAAAGTTAATATTTATTAAAAAATTTAATTGTTTGCCTTATGACTAAATTAAAGAAAAATAATTAAATAAAAAACTTTATATGCGAAAAAATCGGCTAAAGCAGAAAAATTGAAATTATAACCAAAAATTAAAAAGGAAGAAAAAAAAACAGTATGGTCATATGTTAACTTACTTAAGTTGTTTATTATAATCAACTAAAATAAAAGTATATCATGATACATGTATTTCTATTCTCCCGGTAACCTATTTTTACAACCTTTGAAAGATAAATAAAACGTCTACAAAATTTGAAAATTATGTTTTTTTGAATGCATGAGAATAAGAATTAAAAAAAATACTTTTTCAGCTTTTTTATCGAATGAACTATTATAACAATTAAGTGTTCAAAAACCATGTTTTATTGACTTAATATTTACATTTAAAAAAAGACGTTTGTCTTCTACAGTATGTTCTGAAGTTTGTTGTGTGCAAAAACTATTAAAAATTCTTTGCGCAAGCATACTGTTTAATGATGACTATTGCCTGTTAGTGGGGGAGAGCAGCAAGATCTGCCGACTATGCAATGCAGATCGTGGACTGTGGACGGACCGGATTTTTTTAAGGAAAGCAAATAGCGCAAACACGGCTTCTACGAAAAAACAGAAAATTGTATTTTTTAAAGACCGTCGGTTTGGCTGCGATTGACCTTGTTTCCGGCATCTTACTACAACCAACGAGTGAGCTGGTTTGCTTGTTTTCATGCAAAACCGAGCATCCAGGCTGTAAGTAAGCTTTACTCCGTCCCGAATATTTACTCAGCACTAACTAAAAGCTCTAGTTCTTCACATAATCAGATTATTTTCTTATCTGAAGCTTGCTTTAGCCTCCTTTCAGGCTTAACTCACGTCTTATCTGAACGACTATTGTCAAAATTAGGCTTGTAGCGAATTTGAGGCTACCCTTTTATATTTTCGGCGTTTTGCGATTTACGATCACCCGCTTCGACTTCTACTTCTGACTATGCCGATGACAAAGCTTTTACCATCTAATTTGTTTTTTCTTAATCAGAACTTCAAGTAAAGTTACCATGGAAACGCCCGGCTTTCGTCAAACTCCCTTAAGCCCTTTTTCTAAGGATACAAATGGTCTTCCATGTCCTACATAATCTTCAACATGATCCAAGTTTCACCCAACTAACTTTAACCTTCAAGTTTCGCTGTAAACAGATTTTATTTTTGATTTAAAGCTCCTGATGCCCTAATTGCTTTTCAAAAAATATTGTTTAGATGTTAGTTTAGAACTTTATTTTTGGCTGTGCAATTTATTCTAGTAGTCTTTTATAAGACATTTAAAGTAATTAAGCTTTGTACTATATAGTTATCAAAACTTATATATTTTCAATAAATTAATTAAAACTAGTAATTAAGTTGTTTGTCTTTAAACACAATGTTGTAGTGCATAAAACACTGTAAAAATGCCTAAAAAATGATTTAATATTTACAGACGTGTTTCTTTTTGTATTAACAGGATTATAACATATAAAGTTATCATTTAGAATACTATTAACTTTTTACTGAACAGTATTTTCAATACTACCTTTAAACTCAAATGTTGTTATACAAATTTATTTGTTCGATTACCTTTTAGTACTTTTTAATCAGCTTAGAGATCCTAAATATGGCGAAATTAGTGTAGTTATTAAATATAAGTTGAAAATTACAAAACTTAATAAAGCATTTTGGTTTGAAAAATCTTTAAGACATGTTGAAAAGAATCATTTTGAAATATATCTATGAAAAGCTGTAACAACTTAGACATTATCAAAAACAATAGTAGTTCGAAACTAATTTATTTTAAAAACAATTAAAATAATATTAATAGTAAACAATATTGATAATTTTTTATTAAATTGAAACTATACTTTTTCATTAAAGTTTCAATGGTTTTTTAATTGTAAGGAAACTCAAAAATAAAAGTATATTGTAATAACAATTTGTATTTTTATGATTAAGCCACTTATAAAAGACCTATTACTATTTAGATTGTGTGAAACTTGTTAAATACTTATATTATAATATAAATTCAAAACATATTTAGTCCTATATTTTTGATAAATACTTTAAAAACGAAGTTTGTTTGTATAAAATAGATTTTATAAACAGTGATAAAAAAATTCCTTATCACTACACTTCAAAAGGTAAGGGAATACAAACTATTTAAATGACCACAACCAATATAAATTAAAAGATAGTTTTATACTTTTGCAAGACATTTCGTTTAACATAAAATCACAGTACTTTTAGAACTTGAAAATAAATTTACTTACATTTTTTTATAAGGTTTTACTTACTTAGAATTTAGAAACATTATTTTAAAACAATTAATTGTAATATAGTGAATAAAATTACTTAAAAAATAGTTTTTACTTTTCTACTCTTTAATAAAATTTGTAAAGTTTTTACGCTAAAGAGTTTCTTTATGTATATTTTAACTTATTTACTGTAGAGTTGTTTTCATTGCTTTAAACCTAGTTTTAAGACTAAATAAAATACTTTTTATGTCATTTCTTTTGTTTTGAATGTTTTCATTTCATATTTGAGTGGTAAAAACAAATTAACAGCTAGTGTTGCTACAAAAATACCCATACTATCCAAATGAACTATAATAAAAAAAGTTAGTAAACAAGGTCAATAATATTAGAAAACCGAATTGAAGTGAGTTATAAAAGTTTAATTCTGATGCTTTAACTTTTTTTGTTGATAAATAGGCGTTTGCTTAATTCTAAATGTACAAAAAAATCTTTCTAAAAAAAGACTATCTAGAGTTTCTATAATACAAAATACTACCGATTTCAAAATTTACAGTACTAGTTTTTAATCTAACTTTTATCAGACAATTTTCTTATTGAAGAATAACACTAATCTTTTTGTTTTAGTGTTATTGTACTAAAACTTCCCTGATAAATGATGCAAATGATTTCTTGATCTGACCTCTTACACTTATTGTTAAGCTAAAGACGTCCTTAGTTACTTTTAGGTCCACCGGATATTAAATCAAGATATTTTTTTTAATTGGTTTGGATTTAAGAGGTGCATGTTACAATAATTTATGAGGCTTTAAGTAAGTTTCAGTTCCTTCCTATTTCTAGGAGATGGTTAATGTTATTTTTTGACTCTAGACACGTGTTCTTTTTAAAAAAGATCTTTACCTATTTTTAGTGTTGTTTGGTTAATATTCATTAAATAATGGTTAATATTCATTAAAACTATTATCTTATCTATATCTATATATTTAAGCGCTTTTTCTCATTGATGTATTTGTTAGTTTAGATATGTTTGACTTAGCTACATTTTTTTTTGGACTCAAATTATCATTTACTATATTTTTTTATTCTTTATTATGTTACTTTACCAAAAAGTAATGATCAAACACCTTCAATTGTATTTATAACGTAACTATATACTCTTTGCAAGCTTAGACTAGAGACTTATTTTCTTTTAATTAGTTAATTATATCTCGATTGTCTACATGTTTCATGCAGTCTTTGAAGTATTTTTCTGTCGTAATAAGCAGTATAAAACATGTTTTTTAACTAACTAGGTTAATTTTGCTATTTTTGCTTGTAGTGTTTTGAGTTTGTTTATAGATTATATTAGCTCAGCACTTATGGTTTACTAATAAAGCTTTATGTTGAGCATCTTTTTAATATCTATTCATTCTTTCAAAATTATACTATTAACTAAACTTAAAACATTGGATAACTGTTTTAACTCAGGTTTTAAATCGACCGAATTCTTATTTTGCTTCTCTTCACTCAATATGTTATTCTCTATTTTCACAAGTTGTAAGGTATACTTTAAGACATATTTATTGTATTTTGAGTGTACTGACTGTTGCACAATTCGGTTGATTGTTCATTTTTGCGAGAAAAAGGACGCCATTATAAAGAGTTGAAGAATGGTTACATTGGGTAAAAGTGTTTTAATGGGTATTTTGAGATACCTAATATTATATAATTTTTACTGCGCTGCTGAGTAATATAAAAGTTGTAAAAAACTACTTATCGATTATTATAGATAAAACGTTAATTGTTTCAAGCTCTGTAACAAACTGTATATAAAACCAAAGTTATCTTAAAGTAAGTATAGTGAATAACTTGCTAAATTTTAGATATTGATAAGAATAACTAGATTAATGTAAATAAAGTATTGTAGATAAATCTTAACGTATATTTTGAAATTGACAAAAGTTAAAACTACTTTATATTTATCAAACATTTAAAACAACACTAACGCTTTCAACAACGATTGGATATTCCATTTGGGAAGTTAAGCTGGAAGAAAAATTAGATTTAGTAAGTTTATTAGCTACCTGGCAAGAACCCTAGCTAGCTGTGCCTCGTTCAGTAGGAAAAACCCTTTCATTAAGAAAACCCAAGCTTACATGCAGAAATTAGTAGACAGAATTGGCTGAAATGTGCAATAATTTAACTTATGAAAAAATTTCCCAAGGCGGAAATGTGCCATATGTTTTGAAAGAACGGCAAAAATGACAAACTTAAAAGATAGTTTTCACTTTACAAGTTATCTGACATAATTTTCTCTTTACAATTTTCACTTTACATAAAAGGAAAGTTATCGGACATGTTTTTACACCTGTATCTAACTAAATTTTACGAAAATTAGTGAGTTTTTGGCTTAATTAATAATTAATTTTAAATTCCAGGAAAAAAACATCATGTGCTTGTCTAGTAAACTTTCAAAATCTCATTAATCAGTTTTTAATAAAACAATTTTATATTTAGTTTTATAGACAAACCAATCCTTTATTTACGACATATTAAAAAATTTAACTGATTGACCTAACTTTGGAAATAATACTTAATAGTATTTGTATTAGTTTTATGGTTAATGTAATAAAAAAGGTATAACAATCTTATGCGATATTAATTTCATAAGACAATAGGTTGCAATGAAAAACAGGGAAGCAATTTTACAATGCTATTTATTTAACGAAAGTAATTCAGTATTTTGATAAAAGTTTGATCAAAGTTCATAAATTTTTAAATTTTTGCAATCCTAGTTTGTAATGAGACTTTTTGTTTTATAACAATTCAAAATAAACACATATCATCCTTACAGTGTATTCTTGCTTATTTGCCTCTTGCAACGTCTGCCAGTTTTTGTCGAAAAGTAGAAAGTTCGATTGATAATTATGTAATTTTTGTCTTGTTTTAATAACTTTTCTTCAATTTTTATATTTCAATAAATAAGAAGTGCATTCGTTAAACTCTTTTTTACATCCTTATAAGTTCCGCACAATATATTTTTGTAAAAATTTCCATGAATAAAAAAATCACTTTCTAACATTTAAGGTCCTATAGATTTCAATTCTTGACATTTGTACTGTTTTGTAACTTTATATAGCGCTTTTTTAAATCAGATGAAGTTTTGCCTAGGGATTTTTCGTATTAGTAACCATATTCGGTACTGTTTCTACCTTTAAAGTCTAAGATATCATTTATTATTTGCACTATATTGAAAAAATTTTAAATACTAGACTTTAACAACCCTAAATATTATTTATTGACTAGCAAAAAATGCAATCAAAACTTTTTTTAGGATTTGGTGCGCAATTTTTTTTTTATGTTTTTAGTTACACATCACTTAAATACCTTTTATTGTTTTGTCCAGTAACAATAATAATTAAATTAGTTAAATTAATATTATGTTTTATACATAACAAGAAATTAGTAAACTTAACACCCTATTAAATAATATATTTTAAAATTATATCTTAAATCAAAAAAATTAGCAATTCAATTACTTGTTAAAATTTGTAACACGATATACCTCCTAAAAGTTTTCTTTTTAATTTTAAATATCATTGTATTTAGAAACATTACTAAATGATAACAATAATTAATTTTATACACGATTGAGTTTGAGGTAGATTAAAAACAAAAAAAAAACAACTGTTTAACTTTTGTCGGCAGTTATAATAACGTTCGGCATTATAAAACCACCAATTACAACAATTATTTCCTCATTCAAAACATGAAAACAAAAAACCTTGCAAGTTTATAAAACGTATTTTTATACTAACGTAAATCAGTCTTAATAGTTTTAGCACATAAGCTTGTAAATATTTTAGTATCTAACATCATTAAGTGTAGAATATCTTTTTCACTCTTGCAGAAAATAAGTAACTTAACAAAAAGTAACAATAAAATTTGTAATAACAAATTTTGAATTATTTTATAAAGAAAAAGTTGTTAACCAAGAGTAAACACTTATATATAAGAGAAAAATATCAAAAATAACATAAAAGTGCAGAACGTTTTTATATTAAGTAAAATATTTGCCTCTTTACATTCATATAGTTTTGTCTTGTACCCGAGAGCTGCAGTTTACGCTGTATCACTTTTGTATTTTGTATGTGTTTCATAAGTCGTTAAAAACTTTTATACAAAAGAAATATTATTGGTGTCTTAATTTACACCTAAAGAAGTAATACGCATTTTAATCATATTGTTAGTATACTGTTGCATCAAATCTGAGTTAACATTATATCGTTTAAATTCTTCGTATATGTATTCTTATAAGTTGTCTTAAAAGACGTAAAAATTCCTTATAAAATAACTAGTATTGATCACATAATCAACAGCATAAAGAGATATAAAAGTATATACAAGTACCCTTATAATACATTTTCTATCTACGATTTTTAAACAAAGCATTTAAATTTTCAACGTCAACTATGTTAAAATACCTATCAATTTTGAAAGATATTCCTTTCTTTACCTGATTATGACGTTTCGTCTATTTTTTTCTTTAAGTTGATAAAGTATAAGTGAACATAAAAGTATCAATAGCTTTTTAAATGTTTGTATACTTTAATCACCCCATTGAACATAAACGTACGATAACCTTTCTAGTATAAAAACCATAAAATCAAAACTTAAGTGCTAAGGTATAACAGTTATTTTTTTTAAATGAAATTAAAATGAAAACATATATTATTTAGCAATTTCAGTAGAGAGACTGATAACAAATAGACTCGGTATCTAAAATAAACTCAATTCAACACTATGTTAAGCAAAAATTATATTATAAAAGATTTACAATTTAGTAGTTATAAATTAATGAAATAAAAACAGTGTAAGATATATAAAAAAGTTATATTAAATTAAATACATTGTAAACATACTCAGTTTGTATGATAGTTGTTAGTTTTGTGGAATTGTTTTTTTTAAAGAGTTACCGAACATATATTTAACATAATTTGTAAATATACCATTGAAATTTTTTAAAACCCTTCCTAGAGGTACTTACTTACCGTTTAAGTATAGTAAAGACCAAAAAAAAGATTTTAGTTTAAATTTAGTTCAACAAACATGAATTGATATAAAACAACTTTAAAAGTTTATCATTTGTGAGTACGTAACACAGTGACATTAGTTTTGTTTTTTAATAACAGTTTACTATAGTTTACAAAAGAATATAGAAATTAAAATTTTTACAGTTTACATCAGTTTTTTTAACTACAGATATTTATTGATTAAATTCTAATTTTTATGCTAAAAAACATTTAAAGTATTAACAATCTAAATATATTAAAATACTTCTAACTGTCTGAGTACACTTGTAAACTAATTTGAAACATTATGTAAAACTTGTACGTGCTTTTCAAACGGATCAATCGTTTTTATATAGTCATATTGTTATTAAAGTACTTGACTTTTTTTACAAAAATTACACTATTCAGAAATTGTGCAGCTTTAAAAACAAACTTAAATAAAACAAAACAAAATAAAAGAAGGAAAAGGTTTAACGACCAATGGGAGTTTAAGGCTTATGTTAGAATAAGTTTGCTAAAAAGTTATTTTAGATTCAAGGTTTCTTCAAGTTTTTTAGTGACTTTATTCATAATTACAAAATTTTGTTTTGATTTTTCAAGTTTATCGTTTTTCAAGATTCTACGCAAATATTTACACAATGATATTTTTGGTATTTCCTTTAAAAATACAGTTAATTTCTATTGATTTATTATCTATTTTATTTGAAAACCATTGAAGATAATTATCACAACTTTTAGCTATAGAAGTTTAACAACTAGTATTCTTCGGGAAATTGCAAACAAAAAAAAACTTTTTGCACTTGATTTTTTTTAATAATTAATTAATTTATTTTTTTTAATTTCAAATTATTTGAAGCAGTCAGTAGATATATGCTTTGAAAAATTTGAACATAAAAATTACAATAAAAAAATATTACTTTAGTTAAAATTTATTTGATTTCGATGAAACTAAAAATAATAACTTTTTCATTCACATCATATGTTAGTGACATAATAAAAAGTACTTAGCTAAAATGTTTGAAAGTAATAATTAAGAGTTTACTAATGATCATCTTTCACTTTTAAAAATATTTAAGCTTTGTATTCTAAAAGTTCTTCTATTCCTTTTGAAGATTTGTTAGTTTATTACGAAATGACTGGTTATGTTTTTTGTTTTAAAGAGAAAAATAGAAATAATTTAATGTCGTCATATCATGATTAAAGTTGTGTTGTGAAGGAATGCTACCTTTTTTTTATCTATTAAAAACTAAAATAAAATAAATAATAATAAAAAACTAAAATGTATTATTATTTTCTTTTTTTATATTTACAATCATTTCTTTCTCATGTATTAAAATTTATTTATTAAATTAATAATAAATTAAAGCATTTTGTTTCATCAATCATATTTAAGTCATATAATAAAAAATTACTGATAATATTTAACAAGACTATTGCCATTACTATACCTTAAAAAACTGTGATGTTTATATTAAAATGTTATCACCAAATTAAATAAAATTAAATGTTAAAGTTTTAAATATGGACATATAAACATACATTTATTTTAAATTTTGTTTATTATGCATTATTATTATTTTTTTTAGTATCAATAATGTCTTAAAAAACTATCGCTACAAACTAACAAAAATAAAGTTATAAAACCTACTTGCTTGAATTTTTATCAAAAAGTGACTTATTTAACAGTTTTTAAACCTTTACAGTACCATTTACTTAGTTCAGTAAGTTTAATTGTTTTTTTTTTGGATTTACAGTAATTTTAAAAGTACATTTTTAAGTTGAAATATGTATTTGTACTTTTTGTTTCTATAGTTAGCTTGATGTCTGCATCCTTACTTTCATTTTATCTTGTGAACAAAGCCTGCAGTGAACATTATATTGTTACAATATTTTGTATATTTGTTCTTTTAGTGATTTAAACAGACGAAAATAGTTTAAAATGAAGCAAACATTTTGACATCATAATCGACACCCAAAGAAAAAACTATGATGTAGTTTATTTCGGAATTTTTTGTATAACCAATAGTTGTTTAGTAGTTGTTAATCAATTTTGTTTCTTAAGAAAATTGAAAAAAATTACGTCTTTTGGTTTGTTTCTTTTTGTTTTGTTTTATTTAAGTTAGTTTTTCAATGCTGCAAAATTTCAGAATCGTGTCATTTTAAAAAAAAAAGTCAACTATTTAATTACAATATGACTATATAATAACGACTATTCCGTATAAAAAGCTCGTAAAAATTTTACATAATTTTATTACTGTTATCGTTTATTGTCATATTTTGGTAATGTACTTTTTATTGTATTTTATTTCAGGTAAAGTTTATACTATCTTAAATGTTTTTGTTTTAAGAGTTTTGTTTTACAAACAACTTCAAATTCATAGGTACAACTCAAATCTAAATTTAAAAATTTTAAACAGACTTTTATGCTTTATGACGTAACAATTTTTAGCTAGGTATTTCAATATTACTAATTATAACTAGATTTGTACTATAATATTATCAGTTTTTAGCAAGTTTATTCTGATGAACAGCTAAACGAAATTAATTAATAAACTTTTTAAAATGAGTGACTTATGTTTAAACTTTTTAGTTAAGACCAGTACCAAAACCAAACTATTCATAAACTGTAATTCTTTTGTCATTTAATTTTTGATCTAAATAGTTTTAAATCAAGTTAAATTTAGATAAAAAATCTACTTGCTATTAGTCTCTCTATTAAAATTACTTAATAACATATCTTTTAAATTTATTACCATTTAACAATAAAGAAGCTTATATCTTAACTTTTTAATTTTGTATTTTTGGCTTTTTAATGAAAAAGGAAAATTATTGTACGTTTGAGTTCAAAGGGATGATTAAAATATACAAACATTTAAAATGCTATTGACTCGTTTTTGTGTACCGATACTTTGTGAAATAAAAGAAAAAATGGACAAAATGTAATAATCAGTTAGAAAAAGGAATATCTTTCAAAATTGCGGCTATTTTACGAAAAATTAAATGACTTGTTTAAATACAGTAGATAAAAAAGTATTATTAGAGTAGTTATATATGTTTTTATATCTCTTTTACGTGTTTATTATGTTGTCAATAATAGTTATTTTATTGAAACTTTTACATTTGTTGAGACAACTTACATGGTCAAAGATTTGAAGCGTTTCAATGTTAAGTCAGGTTTGGTGCAACAGTATGCGTGAACTTTACGTTTTAGACGCATTTTTCGTCTTTAGGTGCCAATTATGACATCAATAATGTTTTTTATTTGTTTGAAAGTTTTTGACGACTTATTAAAACACATAAACATATATAAAAGTAATATAACGTAATCTGCAGCTCTCGGGCATAGGATAAACCTATATAAATATAAAGTTGCAAATATTTAGCTAACTATATAAACATTCTGCACTTTTATGTTGTTGTTAAAAATTTTCTTATGTATAAGCGTTTACTGTTGGTTAATAATTTTTTAAATCTAAATAAGTTCGAAAATCTTTTTTACTAACTTTATTGTTATTTTATATTGATTTAATAATTTTCTGACACAGTAAATATACATATAACATTCAATGACATTAAATATAAAATATTTTTAAATGTTTGTACTTTAATTGTTTTTATAGTGTTTTCTACTAAGATAAAAATGTTGATATAAAAAAAAGTTTATTACAATCGGAATATTATAATTTGTTTTTCTATGTTTCGATTGAGAAACTATTTGTTGGAAATGGTGGTTTTTTAAAGCCGGTCGTTATTTTCATTGCAGACAATCGTTAAACAATTGATTTCTTTCTACCTCAAACTTGATCGTGTATTTCAATTGACTAGAGTTATCATTTAGTATTGATTCTAAATATAATGATGTGTAGACTAAGTAACAATGAACTTGAGGAAATATTTTGTGTTATAGATTTTAACAACAGTAATAAAATTAATTATTTTGCTGTAATTCAAATATAGTAACTGTTATATAATAGGATAATAGGTTAACTATTAACTTATTACAAAAATTAAATTAAATAACTCATTTAATCATTTAGTAACATTTTTATCTACAAATTACATTTAGAATGGACAAGCAAGAATTTTGGGAAATATATCGTTTATGGATTATAACAACCAGTAATTAAATAAACTGTTATCCTTAAATTGTTATTCAAGATATACTGTATAATAAGATTTTGAGCTGAATATTAACTAAATATGTATAAAATTAAATTAATTTAATATTATTATTGTATTGGACACTAAAAGATATTGAAGTGTTGTGCAACTGAATAACTAAAATTTTTTTATGTGCACCAAACCGAAAATATTAAGTGTTGTAAAAAAAAGTGTTCTATTAAATTTTTTTAAGGTGATTATGATAAATGTAAGGTATAAACGGTACTATATTTGGCCATTATTGCAAAAAAATATTGTAATAATTTTTAGCTGATTTAAAAAAGTATTCATAGAGACACTTTTTTATTTATTTTCTGAGAACGACCCGAAAGTAAACTACCGAAAAATATACGACCCTAATTTTAAAAGCTGACTTTGTTTTACAAAATAACTACAAAAAACATTTAAAAGTTTTTAAAGATAGTTTAACGAAGGCACTACTTATTTTCTTCAAAACAGAACAAAACAAACAATAAAATATTAAAATACCTCTATGTAATTTTTTTACTTTTCGACAGACACTGATGAAACATGCTTGAGCAAAATGAATAAGAATGCACACTGATGTCTTTATTTTGAATAATAACAAAGTAAAAATTTAAAGCAATGGTGCAAAACTTAAATATCAAGTAAACTTGGATTAAATATTTACAAGTATTTTAAATACTATGAGTGAAGCAATAGCACTATAACTTTTGCTTCCTAGCATTTCATTGTAACACACTATGTTGTAAAATAGTTTTCACATAAAAAATCGCCACTTAATTTATTCTTTATTTCCATGATATTAATACAAGTTTATTTAACACATTCTTAAGTTTGGTGGTACATTTAATTTTTTTTTCTGTCGTACAAAAAAGGTTGAAACGTCTATGAAATTTAAATACTATACAAAATTTTAATAAATTATTGACATTTTAAGAAGTTAACTAGCCAAGCACGCACTACATTTTGTTCTTTAAATTTTAAAGTAAATTATTTTTATTAAGCTGGAAACTACATGATTCACTTCATTGTAAAATGCAACAAAATACTGGTTATCATTTATGATTTAATAGAAAGAAATGTCCTGTAATTTTTATATTGAAATAAATTGACATTAATTAAAATACATAAAGATAATTTAATTGTCAGTGCAATATGTTGTTTAAGGCTAAGACTATTAAAATTAACCTTTTAAAACCGAAACAAAGTTTAAGGTGTTTAGAAAGATTAAGACTACACAAACATAAGTTAGTTATGTTATACATGGAAGCAAAATAGTCACATCTCAAAGCAATAAATGTAAAAAAATTTGAATATTTTGTAAACTATAAAAACAAATTTTAAATTTTTATATAAATTAAAGTTATCTATATTAGAATAAAATGTATTTAATGCTGTTAACATTTAAATCAGTAAAATTTTACAACCAAGATCTGTAGAAGTCTTCTAAAATAAATTTTTTGTGCTTTTATTAAAAAGCAAACTGTAATTTGATCAATCAAAATAATATCATAAAGCATCAATATTGGACAATTGAAATTGTTTTTAAATCAATTTTTAGTTTTGTTTCTTTAGTTTATTGTCTGATTATTTTATTTATTTCAGTGTTTGTTTTCTGCTTTGTATTCTTTCTAGCTCTTATTTGGTTTCACTCCACTGATAAAAAAAAATGCAGGACGCAGTACGGGGAATACCTGTAGCAGATTTGGTCTACACCAGGGCCAAATCCCGCTCGACACCATCAGAGGGGGGTTTGGGATATCTACTAAGCTGGTCTTGCTTAAAATAAAAAAAAAAGTTGAATCAGAAACCCCTCTTGTTGGCATAGTCGGAAGCGGATACTCAAAGACAGCAAAAAGCTGAAAATACTTAGATTAAACAAAATGTTTACGAGAAACTGAAACAAGCCGAAGTCCTACAAGGGTCGGCTAAGACGTGAAATACGAAGTAGTTGGATGAAGGGGGCCAGCGTAGACAGCTTATGAAAATAATTAGAGTACTTAAAGACCAACACCAGTATTAGTAGGAAGGGGTGAACCTTTTAATACAGCCTGGTTGTCAAATGAAGCATGAAAACTGCGGAAATCTGACCAGCTCACTTGTCGGTGGTGCTACGAGGCAGTTTGATGGTTTTTTAAATTCAGGCCTTTTGTATTCCGCTAACTTAAGCATTATTTTTTACTATTTGCGTTGTTAAAAAATATTAGGTTATGAAAGTAGACTACGGCGACATGAACTGCGGTCCACTTATCGTTATTCTGCATTAAAAAGTCGCCAACCTACAACTAATGAATCATTCACTATATTTGTGACATTAAGTACGAGACAATTTGAGGAGTTTTACCTTAATATTTTTGAAAATAAAACAAAATCAACTATAGATGATAAAACCTTTAAAAAGTGTTAAAAAATAAGAAAAAAAATTATGTTTAGAATTTTAAATATAAGCTTTTCCTTTGTTTGATAAGTTAGGTTAATGAAATGATATATAAAACATATTTTGTCTCTCACATATTAAAATATTTTTTTTAATCTTCTAGTAAACCAAAAAAGGCTGTAAAGTATTAGTTAATTGAATTATATGACCATATGTATCAAAATATGCCTCATTTTTCGGTTACTGTACAAATTTAATAGAAGTTAGTCTGTTTTCATTCATTTTTTACTCTTAAATAGTTTTTATTTTCGCATACTGATGTAGCTGATGTATTGGCATAAAAACCTTTAACTACTTTTATTAAACAAGATTAATGAGTTTATTTATTTATAAGAGCTTTTTATGTTTACTTATCTACAGAATGACTACTCAATAACTCTTAACTTCAATTTTAATGTTATTCTAAAATAAACTTAGTTTTTAAATTGATCAAAGGTTCAATTAAAGTTCAATTATGAGAAAAATTCTATACAAAAGTTTAAAATAATATTTTTTCTAGTTCATTGCTGTTTGGACCAAATCTGTCTGTAGATTACAGTTGTATAATTAAAAGAATACTGTAGTCTAACATAAACATCGACAACATTTACGATTTTTAATTGTGGTTGAATTGTTAGAAGTGGTAGAATCAATTTATTTAGAGTGTATCAACAACTAAACAATTCAGTTTTTATAAAATTAAGGAACTTCGCTAAGACGATATATCAGTAACTATTTCTAATTCACTGTCCATCTGTGACAGGTTTCAATAAAAATTTTTGGCTGCAACCATTTGAAAATGATAAAAAAACAGTAACTAGTTTTCGATTTTGTGTTGCCTGATGGCGTCGGCTGTCGGTTCCAAATAACAAAATTGAAAACTCTTTTAACGTTACAAGTATGAAACCCAGTGGTAGAACATTATGTAAACAAAACAAAATTACTTGTATACTAAAAAACATGAGAACCTTTTACAACTATAAAACATTAAGAATCATTAATTAACTAGTTTGCGAGTCTAATTCAAACTTAAAATAAGGACGGTGTAGATATATGTCTTTAGCATTGCGAACGGTTAATTAAAATTTTCATTACTGATTTTTTATTTCAAGACCATTTATATCTGTATAGTTTAAATAATGACCCGTTGAACGTTGGATGTAACTTTGATTCAGAGTTTGCAAACTTCAACAGAAGTTTTAATATGTAAAATAGTTGTACGTTAAAACCCATTTTTTGTTATTTATTTAACAACTATTAAGTACGACCGAATCGAGTTATTTTAGTAACAAATACTAAAAATTATTTTCAAGTTATGTTGAAAAAGTTTTGGTCAAAGGTGTTTTATAGTTAGTATTTTCTTTTAAGTAAAGCAAGTTTTATTATTTTTCTTAAACATTGACTTATTAATAACAATAAAAAACCGTGTTTATAAATACTCGATTCAATACAAATACAAAAAAAAAACAAAAAAAAAGTTACAATCAAAATAAAGTTTAAAAAGTTTTTCTAACATTAATGGACCCTGTATTTCATTGATAATCATGTGTAAACAGTTTTAACTTTTTTATGAAAAAGTACCTAAACGATAACCTATAAAGTTGGTTTTTAGGGTCCATTGAGGTTAAGGAAACATATATGGATGATTGTTTACTAAAACTACCCAACTTTTAACATCTAAAAAAGAAAAAAACAACTTTGATAGTTTGTAAGTTTAAAGATGTATATGTAACTTACATCAGAAATTTTGTGTTAATCCTCTTCACAGATGCTAATTTTCATTTTTCTTTAGCTAAAAGAAAAATAATGTGTGATTTTTATATAAGCCATAAAAAGTAAAATCATTTAAAACATTTTATTTTTATACTTACACATTGTTATATTAAAGCTGAAAAATAAAAGAACTAAATTTGATTTTCTAAAAAAAAGACAATAAAGTAAAAAATCTAGTTTGAACAAATTTATCAAATTGCAGAATTGCCACAAAACCTGGAAAAACATATTTTTTGAGAAATTATAAAAAAAAACTAGATTTTTAAACAAAAATCACTGAAAAACCTGAAAATTCCGGAATTTTAAACATTTTACATGTTAAAAAGTAAAATTTTGGTTTCACTCATAAATTATATCGCATAGATTTTTTTTGTCATCAAAACTATTTTTATACAAAAACCCTATAAAAGTAGCCTTACAGTATTTTTTCAGTGTAGAAATACTACATTAAACAGTATTAAGCCTCAAAATTATTTTCAAATTATTAACAGACCTAAGAAGAGTTTTTCAAAAACCTGGAAGAAATTAACAAAACCTTTAAGAAATCTCAAAAACAATATTCCCAGTGGCTTAGATTTGAAAAACTGTATAATAAAATTTTAACATTTAGTGTTGCTTTACAATCTGGCCACTCTTGCTATCTCAGACTAGTTAAAGAAGTTTTAAAAACTCAGCTGACTTAAGCTAAGAGGTTTGTTATTCTTTAAATACAAGGTTACCTTTGTAACTAATATTTTTATAGTTTTTATCTCAAAACTGATTTTTTAAGATCATGTCATGCAATTATTTTTGTCATGCAATTATTACTTAGTTACATTTAGATAGTAAAACTTATATTACAAAAAAACTGAGTTATATGAATTTAATTATTATACCTTAGCAAGTTTTAAATTACATAGCTTATTATTTTTGATAAAAAGATCTGATTACTCATAGTTTACTAGCAACTTCTAAATAAATTTAAAATTTTCTTAATTTTTGTTATATACAACATGTTTTTTATAAAAAGGTTTAACATGTTTGTATTTTGAGACCTAAAAGAAGTTTAAAAACTAATATAGTAAAAACTAAAAATTTTCCTTCATAAAAACGACCAAA
The DNA here is from genome assembly GCF_965202585.1 of Thalia democratica. Lineage (NCBI taxonomy): Eukaryota > Metazoa > Chordata > Thaliacea > Salpida > Salpidae > Thalia > Thalia democratica. The sequence goes on from NC_139165.1 coordinate 100,192,277, forward strand.
TTGATATTAATTAATATTAATTAAAGACATTTTAATTTGAGTTCAACAAATTAACAGTTAAAAATATTATTACCTGAAACTTTTAAATGTTATGTTACTTACGTATAATAATGTCAGTAGGTTTTTTAATTTACCAGTTTTACAAAGAAGCTTATTGCAAATCCATTAAAAATTTTAGTAAATACAGTTCATTTGATAATTTATGGGAATTATCTATGCATGTTTATATTTCAGCATTCGAAGCTAAGGAGGCTTTTTATAAAAATAGTAGTAAATATAGTTTTCAACTTAGGTGTGCAAACTTCTAACTATCTATTGAACCAGCTGATACTAGTGATATGTATTTACTAGTTAGTCAGCTTAACTAAATTTTTGAGTAGTCATGCAAAGTTACCTCATACTCAAGCTAGTTTAAAGTTATTTTGACACTTTTTGAAAAATAAAGTGTTATGAATAAAGTCCTTTTTTTTACCTTAAGTAAATTCAATATGAATTTTTTTATTTCTTTGTTTTTAATAAGTTGAGAACACTTTATGTAATTGTAAGATTATCTTTTATTCATGTGGCAATTTATTTTTAATGTGTTGATCAGGCAAATGATTTTTCAACGTTGAACTAGCCAATTTTTAGGTAATACTTTTTGTTTATTGACTAGCTATACTCAGGGTTTCCGCACACTCAGGGTATTCAGGATACTTTAAAACTCTATGAAATTTCAGAGAGACTTAACCCAGGATATTTTGTTTCATTTTTTAAACACAGGGTTACTATGAACAGTTTTGAGTTTTATAAAATTTTCAGAATAGTTTAATTAATTTTAGAACTAATTTTTTTCTAGATCTAGAATGAAAGTACTTTCTTCAGTTTCAGTATTTATTTTATATATATTATTTTGTCAAGAGAATTGCTTTAATTGATTAAATTTTCCACAGAGATCACTTTTGCACGAAGATAACTTTGGAAAAAGGGTCAATTTTGCACAGAGGGTCAGTTTTCTACTGAATTGAAAATCAGAAAAATACTAAAAAATCCATGACTAAGGGTTAGGAGTAATCTTAACAGTTAGAGTAAAAAATTAAAAAAATAAGAAAAATGTAAAAAACAGTAGTAGAAAATAATTTACTAACCAAGGGCTAGGTAAATATCAGGGAACTACTTAGTTTATAAAAATGCACAAGTTCTACCAAATCAAATTCAAGAAGTTGTTACAAACCAAAGGTTAGGGGAAATAGTGAAAGTAAAAATTAAATAAAAATACCAAAAATTCAAACGGATTGAAATTTTGTGGTGGGAAACAATACACCAAAGTTTTGTTAGCATACTTTAGTCTAATAGTATAAAACATGTCTTTTTGCTAAAGTTTTTCGTGCAAAAATGACCTTTTGCAAAAGTTTTCTTATGTGCAAATTTGGCATCTACATTCAAATAAACCAACCAAATTCTCATATTTATAAAAGTACATTTTTAGTTTTTGATGCAAAAACAAGTTACTGACTTTTAAAAAAATAACTACAGAAGTTAGTATTATTTTATTTATTTTTACATTATTTAGTTTGCAAAAATGTTTATCAAAGCTCTATTGAATTGATTGTTTTATTATATTTTCACTTTGATTTAAAAAAATACTGGTTTAAGAAAGTTTGTATTACCAATTCAGAACACATAAAAATATTATTGTTAAAGCTAAAGGGGGGCTAGCATTATTTTTGAATGTTAATCTCAATTATGGAGACATTTGTGACAATTTGATAAATTTAAATTATTTTTTGAGATAATAGCAATTAAATTAGTTGAGCTTAATTAGCTCTTAAAAGGAAGGATCAAACACAGTGAAAAAGCAAATTTTATTAATAATCTATTTTCACCTCTATTTTTAGGCAATAGTCTTAAACATTTTATATTAAGTCCATTACTTATAACTACATTTTTAATAGTGAAATTATTTAAGTTAAAAAAATTAAGTTTTATAAAAATAAATACCTTCTTATTTTATTGGTTGATTTATTCTTTTAATTTTTGTTAAGTAAAATAGTAAAACTTTTGATTTATTTGAAACTATTACAAAATTTACAATGTCCAGGGATACCACACAATTAGGATACTCAGGGAAACTAAGTTAATATTAAAAATCTAAAAGATATCAGGGAAACTCAGGATGTTTTGAAATATAATGAAAGCTCCGAGAGACTCTTGGAAACTCATTACAACTTAAGTATTTTCTCTTTTTTTTAAACATTGGACAACTCAGGGCAGTTTTAATTTTTGTATAAAAATCTCAGAATTATTTTTTTATCTCAGCAAAGACTTTTCTGTAGATCTAAAATGAGATTTGTTTTATTTAGTTTGAATTTTTATTATTCTGAGTATCTAATTTTGTTCAAGAATATGATTTTTATTTATTCAAAACTATTGAAATGATGCTTATTAAACCTTTATGTACTTTTTTTTTTCTTTTAGTTATTGCAGGGTTTTCATTTCCCTTTACGTTCACTTGAAATTTGCATTATTTAAAAAAATTTCTAGAAAAAGTTAAAATAATTTATATAAAACCTTAAACTTTTAATTAAGTAATATTTTTTGTTTTGTGTTTAAAGTTTTTGTAATAGTATAAAAAAATTTTTTCATAAATCTTACTATATTTAAGAGTTATAGCTAAATAAAAAGTAGAGTATTAAAACTATAACAAAATTTGTAGTATAAAACATGTTGTTTTAAATTGTGTGAAGGAAAAATTATATCAACAAATAAATATCTAAGTTTTAATACATGCTAATTTTTACTCAGGTAACTGTCACTTATCTTAGAACATTAATTGATTATGTTTATTTTAGAGGTTAAAGCATGTAAGTCTAAGGTAAGTTGTTGTTTAATTTAATTTTACATTAAATTTTAAAGAAAAAGTTATCTTTTAGGTACTTAAATAGTTATATTTTTCACAAATGTTTGTTAAGTATGTTTATATTATTTTTTTAAAAACTATTAATTATTTTTGAATTACAAGGGTAAAAGCAGATAATACTTATTGATATTTCTCAATTAGTAGATTTCAAGTTTACTTTAGATGTGCTTATAATTTAGTAAGGTCTACTAATGATTTAACTTTTTTTTAAAATTTAAGTATGGAAATTTTGAAGGTTTCTTAAAAAAGTATAAGTTAGATATCACTATGGCTTAAATACATTATAAAATTCGTTATAAAGATTTTTTGGTAGACAAAAAATATTTTAAAAATATACAAAAAAACTTTCTGATAATTGTAAATAAAATAAAAAAAAATAGACATTAAGACTGTGAAACATTAAATCCTTACTTAAATGTAAAATTAGCAACTTTGACAATAAAGGTACCAATAAATTAATATATAAACTAAGATTTTAAAAATATTGATGAAAATTATGAACTGTAGCTTAATATAGCTGTCTAAAACACAATCTATCAGACAATTTTTATCATTAACTCGAAAAATTTGCTATTGTTTCATAGATATCTTTATAATTTTTTATGAAATTTTTGTTAATACACTGTTTTTGTCATTTTAAAATTTCATAGCTTCAAACTAAATGCAATTAACAGTTATCATTTGTGTCATTAACACAGGTAGGTTGCGATCGATAAGTGAAAAAAGAATGTGCAAAAGTATGCTGGGTATTGAAGAATGCCTGGCAATGAAGTGTAGAACAAACCCATAATGTGCAACACTTATCTAATACTCACTTCTAAATATTTATAACAAAGTTAGTTTACTTTATAAAGCTAGTTATTTTTTTAAATAAAGCTAAAACAATTGTTTTTAGTAATCTTAGCAAAATAATAACTTTTAGGCAGTTTAAATGCTTTAAAATTTTCAGAATCTTAGTTTATATCAGTTCATATACTTGGAAATTTTAGTTTATGAAAACTTTAATGATCTTTGGATTTTCATTAAACTGTAAGTTTCTTACTGAATATCATTTGACTTATCAGTACATATGTTTGAAAGTTTATAAAATTTAATAAAATACATTTAATGTAAGAAACTTTGTAAAAAAAAAAATATATTTTAATTTGATATCCAATCAATAAGTATATTTATAACAAATATATTTTTGTTAGGCCTGCTGACAACAAGTTAAAGAAGTTATTATAACTTTAAAACCTTTTTTTCATAGTTTTTCCAATTTTTTTTTTTTTTATCAGTTTGGAATTACATTCTTTTCCAAAAAAACAAAACTTTGTTATCATTTTGATGAGAAAGCTGTCTAAAATTAAATCAAAAGCAGTTAGCTTCAAATACAATGTGCGATAAGTTATAATTTCAGTAAATTCTTACAACTGTTACAAACTGTTTTACTTTATTAGTGAATCAATTTATAATAAACAAATGCAAAATTAATGTTAAAAACCTTTTCAAAACATGTAATTTTACTACTTATTATTTATTATAAAATTAAACATTGTTGATATAATTTGTCTTAAATTAAAATTTTCTCTGCACATACCTCACTACAGCAATTATATTATTAAAATTTTTACTAAAAATATTTTTGTAAATTAAAGTTTTTTTGTTATTTTAACGAGATATTATATAATTGAAATGTACTTTTTTTGTAAAATATCATAAAAAAAAGTTTTCACATATTATAAATTTACTGCAAAAATTATAAGTTTGAGTGTGTATTTAGTTAATAAAAATGTTTAAAACTATTAAAAATTTTAGAAAAAAGATATAATCTACTAAAGAAATTAAACAAATTGTAAAGTTTTAATATCTTTACATTGAGTGTCTTCACAAAGTTTAACCAAGTAAATTTTTTAATCAATAAAACACATGTAGCAGTGAATAAATTAGTGAAATTTCAATATAAAACAATAATTATATATGAAATATATAACATAACGTACAACATATGGTATAGTTGTTATAAATATTTCAATATCTTATATTGATGTATAATATTTGCTTAAAAAATATAGTTCTTTATTATTATGCCTTTTTATAGAACACATTGTAATGAAAAAATTTATAAACAAAAATTTTACATAGTTATTAACTAACTTATTATGAATTTAAATTTACTATATAATAGCTATTGCTGCATATTAGTTACTTAAAACTCAAATAAATTTGTTTATATTTTGGGTTTCCCTTATGTAAAACAAAAAAACAGAAAGGAGCTATAAGAAACAAAACAAAAAAAACAAACACTACATATTTTGAAGCTTAATTAGAAATTGCATAAATAAATTATGTGGGTTTTTTTTTTTGTTTGTTGGCTTATTTCTTTCTTTATTTGCGATTTCAATTTTTTCAAAAATAAACAACAAAGACAAATTTAGAGGATTTTGTTAGTTGCAAGTATGAACGATAATTGCTTTTTTCTGTAGACTTTCTAAACATAACTTGAAATTTTCTTGACAATCATTTGGTTTAATCAATTTTTACCAGATATTGAAGTTTTAGGCATGTAAAACATTTTATTACTATTTCAATCAGCGAGCTAACACTATAATTTGATACTATTCTGTATATAATTAAGTATATTTCTTATTTTTATATTAAGTTGCTTTGTGTTTTACATGTTTTCATTGGCATTTGCCATCAAGTAAAAAATTATCTGGTATTTTGCAAATACAATTTGTTTGTTACTTACCCTGTTCTTGTTAAGTTCATTAATAACGGTTTTTAAGTTTAGAGTACATCAAAGTTAAATATTTAAATTTTATTGTAAACTAACGTAAGCATAATGGTTGCTTAACTTAATTTGTTAGTTAGTGATATATGGAATCAGTTTTGTTTTAGTTTATTTTACAGAGGGTTGAACTAGATGCACCATTTTAGTTTTTTTTTAGTATTTAAGTAAACCTTGTTAAGCGCAGTTTGAAAGATATATATTTTTCAAAGTTTAATGCTTTTTACCTTTTGATGATTATTGAAAAAAAAAATTTAGGTAGTTGATTTTTATGGAACGTGGGAAAGTTTTTTAATGTGAGCTATTTTAGTGTTTGGCTGAGAATGCACAATGTTTTACTATAATCCTAATAAAGAACTGATTATTTAATATACTAACTACAGCTTTTATACACTAACTATTAAAGTTTATTATAAATCCTACTTTATTTTTTTAAATTTTTGTTTAAAATCTTTATGCCTTTGTTTGAACTTACATTATTGTTTGTTGCAACGTGTATACTTTATTTTAAAACTATTATCATAATTCGCTTTATGAAATATTTTGGTTTTGATAAATTAAGTATCTTTGTGAAAGTATAGTTTTAACAAATATTAAATCCCATTATGTTTCAAAACTAAATATTAAACAACTTGAATACAAATAGTTTAACTTTTTACAATTAATTGAGCCCAAAATGTTTCATTAACTAAGAGGAAAAATATTTTAAGACTATATACATTTTATACTATTTTAACATATTCTTATTTGTATACATAGCTAAAATAAGATAAAAAAAATTATATGTATAGTAAGAAAGTAATCATAAAGTTAACGATTAAAAAAAATGACAAACATTTTAAACAATTGTTTATCAAAGTTAAAAAATGAAAACCACAAAACCGTAAAAAAACAATTAATTAAGGAAATAAAGAAACTGTATAACAATTTTTTTGTTTACATAAAATAAGGTTACCTTTATGATTTATGATAAGCTTTGAATGTGAATAAATCAAATCATATTTTTAGTTTTTATTTATTTTTAAAATATCATATTTTTCATATGATAAAATATTTATAAAATCTTCTGCAGTAGGCAAGTGTTTTGAAGTATTCAAATTTTTAACATGTTCAGTTTCTTTATTTTCTGAACTGAAAAATCTTTTCGTTCGTTGGGACATCTTGTTTTATTTATTTTTGTTGCTTTAATAAATTTTCTGTATATATATATAAAATATCATTTTAAAAAATTTCAATGCAATTGTAAAATTTGGTAGAAATAAAAAATAAAATCATGCGTTGTCTTTACAATTTTCTTAAATTTTAGCAGTTACACTAATAAAAGACATTTCTAAGATTTAATAGATATTTTTAAAAATCTTATTTTGTATGCGCTTTATGTTTAACTTTGTTAAATGTTATCAGGTTTATTACTAAAAGCTTGGAAAAATCATTTTGGTGCTGCATATTCGATTAATTTGAAATGGGCAGATTGCTAACAGTGAAAAACATAAGTTCTGAAGAAAACTCAAAGTAGATAACTTAAGAAAGGTAAAAGTTTTAAGTATATAAAATAGTCTGCAAATATATATTTTTCCTGTAACTTTATGTTAAATATTTTGAGTTAAGTGCAATAAAAATAAAAAAGCTGTTACTTTTGTTTACAGCTGGTAACTTGTATTTAAATAAAAACATCTTAAAAATCTATTTTTTGTAAAAAAAAATGTAGTACATTTAAATTGTTAAACAATTTATTTTAAATTTCTTTTATAAATCTAAATAAAAATTTCGATAAGTTTACGACGAAAATCCAAACTTTACAACTCTCCGGCAGCAATTGGCAACAGCAAGTTTTTATTACACCTCAGCTAACTGCTTTGTTTAAAGAAAATACAAAATAGGTTTGTTCATTTATTAAGTTTATCTTCGGAAATAGTTTTTATTATTATAAAAAAATTAATTTGATATCCTAAAACACATCTCTGATTTTTATTATTCATAATCTTGTTATAACTATATGACTAAAACGGCTGATTGTATACTTTATTGATTTATAGAATTATGATATTACTATGTACTTGTTACTTACAAACTCACTATATTTGCATATCACATAGAAATATATTCAAATTTTAAACTTAATTGATTTTATTATTTCAAATTTTTTTGATTTAAAAATATTTTGCTTAAACTTAATTCAATGTTACAAAATATATTTAATATATTATCTAGTTTTTATTCTTAAATGTGACAGTTGTTTTGTTAAAAACTTAAAAATTATTTTTTTTACTAAAATAACCTTATTTACAAATGAAAAGGTTTGTCTAATTAGTTTATTTTCATAAAAAACGTTTGTAGATATTTGTCGACAAAGTTAAAGTCAAGAGATGTTATTAACTGATATCGGTAGGGCTTTTATAGATTTTTTTATAACTTTTTAAGTACATTTTTCTCATTAGGTTGTAGATACTAGATACTAAAAGTTATAAGTTGACGATTGAAACTTATTTTTTACTGTGTACAAGTCAAAAATGCTCTACTCAGTTAGTTTAAGTTTGTAATATTCGTTTTGCTTGCGTGTTTTTTTATTTGCCGTTTTCATGTAAACGTAGTTTGCTAAGAAGCAGGTAGATTTTTATAAAACAGTCATATGGTTTAGAGTTACAGATTATTGTAAAGATTTTCCCTTTTACACGATTCAACTAAACATTTAACTAAGCATTTATAGAAGAAATAAAGGTACTTAAAGTTTCTAAAAATATTTGATGGTAGTACCTTTTTGTCTAATGTTTTGAAGCGTGTATTTACAATTACTTATTATAAATCATATTGGTACACAGAGCTTAAGAACTGCAAAAATGTATAATTTAAATTTTTGATCCCAATTTCAACTAAGAAAACAAAAGAGTTTCCCAAACTTATTTTCATAACACCCCACTTTGCACAAAAACAAAAGTTAGTATTGTTAATAAGTTTAATTTTTCTAAAAAATCTCCCAGGTCCAACCTTGACGATCATCTAGACTTCTGGAACTTAAGGAACATGTTATGGTCAACCAACAACAATGAGTGTGATCAACAGCTACACCTAAAATAACTTTCATGTTACACTATATGAAGCATTCGTAGTTGTTGTTAAAATGTCTGTCAAAGATACGATGGACCATATAAAAAAAGGTTTGTTTATTTATATGGATTTTGATAAAATTTTATTTCTGTTAAAGATGTTTCATTGCAAAGACTCGTAACACGATTCTTTTTTATTTTTTACCAATAGCTTACAATGTTTCGAACCATTTTGTTCTAATATAAACTATTGAACTAAAGTTACACTAATACAAGTTATTACTATATGTTTGTTCCATGAAAACTTTAAATTTTCGTATAATAAATTGATATATATCTTAAAGTTCTACTGAAGTTTTAATTTAAGTCTGAGATATATCTCGAAATACTTTTCTTATAACATTTGTGTATTTTTGATATTTTTTGTGTTCACATATAAGCTTAAAAAACCTAGATGGTTTTGTTTTTAACTTTATTTCATATCAATAGGTTGATTTTAACTATTAAATTAGATAGTTTTTTTTTTCATTAGTTCAACGAAGGTATTTTATATAAAATATAGTTATTTAAATCTGTAAAGGTTATCGTTGTAACTGTTTATGGTACCAAAATTTGTAAAATTTAATTTGAAAAAATTTAAGCTGAGAAAACTTATTATGTAATTAATAATACTATGAACATGATATTAGTGATAATAGTTTTTAAAATTTACAGTTGTTTTAGTGGTAGCTTTTAGTAATCAACTTAATCAGAAAATTGAGTTTATAGTTAAATTTATTATTTCAATAAGTGAATATGTATTTTTTCTTATTAGAAACCAGAGATGTAGACTTTAAAAGAAGAAGTTGAGGAAGTTAACAGTATTTTACAGTTTCCAGTTTCTTTTTAATTACAGTATAGTTTTCATTTTTGGTTTCTGAATCTTGGTTTTTATATTAAATGATCAATATTTTTTATATGCATTTTTGTTTTGCCTTTGTCAGTTAGTATGGTTTGTGTTTAGTTTTTTTTTTAATTTGTTTTCAAACATGGTTTAAACATATGCAAAAAGTAAAGTAAGTTTAGTTTAATAATAATTTAACTCATTTCTTATATTGGTGCTAAATCTTAATAAAATAGGCAATTAATAACATTTACTTTTATTTTCACATAAACAATGTTTAGTGTTATATATTGAATGCCAATAGATGATGTTATAACTATTTTATTGTAACTTGATATATTGAATATCGTCTATTTAACAATCGTTTTAATAAAGAAGATATTTGCAACTTTGTATATTGTAGGTTTTTAAATCCTAGTAATATTCGTTTATATTTCTTTTGCAGCCTTACTAATAACGTTAGTAATACGTAGTTAAAGATTACTGTGAACCTGTAGAGAAGCAAACTTTTTGCAACAAGTAGAGTTGTAATGAGAGAATCTTTTGAATTTTGTATTGAGCTTACGTATTTTATTTGGTATAAATACCTAATTTCACTAACAAAACAATTTGCAAAGAAATAAGACACTTAACTAGAATAATACGTTGCCGAAATGAAAAATTACCAGTTATATTGTTATCAACATAACTTTACCTTGTTAATAATTCAAGTATACACTAAACCATGATATCTTTTATCTCTTGATTTTAATTTTTAGTAGAGTTTTAGCTTTCAACTTTTTTAAAGTATGTTTTTAGAATTTTACCTCAGAAAAATAGCACTATGAGTAAAATTTGTAACAGAGGAAAATAATACTTTTAGCAGTGCCTTAGAAATATAAACTAGAAGTTTGTTTTCAACTTAAGTTTTTTAAATGAAAATATGATTGCCAACCTATAAAATTTCCTTCTAAAAATTGGAAAATAGAAATTTTTCAATATTAATCGTGTGTTTTTCTAGAAACAAATAAGATATGTACTTTTTGTTTTCGATGATTATATGTTTTTACATAACCTTTTATTTGTTTATCTTTTGTTTTTATTTACTTGATTGACAAAAGACCTAATATATCTATTAAATAATATTAAAATACAATATTTATAAACTTTAGTATTGTATTTTTGTACATAATTTTAGCTAAAAAACAATAAAATTCTAATATGAGAATGTTTTGTTAAATAAAAATTTTTGGTCATAAAATAACTAGGTTTGCAAATCACATACTTAAGTAGTGACAATTATGTTATAGAACATAATGGCCTTAAAACGAGTATAATGTAGAAAAAAAACCTGTAATTGGAAATAAAAAACTATAAAAGAAAAAAACTATATAAAGTAAACAAATATTTTAATTAGCTAGGATTCTATCTTTTTAACAGTTGTACTTTTTTTTGCCTTAAGTAACTCAAACATTGTTCTTAGTTAAAAGTAGATAATTTTTTTTTACTTTTGAAAAAAAAAATACTCATTATTCTCTTTAATTTTTTCTAAAAATAGTTTCTAGAACAACAAAAAATATAATAAAAAAACATGCATTTTGACATTTTTAGCATATTTCCTTAATATAATATAGTGTCTATTCAAAAACTTCATAAACTATAAGGAAAATACATAACATCAAAGCAGTGTATTTTTAAAAATATTTTTTTCTTCGGGTTTTATAAAGAATTAAAATATATTTTTAAGAATTTAGTTTTAAAAAATTAATTTTTCTAAGGTTTTTAGACATTTATTTTGAGCTATTTTGTTATAAAAGGTAGAAACTAAGAATATTAGAGGTTTTCTAGTTTTTATTTGGATTATGCGACTTTGAATTTGGTGCTAAATGGTACAAGAGGCACCCTTGAAAACTTGTAAAAAATATTTTTTTTAATTAAAAATAAGCTTAAATACTTAAAATTTTCGAATTTTTGAATTTTTTTCATGATACACTACCACAACAAGTACAAATAGTAAACTATATTGCTTTTTATTATTACTTGATGTGTCTCAAGTACCTCAATTTGCAGACCTTAATTTTGACATTATTTTTGTAGTATATTCATAATTCTGAGCTCTTTTAAGTAATAAAAGTTAAAAAAATTTTTGCCGAAATAAATCATACATAATTTTTAAATTAAAATTCAAGTTTAGATTAAAGAACTTATTCTAATTTTTAGTCATTGTAAGTAGTACGCTTGCCAAAACACTCTGTATAAAAAAAAAAAATTATTGTTTAAAAAAAAAAACTTAAATTTGTATAATATATTTACAAACTTTACAAAGTATATTAATATGAAAAAAAAGTTTTATTTAGCTATAAGAAATGAACAACAAAAATTTTTGTTTTTGTAAAATAAGAAGCATATATAGTATTTCAATTACATTTCCAATACTTTGGCATTTTTATCATTTTTGTTTTAAATACAATAAATGTTAGAAAATTATTATCAAGAATAAACAAATATTTTATAATTGATTTATTATATCAAAAATTGAAAAACAGAAGCTGAAATTTTTGTATAAACTATTATATCTTAATAACACAAAACGTAGGTTGTGTTATGTTATTATATTATTAACCTTTGTTAACCTACCTTTCTTGTATTTTCTTTACAAAAACAAAAGATGTTTCGAAAAATCTAAGAGTTTGTTGCATACTTTAGTTCAAATCGATTTTGGACAACAGTCTTTCTTCAGTGAACTTAAACTATTCTGAAACTAAAATTATTCTGAATAAAACTATCCTGTTAAAAACTGGTTGTTGTGAAATTTTTTGTTTTTTAAGTCTGTATTATCTTTCAAAAGGCAGTTTTGCTTTATTTATGTTTATTCTTGCTTGTAACAAACTAACCCATTTACTCTCTGAATAATTTAAGTTCTAATGGTTGCTTGTTGAGACTGTAAAAGTGATTGAATATGCATCTTCAAAGGTTTTGCTCAATGTTGGATGCTTGTTGGCATAGTGAAGTTTGAGTGCAGCTCGATCATTTATCTCGCTGGTGGTCATGTTCTTCAAGTTATGTCTGTGAGAGCACCATCTTTGGGAAAAAGAAGTAATTTTCTATCCCACATAGTTCTCATCACAGACATTAAACTTCGCCACATAAATCTCAAAATTTTTTCAACTCAATTCTTTTTTAATCTGAAATTTATTACCAGTTGATTTTACCAAGTAAGTTTTTCTCCCCTACTTTTTCTTCTACTTACTACCCTGGTTGCATAATGAACATTTTTAAAAAGAGTGGAATCCACTAATTGCTTAACTATTGTCATGGGCTTGGATATTATAGTTTGTTGATAGTGCCGCTATTGTTGGTGGACGTTTATATGCCACTAAAACATTTGGGTTTAATTGTGATTCTTTCTTGGTGAGTAAAGTAGTTTCGAAAAGTTTGTCGTCCAAACAGTTATATTCTCGTTAATTTCTCTTGACTTCTTCATTCGAGGTCCAAACCGATCTTTCCATACTGCTGTGATACTAATCATATCATCAACTAAAGCTTTACAGAAGCAAGACTTTAAACATTTATCTTTTAAAACTTTATTGTTTTTATATAATCACTGTCATGTTTGCACAATTTTCTTAGTCTTATTGACTCTCCATGTACAATTGATTTGTAAATGGAGCGTGGACGATGTGATTTTCCATTTACAAATACACAATTTTTTGCGGTTGGTTTTTTGTAATTATTTACATAAAACCCGCCTATTTCTGTCTTGTCAATAACATCCAAAAACTCCAGTTCGTGACTATCATTTTTTTTTTAATTTGTCTAAAAACTAGCTTTAGATTGTGTTCTAAAAAGTACATTTCAATCGTCTTTTAAAATTATCTGTAATATCTGATGTCTCTGATAAAAAGACAATATAATCAATGTAGCGTTTTAAGAGTTTTTTAGTTTTTATTGTAAGAGTAACTGGCATTATAACGTGGTGCAGTGCAATATTTGCAATTAACACTGAGTTGTTGTCACGAGTTATAATTTGTTGTTGTCACCTTTGGATTGTTTGTAGAAGGAATTGCCGTTTTTAACTACAGTATTTTTAAGACAGAAGTTTGTGAGGTCTATCAGAATTTTTCTGGTTTCTTTGGTGTAGTTTGTGCATTTTTAGAGAGTTTTTGAAATACTTGCTTTTATTAGTTCTCGGGTTAAGTTAAGGTACAAGCTTTGAACGTCTATAGCTACTAAGTTAAGAGTTTCATATTTATTTCTTGTATTGTTTAAATTATTTTTTTCAGTTAGCTAACTCTATGAATATGTTTTACTAACCTTGCAATATTTATTTACATTATGTTTACAAAAATTTGTTAAAATTGTTTGAAAAATTAACCTTAAAAAGGTGGTGGTAATTTTACCTGCAGACAGCACTAGGCGAACGAATATGTCAAGCACTCTTGTTTATTTATTTTAGAACTTTTCATTCTGTGTGTTTTAAATAGAGGGTAGGCGTAGGTTGGGTCATTACATTGAACTTTTTTGCTAGTGTACTTTTGATTTTTTTGTAGATTTCGTTTTCAAATGTTATTCCGACTGTGAGTTTTAAGATATTTTCATCTATGAAATTGAGTTTGTGTAATTAATAATAAAATCTTTAACTTTATTACATATATTTTTAAAATGTTATTTACTGTTATTTCAGTTCAGTGCTGATCTTTTCAAAGAGTTTAAGTTTGCGAATAATTTTAAGTTTGTGATCATCATGGTTTAAAATAATCAACTTTCCATCTTTGTCTGATTTACAAATCACTATTTCTTTATTTTTCACTTATGTACTTCAATCATATAAACCAGCTCCAAGTTTAGGATTCAAATTTTTTTTTTAATCTTTATTTACTAGTTCTTTTAAATTTTTTACTTTACTTTTAACCTTACTACAATAAGTTTTAATTTGATAGTCAACTTGTACATTCTAAGGTCGATTGTACTTTTGTATTTTTAATTTTGTCGGTAAATTAATTTGCTGTTTTTTAGGTTATTTAAAGCTCAATTATGTTAAATGCATAAGTGTATATTAAATGATTGATACTCATTGGTATCATAATAACATTAAAAGATTATTCAAAATGAAGAGTGGCCACTGCTTTTGGAAAATTATTATACATAATACTTGTTTATCATTCAGAAATTTTTTACCGAAATTTCGTTTATTGACTAATATTTAATAGTTTTAGTTTAAAGTTGTTTTAATAATATATTAGATGCTTTTGTTATAGTTTTTTTTTAATAATTTTATATTTTAGATTTATAAACAAATATAACGTTTCATTATAACAACTGATAAATACAAAGGGCAAAATAAATACCTTAATACAAGTAAAAAGTAGTAAATTAAGCTAGCCACTGGCTATTATTACAAGAAACAAGTGTTAAATCCAGAAATAAAACTCGCTAATTTATTTGTACTACTTTATTAACGTAACTTTGTAGTTAATCAAAAGTAAAATACTTAACCTTTTTTTTTTTTGAAAAAAATATTACAATTTACTCAGTGAATTTATAATTGACTTATGTTTCTCTGTGTTAAGTATTTACACAGAGAAACATGGGGGAGTTTAATTTATTTTAACTGTTGTTTTGTATTCCAATACAGTTGACTATGTTTGATGATTTTATAAGTACTTTAAGGAAAATTTTGATCATAAAATTAAAAGTTTTTATTAAATTATTATTTGTTTTTAATAAGCATATTTTAATTTTATAATGTTTAGTAAAATTTAAGATTTTAAACGTACAATGAAATTTTAAAAACATTAAACTGCTAAAAGTAACTTTTAATGGTTTGTTTTGTGTGAATTTATTACAAATTATCATTATAAATATTAGAAAAATACAACACAGCTGGACTTTTAAGTTTTATTTTTACAAGAACAAATTTTATGATCAATATTTGAAGTATAATTATTTTTATATTATTTTATTGGTGTATGTTAATTAAAAGATTGTTCTAATATTAAAATCTATTTTTTTATGTGGCGATGAAATTGCAATCATTAAGCATATTTAAAATAATAAAGCTAAAAGTTTATAGCAAAATTAAATAGTTGTACATAATATTTCAGGTAATTGAGGGTCTTTAAATACTTTCAAACCTGAAAATTTTACTAATATCATGTAATATCTGTAAACTATCAATGCAATGTTTCAAAGTAACAAATGAATGTGCATTTTATAGTTTGACATTTCCTAAAAGCAATAAATTATAAAATTCTATATTTGTTTCAACCAAAAGAAATCAAATAAAACATAAAATATATTCAAAAAAACTTACATAATATCACTAAATAAAAGTATTTAAATAATAAATTCTAAAAATTTTTTAATATTTGAAATTTGATGAAAGTGTGCTAATCTGATAAAGAGCTATTTTATAATATAGATAAAGTCAGCATGACTTTTATTCTAACTACGTTTTATAATTATGATATGAAAGAAATAAGTTTGTTTGAATAAAAAATAATAGTTTGAAAATGTTTTAAACTGACCCACGCTTCTCTGTGTTGTTACTTAAAACAGCGAAACGTTGATTTGTAATTAATCCATTGAGTAATTTGTAAATTTTTATGGTTATTAAAATGTTATACTACTAAACTAACTTGCTAATAAGTACTTACAAAAATGTTTATTAAGTAAGAACACAAAATTATTTAAGTAAAGTATTTTTTAAACCTTGTTGAAAATAAAAAAAACAGCAGTTAGTTAATAGAAAACTGATCCACCCTTCTCTGTGTTATTACTTAAAACAGCGTAACGCTGATTAGTTTTTAATATACTAACCAAGTTGTAAAATTCTATTGTTACAAACTAACGAAGCTGCTGAAGTAGTGTTAAAATGATTTAAAAGAAAAAAGGTTTAACTAAAAAAAATATTATTTAAGTAAATTATGCTTTTCAATAAATACTTGATTTTTATTAGGAGTGTTCACTGTTAGGCTAACTTTAGTAGTTTAAATTTTATCAAAGGTTGTATTAGTCATTTGTTAATGATAAAATATTATTTATTAAAAAAAATAAATTATAAGCTAGTAATGTAAGTATATTAAGAATAAACTTTTTATGTGTTTAAAAATCATTAGAAACCTCTAACTAAAACTTACCATTAAGTTAATTTGTATCAAACTACAACCCTTTTTTTAAACTTTGAAGAATATTTAAGTAAGAAACAAAATATATTTATGTATAACAGAATACATTTTTTTCTAACTTTGTATATTTTCAGAAATTAAAAATTATTTACTTATTTATCTTAAGTTTAAATTTATTTAAAGACAAGAGAACTTGCTTTTCTAAGTTGTAGAAACAAAAAAAAGATGGTTTTAAAAATAACATTTATAAAAATTTATTATCAAAATTATCCAGGTGAAAATTAATAAAATAAGTCAATTTTTGATTTTTAATTATTTAAACTTAACTTTGCTTAAGTAATATTTAAAACATCTGAAGAATTTTATCATAAATAGAAAAATAGTTTTTAAAACCTTTGCAAATGTTTAAAAAAGAAGAATTAAAATAAAAGATTAGTTAATGCTAAGTCTCAGAACATCAATAAATTGATACAAGAAAAGTTTCTATATTCAAAAAGCCATTTTAAACATCACTATAAAAATAGTGAAATAATTAAATGGAAAACATTTTAAATTTTTATTTAAGTATTAGTTAAAAAGATTTAATAAAAAATATATAAGACTAGTTAAAGTCTTGTTATTTTAGTCAAGTTAAAAAGTACATCATAAAGTTAGGAATTTAAGTTATTACAAATTTTTAATCTACTTAGTTTCAAATAAACACTGTAAGTTTTCAATAATAATCAATTTTTATATTAAATTTACTTAGTATATAACATAGTGGCCACTTTCTTTTTTGAAATTTACATACTTGTTAACTGATATTTTTTAAGTTTTTGAAAATATGCATCAATTTTTTTTTGCTTTACACAAAGACTTCAACTAGATATTTTTTACAGTGTGAAATAATATTTTCAATATTAGTCAAGCACATGTTAATTTTCTTTTGAATTTAAATAATCATGGTTGACTTTTTATAAACAAAACAAGTTTTATTTATTTATTTATCATAATCAAAATAGCACCTAAATATTTAAAAAATGTAAAATATTTAGTACTTTCATTGTAATTATATATCATTATTTCAGTTCTTATTTTGTAATAATTAATAATTATAAATCTATCATTTAAATTAAATTTAGTAATAAAAGTAGTTTCTCAGGCTGTATACTCATAAAAAAAGTGAATTAAAAACTAATGTTCGTTTCTCTGGGCAAACTCAACAAATAACTTAAACTTTGATAATCATGAAGTTTCATATATTAATCAATAAATCTATGGAAAATATTAGTATTTCTAACAAAAGGATTACAATGTCTTAACATGGAAGTAAAATAATTTTTTTATATCTGAAAAATTTAACAAAAATATACTTACTAACATAACAAAAACTTATTTAAAAAAAAACCTCAATTTTAACAAATGCTGTTTTTAGTTGACAGAAGCTAATATAAAACTTTGTGATATCATGAATTAACATTCGATTATTATAACAAGAAATGAATTATTATATAATATTTTTAAACAAAAATTAGATGTTTCAAAGTATAAGACTGCTGATGTAGTTTACTATTTGGTAGCAGCCTTAGAAAAAAATGTTGCTACCAACAATACTTTTAAAACTTTTTGCTTTCTAATTTTTAAACTTGTTTCTAATCTAAATCAAGGTGGACACTATTAGTTGTTACTTTTATCAAAATGTTTGTATTTCTATATTTTTACAATTATTAGTTTTTGATAGTTTCTCTAAGAAAATTCAATTGAAAACTTATTTTCAAAACTGCTTTTTTGAAAAGCACCTAGTGTGTTTAGAAATTATCTGCTACTTGGTATTAAGACTACAGATGTAAAAATAATAGCAATATTCTAAAAAAAAGACAACGACTTTAAACAATAATTTTGGTAAATTTTTTAACGTTCGAAATTGAATAAAGTACTTTTTCGTATAAAAGTTTAATTATTTTTCGACTAAATGGCAAAAAACTTGTACTAACTAAGTTTTGTAAAAACAGAAATAATGAAAACTATACTAAAAATCTTAAAGGTATACGATTTTCTATTAGTTGAAAGTATTTTAAAAAGTTTGTATTTTTTTATTTTTAATAATTATATTACAAATGAGTATAAAAAGGTAAACAATGTATTTAAATATTTTATGTTGTACATCAATAATATTAGTATTGTTTATTCTCAACGTATTTTTTAATATTTTATTTTGTTAGTTACATCATTAGTCGAACAAGTTTTTATTAAAGTCTTTTTTCATGCTTTGTTCTATTCGAATGAAATAATTAGTTTTTTTTTAATATTATGTAACATAATATTTATTGTACAATTTAATCACAATTATAGATAGCTGTTAAACAAACTTTACAGGCGACTTGAAAAATTATGTTTTATTTTTGTTTTTTAAATTAATTATAGTAAGTTTAGGTTTTTCTATTATTTAGTTAATGGTAACAATTGAATTTTATGTTATCTTAAATAAAAAACTGCATTGCCAAGGCGTGCAACTAAATCTGCCAGTGGAGCAGTCTCTTTAATTTTGAAATATAAATGTATTTTTTAGTCATAATAATCATACACAAGTCATTCAGAAATGTATTTTTGATAGTGTTTACGATTTAGTAGAAAATTTTATCTGATGAATTAGTACTAGGTGTTTTTTTCTATTTATGTTTTGTTCAAAGACGGCTTAATACTTTCAATTTGTGGCACTTGTTTTGACTTGTAAAAGAAAGCCTTTACCAAAAGAATACGTTTCTAAAAGGGGTGTCATTTAACTCTTATTAAAAAATATTGTATTCAATATGTTGTTTCAAAGACAGTTGCTGCACCTACAAATAGTCAAACATAAAATTTTTAAAACAAGGAAGGTTCTTGAGGCAGCCGAGCAGAATTCGTTTGGGGTAACATGGTAAAAATAACCTGCAGGAATAATTTGCCGCTTGTATTTTTTAACATTTGTACCAAATATTTTTAAGGTTTTCTTGTTGATTAACTTGTTTTCTTTTTTTTATGCCAAGTAAACAGATGGCTAGTTTTACATTGCTGAAATAAATTAAAAATTAATTAATTAAACCTTGCACAAACATGAGGTTGTTCCAAAATTTACAAGCTTGAATTTTTGTTTATTTATTTTATTTGTATCACAAAATGTTTATTTTTATACATTTTAACTGTTACGTCACACAGGTGTGAGCAAGAAGAAGCTAGAAGGGTCAATTACATTTGCCGGTTGTGCGAGGACTTAACAGAGTTGAAAAGCTGATTGGAGTACTGTCAGACATAAAAGTTAGGTGGCCAAAAACAAATGGAAAAACTGACGAGGTTGGAGGCTTATGGCAGCTTGTTTTGTCGACTACCTAGAAGTATTCACTTTTAGTACTTGATGGGAAAAGTTATTAATAAATTGTTAAGTGTTTCGTTTTTTGGTGACACTTTTTGTAAGACGTAGTAAATTTTTTGCTGAGATAAAGCAATTATTTACCATTCTTAAATAAAAATAATTAATACAAATATGTAGCGTTTAAAATTTTGAGCTGATGTAAGGATATACTTATAAAAAAAATAAATTATCTTGATCAACTTAGTTGTACAACATAATAATACTTCTCGCCTTACTTTTATGACGTCACACACTACAGAAGGTATCAGCAACAGCTTTTGAGAAATGGTCGCAAGTAGTCGCCAACGAATGGGTTCTCGTGCGACCACCTGAGCTTAATGGTGACGATGGACGATCCGATCTAGCACAGGAACTGCAGTCCTGGTCTGTGGATAAACGGATTTCTGAGGTTGACTAGAGTATCGATCAGGACCTGAGGTAGACAATGTTGCAGTAAAACAGAAGTAGGTGGCCCTTTTTCATTAATTAACAGAAACATGTTTGTTAAATCAGGTGTTCATCTAATTTATTATTCTTTATTAATTATTCTTTAATTCTCTAATCAATTATTCTTTAAATTTTGAACTATGTAGTTGTTAAGTGTTTTTAACCTTTAACTACTAATAAATTAAAAATGTTATATAGAATGCAAATTTAATTTTTCATACATTAAACACACTGTATTATACATATTATATTATAAAATGCACAGCTTTTTTTAATTAATGACAGTGTAGATAACACAAATGTAGTTTTTTAATGTTTAATGTTTTAACTGGTGTTTATTTTCAAATTTATTTTTTTTCGATTTTAATCACAACAGGCTTGGTAACCACATGTGTGTAGATCCACTAGGAATTACTCCTACGTCATACTTGGGACTGATGAGGGTTTTCAAGAAGTTGATCTCGGTAAAAACTACTGAGTTGAGTGAGAATAGAAACAGATTGAAAATCGGTCTTGATAAGGTTTGATTGTTTGAATCTTTTTTATTAAGTAATTTTTTTATACATTTAATTCCAAAACTATTTATAATTTAAAACTGCTTAATTAACTTTAAAAAGTAATAGAATCACTAAAATTTATGAAACTAAATATAATGTAACGTGTTTTAAGAAAACTAGTTTTGAACATATATGATCAGAACTGTGTTTGTGTTTCGTTAAAATGTTCATCAATAAATTTTTTGTTATTTTCGTGAAAAACCTTATATTTTTTATAATACTTACAATGATAAGTTTACTCACTGAAAGTTTCAAGTTAGAATAAATCAAATACTTAAGAAAAGTAAACTTCTGTTTGTAGCTGCTGAAAACGGGTAAAATGTAGAAAAGATGCAAAAGAACTATAAGTTATATAGCCACAATTAAAAGAACTTAAACAGATACTGAACAAACTATTCATATTGTTGATAGGAGGCTTGCAACGGTAGATAAGTGTTTTTGTTTGATTAAAGTGACTAAGTTAAGATTAATTTTAATAAAATTTTATTTATTTGTTTTTATTTTTAGAGTTAGGCTTTTTTATAAAACTTAAAAATTATTAATTTAGTTCAGCGGTTTTAAACTAAGTAAATTTTAAAAAGTTTTGTGTACGTTTTGTTATAAAATAATAAATCATACTAGACATTAACTAGACGATAATTTTTCAAAAACAAAAAGTACAAATTTGAACAGTTGATATTTATATAAAAAATAAATAATTTTGTACAGAAGAACTACAAATTAGTTGTAATAACCTCAATATAAAACTTTTATTTACATCTTTTCCTAGAAAAATATCGTAGAAATATTTTTACTTATGAAAACTATATGGAGCTAGTTTGATTGTTACAAAAAGTTGTCTTTACATGTTATTTTGTAACAGTATTTTTTAAACTAAGAGAATTAAAAAATTAATTGTGGAAAAAAGTTGCTTATGTGTCAATAATTTTTGCTGAAAAACCGGAAGATGTCCATTTTTAGTATACCCTTATTTATACAT
This sequence comes from Thalia democratica, assembly GCF_965202585.1. NCBI lineage: Eukaryota > Metazoa > Chordata > Thaliacea > Salpida > Salpidae > Thalia > Thalia democratica. The sequence goes on from NC_139165.1 coordinate 100,214,329, forward strand.
CAAACACACATTACATGCAACAAAATATTCAGACAAACAAAAGAGACGTATGAAGTGGTGAAGTCGCAGGAGAAGGTTAAGCATGCGGAGAAGTTAAACTTGTATAAAAACTAATGAAGTTGAAATCTTGTTGAGGCGCTTTCGGCGGTTACTGTTGCAAGTTTAAAGGGCGATTTTACCGAGGTTTGTCTAGATTGTTTATACTTTAATACGCTTTCGAGTCTGACTTTAAGTTGAACTAACTTATTGACAAAACAAAAAAATAATTGCTGAATATAATTTATTACATACTAGACATAATGTGATTTTTATACAGGCTTTTTTAGTTAGTATAAGATAAAGTTTTTTTTTTATCTTCTGCTTAATACGTCAGAACAATTATAAAACTGTTATCAACATTTTTTTAGAAACTAGAAACTGAACAAAACATTCTTTATTTAACTTTATAAAAGTATTTTTATAATCATTTTGATAGCAAAAAAAGTATAATTATTCCCGCAGTCCTCAATATGGTGTGAAGATGGTCATAGAAACAGTGTGCGTCATGCCAGGAGTGAAGTGACCGGGAAGAGGCTGGGCTCCAAGGTGGACTTCGGGTACCTGCTTCAAGACCCTGGACGATTTCTGGACTAGCTGTAAAAGTACGACAAGGAAAAAATTCCTGCTAACGTCGTAGACAAAATCGAGCCTTTTCGTATTAGAACTTTTATTTCGAATAAAGAGTTTCAGTAGGCCGCAATAACCTGGCCTGCACTTTTATCTGCAAGATCCAAAGCCAGTAACAAGTCAGTTGGAAATAGGTTTTTAAATATACGATAAAGAAGAATACTTTAATTCAGAATTTGGTATTATGTTTTTTATTTTTCTTTTTTTTTTCCCATTTGTGTTTCGTTCATAGGCTGGTCAATACTTTCAATTTGTGGAAGTTATATTTGCTTTTAAAATATGGCTGTTATCAAAAGGATGTGATTCCAAAAGGGAAGAATTTAATCATCTTTACTATTTAAAATTTTCTAAATCAAATATGTTATTCTGAAGACAGTTGGTGCATTTACAATAAAAAAAACACCAAATTTACACCAAACTGAGCACATAACCTACCTTTAACAAGTCATTTTACTTTTAATAAATTATACGGTTTAGTAGAATATTTTATTTGTTAAAAAAGTATTAAGTGTTTTTATTTTCATTTTGCGTTTGTGTTCTGCTAAAAGACGGCTCAATACTCTTAATTTGTGGCATATATTTTCGCATTTAAAAGTTAGCCATTATCAAAAGAATATGGTTTTAAAATAGATGAATTGATTCATTGCAGTTATCTAAATTTTCTGAATCTAATATGTTATTCTTAAGACAGATGCTACATTTATAACAAATATAAACCAAATTTACACCAAACTGAGCACATAACCTACCTTTGATCATACTTTAAGCAAAGATAAATTAAAATCTCAAATTTATTAAAAAATTAAAATCTAACTGTTTCTTAACCTTCAGGTGCGTAGTGAGTAGCGTTGGAAGAGGTGCAACAGGAACTAACAGCTACAAGGAAGGTTCTAGAGGTAGTCAAGCAGAAGTTGTTCGAACTGGAAAGGACATAGAAACCTAACAGAAAAAATTAACTGCATGTATGTTTGAATATTTGTATTAAAAATTTTTAAGCTAATGTGTGTCGATTATCAAGTTTTCTTTTTTCTATACCAAGTAAACATTTTTATATTCTAGATAAATGTTTTTTCGTTCAAACAAATTAATAATTTATTAAATGACCACGAATCAACCTTAAGACTTTGTCAAAATTTATAAGTTAGAAAAAAATAGTTAATTTGTTTCTTTTGTACCCCAAATGTTTGAGTTCATACACTTGAATTATTACGACAAACAGGCGTGAGCAAGTAGTTACTTGTTTTTCGTAAAGTGACTTGATAGACAACGTTATTGGAGGACAGGCAGATGAAAAGGTTAGGTTGACTTCAACGAAAACCGAGTACAAGTTGACGTGGGTTAATAAGAACATTTTCTGAGATCCAATAGGAGCCTTCATTGTTAGTACTTGTTTGGAACAGTTTTCAAACTGATAAGTGTTTTGTTTTTCACTAGCTTTTTATGGAAGACGTAGTGAAATTTATTCAATTTTAGGTAGCACAGTCATTTGTCAATGGTTTTTAACCAAAATTTTAGTTGAAAAATATTACCTATAAGCTTTTAAGCTGATATAAGGATTAACAGTTAGGGTTGCCACTCGGTAAGGAAAAGTCAGAAAATCAGGAAAAGTCAGAAAAAATTAAAAAAAATGACAAAAATCAGGAAAACATGGGGGGTTTTGAAAAAAAGTCAGGAAAAGTCAGGAAATTTGATAAAATTATTTAAAAAAAAGTCAAATTTTATCAGTTCAAATTTACAAAATTCCTTGTTTTCCAAATCCTTCAAGTGGTAAAAATTAATAAAAAGTCCTTTAAAGTCAGAAAAAAGTTCTAAGAATTTACTAGAAATTTACAAAATTATTTAACTTTATTTCCAATGCCTTCATCTGGTATAAATTAGTAAAATATCCTTTATAAAGCTGCTAAAATTTCTACTAACATATTGAACAAGTACCCTACTTGAGCAAGCAGATTTTCTAAGCTTTTTAGTATTGATGTCTGTAGCAAGGATCCTTCCATAGTGAAACTGTGATATATACACAAAAGTTTATCTAGCATAGTTTCAGAACCAAAGTGTTTTTTGTTTAAGTGAGTAGTTGAGTTCTTTATAACTAAGCAGTTAGTTTAGTATTTTATGTAACAAATTAATGTGTATACTTTACCTCTCTATAATTTTTTCAAAGTTGTTTAAGTTTATAAAATAAGTTACAATAGAGGTATATGCAAAGATTAAATATACTTTTTATTAGTATTTTTTGTAGAGTAACTTAATTTTTTAAAGTAAATAAAAGTATATTTATTTGTTACAAATTTTATACTATATGATACGAGGAAATATTTTATACAACAGATATTTAGTTTACTTTTTTATGTTTTTGTTTTACAGTTACTTAAGTATACATTTTTTAATTTATTCTTAATTTAAGGATTTAATATTAAATAAATGGGTAGTATTTTATCAAAATAAGTGAAACATTTATATAAGTAAAACAACATGTTCAAGTAAATACTTTTTATTATTAAATGTTTTTAACTTCTAGGTTGTTTTACAATTTACATGCTAAGTTGATTAAAGTTTACTTTTTTAGTTAGATAAATAGTTTATTACTGGTAGAGAGTAAATTTATTTTTCGTATTTAGGTGTTAGACTTGAATTATTTGTACTGAAAACTATTCATTATGTTTGGGTTTGAAAATGAAGCGGAACGCAGACCAGATGAAGGAAACCACATCTTTATTAGATGAAGAGGTTGAAGTGCTAATAAAAAAACGGAGAAAATAATTTTTAGTACATACATAAAAAACTAGAAAATCCAAAAAAAATGTTCTTTATTGTTTTAAGGTTTCAACTACAAAAATTTGTTATTGTTTTAGTTGTGAAAGTTCGTTATTAATTCCTGGTTTTAATTGTAAAAGTTCCTTAAATGTCGGTTGTTTATATAGATACATCTATGCTAGGAAATGCTAAAAAAAGTGTTATTTTTCAGACAAGCTGTTTTTATAAGGTAATAATACAAGTATTTTGCTGATAGAGCTGTTTATTACAAACATCATCATACACAGATGGTTTAAGTGATGTACTGGAAGTTTGATGATATAATTCAGCAAAAAACTGTTGTTTTTAACCTGTATTAAAATTAGATTGAAAGCTTTATATAGTTTCAAATGTTAGCTTATGTATTTTAGAATAAGTTTGACTTAAGAGTTTGATTTAGAAAAGTCAGAAAAATTTTGGTACAAATTCAGGAAAAAAGTCAGGAAAAGTCAGGAAATTTTTCTCAGCTTGATAAGTGGCAACCAAGTTAGAAATAATTATTTAATTATATCGTGATCAACTTTTCTTAAACATAAAGATTGACAAAAATTTCTCGCACTTACTTTGTAACGTCATTAAATTATTACATCACTACATTACAGGGGTGTACCAAGTGCCGGTCTCGTGAGTGCTTGATGGGTGGTTCGGAAGCTGATCAGGGACTGGCGGATTCCGAGGTTTTCCTTTTTTTGTTGCAGCGCAGAAGAAGGTGACCCTTTTTCATCGATTCACAGGAACAGGTTTCTTCAACTTAATACTCTAAGTAATTATTAATTTACTGCCTTGGTAAAATTATTTACTCTAAGAAACTAATTATATTTATTTTAAAGTACGGCAAAGAAAGTTACATTGAATATTTTTGGTGAAACGTTAAAAAAAAATCTATACAAATAAATATGCTAATATATATCAGGGTTTCAAGTACCTCGAATCCTAGAACCATTAAAACTTTAAGAAGTAACTACTTTAAAGTAATTTTAAATACGCATAACTAAATAAAGTTTAATGTGTTTAAATAAAACTAGTTTTGAATATATTTGCATAACTGTGCTTATGTTTCATTAAAAATCATCAAATCAGTTTTTGTTATATTAATATAAAAACTAAAACATGTAGTAATATTTATAATGATAAGTTTACTCATTAAAAATTTCAAGTTAAGATAAATCAAAAACTCAAGAAAACTAAATATAATACTTTTATTTGTAGCTGCTGAAAACAGGAAACATGTAGCAAAGATGCAAAAAGAATTAGAAGTAATGAAGCCAAAATTTTAGTGCTTCAAAAGAATCTGAAAAACTATTTATACTGTTGATACGAAGCTTGAAACGGTAGTTAAATGTTTTCGTTTGATTAAAATGACTAATTTAAGATTAAGTTTAATAAAACCAGATTATTTTATGCACACGCATCGAGATCTTGATAGGGCGCTTCCAGCACTAGAAGCCGCTATTGCAAGTGCTTAAACGTGGGCGATGTTACCGAAGTTTGTTAAGTTTGTTTACGTTTTACAATGTTTAAGTTATTATACTTTTTGGAGTCTATATTTAACTTGTAATTAATTTATTTACATTCAAAAAAAAAACAGTTGAAAAATCGATTTAAGTACAATCTACACACATAATAGTATTTTACAATCAGATTTTTTATCTCCTACCGTATAAACAGGAACAATTAAAAAATAACCATGAAGCTTTTAAAGTGTTAATGCCTTAAAACATTTATGACTATCTTTATAGCAAAAAAAACATGTTTTAGATATAAGAGCTAAGACGCGTCCTCCACCAAGTGTGTATAATGACGTGGAAGCAGTGTGCATCATGAAACCCAAGATGGTTACCGGAAGAAGCTTGGCACCGATTTTGACGACTACTGGTAGCCGGGTAGTTGCGGCTTTAAGACCCAGAAGGGTTTCTGTACTCCCTGTTCAAGTACCACAAAGAAAACATCCCTGCAGACGGCATAGTAAAGTTCGAGCATTATAATTTGAAAAGCGAGCTTCAGCCGGTTGCCATTGCCAGGATGTTAAAAGCATGCACTTATATCTGTCAGTGGGTCATATTAGTGGGCAATATAAGTCGGTTTGAGAGATTTTTGTTAAACATACGAACTAATAGAACATAAGATTTTTTTCCACAATTTGATATTAAATGTATAATTTTTCCTATTTGTTTTTGTCATTTGTGTTCTCTTTAGATGCGGCTCAATACTTTCAATTTGTGGCATTTGTTTCGCTTTTAAGAAGTAACTGTTATCAAAATAATATGCTTTTAAAAGGAAAGAATTTAATCTTGCAATTGTTTATAACATTCTAAATTTAAAATATGCTTTTTAAAACAGTTGTTGTTAGTTATATCAAACAAAACACCAAGTTAAACTATATTTGATTCTAAGTTTTACCAAGACTTTATCTTATTTTCTCCTCAATACCTTTAGGTATCACTAAGTGGCGATCAGAGTGTCGTCAAAGCAAGCAACGTTTGAGGAGGCGCAACAGGAACCAACCGCCATGAGAAAGTTTCTTGATGCAACCGAGTAGAACTTGTTCGAAGTGAAACAGGGCAAAAATACCCTGCAGGAATAACTTGCCGCTTGTATGTTTTAAATGTTTCTATTTAATGTTTTTGAGCATTGTGTGTTGATTACCAAATATTTTTTAGAAAAGTAAAAGATTTGTTGATTTTATTAATTTGTCCAAAAAATATTAATTGTTATATAAGCCTTGCACCAACATAAGACTTTTCGTAAATCAATAAGCTTGAAGTTTTATGTTCGTTTTTTCTGCTTGTACATCAAAATTAACATCTTTATACATTTTAATTGGTATGTCATACAGGCGCGTGAGCAAGAACTAGCAATCAAAGAACAACTGTCGATTGTACGAGATGTGAACTAACATGGCCGACAAGATGGAGGACAAACGAGAAAGCCAGGTGGTTGGAAATCGAGGACAACTTGACGTATCGTAATAACGACAATTACAAACGTAGCGGTTTATATCATTAGATTCTTTGATTGCTTTTGATCTTTCACCGTTAGTACTTGTTTGTAACAGCTTTTTTAATTGATCAGTGTTTTGTTTTTAAGTGTATTTTTTTTTGTAAGACGTAGTGAAATGTTAGTAAATTATAGGTAGAGCACCCGTTTTCTAGAAGTTTTTGATAAAAATATTGATATGTTAAGTATTAACTCTGAGCTGGTGTAAGGATAAACTGTTAAAAACTATAAACTAGTTATATTAACTTTTCTTAAACATATAGTTTCAAGAATTTTTCCCGTTACCTTAATAACGTCACACACTTCACTACAGGGGAAGTACCCTGCTTGAAACTAGCAGCAGCTTGAAACCTGGTTACAATTGGTCGCAAAGGCGCAAGTGCTGGTCGCGTGCAACTATCCGAGCTTGATAGGTGATCAGGTGCAGATCAGGGACTGGCGACTTCCGAGGTAGAAATTTTATTTTGGCGCAGAACAGCAGAAGATGGCCCCCTTTAATCCACAGGAACAAGTTTATTGAATTTAATGCTTTTTAAAGCAAATTGTGTTATTTTTGATTGTTACATAAAAAAGTTTAATTGGCGCTTTTTGGTGTAATGTTACAATTTAACAATGTAATTTGATATGCTAACTGATATGTTACTATATTATAAATAGATAAGTTTTTATGTGATAACCACTTATGCAAAATAGTTTTATCTAATATATTTCATCTTATATTCAAATATTAGAGCGTGACAACGGTGTAGATATGGTTTAACTACCATAAAAATTTTTCAGTAGCCTGAATAATGGAACCAAGTTCCGAAAACTTGTTGCAACAACTCGATCCTTTTCTGAAACCTGTGCTAAAAACACAAGTGAGTTTTGTTGTTTTCTTTCTTGTCATGAATAACTATGAATATTAAAATGTTTGTTTCTTATTTTTAGAAAACTTTAATTCTGGACTTATCTTAATAGCTGTTTTAAAAACATACTTTTAAGTGAGTCAAGTAATAAATTAAAAAACCATAACAAAGTATTCTAGTTTTATAACCTAAATTTTAGCTTTTAAGTCAACTTGTATTGGTCATTTGAGATAATAAGGTAAAGTTAAAATTAACTTTTACTAACTTTTTGAATTACACTTTGTAATTATATTTGACAAAACTTAAGTAGAAAACTTTAATTAAATATGATTCTAACTCTAGGTAAGATATGGTGTAACTAATGAGCTAGAAAACTAAGATACAAATTAATCAAAAAAATGCTTTTTTTCTAATTTATCAAAAGTTAAAATCTTACACTATAAGATATAATAAATTAAATGTCCATTTTTAAAAACTACCATTTTAATTTAACAACGAATACTTTAACATTTTTTCTTATCTTTTAGCAAAATAGGGCGCTAATAATATGTCTTAGGGACATTGTAATCCCCTATTATGAATACTTTCAACTAAACATAACAACTTCCAATATCCAACACGGTAATATGAAGGTCACCCTAGTCACAAGTTAATTTGTTGTTAAGTTTTGTTGCTGTAAATAGCTGAAAACTTCAAAATGTTTTGCATATAAAATAGCCAAAAAGATAACTATTTTAAACATGATTTATTTTAGAACCATAAAACATTTTCTTACAGCAATAAACGTGATTTGAAAGAATTTTAAAAACTATTTTGTATCTATTTAAATTTTTAAAGAACTGTTTTGGTAAATAAAAGTATTTTCAAGATAAATTTAAGTATTTTTTACTACACCTTCTAAGGTTTATTATAGCTAACAAGAAAAGTTAACATATTTTGTATAACGGCGGACTAAGGAAACCAGTTAGAGTAATATACAAATATAAAATACTTAAAAAAAAAAAAATAATTTTTTTATTAGTTTTAGTTAAAGCTTATCATATTTTTTTTTCAATCAGCCGTCTCAAGGACCAGCTATTTTACTAATGGTTAACCTAATCCAGAGGACTCAAAAAACAACAAGACAACGCGCGCTTACGCTAGAAATTGTAAAAAATATTTCCTGCAGTGTAGTGTAAATCCGATGGATATTGTCAGGCTTATAGAGGTGCTCGACTTGTAATTTGTAAAATAATTTAAACTTTAAAATTAACAAAACAACTTTTTTGATTTTTTCTGTAAAGGTACGGTAAGCTTTACGGGTGGGTGTTAGAATGACACAGCGACAAAATGACACGGTGCGTCACTTTGGCACGGCGACAAAATGACACGGTGCGTCACTTTGGCACAGCGACAAAACGACACGGTGAGTCACTCTGGCACGGTGCGTCACTTTGGCACAGAGGGTCACTTTAGCACGGTGACAAAATGACAGGTGCGTCACTTTGGCACAGCAACAAAATGACATGGTGCGTCACCTTGGCACGTTGCGTCACTTTGGCACGGAGGGTCACTTTGGAACGGCGACAAATGACACGGAGCGTCACTTTGGAACAGCGACAAAATGACACGGTGCGTCACTTTGGCACAGAGGGTCACTTTGGCACGGCGAAAAAACGACACTGTGCGTAATTTTGGCACTGAGGGTCACTTGGCATAGCGACAAAATGAAACGGAGCGTCACTTTGGCACAGCAGCAAAATGACACGGTGCGTCACTTTGGCACAGAGGGTCTCTTTGGCACAGCGACAAAACGACACGGTGCATCACTTTGGCACGGAGGGTCACTTTGCCACAGCGACAAAATGACACGGTGCGTCACTTAGACAAAGCGACAAAATGACTCAGTGCGTCACTATAGCATGGATAAACAAACTTACAAGCAAAACTAAACTTCTTCAGTAATGTAACTTTTAATTGTAAAATTTTGATAGCAGTTAGTTAAACGAAAAAAAATATTATCTTTTTTCCAAACTATAGTAGCTCGATACATTTGAAACTATATATGATACAAAGCTTTAAAATTTAAATCATAGTATAAAAACAAAAACATTCTTAAGTTTTATTTGTTACGTTTCACGACTTTTCATATTTATGTAATGAATAAAGTTTAGTACTTTTTGTTAAACGTTTAATTAATTATTATCAGGAATTGTTATAAAAAAAAACTAAGATTTAATTTAATACAGACTTATTTCGTTGTAAGAATAAGTCATGCGTGTTTTAACTCTAGTTTTTAAAAATACAGAGTTTAGCTGCTTTTGTAGTAACTAACCAGTTATATTAAAAATGTCTAATATTTTAACCTATTAGTTTGTTTAAATATAAAAGTTTTTTTATTACTATTTTTTAAACGACAAAAGGTTATCGCTCGAAAAGTTATACCAAAGAACATTTCAGTTATCGAGTCGTAAATCACATGCTTTAACAATCTATTATGAGCAGTTAAAAATAGATTTTTCTAATGTCAAGTCCTAAATTTACAAAAACATATTCAATAAAGTTAATAAGTTAGGATGTTTACTTAAAACACTGTATTGAAAATGTATAATAAACTTGTCTAGAAGCAAATAATTAAAATAAACGGTCCTGGAGCCTAAATTTATGAAAAAGTTAAAATAGTATTATGAACAGTTGAGAGAAAATTAAGAGTCTGTTGGAACTATTCATGCGCATTTATATATTTATCACTTTTAAGAAATTTAAGCACTAGAGGTTATACAACTTGAGTCCTAATAAATCAAAATTAGTTATTCTTAAAAATAGTGTATTAAATTTTAAGTTTATCGTTAATTTAGTTAAATCTATTAAAGTTAATACTATAAGTCTTTTTTATTTTTACAAAACTTTGTAGACTAAAATATAAAGAATTAAACTTAGAGTATGACAGATATTATAGTATTTTTTTGCATATAAGGAATTAAATAGCATTTATACTATTAGTTTTAGTATTATAATAGTAAGAAAAATTGTACTTTGCTAAAGCAAGTCTACAATAGTCTATTTCAAGTGTGTAATAGTAATTTATTGAGTTTTATTTAAAGAGGTGCTTGATGAGGGAATTTTTTGCTAAAAAAACTAATTTATTTGCGGTTATTTGTATTATACTTTTATTTATGCATTTTTAGTGCTTAGGTGCACAATTTTATTTGCAAAAGAGCATTATACTTCTACTTCTAAGTGCACGATATATGTTGCAACTAACAAAAGTCGCATAGAGGCGCAAAATTTCGATTATTTAAGTTAAGTGCACAATGATTTTTTGAAGATGTTGCTACTAACGTAAATCGTCAGGCAACGCAGTATTTTAGTTCAGAATTGCAACGTATTAAGTCGCCAAAAGAGCGCAAGTATTACTTTTTTTAAGCTTAAAAACGTAAAATATGAACCGCATTAGAATTTAGAATAACAACAGCAGAAAAATTGTTTTCGATAACGTCTGAGTTTTAGTTTATAAAACAAATTTTCCTCTGTGTTTACACCTACTAGTTTATTGTTTTGATGTGATGAATGATTGGTCTAAAATGTAGATTGTACTTTTTTAATCAGAATGTTGCTGAAGTTTAAAAAATATGTTAATATAAAATTTTATCTTTCTAGTCGTAAAATGGCAAGTCATTTTTTAGTTTTTATTACTTGTTTCAAGTTTTGGTACAAAACTGCGTTTAAATTATTCAAATCGAAAGAAATCAAAAATAAATTCCCTTTAACTTTGTCAGTCGTATTTTGTTAAAAAAGTTGCTGCTTTTGCAGCTTTGTTAACGTTGTATGATACAAATAATTTTTTGTCGTTTATTAAGCACAGCTTTTAAGCACACCTTACACCTTGCTAATGCTTAAAAATGAGTATGTTGTTTATAAGTGCGACGATGGACAATAGAATGTGTAAACATTACGTGTTCATTTTATTTTATGAAGTCACAATCAAAAATTCCTGCGATCTTTTTTTTTAAAGTTAATCAATGTGATTGTAGCTGATTCTACAAAAAAGGTTAGAAGACAGGAAACCGAAAATTTTCCTAGAAAAATAAGATCGTTGTCCATACCAATGAAGATTGAAGTTTCACAAAAAAATCGTTCCCTCCCTTATTAACCACAGTGTCATTTTGTCGCTGTGCTAAAGTGACCCTCCGTGTCATTTTGTCGCTGCGCCAAAGTGACCCTACGTGCCAAAGTGACGCACCGTGTCGTTTTGTCGCTGTGCCAAAGTGACCCTCCGTGCCAAAGTGACGCACCGTGTCATTTTGTCGCTGTGTCAAAGTGACTCTCCGTGCCAAAGTGACGCACCGTGTCGTTTTGTCGCTGTGCCAAAGTGACCCTCTGTGCCAAAGTGACGCACCGTGCCAAAGTGATTCACCATGTCATTTTGTCTCTGTGCCAAAGTGACGCACCGTGTCATTTTTTTGCCGTGCCAAAGTGACCCTCTGTGCCAAAGTGACGCACCGTGCCAGAGTGACTCACTGTTTCATTTTGTCGCTGTGACAAAGTGACGCACTGTGTCATTTTTTGCCGTGCCAAAGTGACCCTCAGTGCTAAACTGATGCAACGTGCCAAGGTGACGCACCGTGTCTTTTTGTTGCTATGTCATTCTGACCCGCTCCCAGCTTTACTTGCGTTATCTTTTAGAAAAATTCAGTTAATTTTATTAAAATACATTATATATTAATAAAATATATTAATTAAAAATGTAAATTAAAAAGTTAAGTGGGTGATTTATACCATATAAAAAAGTTATTAATGCATAATTTATGTAACTCATTTTAGTTTTCACGATTAACATATTTTCTTAAGTTTTTGATCTTTTAAATCTAGTTTAGGCTTATTAATAAAACACACTATTGTTTAATTAAAGCTTAAAATATTTCTGTTACTAACGTTTTATTTTTTTATATTTTTTAGGTGCAGAATGTATGCGGTGTATCAAAGAAAATTTCAAATCGTCTAACTAGCTGTTAACAGTTTTGTACAATTTATTAATGCTTAGTCTAATTGCTAAACATTTTTTAAAATCGGTTATCTTTATTTTAAAAACTTTATTCTGTTCTGAAATTGTCTACTTAGTTATGCGCATGTTTAAAACTTTTCTTCAATTTAATTTAACTATCACTTGATATATATTACAGAATCATTTTAATCTGATGTATTTTCATATGCTATTATTTTCCACACTGTTTTTTGTACAAAGTCGTAACATATTTATGTAAGTTTTAACGAAAAACTTGTTTTGAATAGCTCACTAAATAAAGTAAATTCGTATCTATTTATGCCAGTTTATCTAAAGATTTGAATTGTACTGCAGTTTAATGACGATATTTTGTGTAAATCCATTACTAATAGTAAATTTATGACGTTTGATATCTTAGAGTTTAACCAATCAAATTGTAACTCTTATTTTGTCTGTGTAAAACTTTTACACAGTTTTCAATTGTAGATTAATCTTTGTAACAACAGTAACTGGTGTGTTAAAAGTTTTTCAAAAAACAAGTGATAATTAACCGACTTGTATGTGTAAATATACATATTTTTAGCATCTAAAAAACTAAGATAGTTGGTATACTACCAAAATCCACTCGCGTTCAAAATTAACCGTTTTTTTAAACTTTTTCGTTATTAACAAATTTAATTTATATATTTTTGATTTTTTTTTCACTATCACTGTTACCCCTAACCCTTACTCTCGTTCGGTGAGCAGTTTTCGAATTTGATTGGGTGGATTTGGGTCTGGTAGATTTTGAACGCAGGTGGATTTTGAACGTGTCCCGTGATAGTTATTAAAAAATGGCGAATAAATTTTAAATTTTCAACGAGTTGATCTATTAAGGTCATCCATGTTTGATTTGTATGTGACCTTTTAAGTAATCACATTACTGACAATAAACTAACTTGCAGCAATCTTCCTAACCAGTCTGTGTTGATTTTTATTTTAAACTTTTTTAGTTTTAATTATCTGCTCGAAATACAAACTAATATTTCGCAGAGAGTTAAAAAAACATTTAGTTTGCTTTTTTCACTGTTAGTTTTAAGAATAGGGGTGGGCAACGTACAACCAGCGAAGTAAAAGTTGGAAAGCCGGTCAAAGGGGAAATTTACTAAGTTTAAGTTGATTTCGTCGGCGAAGGGTTAAACTGTGGCCCTCGAGCATGTTAAAATGACCGAATTTTGAAACTTAAACTAAACACAGTAAGGAAATGATCACATAGGATTACTATTTCCTCAAATTTAAATCAGATAATAGAGTACTTTCCGTTAATTAAACAGAATGAAATACTCCGGTTTGCTAAGGACTTAACTTTTCTACATATGGCTCGCTGACTACAACCACACTCTACCCGTATTCCGGAGTATACGCACGTGTAAAAGTTTTGAACAAAAATCAGTTTATGCTTTAGTGTTTTGTCAAGAATCGTTTTAATTTAGTTTTGAGTCTACCAATGGTAGAGGCTTGCAAATTAAGTTTTCAAAGTGTAGGTTAGTTATTTGAATAATAAAAACAACTTTTTTTAGGTAGGTATATATTTTAATAAGTAAGTTTTATAAGTATACTACTGTATGGTAATAACCTTTATAAATCAGCCTTAATAATTAAAAAATATAATTATTCAATGGAATTTATAAGAGTAATTTCAATACACCTATTGATTACTTAGTAGAAGTCTGTAATCAAGATACTAGAGGCTATAAATGGTTAACAGAAATAACTTTAAATTGCTGTTTTAATAAAATTATTTAAGCTTATACATTATCACTATACTATATCAATCAGGATAGTTATCTCTAACTATTAAAGTGCTTGCTTATGGCACAGTTATATTTGCACTGTATAATCTTAACAATCTTTCACTTACTTAGCATTTTTACAGTAACGGAATAATTTTATTGATAAAAGTTATTTTTAAGTTGAACAAAAACATTTCTGAGAGGATTTTTTATACAGTAAGTTAAAACACATGAGATGAAGTATTGACTAATCACTTTATTCTATTTTTCTTTCAGGTACGATTAATTTTAGCATGACTTCTAATTTACCAACTCAACTAGTATACACAATTGGTAGCTTAACCATAGTACCAACTATCAAATGATTTTGTAGATTTGTTCAAATATTACTTCTGGGGTTCTGTTCCTTAAAACTAGATTAGGTGAACTTTTAAATATGTATCATTTAAACTTATTATAAGTTACTCTTGATCCTTTATCAGGACTAAGCTGATTAATAAGATTTGCTTAAAGATTTTGAACTTGTAAAGCTTCTGTAAATAGTAGATCATTATAAGAACTGCACGTTTTAATGATTTCAAAACAATTATAATAGTTGTTACAACAAAATGCACAATTCTTGATATGTTTAAATGCCGCACAATTAGTTGGAGTCACATGATCTTTAACTGTTATGAAAAGTTCTTTTTTAGTCTTTGCAATATACTGGTTGTTATACCAATATACCTGGACACATAAACTTGTACACTAAGCAACATTGATACATATGATTATCAAGTCCTTTAGGGAGAAATATTTCCCAGATCTTTGTGTTTTATATGCAATACGTCTTTATACTCTGATGTCTTTAAACACAGCTTTGATGTTTTTGGATTATTTCTCTGATATCTTTCTAACATATGGTATTGTAATGTAGTGTTTGTTATCATCTTTATTTTCAATCAGTTCTGAATCAAAGTTTTTATTTTGTATTTGGTCATTGATAAACTTGGTCGAGAAAGAGTTTTAGTCAGACATTTTATAACTTTTTATCACATGTTATTTTGTAGATCTTCTAAGACGAGATTTGGTTTTTTGTAGTACAGGTTTTTAACTAAATTGATCTTCTACGACTGCGATACACACAAGTTAAAGTTCAAAAGCAGGCCTGTGATTGTTGGTTTTCTGTAGACTGATGTTACGATCCTATTGTTTTTCATTGTTACCTTTGTACAAAATATCTTAGTTTACCTTATTGGCAAATTCCAATTTCAAGTTTCATATCTTTGTGCATTTCGTTGAGGTTTTTTATCAAACTGATATATTTGTTCTTTGTTTTCGAAAATGAAGAAAATGTCATAACATCTGCGATACATTTTAGGTTTTTTTAGTTTTGTTGAGTAACTCTGTCTCTTATTGACTGACAAATCAGTTGGTCAGTAAAAATGAAAGAGGTGATCCCATTGATAATCCGTCTCTTCTAATATACTGCGTCATTAAAAAGATAGATGCTTTGTGGATGTTCTTTTAGAAGACTTTTAGATACTGTTTGAGTCATTTTTGATCGAGCAAATATTGAACTAGGATTTTCTATGTACACTACTTTTGTAACATTGATGATAGTTTCTTTCAACGAGACGTTAGTACACATTCTTAGTACAGAAATGCTTAAATTGTTATAATAAAAGTTGTAATAAAAAAAGCCTTGTGGTTTGCAATAAAATGGTATCTTAATACATTTAAAGGTCTATCTAAAGCTCAATTTATCATGTATGTATCGTTTAATTTTTATTTTGCTCAACTTAATTGTTTTGTACAAAAAGTGCTGGTCAGCCAAGCTCGTTTAACAAATAGCAAATAGTTGACAATAGCAAGTCATCATTGTACTTTTTATAAAAATGGATGAGCTTTATTAGTTAAGAGTAAGTAAGTATATTGAAAAAATAAAACTGCTCAAACATTATGGTCTAAAGACGTGGGTGTAGAGAAAGACCTCACTGACATTGAATTAAAATAAAACTATACGAGTTAAGATAAAAAGTATCAGCTAAAATAGACTACCGTACATTTTACGAGTCGGCAGTAAATTAAATTTCACAGGCAAAGTTTTTTATTTAAGGTTGCTCGCGGGCCGCATGCTTTGTAAAAAAAAAATCTCCGTCATTCACAGTTATTTTCAAATAATTCCAGTAACAATCTTGAAAACCTTCGAAACCAAAAAGAACCAAGATAAGCACAAGTAGTTTGATTTTATCAGAAAAAAAAGTTTTATATAATTTTGTATTTTTTTTTTAATCAGGCTGCAGATTTATACTTTGAAGGCTGCAGTTTGCCAAAACTCCTTGTTTATTAGTACCAAATTTTATTAATTAGTTTTAATCTTATTGATTTTGAAGCCTAAACGTTCATGAATAGTTGTTTTACAAAAATATTTATAATTTCAACAAAGGGTTAGTCAGACAAGTCGTATACTATCTATGATAATTTTCACTTTTACTAGTTTTGTTGTATATATATATATATATATATATATATATTTAAGCTTATTCACTTTCTACTGAGCCCACTTAAAGGGCTTTTAGATAACTTTTTAGAAAAATTCGATTTTAAAAATTCCAGTAAATATGTTTCATAAAATAAAAAAAACGATTGTCTTTAACTTTCAGCTTGTTCAATTTAAAATAAAAATACAAATAGGTAAACAGAGATGCAAAAGTTATACAAAAAACAAAAATCAAAATATGACGTAAGAATTGAACTTTGTACATTACAAATATTCGCTGCAAAAATTGATCATCCATCTAACCAAACAAACAACTAAAATTCACAAAAACCACAGTTAAGTGACAATAAAATACTTTAATATTATTATACTTATTGACGTTTACTAGTTTTTTTAAGTCACTTAATGGTATTTCGTAAAAGTTTGAAGTTTTATCAGAATGTACAATCAAATTTTTGCACTTACTTATGTCCTGCAAAATCTTCAAAAGTTCATTTTGGAAACAGCTTCTGCTTGTCTGAACTCCACCTTTTGCACCATTTACATTAGATCTTCGTCAAAAGCCTGTAGATGTTGTGTTGGCTTAGGTGTTCGTGTTTTGAACCCGTATGTTTCGTGTTTTTCTGAAGCCACTTGATCTTCTTTATAAAAGAACTTCGCTTTCTACCGCATCCGTCTTTCTAAATATTTGGTCTTCTGAATCAGTGCTTCTTTATAAACATCTTGTTTGGCACACGGGATGTTCTTAGTTGAAAGCTTAATACTAAACTATTTAAAAATAGGACATTTTCAAAGAAAGTAGTTTCGTTTACTGTGCTCGACAAAAATTTGAAGCTCAAATACAAAATAAGTATATTATTTTTATTAAATAACTTTCTACTGAGCCCAATTAAAGTGCTTTAAAAGAGTTTATTAGGAAAATTCGATTTTAAAAGTTCCAGTACATATATATATATTTATATAAGTAGAATTGTTTATTAAACTACAAACAAAAGGACTAAATTATTTGGTACAAGGACTTGGTGTACAAACAAATCTTTAGGTTATCGAGTCTAAAACAAGTCTTTTGGCTTTAGCTTTTATTTCTATTTATATTTTCATTTGTATTATAAACGTGTTAAAACATTATATAAAAAAAGCTACAGTTTAATATAGTTGCAATAAACATGATTTTCTATTCAGAATAAAATTTTAAAGCAGATTTGCAAAGTCAACTAAGAGAAAAATAAAAAATGTGTTGTTTAAGTCTACTAATTTATACAATAAGTTACATATAAGTATTATACTATTATGCTTAATACAAATCAGTAAAATATGGGCTTCTAAGTCAATTTGAATACATATTGGTTTTCCAATATGTAGTTTTTATTGTTAATTACACATGTCCTAGTTTATATTATAGTCTAAAAAACTAACACTAAACTTATATTTTGACTAAATATATTGATTTTATATTTTTAACTATGTTTCTGTTCGATATGCTTCATAATACATTAAAAGCTGTTTAAAATAATAGAATAGCATATTGAACATCAATATCTTATAAATTTTTTTTATTTTTAAACGAATTAAAAAAACTATAATCTATGAAAATTTGGATTTTATTACATAAAAGATACATTAAACTTTAAACAGTTTATTTAACATTAATAACTCAAGTGTAAAAAAAATATAACTTTCAGTAAAAAAATATTTTTTTGTAAATTTTAAACAAAAAAGCATGTCCAAAACCAACTGAGTATGACAAAAAGAGTTTAAAGTATACGTGTAAAAAAAAAGTTTAAAGGTACTTGTAAAACATGCTTTAATATTAAAAAAACATAACTAAACAACTTGTCGATCATTTTAGTAAAAGAAATATCTGTATTGTTTACATAAAAGTTTAAACAGTTGGTATCAAAAGTGAGATCTTCAGATGGCATTTTCTTTACAGAGGTTGCAATTTTTACCGCAATTCGTGAGGCTGCGAAGATTGTAGAAGCCTCTGGTTCTTCTAAGCTGATTTTTTTTCAATCAAGTATTATTAGTAAATAATAGAATATACAACAAAAGATTGTTTATATAATAGTTTTTACTATTAAAATTTTTTGATATATTATGTTGTTTATTGTTTTAAAATATTTTAAACAAAAACCAACAACTGCTAGTCGATTAAGCAGTTTACATTTATTTAAGAGAAGTTAGACCATTATAAGAAGTACTGTAAAAAAAATTAAATAAACAAAGTACTAGTTTAATACATTAAAAAAAAACTAACCTTTACAATGCTCTTAATAATTATAACTATAAAGTTTACACGCTATGTCTACTTAATAAGTTTTGAATGTTAACAGAATTAAATAAAAATAAAAAACTAACCGCTGTTGCGGAGTTATCGAACATTCTCAATCGTGGAAACTTATTTTCTTTATTTTTCTTGATGCTTCCCGAGACTGTAAAGTATAGTATTAGTTAACAATAAAAAAAATTGTGTTTAGGTTTACTTAGAACAGTTTTGTTCTTTTATAGCCAATGTTTGGTTAAAATATATAAATTTTTAAATTGATACAGCAAAATGTTTTGAGTGGTAATTTATAAAGATTTAATTGAATATTTTTAGTAGTTGTTAAAAGTATTTGATATACCGTTTATTGTATATTAAACGTCTAAAGTTTGACCTAATAGTGTATACATTGTTCTAAAACAAGTTAGATATTTTGTAAATAAGCTACATTTATACATGGAAAGCTTAACATAAATGTAACTAACTTAAAATACAGACTTATGAGAGAAACTAGTTTGCTTTGAACTAAAATATTGTAGTATAAGCACCGATTAATAGATTAGTTTCATTTAAACTATGTTTGTACTTTATAATTACTATTCAACTTATGTGTAAGATAAAACAATTTAAGCCCTAAAATTATTCAAAAATTCAAATACTACAAACATTTGTAGTTCGTCGGCACAGTGAACCTTCTGTTTTTCTTCTCCTTTTCTTGCATGAACTTGTCAACGAAATTTTTTGTCATTTTTTATTGTTGCACCTGTAGTAATAAAAAAAAAATTAAGTTAAACAAATAAATGAACTAGTAAATGTTCTTAAACTAATCGTATAGTAAAGACAACGTAATTTTAGTACGAAGAAGTAGAAATAATCAAGTTTTAACAAAAGTTATAACACCTTTAAACAGAATTTCAAACTACCAAATTCAGTTAACTTCTGTGTAAATGCTAGTACTTGACTAAGTTATTTTTAATCTATGAATGATGATCATTATTAAAAAAAGAATATTAAAGCTGTTAACGAACATAAAACAACTTTTAAACTTATAAACGTAGAATGATCGTTTAAAAAATAGTTTGTTTTTATGTTTTTTTACCGGTTTTTTAAAAACTACGCTAGACGACAGAATATAAACTACTAAGACTTTTTTAGTTGAATATTTACTTCAGAAAATACGTTTTTCTTAAAAAGTTGTACTTTTTATCAAAAACTTGTTTAAAAAAATAGTGTTAGGAATTAATTTTTTTTGTTGAGTTTATAATAAAAACTTTTATAAATTCATTTTATTTAGTAGTTTTACGTCTAAATTTTTTATTTTGTTTCCATATCTAAAATGTATAAACATAATTAGTATTTCAAAACATTTACTTTATATTTTTCAACAAAGCTTCTGGTACAAGTAAAACTTTGATCCTGTTTTCACCAAGTCCTTGTACATTAATTAGACCTAACTAGAGAAATCTAAAACAAATTAAAGTATTTCATTCACATTTAGCATATTTCAAAATTATTTTTATAAATATCTTTCAGCTCAATTACATAGCTTATAATGATTTGTCGAACATTTTATGCTTACTACAATTAAAAGAATAATAGTAATTTAGTATGAAAAATTTAATAAAGTTTCAAGTTTAAAACACAATTATAAGTAGCTTAATTTATAGCTCGAAAAGTTGCAAATTAATAAAAAAATGCTAATATTCTGTTCTTTTATCAAATTGTGTTTTTTACATTTTGTCGATAATTAACTTCAAATTAAAAAAAAAACAGTTTTGTTTTATCCTTATAAATTGTAGTACAGTTGTCGTTAAATGCATAACTTCGCGTGGTCAATTTACTTTTACGATCAGTACAGACCGTCTTAAACCCTTATACTTTAAATAAGGCTTTGATAAAAAACGTTGAAAAAAAGAATACAGTATAAGTAAATTATGTTTATTATGAAAGCTAGACATTTATTTTAAACTAACAGCTTATTATGCAGTGAAACTTTAAATAATTAAGCTTTAGGTTATTTAAGCATTTGATTGATTATAATAAAAAAAAATATCTGCTAAATGAAGTATAAAAAGGCTAGTTAAACTTAAATTTAGCTAGTTTGATTATATACTAACTAATTCTAAGTCTTTATAAATTACATACAATACTTTTTTTTTGATAATTTTAGTCATTTAGTATTTTTTAAACCAAAATTTTAAGCTTTTTCTTACTTTAAGATTTTAAAACTTATCTAGTTTAATGTTTTACGCTAAAGGAAAACTTTAATTAACTTGCTGAAATTAGGTTAAAAATAAAAGTAAATGCTTTGTTAAGTGTGACAATCTAGCTTTATACTTAATATCAGTAGTATCATTAAGTTAAATAGTTAGGTTATATAGATTTTTTAGCAGGTATGGTTTTGTCAGAATTAGATCATTTAGCTTGTGTTTTAGAAGTTTCGGTGAAAATCAGTAACATAAGTATCGAGATAAATTTACACATTTCAAGTTAAAAGGGCTAAATATATTGATTGGTAACTAAACATATTAAAATATTTCAAAAAAATGATTCAATACAGTGATTATTTAGTACAACATTTGCAGTTTTAAGTTAAATATTTTAATAAAAAATTATTTCAATCAAACACTATTTAAGAGTTTGATTGAAATGGTTGATTGAAATAGTATGTATTTTTGATATAAAAACTAAACTTTGCAATAGTTTTAGATAAATTTCAAAAATGTATAACACAATTAAAAAAATACATTTAATAAACTGTAAAGTGACTGTTATTCTATTGCAGAGGCGACAAAATTAAAAAAAAAAGCTACTTTGTTAAATTTGGATTATAAAATATCTACTTTATTTGAACCTCTAAAAACAATTTTACAAGTATTAAACTATAATTTACACTTGACCTAAAAGTAAATTCAAATATTAAATGTTATAATAACAATTATTAAGCTCGTGACAATTAAGATTGTTTAACTGTTTTAAAAATATATTTAAGCTCGTTGAAAATTCGAAACAGTATAGCAAGAAAAGTATCATTATCTAAACAACGCATAAAGAGACTAAACTCTAAGCCTGACAAAAATATTATCAAGTAGTAATAAATGTTAATACCCGGATAAAAATTTTAAATCAAGTTGAACATAAAGCAACAAAACTACAAAAAATAAAACATTATATCTTAACATAACAATTATATACCAAAACCTTAATACCAAAACAACGCATAAAAAACTGTACCCTGTGCCTGATGATAATATAGCATTAAATTTTAATTCTTTCAAAAAAACTAAAACCCAGTTGAACATAAAGCAACGAAACTACAATGTTTTACTTCTGAGATGCCGCACTTTAACTGATATTAAAAAAAAAGTCGGACTTTAGCTGCTGGGCTTTTTGCGAGTTTTTCAAGCGATCGTGAAAAACTCACCGCTATTGTGAAACTGTCGTTTTCTCTAAAAAATTCTTTATCTCACTTAAATCGTTGCTTTTAACTCTATTTTTAACCGTCCGTGTTTAGCGCTGAACATTCGCAGGTTTAAAAACTTAACATTTTTTACGTGATGCTTCAGAATAATTTTTCATAAAAAAAAGTGGTAACTAGTTTAATAAGGTTTATTAAAATTTAGTAAAAATTTGTCGTTAAAAATCGAATACAAATAGTTTTGCAAAAAAATACTAATCTCAATCATAATTTCCAATTATATTTAATTCTACTTAATTTATACTTTTTGAAAGGTATTCACGTTAATAATTTAAATACATAGAACTTATTAGCAACAACTTCTAAAAAACTAATGCTGTTATAGTGCTTTTGACATCAATAAAAATACAACAGACAACTTTTATTATATAATACATGTTTTTGGCTGTAGTTTATAAGTATAATCTGTTTAAACTTATTATCATCTATTTCTCAAAACTTTAAACATACAAGAAAACTAACTCTTCGTTAAAACCAACGCAAAGGATTTTAAACATTTTTATAACAGTTTTTGAATGAATTTTAAAACTAAAGTATTTTGATTGATTAAAGTTTAGTTTAAAGCAGGTTAATTAAAATATCTTTATTTACTTGTTTATCAATTTTTTTATGTTACTGAACGACAACAAAATTGCTCAAATATTTGGTCCAAGGACCTGGTGCTCGGAAAAACTTTCGGTTATCGAGAACCTTTTGTATTCCTTTTAACGTCTTGTACAGGACATTTTAACTTATTTTTTTTACGAATTTTTTGATCGGACCAAATCAAACAAGTAGATACAGTATTAGATTATGAAAGATTTTAAAATTTTGGAGCAATATCTTCGTTCAAACCTTAATTTAAAGTTATTCTGTTTTATTTTTCAAATTATAAACTATTTCCTTAGACAAAACTCACGAGAAATATGTTAACACTGATTAATAAATATAGTACGCACAGCTTTGTAATATGAGTTACTAAAACTTTACGCTTTTTTCTTTTAATTAAAATTGTTTTTTATGAAGTATTTTATCAATTTCAACTTTTGCAAATTGTACATGCTTACACAGTAATTAAATTTTAATTTTTATACCTTTCCTTTAATTATTGTTTTCTTAAAGTGATATTTGAAACAATTTCGTAATAACTCTAAATATGGATTTTATAGAACTCAATTAAATTTTATTATGATAGACTTTTGAAAACTTTAGTCAAAATAATTTTGTACTTCTAACTTTTTTTTAAACGATTTTTATTTAATAAGTAGTTTAATAGTATAACGCTAAAAATATTGAAGTATCTTATTTAATTATAAGTATTCTTTAGTTACATTTTGGCTAATTTACTTATTGGAAATTGTAAAATGTAATAATCTTTTAATCTTTGAAGTAAGTAACGTTTTTAAGAACATTTTTTGACATTAGATAAAAGTACCACTGGGACAATCAAAGTTTAAGTTTATTTTATTTGAAAAACACAGCTTTTGGAGTAATCAAATTATTCGTAGTCTGTTCTTTTCTTATCTTCTATTTCTTTCTGTTGCTGGTTATAGCGTTTCGCCAAGCGAACCCACATTGGATGGTACACGCATCGATCTCCTGTTAGAAACAACATTTAAATAAAATTTTGTCGATACTGATTGTCTTTAATAAGAATAAAAAAATAACGCCTATAAAATTTTAATAAAACATAGTGGTTTTTAAACATTATTTAAAACGTTTACCAGAATTAATCGATATCTTTAAAAACAAGTGTTAATGAAACTTTTGTTTACAATGTACATAAAAAAATAAATACTACAAATTGAACTGTAAATTTGAACAAAAAAGCTTTAAAAATGCTTAAGAAACACAGTTAAAAGCAGTAAACTTAATTAAAAGTTGATTAGCGGCTGTTTAATAAACTTAAATAATTACCTTTTTCAATAGCAAATATCTGACCATTTTTTTAAATATTTTGTTTAACAGCTAAAGCTAACGATGTAACTAATAAAAACATATTGAAATTGCTTTTTTAACTATGCTGGTTGTTTTCAATATTTTTTGTCCCAAAAACAAACACTTACCTTAATCACTGCCACGTCGAAGTAGTACCTCACCATCTTGGGTTTATACTTACTTATATAGAATAGTTATTCAAATTTAATTCTAACACTTACCTTCATCACTGGCCACGTCGAAGTAGTACCTGGCCATCTTGGGTTTATACTTATATATATAGAATAATTATTCAAGTCAAATTCTAACACTCACCTTCATCACTGGCCACGTCGAAGTAGTACCTGGCCATCTTGGGTTTATACTTACTTATATAGAATAGTTATTCAAACTAAATTCTAACACTTACCTTCGTCACTGCCACGTCGAAGTAGTACCTCACCATCTTGGATTTATACTTACTTATATAGAATAATAATTCAAAATAAATTCTAACACTTACCTTCATCACTGGCCACATCGAAGTAGTACCTCACCATCTTGCTCCTGTCCTCCCCGTCCTTGTCCTCCGGAGCGGTGATCCACATTATCTTCGACTCCCTGCACGCCTTCTCAGATTCGATAACATTTATATCGAATCCGATAAAGTGCCTGCTTTTTAAATTTATATTACAGTGTTGAGTAAAATTAAGTTTATTCAAACAACAAGCTTTGAAAATTAAATTATTGTTTGCTTAATAATTGTCTTTTCTGTTAATATTACAGTTTTGAGTAAAATAAAAAAATATGAAAAACAACAAACATATTGATAAAAAAACATAAACAGAAATAAATAAAGTCCCCGCTTTATTAATATAAAGTATGTTCAAACAACAACCATTAAAAACTAGATATATATATATAAACAATCCTAATTAAAAGTAAGAAACTTAGGCATTATTTAATTAAGAAAAAAACAAGTTCTTTAAATAACAAAAGTTAGAAAACTTACCTGAACTCGTTATAGGAGTCAGGAAGGAAGTTGTAGAACTGGGAGTTTATCTGAAGACTCCCAGGAATACAAACTTCCCTCTTTGTAACATGTTCGGGGATGTCCCCTAGAGCGCTACCTATTCCTATAAATTTTACGGTGTAGACGAAATCCTCGCCACTCTTGAACGTTGTAATGCTGTTGGATGGCGATGAGAACATTTTAACGAATACTATTTTCTATAACTTTTTTTGTAAAAATTCAAATAAAGATCCAGAGTTGTCGTTTAAAATAGTACGCTAATAGCTAAACTAAAAAAACGTTTAAACAAGTCCATAGCGAAAACCCAAACATTTTATTAAAACATTATTTATTATGGTATGAAAGGTTGTTAACAATTGACTTTTTTATACATCTAGATTAACTTCTTTTTTATTTTATTTAAGAAGTTTATTTTTTGTTTTTAGTTGTTATAAAATAATGTTTACACTTCTTTAACAAATAATTAAAATAAATAAACTCAAGTATGTTATTGTAGTGAAATAAAGTTAACTTTTAGTCAAACCGAAGTTTAGTTAGATCATTTTTTGTCGATTTATAATTAATAATCAAGCTAATAATTTTAGCAAGTAATTTAAAAACTGATCTCATTAAAATTAATAACAACTTTTTGTTGTATAATTGCTTTGGACTTTTTATGTTAAATCAACTTAATAAATGTAGCTCAAAGCAGCTAAATCAAACTTAGCTTATGTTAACAATAGTATCGGTTTATTCGCTAACAGTAGTTTAAAAAAAGTTTTTATTTAAAATCTAGATTAATACAATATTAATAAAGCACTTGTGCAGCTTGAATAGTTTATTAAATTTAAATTAATCTAATTTTAAAATTAGCTAAATTTTCAACTTAAGTTTTATATACACCCTTATTAACAAAACTTGATTTTTCTATTGTTTGTAAGCGTTTGGTCTAATGTTAAACTTAATAGAAGCTTGCTTCAGTCGTATTGTATTAAATTTGACTATTTTTTTTTTAATAAAATTAAAGTGTTAAGTTTTAATTTGTTATAAAGCTATTTAAAAAAGAGCATGAACTTTATAAAGACTAAAACTTTTAATTATCGCAGTTAGATATAACTAACAACTTATTTTTTTTATATGTTGCCTATTTCATCATAATAATTCGCACTACTTTTATTTCTTATTTTAACTTTATGTTTAAACAAATGCTAAGGTTAAAAATGTATCATCTGATAACTGCTGCTTCTAATAATATACGTTATTATTCATATATGATATACTTTGTATAACATTAAAAAAATATTTCTAAACCATTACACTATTTCTTGTTTATCACCTACTAAATAAGCATAAATTAAAACTTGAAAATAATCTATTCCAGCCTAATACTAATCTGATTTTAGTAGAATATTTTCTTTGTGGGTCAGTTCTTATATAGTACTTTAACTAAGCTAAGTAAAACGTTATAGATATTTGTTTACTGTTTAAAATTTGTTTTATTGTTTAAGCTGTTTTGTATACTGTGTCTAATTTGTTATATGTCTACATAGTTATTGTTTTTACGGAGATACTTGAAAAAAATGTAACACAAATTAAGAAACAGTTCATTTTTGAAAGTAAAGAAAAAAAAAGTAGTATAAATAATTAGATAAAAGCTAAGACTAATAACTATTTTTTGTTCACAACGCTTATTGTAAATAATAGATTACATTTAAAAACAAATTTAAAGTTTAAAGACAATATACTTGTGCTATTATTAAAATTTAGAAGTGTACAAAAAATTTACCAAAAAAAGAATAAAAGTTTATAAAGCTCGGTATCTAAATTAAATCTACATAGTAAAAAAATTATAACTAATATACATTCTACATTTTTAAGTTATATTAAAAACGTATATGTCATTATAGTTTTACATATACATAATTGTTTTTATCAGTTACCCTTTTTATTTAAAAGTTTACAGATACACACTTATTTTTATTAAAACTCACTTAAAAGTATAAGAGCTAACACAAAAATCTTAAACAAATTCGAAAGTAATTTCATAAAAAATTTAAACTTAATATTCAATGCTTAATTTCATTTTGGCGCTAATATTATTATTTAAATCAGCTCTTTACAAAACAATTAATTTTTAGTATTGACGAGTAAAAGTAAGTTCTTTTATTTAAATAATTTTATTTTTCTATTAACGCAGTAGGTAATCTTGTTTTCTCTTAAAAATTGAAATAATCTGCATAAATACACGATAGTTTTCAAACATATTATACTTATAAAAAAATATTAAAGTAAGTTTTTGGCGTTTAGTTTTACAATGTACTTATAATATAATGTAGCTTTTATTACATATCAAAAGCATGTTTGAAAATTCAATCGTTTGATTGACAAACTACCAACTGCTGCATAATTTGCCGCGTAAAATTAACATACCAATTCTAGCTTTCTGTTTACTAATAAAAGAAAACAGTGTTTAGTTTGATTTTTGTACTAGACATTTCATATCGAACTCCTTAGTTTTTGTAAAATAAGTATGCAGGTTGTTACCAATGTTTCGTTATAATATTCAAAATGGATTTTTATATCTATCAATTTACTTTTGTAACACGACTTTTAAGCAATAGCACTAATTAAAATTTCTTAGGGTAAAAAAGTTTTTATCAACCGACTGTTTCAACAAACATTTGTTTAGAACAAAATAAGTATAAATAACATAACTACATAACTTAACTTATACGCTTAAACTATTAGCATTTATTAGCAGAATTAAAAAAACTTAACATTATGTGTTTATTTTCTATCTGTTTTTTAATAATAAACTAAAAGCTTTCCGATAATAATTTAGTTTTTAGAAGGTAAAAAAAATTGAAATTTATTTTTTATAAACTTTTTTATACCACTTTTTACACTTAAAATGTTACCTTATACCTAAACCCGTTAGCGTCTGGTCAATTAAACTTACTATAAAGCGCGCTGTTTGTAAATAGTTTTTATTCTTTACTTCGTGATTGATACTTTAAAAAAAATATATTTTGAATTTTGCTATCGATAAAAAATGAAATTCTCAATTTTAGCGATTATAAGTAAATATCTATCGTATATCTTTTAAGTTAAATCCAATGCTTCGTATTTTGCTTATTTTAATTAGACTTACACAAGACTTTAGTTTAAAACGAGCTTAATTGGTGTACAGTGCCGACTTTAGGTCGATTTCTTATAAATTAATCTGTTTAGTAAGTTTAGCTTATTATTTTGTTCACTCTACTTTATTACTTTTAACTTAAGTGTATAAAATACAGTTTTTAATTTTTTAAACGGTCAATGGTTTTTATGTTAGAAATTACACTTTTATTTTATGTTGGTAGACTAGGTTTTCGCTTAGAAATGGTTTTATGTAGAGTTTATTTTGAATGCAATTGAGTAGGATAGTGTTTAGTCTAATAAAGTTTACCGATTTTTTCAATTCAAAGAATAAATGTTTATTGTTCACATATTTTTACAATATTATCTTAAACTAAAGCTGAAGCTAAACGTTTTATTAAAGTAGAAAGGAATAAAAAAACCTTTGAAAATTGAAACTATAGTAAACTATTAATTTTTTTTTATTCGAAAATGTTCTTAAAAAATGTTTACCTATATTTTTCATTTTGGCTAAAATTAGTAAGCAAATACAAATTTTTTTTTAAACGGAACTGTTAAGTTTAAGAGCTCTGAAGTTTATTCGAATCAATTTTTGGTAAGTTTTACTCATTTTAATACTAATTTACAATAGACATATGACTAATTAAAAATAGGTAGCCATCTCTTATAATGTATTTATAAAAATATGAAATAAAAATTGTAAGTGCGATTACGATGAAAGAAAGCTTTTAAGATTTATGCAAGTAAAACGAAGGAGAAATGTATAACTTATTTTATAAATTTAATAAGTTTTTTAAACAACAACAAAGGCTTTTAACGTAACTACTACTCCTTGATTTCTTCGCCGTTTTTAATACTTTTAAGATACATTTCATTAGAATTTATTTTTAACAAAAAACATCAAAAAAACGTTTCAGTTAGTTTTTTTTTTATTTTTTGTAAATTAGGTTTAATAACTTTTTTTTTAAGTATTAACTATTTTTGAAAAAGTTTTAATTTCATAAGATTTAAAATTTATTAAATTGTTAATGATGCAGCTACGATTACCATAAATTAATGAAATTTTTAGGTCTGATAAAAAGTGAATAATTGAAATTTACATTGTTTTCGATAGCTGTATATTCATAGTAATATCACATGTATACAGTTTTTGTCAACTAGAAACATGTAAACAAAAAGTAAGATATTATAATTAGTCGAATTTTTATAGCCATTTAGATCTTTAGAACTTTTTTTAAATTTAGACTAGAATGAGTTGAAGTTTACATTAAAGTAGTACTAAATAGAAATTTTTAAGTTTAATTAATTCAGTCTAGCTAGTGCTAACCATAAACAGTTTCTTAGTTTCTAAGTTAATAAATAGTTCAAATTTAAAGTAGCTTTAAACAGTTAATATTTATATCGAATACTTATTTCTGTCTGAGAAAAAGCTTTTCAAAAGAAAAGAGTAGTTTGAATTTTAAGTTTGATTAATATTCAATTTTCTTATATCAAACTGCTCAAAGTTTCTTTTGTTTAGTTTACAAGTCAAGTTAATACGAAAGTAGAGGTAAAAGTTATAAAACTTAAAAAAAGCAATAACAAAGTTTTTTTTTTGCATACTCAACAACATTCTAAAACTTCAAAGCACAAAAATAGTTCTGAGTTATAGATATCGAACTTTTTTAACTATTAGCAGAGTTAAAACAACTTGTAGTACACCTCACGCGCCACAATAATCATTTGAACAAGTGTCTGATGTTATGTCTGTTGCTGTGAAATAGTTCAAATATTTTTGTTAAGCGGAAGCTTGATGTGTCTGTGGCTGAAACTAAAAACAGTTTACTAGCATTCAGAGGACTTTATCTTAATTAAAATTTAGTTTTCAAAGTTTAATGTTGATATGACTAAGACGGCAGTAGTTTTGCGTTTTGATAAAGTTTTCTAAATATCACGAATCACACTGGTACGTAATACAGGTTTTAAACTAAAGTTGTAAGCGAGTATCTTAGACATATTTAAAACTTATTTTCTTTTTTAAAATTTTACTAAGTATTTAAGTAGGATTATAGTTATTATGCTGTTGTTCATTTAGACTTTTTTTTCGCGTTAACGACTAAAGCTGCGATGCTATTTAGTTTGGTTAAGTAGTTTTCTTAACTTAACTTACTTTAAACTAAAGCTCGAGTAGAAGTTTTTAAATGCAAAATTTTTAACAAAACAATGATACTATTTAAACATTTGAAACTATTGTGCAATATTTTCTTTTGCAAAGCATGACTTTTAATTTATCTAGGTCTATAGTTGTCATTTTAGACTCTTTAAGTGACCGAACAAAACTTGTTTTCAAATTTGAATCAATTTTTTTTTTCAAATTTTGGCAAATAGTTAATCTATTATTTACGACGATTTAAGTATAGAAAACCATTTTGTTGAAGTTATGATAAAAAAACAATTTAAAAAAAATAAGTTTAATATGAAAGCTTTAAAATGTAAGAAGCAAGTAAAACGAGGGAGATTTTACCAAACATTTTTAAATTATTCAAAAACATTTAAGTACTTTTTAAAAATAAAGATGTTTTACTACATGACTGTTTGCTGATTTCTATGCGGTGGTTAATTTTTATAACAAGCATGTCAATAAGCTTTACACTTACAATTTACATTACTCAATTTGTTTTTGTTTGTTTTTGTTCATTAGATTTAATAAACGACTATGACGAAAACTCACTTTTATATTTTTTAAATGATTAATTTTACAAAACTTTTAAACTTTATTTTATTGCTATATTGCAGCTACGGATACTCGAGAAAAAAATTAAAATGTTTAAATTTAGTATTTTTCTCATTAAGCATTTATAAAAATATCCCGTGTTTGCTGTTTTTAGCTATTTAATCTTTTGGATTACACTAATAATTTTAAATAAACTTTTGTTTTTCTTGAACATTTTTTTCGACAATGTACGAAACATCTAAAGAAAATAGTTAAACTTCAAAATACTTATGTCATTAATGTTTATTACTTGTAGTAAATTTTTAGTTTTTACGTTTAATTGACATTTTGAGATGCAAGTTTAATTGCCTTTATACTCATTATTTTAAAACAAGTTAATTAGATTTCTTAATTAGTCTAGTTTTTATTATCATTTGTATGTTTTGAAAACTTAACTTTTGTTTTTAAGACTGACTCAAAGCCTACATTAAAGTAGAACTACATTCAGATTGTAAAATGAGATTCATTTAGTCTCGTACTTACTTATAAATAGTACCTTAGTTTCTAAGTTCACCTTTTTTTCATATAGTTATCGATTTACAAGGAGTAAATATTGCTTTTTACTAAAATTAATTAAAAAAAGAAAAGTCTGTTATTAAGTCTAAAGGTTGAATAAAACTTAAAATTCTTATATCAAGTTGTTGAACTTTTTCTTTGGAATAATCAAATTAATAACAAGGAAGGCATAACATTTATAAACTTTATAAGAAAAAAACAAAGCATTTCCATAGTTAATTGACTTAAGAGTAATTTTAAACTTCAAAGTACAAGCAGTTTTTTTATAAACATCAGACAGAAGTTTTTATATTACTAGCCAAGTGAAAACAGCTTAACATACCTTCAATGCAACAATTACTTGAATAATAATTAATTTTATGGTGTTATGTCTAGCGCTGAAAATGTTTAACACGTTTTCGTAAATAATATTAATTTTTCTTTAAACTTCAGACAGAACTTTTTCTGATGTAAACAGAGACAAAACAACTTAGAATACCTCACACGAGCAACATTTAACAAAGATTGATTGTACCGTGTTATGTCTATTGCAGAGAAATTTCAAGTACTTTTGTCAAGTAAAGGCCAATGTGTCTGTGACTGCTAAAAACAGATTTATCTTGGTCATGATCAAGTTTTCTAAATTTCAATATTGACGTTGCTAAGACGCGGCAGTTTTCGTAGCTTCGCATTTAAAAGAATTTTATTTTGTCTACAATTAGAGCCAGTCTGTAACGCATTTCTAAACTAAAATTATCAGCGAGTACTTTGTAAAGCGGCTTAGAGATGTTCGAAAATTTCTTCGTCTGCCGTTAACTCACGCTGATTGACAAGAAAAGTCTGAAAATTTTAATATGCAAATTAGGTGTTGCGCAAACGTTTTAAAGGTTGTTGAAAATAAAAACATTTATTACATCATTTCACAATTTTGCACACGTTAATATTTTTATTACCATATAAGTCGAAATTTAAAGCACACGTTGTCACAAGCATTGAGAGAGACACGTATTTTAGGCGGCAAGTAAAACAAGCAAAAAGCAAACTGTATATAAGGTGAAGAAAATAATCATTCAGCCTTTAGTGTTGACGACGGTTTGAGATGGTTGCGAAGACATTGTTGCTACTTTTGTTGCTCGGCCTTGTTCTGATTGTGCCTACGGAAGGAAAGGCAAAGCGTAAGTAATGTTTTTTTTTTTACTTATTTACGTTAGATTTTTATTTTGCTTCATGTTGGAGTGTTTTTATAAAAAAAATACTTAAAAGTAACCTGAAATAACAACAATATTTTCTGCATGGAAAGAATACATTAAAAAGGTGCTAAGTCGAAGTTTATACGTAAAATGGTGACGTTTTTTAAATTATAAATAACAACAAGAGTTAGAATTTGTATACACAAAAATTTCTATAGAATGAGCTAAAATGTGCAAATATACTGCTCTTAAAATTAAAAGAATAGGGAATGACAGGAAAGGAAAACAGTTTCTCTAAAGTGTACAAAATTTAATTAAAAAAAAACGTTTTAACATCATATTTGTTTTTACGGTAATTTAAACAAGTTAATACAATAACGCAGGGCGACACAGTAAAGGTAAGCATACAGTGATGCAGGTCGAGGGGGGAACCCCTAAATGCAAACCGTTTTGTAGGAACATTTGGAGGAGGACTAACGAGTACAAGGGGGCTTGCAGGAAAAACAAGAAGATGTGCCGCTATTGTAGGAAGAACGGTTGGTGTATGATATACACCTCCGTTGAGTAAAAACTATTTATGATTCTTAAGTTGTTCGTAAACTATAGTTTATATTGTGTTTACTACTTTTCATCACTCGCTTTAACTTTGCAACTTTTGTTAACAATAAGCTTTCGTGACACTTTTCTGTTAAAAGATTAAAGTAGTTTGTAAATACAGTTTAGAGTTTTTTGTAAATAGTATGCATATTTAGTAATGTACTTATTACAAATGTTTTTTTTTTTGTTTTAGTTATTTGTCACTTGTAAATGATACTACTAAATATTGTTTGTACTTCTGTTCGTAAATTTGGGAAAAAGCAGGCCATATGAAATTTTAAAGCATCAGTTGATAAAGTTGAACTGTTTAGCTATTTGTACATACTTCTTAGTTACTTTTCAATAAAAAAGTTTCGTGATTGATATAGTTTTTGTTTAAATTATGTTAACATATAATACCTTTTTGTATGTAAATAAATTTGTTTAAAAATGGTTTGAACTTAATTATGATTTAAATAACCAGCAACAAAAAAAAAAGTTAAGTATAACTACTAATTAGTTTTTTCAATGTGAATTAAACCAAACAATAACTTTAGTAATATTTCAAGTAAATATAAATACAAGTTGTTAGTCATCTTTCTTACTAAGTCCTTTTATATTGTTAAGAAACTTAATTGTTTATAGTCATTTTGATTATACTTACGTTTCAAGTTATAAAAAATAAAAGAAAGAAAATTAAAACTTTGATCATTAACTTAGAGCAAACAAAAGTCAAAGCAAGATTAGTTCAAAACAAAGTATATTAATGTTTATAAAAAAATTTTGCTGTTAAAAGCTGTAATAACGCAGTTTGTTAAAGATTCCCATTAAAAAGAAGTTTTTTAGAAAAAATTTCAGCAACTTTTAGAAAAACTTAAAAAAAAACAATTTTTTACAATAAAATTTAATTTAGATATCTAAAACTAAAAAACATTATGACTTAGTTTAAATCGAAAAAAAAGTAAATATATTTTCATGATAATAAATACAATAATAAGTATTCAAATACATAAAAATCAAACGTTTTGTTGCATTATATACACTTTAAGTAATCATTGTGTAAATCTTTTTGAACGGCCTTTTAAAAACTTACTTGTTATCTAGATTTAAACATTAAGATTAAGTTACTATTTAAATTGATATTAAACTTAGTATAAATTAAAATATTCAATTTTGTTTTTATAAGAAATATGAAAATAATAAAATATATTACCACATTAATTGGATACAATTTAATGTCTAGTTAAAAATATAATATTACAACTCTTTAAACACTTAAAACCTTCGTTTTAGAAACCTTTTTTTATCCAAAGACAGAAGTGAAACAAAATAAAATAGTTTTGAAATTAAAACTAGTTTTTAAACTTAAAGAATAAGAACAAATAATGCTAATTTTGAAGCTAAAATCTTGAGAAGAACTTAACTTACTTTCAGTAAAAATTTTATGTAAAATGTACAAACAAGCTTATACTACTCTATCCAGTGCGGGTGTACATGTCGTATCCGCTACTATTATTACGTCAGCGTACAGAAACAATTCTTTAAAGTGTTTTTAATTAGACTAACTGGTTAACGAGCAAACCAATCTCTAATGTTTTAATACATTCAAGTTAAAGTTGCATTGGATTAAACATAAGGATAGTAAGAAAACGGTGAAATATTTTTAAAATATTTGGGTTTCAGCTGTGACGTCATAAAATAAAGGTATTAAGATAAAACTAAATATGTAAAGATGACTCGTTAAGAGGTGCAAGAAAACAAAGTTTTACGTTTATGGAGTTTAGACTATCGATAAAACTGTTCACCTTTGGTCACCTTAAAGCTCTAAATAAAATAAAAAAAGAAGCAAAAATACCGTTGCTGCAAGCCCCCCTCCTATAAAAGAATGATTTTAGAATGAAGCTTTTATCATAGGCTGTTATTAAACTTGAAAAAAAAAAAGTTTTCTTAAATGAGTTTATCATTACAACTACGTAATAAACGCTGTTTGAAAGAACAACTTTGTTATGAGCACACTTTTATCTGATGAAATTTTACGTTTATCGAGTGTAGACTGTATACCTTCGGTCACCTTAAAGCTCTAAATAAAAAAAAATACTGTTGCTGCAAACCCCCTACTCTTCCTATAAAAGAAATTATTTTAATATGAAGGTTTTATCAAAAGCTGTTATTACATTTGAAAAAAAAAATCATAAATGAGTTTATCATAACAACTACGTAATTATTGTTATTAAAAAAATAACTTTGGTATGAGCACATGTTTATCTGATGAAAGTTTTTAATAAAAAGAATATTTCAACTACGAGTGGGGGCTTGAAAAATTTGTTTAAGCTGTGTAAATCAAAGTTTAACTTATCTAATACGATTGAAGAATATCATAAACCCTATACAGTTTTACCCTAAATTAGATCTATTTTACGTCATTGCAGACTTCATATACCATTTAAGAAAATTTTTAAGATGAAAGCAAGGGATGGTTTCTATCCATCGACCTAAGGGTTATGGACCAAGTACGCTATCGCTTTGCCACTTTTATTATAGCGCTGAAATATTTAAAAATCTACAAAAAAGCTTCTTAAATTAATTGTATTGCACATTAGTAACTGATCATATATTATTTTCTTATTTATTTGAAAGTACTTTTAATTATTGATTGTAATCAAAAATATAATGAAACACACTAACCTGTTTTTTATTAGTAAATTCGGTATTTTATGTATAGATTAAGTTGATTATATTATTATAAAAACATTATACAAAAAATGAAGCTTTTTTATATTTACTGAATAGAAAACGGTTAGTTTAAAATTTTCACCAAGATAAACAACCTAGTATACTTTTGAAAAACTAAGTTACTTTTGCTTAATTTTTAAACGAATACACAATGTTTTTAAATACAGTTATTAAATGTATTTAGAATTTTTGTCTTTAATTTTGTGCCATTTCTGATTCAAAATAAAACCTTCTTTAGAACTATGATAAATTTATTTGCTCTTACATAAGGTGAAACTTTATTGGTTTGATTGCAATTTAAAATGATTCGAAAAATAGCTTATAAACTATATAAATAAATTAATCCACATCAAAAGAAAACAAACTTTATCATCTAATTATATGCTCGTTGAGGTTGTGAAATTTCTCATATAAAACATTCGTAAAAGTTGAACTATTATGTTTTTAATTTTACTTTTAAGTTTTACACCGAAAACTTACAGTAATAAACTTACAGCACATTAAATTTTCAAATATCTTAAGTAACTATATAATAATTTTTAACAGGCTAACATATGCTTCTAATTATTCACAAATGTATAACTTGCAAAATACTATATATATCGAACGCAAACAAACAAAAACAAAGTTCTATTAGACTTTGTACAAAAACTAGTTGAAAGTTGTAAAATTTTGGCATAAATATTTACACTTAAAACCAGTAGTTTAGCAAAAAAAGTTTTAAGCAATTAAATACAACATATGTTTTACTACAGGTTATAAGTTTTAAAAAGGAAACTTTTATAAACGTTTATACTTTATGTTTTAAATGTATAAAGTCATATACAGATTCAACAAAAATTGATTAAAATAAACACATTCTATGAAAAGTTAATAAAATTTGAACTTTTGTTTCTACTTAGCTGTTTGATTGAAATATACTGGATATTTTGACATTCCAATAAATTTCCAACGTATTTTACTTTGTTGACTAGTAGATGGACCTATGAAAAAGTTGACATTGGTTACTAAAACTCTTGTGCAAACTAGCTTTGAAGTTACAAAAATTACTTAATACATAAAAAATTACTTACTTAGTAAAACTTTTTAAAATTTTAATTATTCTGACTAACAATTTTTTGTGACGTAAATAAATCAATGTAAAATGGTTTTATCGTAGTTTGACATGTCTATAAATAAAATTTGTTTGTACCGGTGTTTTTGTTTCTACTTGATAAAAAATGTTTTAAATTAAAAAAAATCAAGAAAAGATGAAACAGTTTTATAACTATATTTCACAAACACAGCTTAAACTTTACGTAACTTTGTCTTTAAAAACACACTATTTTACATATCAAAATGAAAGTGACCTAAATACCTTCTAAAGTGTCGTAGATTGAATCTTCTTTATCACTGTTGTAACCTTTATGAATAGAAAAACAAATATCAAAGATAAGCATAGTAGTTTTCAAAAACTATAGTTTATAAAAGTTTACTGTTATTTTCATTACAGTTAAGCAAAATATCATTGTACGCTTTTTGACTTAGTACTATTTTTTAAAAAATGACAAAACGCGATCAACAATTTAAATCTAAGAACCTAGTGTACAAAAAATCCTCTGGTTATTGAGTCGTACACCACATGTTTTTACAATATATTACGAGCTAAAAAAATAACTTTTAAAGTCTTAATTTTTAAACTTCTACAAACAAAACAAACGATAAAAAGATATATGTAATAGTAAATAACAATTTAGACCGTATTGTATATACAATAAAAGAAAACGTAGAAAGTTTGTGTAAAAGTGCAAAATGGTATGCAACTAAAAATTTTTTAAAAATGAATTACAATTAACTTAAAAATTTACCATTTAAAGTTTGATGCACTCGGTATAATTGAATGTTTTCAAAATCTAAAAATAAAAAATTTAAATTTTAGCATTTTTTAATAGTATTTGATTACTAGTATTTTAAAATGCTTAGTTAGTTCTTTGTAATACAATCATAATTAAAAGTGTTAAAACCTATGAATATAAATTGTGGTGTATAAAGATGTTTAATTAGTTTTTGTTAATTGTTGTTCCTAAAATACTTATCGCCTTTTACATAAAATAATATCTAAAAGTATGATTATTATTTAAGTAAATAATTGGAAATAACAACGCTATTTTATTTTAGATTTTGTGTAAATAGTGTAAAATAATTACTTGTATTTTTTATATTCACCTAATGTTTAGAAGTATTGTTTTCAACAAATAATCTCGTTTCGTTTCTAGAATTACCCAGTGCTAATTTTTCTGAGTCTAAAAAATAAGTACTACTTACATTGTTCTAAAATATATGGTAAAAAGATAACAAAAAGTAGATGTGATAAAAATATATTTTTTTTCTTGTTTGACTAAATTAAAGTTGATTAACTCGTAAGCGTACATAGTAAATAAATACATGTTTTACTGATTGAAGTATTTTTAATTGAATTACTTAAAAATTAGATAGTATATTTTAAAGAAACTCATTGAATATTTTGAAGCAGCTTTGGTACATTATCTAAAAAACAATTAACAATAAACCTTTTAAATTGTAACAACTTATTACCTGATGGTTGTTGCGGTTTTTTCATATAACCATTGAGCTGAGAACTCAACAGTCCGTTTTCGCGCTCGAATCTTTTAAAGCTGTAGCAGAAAATTATCATGATAAAAGCAAAAATAACAGCCATTATGTACAAAACTGTTTTTATATGTAAACATTGGTCATGGTAACCATCTTTTTGATGTCGAATTTCATTTGGGCAATCTTTTCTACTTTTTAAAGGTTCATGATTTTTTTTTTCAACTAAGGGCGTTGGTTTAAGCTTCGTATTTTCGGCTGGGATTTAGGATTTTCAAATATGTATGCTATTAAAAAGTTCAAATGTTTTATTATGTAATAAGTTTTAAAAGTCTGTGAAACAAAAATATTTTTGTCAGCAAAATATGTAAAACAGTAAAAGAAAAACTTTATCACATTATTAATTAACTTTTTACCTCAAATTGTTTCAAAGATCTATTATATTACTTACATCATTAATATTGTTAATAAATGAAGTAAGTATTTTTTCAAGACTTTTATTTTGTAATAGTAAGTACTTTAGGAAATTAAACATTTTTTCAAGTGTAGAAATTTAAATACTTTATTATTTAAATTACTTAATAGCAAACTAGGCAACAAAAATTATAAAACAACAATATACAGAACAACACCAAAAACAATTTACCTCTAGGTTTATTATTTCTCATTCCGCAACCCTTCATCATCCCGGCTCGACCCGTGAACATTACAGTGACGTCATAACTGTCAAATTTAAGAGAATTTTTCTAAACTCATGTTCGTTTACAGCTGCGAAGTGCATTCGTATTGCACGGTTTTGTTGTTCTTCAACACACTCATACCAACGTTATCCTGAGCTATGTGACGTCATAATGACTTCAGCACACTCATACCAATGTTATCCTGAGCATTTGATGTATTCAGATCAGCTGTAATTATGCTTTATTGCTAACAACCCACGTGACTGTGCTGTGAAACTTTTTAATTTTTTGAAGGTTTAAGTTGCTCAAACTATTTAAACTAGCCGTGTACATGGGATAAAATTGTTTCTCTTTTCATAACTTTTCGCTAGGGTAAAGTGTTCATCTACTGGATCTACATAGAAGTAGTTGAACCCTTCTATCTTTTTGCATTCTAGATAAGTGTTTCGATTGTGAATACATACTTTTGTATAAAATTACACTTGAAGCTAAGTAAATTAGATCTACTCGCTAACTACTTCATAATGTTTCAGTAATTATTTTGATTCAAATTAACGTTGTTTGATGACAAGTGAATAACAAAACCTTTACTTACGTATTTTGTTCATGAAAAAATAATAAAACAATAGCACTATAAAAAGTTATTAAAACTACGTAAGCTATTTATCTTCAAATTTTAAACAGTATATGTATTTTTTGATTTAGTTGTAGTTACTACTATAGAGGAAAAGTCTATAACTAATTTGTTAACAAACTTTTTACCCTCATAAACTAACTTAAATAATTTATCGAATAACGTTATCATTTTAACATTGAAAAACTATATATGTTTAATAATTAAGTAGTTTTATTAATTTTTTTTAATTACCCTAAAAAACTTGTTTTTTTTTTATATCTTTAAGTAAAGTACACAACTTATTACTAATTCTATCAAACAATATAATGAAGTATAAACTTTTTTAATTAAACTCTTAAAACCTTAACATTTTAATAAAGTATATCAAAATATACAATTTAAATATTTGTTTTAATTGAAGCATTAAACAACAATATAATTTATTTGTTAGCATTTATGTACCTGGAAATATTTCTGCATTTACTCCATAAATAAAAAATGCCAAATATTGAACAAAAGTGACCTTTGACATTCTTAATTCATATAAATAAAACTAGATAACATCTTTTAAAATTAAGTAAGTCAACAAATTCAATTTTAATAGTTTTTATTTTTATTGTTTTCTTCATAAAAAAAAAATTGTTTAAATGATCGTAACCATAACTTACGATTATAAAAAGATCAAGGTTTTCTTGAATCTACTTTAAGAAAAAATAATGTGAGTCTATCTTATTAAAACTAACTTTAAAATGTCTATTTAAAACAAAACTTTTTAATACAATGACTTTATAAAAGTTTTTCGTCATATTTTTTTAAAGTTGTTGTGTTCTTTTTTAACGTTAGACTACTTTTTATTTAATAAACTTTTTCGAAATAAAACTTTTTCTTTGTCTAGATACTATGTTTTTTTTTTTACTTTAAGGAAGTACTCTATTTGAAGTTATTTAAAATTTTCTTTGAAAAATAAATTTAAATAAAATACATTTAATGTCATGAAGAATGCACTTTTATTGAAAGTAAACTGTATGAAAAGTGAACAACAGCAAAGTAAACGTAAAACTTTGTTTATAATTGATGAAAACGTTTTAAAATTGATTCCTTGTGTAACTATAATAGCTGTTTTGTATAACAAAATAGATCATACAAAAGCGCAGAATCATACAACAGGCTTATGAAAAACTGCCTGACTTCTTCATACAAAGTGTCTGATAACAACATTATAGAAAAAATCAACATTGAATCCCAGAAAATAATATCATCCAAGCATTTTAATCTCAAAAACAAAAAAATTCCTAAATTCTCCTCAGTTGATGCATTCATTACGGTTAAAGACTATAAGAAAGAGTTCCCACTAAGCATCGAGTGCAGAACTATCAACCCAAGCAAGAATCATCTAGGTAAAATAAGTAAGAATATACTAGAAAATATTGTAAACCAAATTAAAAAGAAGTCAACGTTAATCCAATTGAAGAATTCTTACGAATTCATTGAATGGTTTAACAGTATAGATGAAAAATCGAAAAAATTCTTTGTTAATTTCGATATCCAAAAATTTTACCCGAGTATCAAACTAACACACCTTATGAATGCTATAGAGTTTGCAAGAAAGTTCACTGAGATAAGTGAAGAAGATGTGAATATTATAACACACACTTGTAATTCAGTTCTCACCTACGATGGAAAAGTATGGACCAAGAAAAATCAAGAATCATCGTTTGACGTCCCTATGGGGTCGTACTTCGGAGCTGAGTTATGCGACCTTATTGGTTTGCACATTCTTGATAGATTAGGGAAAACATACAAGTCAAACCAGATAGGCCTATATAGGGATGATGGCTTGGCGATTATCAAGCACAAAAACATCCAGGACCTCGAGAATATAAAAAAACAAACAATAAAGACCTTTAAAGACATTAGTTTTAAGATAACAATGGAAATTGGTATGACTAAATGCAACTTCTTGGACATCACACTAGACCTCGCAAACAATTGCCATATGCCATATAGAAAAGAAAACTCTTCAATCAGATATATCAGTAGTAACTCCAACCACCCGAAGATAATCAAGAAAAACCTACCCAAAATGGTTGAGAAAAGACTAAATAGACTGTCCACAGACCTAAGAACCTTTGATAATGCAAAACATAGCTACCAAGTTGCACTGCTCCAATCCAACTTCAAACACAAGCTTGAGTACGAAAACAAAACCAACCCTGTTGACAAGAAGAAACGTAAACGAACAAGAACAATTATGTATTTTAATCCCCCATACTGCCAGTCAGTAAAAACCAACATTGGGAGGAAATTCTTAGACCTAATTGACAAACATTTCAAAACAGAGAGCATGAAAAAGATCTTCAACAGAAGTAATTGCAAAATATCATACTGTTGTATGGATAATGTCAAATCACTAATAAGTAGCCACAACAAGAAGATACTAAATAAACTGAGTCATAAGAACAACCAAGAGGAAAAAACGTGCAACTGCCGCGACAAAGACTCCTGCCCCTTAAGTGGCAAATGTTTGCAGGGGAATGTTGTTTATAAGGCGACGATTACCAGTCAGATAGAAACAAAAGAATACATAGGATCCACGGGAGGCCAGTTCAAAAAGAGATGGTATGCGCACATTAGTGACATTAAGAATGAAAACAACAAGGGAACAGAGCTTTCCAAGTACATCTGGAGACTAAAAAACAATAACACCAGCTACGATTCAAGATGGAGCATAATGCACAAGATCAGAGAAATGAAGAATATAGATAAAATCTGTAAGACTTGCAATTTGAAAAAAATAGAAATAGCACTTGCTAATAAGAAACGAATTTTAAACAAAAGACAAGAGCTCTTCTACACCTGCCCGCACTTTAGGAAATTTTATTTTAAAACTTAGCGTATTAATTCTTTTATCACTTAATTCTATTTTTGTTATTACTTGTACCCTCGTTTGTTAAGCGCCATTTTGTTTTGTGTTGTTATAAGCTAAATCCAAATCTATATAGAACAAATCATCTATTGTAAGTATAAATCATATTTAAAATTTAAAAATTCTTTTTCATTATTATAAAACTTTTAATTTTGTTAATTAATTATCTAGTAATAGCACTATACATTTTTTAATTTTAATTTGAATTCAATTATAATTTTTTGCATTATTATATTTTCTTAAGTTGTCCATCGTCTTATGTTTAGTTTATTTTATTTTACAGGCCTGAAGATCCCTTAGGGGAGAAACATTGTTGCCTTTGTAAATAAATAAATTTAAAAATTATAACAAAATACTTAAAATTGTGCCGTGGAAATTTACTTTTGTCACTTTTGATGAAACTAAAGTTTAAGTAAACATATTGGTATTTTTTAGCAAGTAATAAAGCGTTTTTCAACAGCTGAAATAAAAACTTTTTTTTGCACTATGATTAAAATAAAAGAAACTAAACTCGTGTTTTTATGCTTTTTTATTAGTAAAAATTAGATATTATGATCAACTAAAATTGACTAATGCAGTATTTAAAATGAAATGTTTTAAAAAATTTATTATTTATGTTTTTTAGACGAGCTTGTAACTTGAAAAAATTTATAACGTATCTTTCATTAGCTTAGATGCTTAATGTATTTAAAAATGATATTTTCAAACTGTAAAAAAACTTTCAAAGTTTTAAAGTAAACTTAGTGGCATTATACATAAGGTTCTACTATAAATATTTAATTTGTAGAAGAACACTTCGAAAGCTGTTTTTACAAAACACGGCTTTATAAAAAATTGCTCAAAAGTTTAGGAAGTATCAGGGACGTTAATTACTTTATACGTAATGAACAAATAGTACAGATTTTTATAGTAAAAATATACATTTTACACTTCAAAACAAACAAAAAGCTAATTCACTAGATTAAAGTTGAAGATTTCATTTTGTTAAAAGCTGAAGCAGTCCATGTAACACTACTAAGCTTCACAAGAATGAAACAAAACGTTATCAACCAATTACA
Organism: Thalia democratica; assembly: GCF_965202585.1. Taxonomy (NCBI): domain Eukaryota; kingdom Metazoa; phylum Chordata; class Thaliacea; order Salpida; family Salpidae; genus Thalia; species Thalia democratica. Next base: position 100,258,273 of record NC_139165.1, read on the forward strand.
TGTTTATTAAAGTAATTAAAAAATCATATAATAAAACAAATTTGTATTTGTCATATTTTTCTTATTTTTTACACAAAAAAAATTGGGCTCATGTTCACAAACAGTTTTACATGTACTAACTATTTTTATTTTAGTAAAATAGAAAACAAATGTATATTTATAATTATATACAAAACTATAGCCCGAAAAATAGTATAGCTATCAAATGTAAACAACCCAAATACAAATCTGAGTATACTTCGTTCAAAAAACTAGTAAAAAACGTAAAACTGTAGCATAAATAAAAACATTTAAAACCAGAAGTATAGAACAATTAACTTTAAAGTAATTTCATATTAAAAAAAATAAAGTTTACTATTAAAAAATTGTTCAGTTTTTCAATAAAAAAAAGTTACTGAGTATCTGATACGCTTTTTCTGGTTCAAAATAGACACAAGTTTATCAATAACAATATAAAAGAAATACATGTTACGGAGAGTAAATTAAATTTGAACTTTTATTTCTACGTGGTTGTTCGATTGAAATATACTGGATATATTGATTTCCCAATTATTTTCCAACGTATTTTGCTTCCTTGACTAGTAGATGGACCTATTGAAAAAAAGAAATTAAGTACCAAAATTCTTAAAGTCACTAGTTATTAGGATAATACAAAAAAAACAACTATAAGTAGAAAATACTTTGTTTTTATACTAAAATTTTATTAGCTGTAGTTAACTGTCTAAGGAAAATTTTGGGTTGAAAATTAATATCATTATAAAGTTGCTTTATCCTAGTTTTAAATGCTTATTAAAGATTGTTTCAATCGATAAAGTTATTTTTTCTAGTCAATTGAAAAAAAACACAGAAAAGTTAGAATAAAAGTACTTAAACATTCTAAATACTTTAAGGTAATTACCTGCTAAAGTTTCGTATATTGTTTCTTCTTCTTGGTTATTGTTGTAACCTAAGATAATACAGAAAAAAGTATAAGGAATTTTTCAAAATATTGAAGTTTTATATAAATTTGGTTATAATTGTGTTATATTACAGCAATAAAATTAATAAAAATACTGACTGGTTAAAACTAGTTTAGACTACAACTACAATACGACTGAAAATTAAAAGTTTTTTGTAAGGTAAAACATTATGTTTTATTATAAGCATTTAAAATTCAAATTATTATTCAAAAGTTTGTTTAGCAAACTAAGTTTTGCTTAAAGAGCTGATCAGTGCTTTTAATAACTTTTATGAAGAAAATTATATAAAATGTATTGTAGCATGAGTTATTAAAATTTATTTTTTAAATTTTATAGAATTTTAAAATGCGTAACTGAACGAGTGTGCGTAACGTCACGAGTTAAAAATAACAACGCTTTAGTTGCTTTGAATTTTTTGTAAATAGTGTAAACTAACTACTTGTACTTTTCATATTCATGTAAGATTTAGAAGGATTGTTTTTAACGAATCCCGTGTCGTTTTTAGAACTATCATGTACTAAATTTCCTGAATCTAAAACAATAACAATACTTATTTAGTCTAAAAGGTATATGGTAAATAAACGATATAAAGCGTATGTGACGAAACATGTATCTGGTTGTATTATGTTAAACTTGTTCATTTTATATCCGTACTTAATAATGTTTTAAAAAGCATGTATAGGAGTCTTTTTTAATAAATTGTATTATTTTAACTGAGACTAGTTTATAAATAAACTTTATATTATCAAAGCAATAATATTAAAGCAGCTCTGTTATGTTTTTTTTAGTTGTTACATAAACATACTATAAGTTGTATAATTATTACCTGTACAGTTCTTGGGTCTGTTGTAATAATTTATAAGTTTAGAACTCAGCTATCTATTTTCATGTTCAAATCTTTTAAAGCTGTAGCATAAAATAATCATAATACAAACGATCATTGTAGCCATCATAAATAAAATTGTTTTGAGATGAAAACACTTGTCATGGTCTTCATCTTCTTGTTGTTGAATTTCGTCAGTATTATTGAGACAACGTTTTATGTTTTTTGAAGGTTTAGACTCATTTGTTCGAACTCGGGGCATTGGTAAAAGTTCCGTATTTTCGGCTGAGGGCTTAGGTTTTTCAACTATGTAATCTGGTTTTAATTTTAGATATTTTTGCAAGTAATACATTTGAAAATAATGTGAAACAAAACCATATATGTTAATAAAAAATATGAAACACTAAAAGTATAACTTTATTGCATTAAATTGTTTTAAAAATCTATTTTACAATTTACAATTTTAGAGTTCTTAATTAATGGTTTGAGAATTTTATCAAGACTTTTGTTTTGTAATAATAACTAATTTAAGAACTTAAGAAAGTTTTTAATAATAGAAAATTAAAATTTAAAACAATAGCTAAATATGAAATTAAGCAACAACAACCGTAACAAAACAAATATGCAAAAGAACACAAAATAAGTAGTTACCTCAAAGTTTAACATTTCTCATTTCACAACCCTTCATAATACCTGCTCGACCTGTGAACATAGTTGTGACGTCATAACTGTCAAAATTAAGCGACAATTTCCTAAATTGATGTTCGTTCACAGTCAGCTGCGAAGTGCATTCGCATTGCGCAGTGTTGTTGTTTTTCAACACACTCATGCCAATGTTATCCTGAGCTATGTGACGTCATAATGACTTCAGCAAACTCATACCAATGTTGTCCTGAGCTATGCGACGTCATAATGACTTCAGCACACCCATACCAATGTTGTCCTGAGCTATGCGACGTCATAATGACTTCAGCACACCCATACCAATGTTATCCTGAGCTATGTGACTTCATAATGACTTCAGCTCACTCATACCAATGTTGTCCTGAGCTCTTGACGTGTTCAGGTCAGCTGTAATTATGCTGATTACTTTTACGTTGTTGCTAACAATCCATGTGACTGTGCTGTTATTCTTTTTAATTTTGTTGCTCTTACTATTAAAACTGGCCGTGTACATGGGATAAAAGTAGTTTCTCCTGTCATAACTTTTAAATAGGGTAAAGTGTTCATCTTCTCTTTCGACGTATAAGAAATTATATCTCTCGATCTTTCTGCATTCTGGATGAATAGTTTTTATTCTAAACATTAATTTAGTATACTACTGTATTCGCAGTAGATTTTTTTGTCCAATTAGCTAAATACTTCAAAATATTTCTGTAACTACTTTATTTTGTAACTATTTCTGAGAAACTTACTTTCTAAAAATGTAGTTTATATTTTTTTTTTATGTGAAATTTATTTTTGTATACTAACAAGTTTGTTTCGTTTAGATATTTAATAGAGAAAAAACTTATAAATATTTTTTTTAAATTTTAACATATATATATATATATATATATACATATACGTTTGTATAAGTTCAAATAAGTGTAATAATAATTCACGATTTAAGCAATTTTTATTTGCAGCTTTAAAAAAACACGTAAAATTGTTTGTAAAAAATTAAATATACCTGGAAATATTTTTTCATTTACTCCATAAACGAACAAAGCTAAATATCGAAGAAAATAGAGCTTGACATTCTTTAATCATTAATATAAAATTAAACTACATAAATCTGTAAATAAATAAACATTTAAACAAATTTATACTTATGTACAGTTATTATTTTTTTAATAAGTACGAAATACAACATCAAATATTTTTTTTAACAACTTAAATGAAATAAACTAAAAATCTAGTTTTGCTTCAGACTACATTAACAAAAATGCTCTTATTTTAACTTAATATAAATATATTTATTCTTTCAAAAATTTATTTTACAAACTAAGTTTCGGTCAAAGACCTCTTCAGTGCTTAAATAAATCTTATTCAAATAGAATCTATTTGAATCTATTTAATATAAATATTTTAAAATACTAACTAAATAAAAAGTTATAAATGACTAGTTTAAAAGTTTTTTTTTAAATAAATTTTAAAAATCTTCGATTTTTTTTTTCTCAAATTTAGACTAAACTTTATTTGACAAAAGTTTTCGATTCAATTTTTATTCTTTTTACTTTAATGAAGTATTGTATCTGTTACAAAAAACTTATAAACGAATGTTATTTATTGTATTTTACAATTACACAAAAATGTAATTTCATTGATTTTCAATTTCAGGTCGGTAAATGTTTTTTAAAAACTGCTTCCTTGTATTCTTATTTAAGCTATTTTGTAAATGAGACAAAACAAAAACACTTTGGCGTCATAAAAAATTGCTTATCTCACTTTTGTCAAAATTAAAATTAGATGAAAGTATTGGTAATTTTCAGAATGTAATTGTTATTCTTTTATCAGCTCGAAACACGTTTTTTACACTTAAATTTTACGAAATTATTTACAATAAATCTTTTTTTATGTTCCTAATTTTATATAAAAAATAATTTAATAAAAAAGCGAATAATCCAGCGAATTAAATTAAATGCTTTAATCAACTTTAATCTATAGAGACAAGTAACTTTTTTGTAAAATTATGAGATTTTTGAAGCAGAAATTAAGTATTTGGTAGTTTATATATTAATTTTTGCAGTAAATAAAATTATCATTGGTTATAAAAAAATACATACTAAAAATATGCACAAAAAATAAAGAAAAGAAATAAAATTTGCACATGATTTGTATAGTTCAGTTTAAACTCTAAAAAAATGTATATACTCTATCTATCTATATATTTGACAAAATTAAGCAACAAAAGCAAAGTTTAAATAGTATCTGCTCAAAACGCTAGTTAAAACATGGAAAAAAGACGCTTAGATACCAAAACTAAAAATAGAAGAAAACATAAAAAGTCTATAGTTAAGCAGTTCTAGTTTTAAAGCAACAAAAATTTTACAATAATTATAATATGTATTGAACAAAATTTTATCAAGTATTTAGTTTCTTGTTTATGGTTTGAACATAGACACGTTTACCGATAATAGAAAAAAAAATAATACAATTTATTAAAAGTCAATAAAACATTAACTATGACTATGATAAGACGCTGTTCGGTTGAAATATACTGGATATTTTGACTTTCCTATTATTTTCCAACGTATTTTACTTTGTTGACTGGTAGATGGTCCTATTTAAAAAATTAATTAAGTACAAAAAACTTCACAGTCACTAGTTATTAGGTTAATAAAAAATAAACAAAGATAAGTAAAAAAAAACATTTTACTTTATAGTAATAATTTTTAAAATGTTAGTTGTTCTGATTAACAAACAATTTGTGTTGAAAATTGAAACAATTATAAAATAGCTTTATTCTAGTTTTAGACTTTTATTAATACATTGAGTACTTATTTTAATCGGTAAAACTGTTTGTCTAATCAAAAAATAAAACAGTGCAAAGTAGAAACTGCTAAAACACTTCCTTGCACAAAACTACTAGCTAACATAAATTTTAACATTATAGACACATTTTATAGCATACTTAATGAATAATTTACCGCAATAACCTCCTAAAGTTTCGTATATTGGTTCTTCTTCTTGGTCACTGTTGTTACCTAAAATTTAAAGGACAAGTGTATAAGTAACTTAATGAAATGAAGTAGTTTTATATTAAGTTACTCATGACTCTGTTACAGTACAGCAAAAAAATGTTTTGACGGGTAAAAAATAGTTTCGACTACAACTCAATACGACTATAACTTAAAAGTTTTTTGTAAAGAAAATCTTATGTTTTATAGAAAATTTTTATTTTTTAAATTAATATCCAAAAAATTGTTAGGAAACTAAATTGCGCTGAAGGAGCTTATCAGTGCTTAAAATAATTTATATATTTGTAAATATATATACGAATGAATTTATATAACAGATATTGAAGCATGAGATGCAGCTATTTGACATATACAGCAAAAACAAAACTAAAAAATTCAGAGAAGATTTAATTTTAACAAAAACTTGTTTTAATTTGAGTTGTCTAGTTTTAAATTAATTTAATTGTGTTTAGTTTACGTATTTAGTAAATTAATCTTTTTTTCTCGATAACTCTTAATTATATTTTTAAGAAATTTTAGAGTTTTTAAAGCACAGACAAGCTCTTTGGTGAAAATTAATTTACTAAAAACTGTTTGGATAACAAAAAACATATATGTTCTACTTCTTTGGCGTAGAGATTTTAAATTGTTTTTAATAAATAAGCTACTGCCTAATTATAATACAACCAATCCAACAATTTACCATTTAAGGTTCCATACACTGGTTCGCTATGCGTACTTGAACAACCTAGAAAGTTTAGAATAATATTTACAACATATTAATATTAATAAAACTACTTGCACAGTACAAGCTTTAATTATTTACTCAATGAAGCTTTGTTAATTATTAAATAAAAATAAACGAGCATGAGTTACATAGAGAAAAATTTCATTTAAACACTATCGTTTGTTCTTACAAACTTGTTTCGTCAAGATTTTTATTAGCAAATATATTTTGAAATATAATACTAAAAAAGCTGTATATAAAAGTTCTAAATAGACAGAAATAACAACAACAAACTATACTTGGTTAAAATTTATTAATAAACTTTGCTATAAATCTTTTTGTATAAAAACCAAAACAAACCATTTTTAGAGTACTTTTTATTTAAGTAAAAAAAATCTATTTCTGTTTTGGGTGGTTAAGTATCAACATTAAGGAATTTAAGCTTGTTTTATTGTGATAATTAACACAGTAAATTTTCTAAAAAGAAAATACAGTAGCTTCTAAAAGCATAAAAGCATTTTTTGAAAAAACTAAAACTGAAAGTTTATGATTTAATTTAGGTTTTGAGTAGCTAATCATTTCAACTTACCGCTTTTCATTTCCATGTAATATTCAGATGGATCATTTTGGATGACAAGACCTGTGTCTTTTCTAGAATTTTCCTTTAATAATCGTTGTGATTCTAAAATATTAATGAAAACTTATATGTTAGAGCAATATTTTTTTTTACATAAAAGACACTTTGCTGTGTGATTCCATTAAAATTGTTTAACTTATAAGCACAAAAACGTGCATTAGAAATAATTTTTTAGGCAAAGATTATTTCCTATTACTTATTTTACTAATACAATGTTTTACTAATTTAGATACAAAGAAATTAATAGTATCATAAGGGAAAAGCAATTAAATATCTAATCATTTTTTTTGATTGTTATAGACAATTATATAATCCTTACAAGTTACCTGATAAGTTTAGAGGGTTTTTGTAATAATTTTTAAGCTTTGAACTCAACAGTCCGTTTTCGCGTTCAAATCTTTTAAAGCTGTAGCAGAAAATAATCATGATACAAACTATCATGGCGGCCATCATGAACAAGATTGTTTTGAGATGGTAACATTGGTCATGATCGTCACTCGATTTGTATCGAAAGTTTACTGGATTTATTGGACAAATTGTTTTATTTTCTGTAGGTTCTGGCTCGAGTTTTACAACTGTTGGTTTAGGCTCGTTTAATTGCACCGGGAGCTTCGGCTTCTTTGCTGTTTATGAAAAAATAAATGATTTGTAGTTTAAAAAAAAAAAACAAAGCTTTCTAAAATTTATCTAAAATAGCAATAACATATACTTCAAGTTAGTTTATCAATTTAGAGTTTACCAAAACTTCTACTACATGTTGTTAAGTAAACAATTTTATTAAGACAATTTATTCATAAAATGCTTTTTGACATTGATCAATTAGCTAACAAAGCAACATTTAACATTATGTAGTAACATAACAAATTATACAACAACATAAATTAAAACTAGTTACCCCTATTTTTATTATTTCTCAATTCACAACCCTTCATCATCCCATCCTGGCCGGTGAACACAAAAGTGACGTCATAATTATCAAAATCATACGAAATTTTTCTCAACTTCTGTTCGTATACAACCAGTCTCGAAGTGCACTCATTTCCTCTGATGTTTTGCACAATACTAACTCCGATGTTATCTTTTGCTCTGAGAGTTTCAATATCAGTTGTAATGATGCTGATTATTTTTTCGTTGGTGCTTATCAACCACGTGACCGTGCCGTAATGCTTTTCTCTTTGGCGTTTACCGAACCTATAAAAATTCACTTTTTACTACTCTGAAGAGCCCGAGCGCATTTCGAGCGAAATTTTAGGCGGTAATTTATTGGTTACAAGTCTTTATTACTTAAAATAAAACTTAAGAACGTGCTTAACAAACTGTATTTTATTTGTAGTCTAAGAAAGTTTTATTAAAAACTAATGTTTTTATATATGCTGCTCTTATGTAGTATAATTACTTTAACACTACAATAATTATACTACAAGTATAAGCAACTTTACCTGCTAAAACTAGCTATAAATGTTGAGCTGTAAAAATCGCCTTCACCGTCAGAGCTTCTGAAGTGCTTAATCTGTCCTTCGGTGGTAAAATTCTCTTTATGTCTTATTTCTTTGCATCCTGATTAAAACATATTCTTATTTAGTCCTTATTGTTTTACTATATAATGTGCTTAAAAACATATGTAGTTCAATACCTTTTTGTACATGTTTTTTTTGTATAGATTTATAAACAAACAACTATACTAAAGAAAATTTTATTACTTAGACAACTAAAATTTGTTAAAATTTTTAATAGATTTGATGTTTTTATTTTTATAAAACATACGTTTTGGTAAATAAAGTTTTTAAAAATATATCTTTTTAAATACTTATATATATACATGTTTTCAACGCTGTTTCGTTAAGACTATTAAAGCTATTTATGTACAGAAACATGTTTTATACAAAATAAGCTAATTTGTAAAAAGTAAACATACCTGAAAACAACTCTGCATTTACTCCATAAACAAACAAAGCGATGTATTGAACTAGGATAAACTTTGACATTATTTTCTAATAAAAAACAGTTACTACATTTCAAAGATCTGTGTAATAAAAAACTTTTAACATACTTGAACTAATGATTTTTTTGATTTGCTTCAGAGTATTAAAGGAGCTTTCATGACGACCACAAACCTAAATACTGTTAAATAAAATGTATTTAAAATGAGATGTGCTACACTCTGTTGATGATACAACCAATCCAAATATAACCTTTTGAAACTAACTTTAAAATATTTATGGAAAGATATAAAAATTAAATAAAACAATTATTTTATAAACAATGATAACTTTCGACTACGAGTAACTTGAAAAAAGTTTTTATAACAAAAGAAATTTTTAAAAAAATAATTTTCTTTTTCTTGTAAGATGTTTTTTACTTCGATGTAACTTTTTTTTGCTTTGCGGAAGTTTTTTATCTGTAAAATTTTTATCAACAACCAAATACTTTTTTCTTATAAACTTTTACTTTCATTGAAAGCCAACTATAAAAACTCTTTATTTTAAGTGAAAAACAAAAATATGAACGCAAAGATAACTTCAAATCGATAAAAAAGTTTTCAAAATTTGCTTCCTTGTTTCATTATGACAGGGTACATAAAAATCCTTAAACACCATAAAAAGTTACATTTTAACAAAAATATTTGTAGTTTATTAAATTTGTTAAATTTTGTTCTAAAATAAATTCAAATAAAACTTTTTTATTATAATTGTCGCTCACTTAGTAAAACGGAAGAATTTTTTTGAATTAGCGGCAGTTTATATTGTATTAAGAAATTTTTAAATTCACAATAAAACAAAAAAGGAGTACATTTAATCATTTGAATATAAAAATTTTCTCTAGACAATCTTTGTCCCTAATTCTTTAAATTTATCGAGCTCAGTAAAGGCATATTTTCATTAATGTAATAAATAACGTAAAATTCAATATAAAATACACTCAAATTAAAAGTAAGAAAATTAATTAATATAAAACAAACAAATTTATAGAGCAACTAAAAACTAAGTTTTAGTTTTTTTGCAGGAAAATATGTATTATTGGTTTATAGAATTAGCTGATGTTAATCGCTTTAAACATTAATGTAAATAAGTTTGTGACTATAGTTACACGTTAACACCGGTATCTATTTATATTTTGAGTAGTTTATAAAAAAAAAACTATACAAAAAAACGTTAATAAAACAACAATTTAAACATTTTCTATGTTACTAAACTTGCTACAAAATCTGAAAAAATTAACTATAAGAAAAAAAACAGCAAACATTTAATGAAAACTTTCATGTCGTTGTTTTGACAGTTTTATTATTTCAAGATTGTAGAAACTCATATTTTAAAAGCTTAGATGCTCACTTTACTAGTTCGTACAAAGAAAGATAATTTTTATCTTTGCTTCGGAATGTATGTAAAATTTTAAAGTTTAAGTAGATATAGATTCATAAAAAAATTTACTTACTTCGACAGGAAAAATTTGTTTGATAGTATACATTAAGTGTTTGTATATATAAAGTAAAGCTTTTTCTTATTTTAATAGCTATTTTAGTCTTTAAGAATAATATTTTATACTTATAATTCAAATTTGTGGTAGCATTTACGAAATCCGTTTAAGCAAAAGTTTATTCACGTTAGGATTTCTTTATTATGTTTTTACGTACAAATCTTACTTCCTTACTCCCACGATTATATTTTTTAGTTTTTAAAGCTATTTATAATTTTCAAATAGTTAATACTCCATGTGGAGGTCCGTTCTTGCAGTATTTGGTCAAAGCACGTGACCCGTTTCAACGCCGATGATTGGCTACTGTTCTCGTCGAAGTTCTTATAATCAGTCTGGTAGTTATGATGTCACACTACTTCAAATAAACAAAAAAAAAACTATTGTGCACGATTCCATGTATGGTACAATTTTCTGGTTAACCGACTTACCATAAATTAACAAGCGATGTGGTTGTATTAAGTACTTGGTATGTGTAATACGACTGTGAAGTAGGAGGCGTCCTCATTCCATTCTCTGAAGAACGAAATTGCACAAGTGCAAAAAATCGCTCGAAGATAGTTTCGCACGAATCCGAATTTGCATGAGCGCACAAAATTGCACGAAGCCAAATTTGCACGAGGGCACAAAATTGGATAAAGACAATTTTGCACCAAAGATCAAATTTTCACGAATTACATTTTTGTACGAGAGTAAAATAAAACAGAAAATAAAATTAAATAAAAAAATAAAATAATAATAATTACCAAAAAAAAAAAAGCTACCGACCGAAGGTAAGGGTTAGGGGTAGCACTGATAGTAAACAAAGAAGCTAGATAAAAAAAATTCAAATTCAAATTAATAAGATAATTTAAAAATGCATATAAAAAAGTTAACCCGTGCAAAAGTGTCTCCGTGCAGAATTGTCTACTTGGCCAAAAATGACACTTAGTGCAATTATGTATGCTTGTACAAATTTTACAGCAACACCTATAAAAGTACTTTAAAACATTCAAATAAACAACAAAAGAATTATATTTTACTTTCACCTATAACAGAAGTCAGATTTTAACTTTTTTATAAAGTGAATGATAACAAAGTACAAACATGTTTTTTTTTTAAACAAAAAAAATTTTTAAAATTTGTTTCCTTGTATTTTTACAAAACTTTGTTATATAAAAAACTACAAAAATTGTTGTTACAATGCCGTGAAAAATTACTTATGTCGCTTTTAACTAAACTGAAATATTTTGTGCGTTTTTCTTATTTTATACGTATTTTAATTTCGCTTAAATTTAAACGTTGTAGTTATAATTTTTGCTCTTGTGTCCAGAACAGAACATCTGTTTTTAAAAAAACATCTTAACAGACGATGTAAGCTAACAACTTCCAAAAATATAATACTAGCGAATGATATTTGATTAACGATAATTCTTGCTAGAAATTTTTTTGTTTTAACTTTTTTCGTGCGAAGTAGTTGAAGTCAAACCTTTCATTAAAATTCTTAAACATGTTCAAACTTTAGGTAAGCAAACTGGCTAATGAAAAGAAATAATCATATTGTTTAAGCAGTATACACTTTAAATATACGCTTTGCTATTTGAATATTTAAAGACGTAAAATGCTTTTAATAACATACTATAATCTATAAAAAATAATAAGTATTTGCTCAGAATAAACAAAATTGTATATCTTTTATAAACTTAGTCTACAAACAGTTAAAAATTCTTATTTTACAAACCTATTGAGTTCATTATAAGATAAAATAAATTAGCGTATTAATTATATACATTTTTTCTACTTTAACTATTTCAATTTTAAACTTTACTTTCTAATAGACAAAAAATAGAAACTTACAAAACTTGTTTTTTTGTACATTATCGGACTTTTTATGAAATTTAATACAATAAAACAAAAACATAAGTAACTGTTAAAACACACACAAATAATACCTAACTTTAAAAAAATTCAGTTTTTAATTTAAGTTAATACACAAGTTTCATTTTTAAATAAATAGAAGCTATTCAATTAAAAAATATTTTTTTTAATAACTGACTATCTGTATTTTCTTAAGATTTATATGTTTTATTTAAATTAATATTGATTTTTTTTTATCTCATAGCTGTAGTAAGTTTTAAACTATTTGATTATTTTAAAAAATCCTAAATGCACAAATACATACAGTTATGTTTATTCACAAAAGTATAAAACGCAAAACTAGGTATGTAACTCAAGCAAATACAAACAACTTCTAAAACTAAACTCTTTTTAGTAGCTTAAAAGAGCAAAAAACAGGCACAACTTTCGGTAAGATGTTTGAAGCTAAAGCTATAACACATCAAAATCAACTTTGAAACAATTCTACTTTAAACAATGAATAGTTTACAATTCTACACAATGTTTTTAAACAATAACTTTTTTTCAATTTTCAATTCCTTTTATTTCAACAAACGTTTTATTAAAATTTCACAGGAGTTAAACAAAAAATAAAACAAACATGTTTTAAAAAGTAACAACTATTCCTTTAAGCTTATTTCCACATAGCTCTCGGATTGCAAATTAGTAGTTTTTTTTGTTTTCCGCCGTCATTTGTTTTTTTATTTCGAACGTTGGCTGCTGGGTCTGTGAAAAAAAAACCAATTACTTTTTACACAATATTTACTAGATTAATAAGAATACTTACTTAATTACTTAGATATCACTGATAATGACAAAGCTTTATTTCTTTTTAACTTTTATACAACCTTCAAAATAAACTGATTTCGTTTTTTTGTTAAATATAAAAGACAATTTATTCATTTTTATATGCAGCTAAATTAATTCAAAACTTATTTTTGTTGGTTATTTTGCTAACTAAGAAACAATAAACTAATTTTTATTTAACCTAAAAAAGTCAAAGCTTAAATTTTACTACTTTTAAAATTAAAAATTTATTATATTAAAATACTGTAACTAAATTGTTACCTAAAGTTTCGTATATTGCTTCTTCTTCTTGGTCGCTGTTATAACCTAAAAACCAATATATAGTAAGAGAAGTTCCAAAAACAAATAAGTAGCTTATTGAAACAAAAAAATTATAAATGATTAGGGCTGCAACTACAATTAACTATAAATTTTATATTCTTTTTTATTTAAAATCTCACGTTTTAACAAAAGTATTTAAATTCAATTACGTTTAAGCACAATTATTTAAGATAATAACAAAAATTAAAGTTAATAAATAAAATAATGAACTACTACCAAAAAAACTAGTTACCGTCTCGAGTTTGGTATACTTGCTCGCAACGCAAACTTGAACAATTTGGAATTATAAAACAGTGATTGACAACATAGATGTATTAATAAGTTTATAATATCTTAATTTAGATAAATAAGTATAATATTGCTTGTATTCTAATCGTTTTTTTTTTGGGTAATTTACTAAAAATTTAAATGTATAAGTCATCAAAATGTATAAAGCGTTTCTTAAATACTGCGTTTTAAAAAACTTTATAAAGTTTTTTAAGTACAACTGTGTGTATTTATAATATTTTAAAAGTAGAATATAGAAAGCTTTTAAAATCGTAAAAAACAAGCAAAATGTTAAACTTAACTGAATTTTGTTCACGAATATCTCAAAAAGAATATTTATTATACAATCGTCACACGTTTTTATAACAGTTTAATTGAAATTTTTATTCAAAAAAGTTTTGATTAATTAAATTAATTTACCGTTACAATTCATTTCCACATAGTTCAATTGGTTCTTTTGAATTACTGGTCCAGTGACGTTTCTAGAATCAGCATTTATAAACCTTGGTCGTTCTAAATATGTTACAAATGCTTAGTTATTAAATTAAATAGTTGTTTAAAATATATTTTTAATAGAAAAAAGACTGTTCAGCTTATAAACAAGATAAATAATGCAAAAATATATTTTAGATAGACAGCTAAATCTGTTAACTTTTTCAATATATTAAATTAAACGATTAAAATGTGTTATCCAAATAATAATAGTTTTAACATTATAAATTTTCAAATACCTTGTTTGTTCAGTAATTTAAAGCAATGTTGTAAATTTTGTTTGTTTTTAGGTGATAAGTATCAATAAATAAGTGTAGAAAAAATTTACTTGATTTTTTGTTTGTATTAAACTTTTTTAACTTTTACAATTAAGTTACAATAACAAAAAATGTTACATTTAAACCGTACGTTCAAAAAAAAACCAATAAAATCCACAGAAATCACAAAAAAAATGTATAAACTATTCACCTGATGATTGTTGAGATGCTTGTTGAGGTCGCTTCGAATAACTTTGAAGCTGAGAACGCAACAATCCGTTTTCACGTTGGAACCTTTTGAAGCTGTAGCACACAACAATCAAAAAACACGCGATCATGGCAACTAGCATAAACACGATTGCTTTAAAATGGAAGCATTTGTCATGATCATCGTTTGTTGGATAATTTGTTTTTTCTGTACTAGTTGGATGATTCACTGTACTTTCGGTAGGTGTAGGCTCGTTTTGTTCAACTTGGGGATTAGTTTTGTTTTGTTTTCCATGGGGTTTTGCAATCGGTTTTGCTGTTTATACAAAAACTTAATGTTTCTTATTCTTAATTTTGTTGTCCAAAAAGTAAACTTTGTTACTATATAATTTTATTTTAGATCAAAGTATATTTAAAGCAAAATTTAAAAATGATGTGTACCAAAATATGTTTTTTACTACTTATTAGAAGAACAGATTTGTTAGATAAATGTATTTATCAAGAAAATTTATAAAAAGTAATATACTTTTTTAATTATTTCATTAAAAAACAGTTTGAGCACAAGGTTCGTAGTACAGTGAAATTATAAAAAAAAATATAAATAAATTCTAACTACCTTTGATTTCAATATCTCTCATACTACAGACCTCCAATCTCCCTTTGTTCGCATGCATTACAGTGACCTCATAACGATCATAATGAGGCCACGTTTTCACAATTTCACTTTCGTACACCTCCAACCTCGAAACGCAGCCTTCCGCTTCGCTGCTTCTCACCCAATTAAAAAACCCGATGTTTTCCACTGTCGCGAAAGATTTCAGATCGATCGTGATTCCGCTAATTATGCTCTCGTTGCTTATTATCAGCCACGTGACCTCATTGTAAAAGTCCGTTTCGTTTCGGGGATTGGCGAACCTGAGTGTTGTTGTCTTTTATTATATAACTTTGGTTTGTTTATGACTAATAGTAAATACTGAAAAAACTTTTTAGCATGCTAAAAAATTTCCGTTCCTGCAAAATCTCATTAACTCGAAATTAAAAAAAAAATTCTTTGTTTTTTCTTAAAATTACTACATTTTAATTTTTTTTCTTCAATCTAAATACATTACAATCAAAACCTGCAAAAATTTGCGATAAACGTAGAGCAGCAGTAGTCTTCCAGACAAATATTTCTGAAGTGCTTGAGCTCTTTATCAAAGGTGAAATTTTGTTCAAATCTTATTTCTCTGCACTCTAATTAATGTTTTAAGTCTACTATTAGTACATTAGAATACTTCTTACTGTTGTGTTAAGTTTGCCCGAACGTTATGAGTAGTAGCTTCTAATAATTTTAAGATGTCTAGAGTTTGCAGAATATAAAGGCATTTTGTTCGCTTATCTTTTTATTAATAATTTGCTAAGTAATTTCATTATTAATTTTTACATTATAGTTCAGTTTTTAATTATTTTTTAATAAACTGTTGTATTTTTAGAATATACAGTTGTACCTGCTTTCTTTATTTTGTGAAATTTTAAAAACTTATTTAGCTGAAATTTGATTAAAAATGTAAAAAAAACACAATAGATTTTGCTTTATGTTCTGTTTGTATAGAACTGGTGAAATATGTTTAACGCTATAAGAGAGTTATTAACGTAACTAATAAGTAAAAAGGTTTTATAGTTTTGATTTTATTAAAATAAGTAGATTAAAAGAAATTTGAGCTGATTAGATACGTTTATATATTTAAAAACTAATTTATATTTTGAGTAACTAAGTCATTTAAAACTCTATTCAAACGTAATAAAACTTTTTTACTTATTAACTTAATACCTACAATAATAATTTTTTTATAGTGTTAATGACATATTCAAAACAATAGATACTCAGTAAAACTTTAAAAACTAATAAACTTAGTATCAAAAAGTTAAACAAACCTGGATACATTTCTGTTTTTACTCCATAAGTAAACAAAGCTAAAAGTTGAAAAATTACGACCTTTGACATTCTTAACTTTTAAAAACAGAAACTACATAACAGGAATCTGTTAGTATTTAAGTTTGCACAAATATACACATAATCAAAATAATAAGTTAGTACTTGTATTGTTATCACTATAAAACATTTTTTTTTGATATATGTTTTTTTGCTTTCCAAAGTTTTATAGCAGTCAAAAACAAATATAAAATAACAAACCTTCTCCAAAAACATAACAAAACCTCTTGGGGCAAATGTTTAAAGTAATAAAACAACAGCACAATACTAACTTCAACTTATAATGCTTTTGAGTGTTTCAATTCAGACTAAAAAAAATTGTTGTTGTCATTGTTGAAACAATTTTTTATTTCTAAAACAAAAGCTAACAAACAAACAAATCTTATTTAACACTTCTCTAATAAAACGTAATTAACTTTCATTTATTATTAGGTTCTGTTGATTTTCACTTGAAATACTCAAGAAAAAATAAAAAAAAACCGACAGTTTTTTTGTTATTTAAAATTTTACTAAGTTTCAGTGTTTATACTTCTCAATTTTTAACTACAACTAAATTAACAACAAAATCCACAAAAAACTTTTTCTTGTAAAAGTAACTATCATTTTTTACTTGCGGAAGTTATTTTTTAAGATATTTTACTTTTTCTAAATCAAAACACTTTTATTTTGGCCTTGAATAGTTAAACTTGTATTTATGTTCAGCTTTTATATAGTTTTTCTGAACAACAGTAGATTAACGAATTATCTAAAATCAGTGAAAGCTTTTTCAAAAATTACTTCCTTGTGTAACAGACTACATAAAAGTGCTATGATTACATAAAAATGATACGATACGATAAAAAGTTACTTTTGGCGCTTTGATCGAATCAAAGTTTTAATAAAAATTCTTTAATACTTTAAATTATTGAATATTATTTTAATCAGCTTAAATTAAAGCTTTGTTATTTAAAATTTTGCTCGTCGATTAAACAGAAATCTTAAGAATTACTGCAATAAAACTTTTTGTTCTTAGAGACTGCGAAACCAGCAATAAAATAAAACCGAAAAGGTTCATGCAAAAAACCTTTTTTTTTTGATAAGTTTGTTTTTAGTTATTTAATTAATCGATAACCAATAAAATCAATTTTTTTATATAAATTGCGAAATATACTCAAACTGAAAGTATGCAAACTAATTAATAACTACTATACAAACATAGTTCTAGCAAAACATTGACCTTTACAAAAAACAGCAATAAAAAAATTACCAAGAATTTCATGTCGTGTTTTGTCAATTTTATAATTTCACATGTTAGAAACTTTTTTTTAATGAAACAAGTATTCATTGTGGCATCAGCATATAAAAGCGTTCAAGGAAACATGTTTTATTTATTTACTTACTAAGGAATGTATATGAAGTTCCAAAAACGTATATATAGGTAGACGTATATAAAAACTTAAATAAATCGAGATTAAAAATTAGTTTTTGGTAGTATAACTAACTTAAATACATGAGGAGAAGTATTGTTTTGATTTCTTTATTTAATTTTAATCTTTTAAAAGAAATTTTGTATATATAATTTAAATTCACAATTGATTTTATAACGTACGTTTAAACAAAATACTTTTTAAATTAGTTTGTTTTTATGATGGTCGACGATAAAAAGTTTATTCCTTTGAGCCTAAATGCAAGTGTAAGTTGTTATTTAAAGTAAAATTATGTTAGCATTTATGTAATGTAAACAACAGCAGAGTGAACACAAAAATTATTAAAAATCGGTAGATATTTAATTGCTTCCTTTTGTAGTTATAAAAACTTAATTTAAAAAAAAACGTATAAAAATCTTTACATGAAATAAAAAGTTACTTTTTACGCTATTCTCACAAAAGAAATAAACAAAAACGTTTTTATTTTAACACTTGTTATAGATCATTTTAAGTTTTGTTCAAACTCAAACTTTGTTCTTTTAATTCAGGCTTGTTAGTTAATTAGATAAAAGTATTCTTAATCACCGAATATTTTTTCTATGAGACTACTTAACAAACATTAAAACAAAATATCTTTAATTATGCAACTAAACTTTTTTCATTTAACTTTTTTTTTTCATTTTTAATCTATCAAAACTAGCTAATGCAATTTTTCATTGACAGGTAAGATATACTTAAACTAAAAGTAATCAAAATAAGTAGTATTAACAAAACAAAATTGATTAAAGTAACCAAAAATCTAATTTTTACTGCCCAAGTATGTTTCTTTGTTTAATAAAGTTAACTGATGTTAAACTCTTAAAACTTTAATGTATAGATATTTGTGACAATTTACAAACATAAAGTAACGGCGGCATCTATTTATATGAGGTTTTCGTTGGTTTAGCTAAAATCTATTCAAGTTAAATTTTCGAGTAGTTTAAGGAATTTTTAATTAAATAAAACAGCAGTAAACAACTTACAAACAATTAATGTTGTAATTTTGGCAGTTTTTAATTTCAAAATTGTAGAAGTTTTTTTTTTATCAAGCAAGCATTCTTTGTGACATCATTATATAAAAGCGTACAAGGAAATATTTTTCTAATAACGTCGGAAAGTATGAAAAATTTCAAAAACGTAAAAAATAATAGATTGTATATAAAAACTTAAAAACATCGCCAAGAAAAACATATTTTTTTGTAATATGGCTAATTTTTATATTAAAGTATAATTGTTTGTTGTTTAATAGTAACTTACATGG
Source organism: Thalia democratica (assembly GCF_965202585.1). Taxonomy (NCBI): domain Eukaryota; kingdom Metazoa; phylum Chordata; class Thaliacea; order Salpida; family Salpidae; genus Thalia; species Thalia democratica. Next base: position 100,277,456 of record NC_139165.1, read on the forward strand.
TTAAAATAGGTTTAAGAAAGTATAATTCAATTGTATAGGTCAGAAATTCGTTTAAGCAAAAATTTATTCACGCTAAAATTTTATTATAATATTTTTTAAAATTACTCTCAATTAAATGTTTTTTTTTAAGTTTATTAGTTGGTTTTTTAGTTTAATCCCTTAAGCTGCATTATCAAATATAGAACATTTTAATCAAATTTTTATGTTTCAATGAGAAATTATTAAAATAAACCAGTTAACAGTAAATCATTTTGTAAGGACCTTTTCACACTTATAATTTGTAAAGTGCAAGTATTTTAATTTTTGCATTATCAATAAAAATAAAAACTTAAAACATTTACTTTGCTGTGGCGGCCTGTTTTGTAGCTTGAGATCAAATCACGTGACCTAGACGCCGATGATTGGCTGCTGTTCTCTACAATGATTGGTTCTTTGTTCTCGATGATGCTGCTAGTCCTTCGTGTTGACGGTGAAAGCTTAAGGTTTCGCATCAGCACCCTCTGGCGGTTAAAGTTCTAGCAGCGCGCACTTGATCTTCTTTCCGAGCTTCTGCTGCTGGTAGCGCTTCTTGTTCAGCATGGCCTTCCCGTGGCATGGACCGTCCACTTTCTCGATTCCCTTTTCTTTTTGGCAACCTCACCTTATTGTTACTGGGTCTCGTTTAGTCCAATTAAACTGAACTGACACACGTTGGCCGCTTGTTCTAAGTTATCGAGAGCTGTGGACACCAGTTTTGGGAACGGGTCAAAATTGAACGAAGACAAATTTGCACGAGGGGAAAAAGTTCCACAAAAACAATTTTGCACCAATAGTCAATTATGCATTGAGGGTATTTTTTGCATAAAATTAAAAAAAAAACATTAAAAAAACCTGAAGAAAAATTACTTACCGAGTTTAAGAGTTAGGGATAACAGTAATAGTAAAAATAAAAATAGATAAAATACTAAATTAATAATCAAAAATGTAATGAAATTAAAAAAAATAATAAATAAAACCTCAACCCGTGCAAAAATGTCTTCGTGCAAAAGTGTGTTCGTGCAATTAAGTCCCCTTGTGAAATTTTGCCCGCTGTTGCAAATTTGACACCTACATTTTTTGATGATTGATGGAACGACTTGTTCTCGATTCTCTGACGCTTCCTAAAAACTCCAACTAACTGCTCTTCAAAAGCTCCTATGCAAAACTCAAATGACTTGCCTTCGGATTTTTGCATTTTTTTTTCTTTTGACAATACCAATTCAATTAAGTACAAAATCTGTAAAAAATGATTATGTGAACACCGCTATCTAGGACTCAAAACAACGGTTAAATTATTATGAAACTTAGTGTTTCAAACTAGTACAAAAGCTATACTTATATAAATTAACTTATTAATCTATAATATACAAGTTCTGATGTAAAAAACGAAAAAACTAAAACATTTATAAACTTTTACATCAAGTAAATCCTATAAGTTTGTCGGCCTTGCTGTCGCTTCTGCTAAAAACGGGTCTTGATTAACTTTAGACATGGTCGTGACGTAATAATGTTGATTGCGGAATAAATGTGACTTCACAATTAATGAGTTCCCACAAACTACTGAACGAGGTACGAAACGTTCAATGTCTTTTCTTTTCGACTTCTTTAAGTGCATGTAAAGTGTATGTTTGTAAGCTTGTAAAACTTTCTTGAAATACTAAAAAAGAACTTAAGAAATATGGTCTCTTTAAATCGTCTTACAGATTTTTTTTCTAGACAATAAATGATGATGATCTTCATAAAGTTTCAAAAAAAAGTGCTTAATTGACAAAAACTGTAGTATTGGTCATATTTCAGATAAACTACCAGTTTAAGAACTGCTTGAGAAAATTTAAAGTTGGCTATTGGCCAGCAGTGACAACCCGAACTTGGACAACCTGATAAAATTGACCGATTGCTGAACCGTTTGCTAGCTTTCTCTCTTCTTCTAATGATCATTATTGGCTTTATAAATCGGGTTTTTGTGAAAAAATGTTGTTAAATTATACTTTTAAATTTTTTAGATAAACTTTTATGAAGGAAACAAATACGTTTCAGTTTTTGTTTTTAAACTTTAACAAGCTGCAACTAACCGTCGTTTAATTGTATTTTTTGTGTAAAGACTCTGTAGAACATAAAAAGACTAATATTTAAAAAAAAACAGCTTAACAAAAACTTACTTTTATCCATCAAAGAAAAAATATCGATGAAATAAATTGCAATAATTTATTTTATTATGTTACGTAATTAAGTTTTCTTTCTGTAGACTTGATAAAAAATAGTTAAAATGTTTATATAATAAATGAATATTTGTTGTTTAAGCTTGGTTTTTATAAACATTGTTTGCTTATAACACAAGGTTACAGAATTTTTAAGCTTTCTTTTTTTTTTTCAACATAGAATTTTTTTAAAGTAATGATTAAATAAAAAGCATTTTTGCGACTTGAACTGTTATATAGCTTTATAGTTTAGTTTAGTTTTTATAGTTATAACTTATAACCAGATGTAAAAACTATGTATACGTCGTTTATCAAATTAACTTAAAAATATAATAATTATCTATTGGTTTTTTTCAAGCAGTTTTTACTAAACAATCCAATGCTAGTTCTATTAAAAACAGCTGATTTTTTTTTGCAAATAATTTTATTGATTAATAAAATAATTCGTTTTTAATTAAAGAAATATTGGTAAACAAGAGTCTACTTTTTTTTCTTAAAACGCTATCAAAAGCATGAGAAAGTTAAACAGAATCTGTTTTATAAACTATTGTTTAATTTTAGAGAAAACAAAAAAAAATATTATTGTATTTCAGTATCATATGTTTATAACGTTGTTAACGTTTATACTTTCTTGTTAAAATGTTTCATGAAAACTAATAATGAAAATATAAAAGTGTATCATAGTTTACAGCTATATGTTTTTTATTAAAAAGTAGTTATTTTTTATTTTATTTGAAAACAGTCCTCATGATTTACTTTCTACATTAAAAACGTTACAAAAACCAAAAAAGGCGTATAAGTAAGTAACAATACTATTTTTTTTACTACTAGCACTGTTTTAAAGTTATCTGTATTAAATAATATAGAAGTAAACTGTTATTATTCTAATTTAAAATACTTAATTTTATAAAACAAGCTAAGGAGTATAAGATTATTTACAGATTGCTTTATAACTTATCACTTTAAATTAATACATATACAGTCAAAATAAAGTATAAACTGATTTGTTAAATTAGTACAAAAATATGTTTTAAGTTTTACTTACAGTTATATAAAGTTATGTTTGGTTTTTAAACTTCTAAATAACTTGCTTCTTAAAGACTTTAAGCATAACTTAACTTAATACTATTTGATAACACACTAGAAATGTAATACATTTTTCAAGCAGTTTAGTTTATTTAACTGTGTATTCATCAAAATATTTTTTAATTATTATAAAATTTTATATTTGGTAGCTCACGCTAAACTTTTGGTTAGGAAGTTAAAGAAACATTTATAACTTATTTATTCAAAATCTTTATCTATTTAGTTTATTATATACTAAGCAATGAAAGTAAAAAATTATTTTTATTCAAACTTAACGTTCGGTAAATAAACAGTAAGAGAACTTATAAAGTGTTTTTAGATGAGTGTATTCGAATATTAACAATAAAGCTAAATTTTTTAATAAAGTGAAATAACCTATCTTGATAACAGATTTAAGTTTTTCTTTAATTTCGAAATGCAAAAGATTAGTTGTCTTTAAATAAACAACACAGCTAGCATACATATGCAAAATTAAAGTATTTAGCTTTTTGGTCATATGTTCTGAGTTTTTAAAAATCTATATTTATTAAAAAATGTTTAAAAACCCTCCAAGTGCGCTCTGTTGAAAGTGTTTCATTTTATTAATCACATTATTTTCTATATATACAAACTTGTGTATTCAAAGACTAAAACGATAATTGGTTTGTAAGAATTGTGGTAAAAAAACCTAAAATGTCGTTTACCGTTTACCATACTAAGGCATTAACTACTTAAAAAAGTATATTTAGCAATAATTACATAGGATTCAAATTAAGTATTTTTTTACTTCATAACCTTATAAGAATTACTAGAATATATGGACTTTAAAAATCATTTGTTCTAAAAATCTACGAAAGATAGATTTCACAAAATAAAAACTAAAACCTATACTAATTAAGATCATCACAGTTTTATAGCAGACATTAAAGCTGTTATTAACTAGCGTTCTTATAATCAAATTTTGTTTAACAGAAATAAGAGAATAACACAACTTTTAAGATATTCTGTTGATCAAAACGTTTTAAAACTAAGCAATTGAATTTATAATTTAACTTTCATGCAGCCCACAAATGGTACACGACATTGTTACGTCACATTGAAAAGAACAATTAAGTTATATATTGAGAAATCCGCTGCATAGAAATCTGCAACTGCTAAAGAGCTTTTTTCTTGATTACTGGTAATAAACTAAACTTAGTGAGATAAGCTATGTTTAAAGGGTCAATATAATAGTTAATAGTACAATGAAAAAGTGAGAGCTCAACAAAATGCACTTTTGACCTTTAAATAGTTTGTAGTGATTCACTTTTCTATAGATTTAACTATTTTAACCCTGACCAACAGTCGTTAGTACAAGCTAATTAAGTAGTTATAAAATACATAACTTGTACTGGATTAACTTTTTTATATCTTTTTTATTAATGGTGTCTATGTGGTCTATGACTCGATAACTGAAAGGTTCCTTTTTACACCAGTTCTTTTGACCAAAAATTTTGACCGATATTATTTGTCCTTCGATATACCATACATTTATAAACATTTTGTTTTTAACTTGAACTATGGTCAACAACTTTTAGCTGTTTAAACAGAAATAAAAGTAAAATACAGTAACAATCTATTGAAGTACAATTGAGTAATCACTACAACAATACTATTCTATTATATTTTAATTCAATTTCACTTTTTGATGTGATAGATTGTATCAAACAAAGTATGTTACTTTAGCTAAAAACTTTTTAAAAGTTTTATAGTACTTTCTTTGAGTGTACTTTGTTGCTTAACAAAAACTGTAAAATAAAAAAGTTTGGTTAGTAATGATTTAAATTTGTAAACAAAAGATCTAAAAGCTTTCTAAAAACTTACTCAACTCAATTTTAATATTTTTGACTTTAGTTTTCTGAAAATATTTATAAGAAACAGCTGTAGCAGCAATACAAACTGCAACATTCTACAAAATTAAAGATATAGATGTAAACAGTTATAAGAATTATATAATATATCAAAGTTTTTAAAACAAAAATAAATTAAAGAATGTTAAAATATTTGAGCGGTATTGTATTTTTTATTTAATAATTTTATTACTTTGAAAAAATGTAAAGTAAATTTAAATTTTTGCTCTAGTTACTTTATAAATTTACGATTTGATCTAATTAATAGCAGTTTATTGAACTTATTCAAATGTTTCATGGTAGTTTTAATAATTAAATAGTAAAATTAAACAAAATAACAATGAAAAATTATAAATTTTATTCATAAATTATAACATAAACATACAAAAATCTTAGTTTTTCTCAGAACATACTAAAATAACAATACTTAAAGATAAAATAAATTAAAAAAATTACGATAAAAACTAAAAAAAAAAATAATTGGTTTAAATTATCAACTGTATCAAAACAAAACACACTTTTTTTAACAAATCAAAAGAATAAATTAAAAACCTGCATCTAAGAATGAAATTTAAGGAGAATATAAATGAATCAAAGAGATTGAAACTATAATACAGCTTTATAAACCTATTTATTATAAAATCTGTAAACGTTATCAATAAGTTTTCGAATAAAAGCAATTTTTATGTTGGGAACATTTACGGCACATAACCACTGACTAAACAATTTATTTAACAACATGACATGTTCTCTGAAAAAAGAACTTATTCGATATTTTTCACTAGAAAATAAAAAAATTTCGCATTAAAATGAATCAAAAAGATAACACTACTTATTTAAACTATTTATTTTTAAGCCTGTAAAAGTTATCAATAAGTTTCGAATAAAAGTAAATTTTTATAGAAACATGTACGGAACATAATCTCAAACTAAAATATTTATTTTATATCACAAAATACGTGTTCTCTATAAAAAATTGATACCAGTTACTAGAAAATTAAAATTATTCAAATAGATAAAATAATAACACTGCTTAACAAAAATGTTTACATTTAACTTGTCAATATTTTAAGCAAACTTAACGAACTATACAATAAAACAAAAACATGTTTCATAACTTTATTTTTAAATAAATACCTAGTCACTGACAATACTATCATCGAAATAATAACAGTCGTCACTTATTTCGTCATCGCTCTCACTGAAGTGTTCCTCCTCGCCTTCCGAGTTCAACCACAGGGGTGACGTCACGAATAGAAAAGGATGTGGCGTCATAAAGTCAGGCCTTGAATGCTCCATTTCTTCTTCAAAATCATCAAACATTTGTTCCAAGTTCGCCATGTCGTTTCTTATTTCTACAGTATATTAGAAATAAATAAGTCGTTATTTTATAATAAAATTTGATTGTTGATAGTTTTTAGTTGGTATTTAAATATTAATACAAACTAAATACATTGAAATTATTTTCTACTCAACGAGGTCCTTAAGCAACTGTACATTATTACTTACTTAAAAAAAGAACTATATTTATTTTCATTTACTAAAGTTAAAAACTTTAATTGTATGACAAGCTCGAATACTTATAGTATTTTCTGTTGTTTTCAATAAAAATTAAAGAAATAATACTTAAATATATTTTTAAGACTTGTGATAAACTTGAAAACAATAAAACGCAATAAAACGCACTAAACCGATTTTTAACAACATTAAGTGTTTAAACTGTAAAATTAGTCTGAGTTAAAAACAAAAGTTTAAATTCAAATGTTTTTCACTTAGAAAAATACTTACCATTTATCATACGCCTGGTCTCTTCATTTCTTCGCAACCTTTCTTCGATCCAGGCACTTAAACCTGACGTCATAACACTTTGACGAGGCGTTACGTTCGGTGTGTTTGTGTTCCTCTCGCGTAGTCTTAATGTTGTCCCGTTTGTGTTCATCCTGCCTCTCGAACTTCGAAGTATTGGAAAACGTTGACGTGGCCTTGCCACCGGAGCGTCTCGTATCACTATTTGAACACATTGAAATGTTTTTTTTTGTATTTAACACATCTTGAATGTATAACATAAAAACTGCGCAAGAGTAAGCATATAAATTTTTTATGTCGATTTGAAAAAAAAACTAGCTAGAACGACATTCGAAAACATTAAATACTAAAAAAAATGTACGATAAACAAAAACGATAATCAATAAAAACCAACCACGAGGTGATTCGTCATCACTCATCGTCTCCCAGCTGTTTGATGACCCAACAGACCTTTCGTCACTCGCTCGGTCAGTTGTTACGTCACGTGACCCACCACTTCTCGATGACGTAACATCAGCGGGATTTTCATTGCAAGGGTCAGCGCAAAAGTCAGCCATTCTTTGAAGCAAATCTGTTTAGATATGTTAATAATAATACATTGTTTGTGAACAATGTTTTAAAAAATTTAGTCATCTAAGTTGAGAACTTAAATGTGTTTAACAACAATCACTATAGTACTGTTTCTTGTTATATTAAAATTCTGTATTTTACTAAAAATAGTAGTGAGTTTAATTTTTGAGACTTGTGATAAACTTAAAAACAATTTTTACGCAGTATTAACAAATAAATATCAAATTAAATCGAACTTTATCAAAACTAAACATCTACCTTAAAACTAGCAAATCCTGAGTTGAACTTAAAAGTATATAAAAAGTACAATTACATAAATACTTATATCTAATAATAAAATTAATGACCATCTAACATGCCCCCAACTTCAAAACCTTGCCGCCCATGTGACGTAGCGCTGACTCTTTGTGACGTCACAGCTCCGTCGGTGATTCCAAGTGTTTGAAATTGTTGGCGCGCCCTTGGTGATGGCTCACCATTGTTTGATGACGTAATTTCAGCGGGATTCGAACTTGAAATATCATTACCAAAACTAGTTGAAAGGTCAGCTATATCTTGAAGTAGCTCTGTTAAGATTAAATTAAATTGATAAGGCCGTTAAGCAAGTGAACACTGTTGTTTAGTATAGTTGGTTTTTTTTTACTGTAGTTAAGAGCTTTATTCTTGACCAACTACAATGACTTTGGTACTGTTTGTTGTTGTTAGTACTGTAGTTGCAAATTTAAATTTTTTTAAATTTTAGTAGAAATACTATTGAATTTATCTTTGAGATTTGTCTTGAACTTAAAAACAGTTAAAAGAAACTAAAACAAAATTAAAAACTAGACTATACTCATTAAAGCTAGCGTATCGAGAAAAGTAAATAGAAATTAAGCAATGTACAACATAACAAATACTTATATTTGATAATAAAAGTACTTACCATCTAACATGCGTCCAACTTCAGCGCCCTGTGACCTATTTTGTGACGTAACGCTACTTTGTGACGTATTGATACCTTGTGACGTCACACTTGTAGGGTTGGGTCTTTGTGACGTCATAACAACTTGACGAGGAGTAGCGATGGGCCTGCGTGTGTATCTAACACTAGTTTCGTTGATGTCGACGCGAGAAGAAGGAAGTTGTTGACGTGCTCTTGGTAATGGAATTGGTGCTTCACTTGACACTGAAAGATATTTTTTAATTATTAAAAATAATCCACAGCTGACTGTATAGTATTGTATATTCGTAAGGAAAATCATTATACGATTTTTTAGTTAATTGTGTTAAAATTTGCTGAAAATTGTTGAAGTATAATTTAAAAACTACGAATCAATAAATATTAATCAACAAATATAAAAAAAGTGATAGGAGCATTACAATACCAACCTGGTGTTTCATCACCACTGCTCATCGTCTCCCAACTGCCCGATGACATATTATCACGTGATTGGTCATTTGTGACGTCAATGTCATGTGACTCCTCGTTGTTTGGTGATCTAGTATTTTCATTTGAGTCTGTTACGTCATTTTCACGTGCCTCATTAGTGTTTGATGACGTAACATTAGCGTTATTTGAACTCAAAGACTCAGTCGGAAGGTTTGCCAAGCCTTGTGCGGCTTCTAGTTCATTATTTGAAAAGAAAAAGGATCTCATCCTAACGTAAAAGTTACACATCCTGTACAAAAAAGTAGATAATAAACTTGTTACTTATTTATACCTGCTTTATTGAAAAAATTGATAAGCAACTTTAATAACGACAAATTTTGAGTAAAAAAAATAAAAGTTAAGTATTTATTTTAATTTGATTTTATTATGGTGCACAATAAACAAGTAACTTAATACGCTTCTTATCATCCTTACATATATCACGTAAATAAAAAAAATCACTCAGTTATTGTTAAGATATACACCTTTTTTTGTTTACAAGGCAGAAATTTCACAGTTATAGATATGGTTAAAAAAAATTTAATATTATTTTACTGTGGTAAGAACTTTATTCAATATTCTAAAAGTTTATGTGCTTACTTTTTTTTTTGTTTTAAGCTTTTTACTTATCTATATACCTTTAAAAGAAAAAACATACTTACTTAATAAATATAGCTTTTGAGTAAAAAACATAAATTGGAAAATTTATTGTTTAAACTTAGTTTTATTATGGCACACAATATCTAAATAACCTAAAAAGCTTCTCATCGTTTAATTAAAAGGAAAGTCATTTAGTTTTTATAATTGATTACACCTTTTTGTTTACAGGCTATAAAATTCTAAGTTACTAATATTGTTTAAAAACTTTTAAAACGCTATTATTTCAATGTTAATTCAATGTTTTAAAAATTTATGAGCTTAATTTTTTTTATATATATTTTTTTAATTGCAAACAAGTTTAAACAAACGCTTCAAACTTGATATTTTCAAATAAAACATCCTCATCTTAGAAACACTTTGCTGACTAATCCATGCTTCATAACTAATATAAACTGTATTTATTTAACTTTCTATATGTTTAAAAAACATTTCATACTTCAGCAGGTAAAATATGAGCTAAACAAGAACTAAGGTGTACAATTAAAACTTTTCTTTAGAATAAAACTATACTTCTAATATTTTAATAAATCAAGCGATTCTCTTAAGTTTACCAAAAAACAAAAATTTTACTCAACTCATATATGAAGGAAATAGAATACAAAGCATCAAAACTAAAAACAAAATATTCATTACAAACATTGTTTCTATTGTAAAAAAAATTATCATCAGTTTTAATATGTTTGTTGACTAATTAGAATTAATTTATACTCTTATTGTTTAAGAATAATTAGTTAATTGATGGAATAAGCATGCTATAATTGTGCTTAAAGAACGCTGTAAACATGTTTAAATTTAACTTACTAATTTAATTAACTTCCTTATTTACAAAAAATATGAATTTAAACCTAATTAATTAAAAAAATGTATTACAAGGTTGCTTTAAGAGATTGAGAAAACAATTAAAAAAAACTTTTATGACATCTATTTTACACCTAAATTACAAGTTTTGAATTAGTTGAAGATTATAGAAAATAAAGCTTCAAAAACTTTATTAACTCATATAAAATAATTATCAAAAAATGTTAAACTTCAAGTTTCTTATAAACACAAACTAGTATTAATTTTCTAACACTAAAATTTTAACTTTTAAGCAATAAATTTTGTAAACCGCTTTGACAAAAACCAAAAGTTTTAAATGTTTAACAAAAATTAAGTAAAGAGTTAATTTATTTTAGTAAATGAAGTTCTATGAAAATTTTTATACTGTATATTAAAAATTCAGTATTGAATTAAATTGGTTTATGTTAGTAAGTACCTTTTATTATGAGAACAAGTAATAAGAAAATCATCATTTTTAAAGTTGTAAAATCTAACTTAGGTAAATAATAAATTATTTGAAAAGTTTAAAACTTTTTGCTTTAAAAAATGTGCGGTACAAATAACAGTATGTTCAAGTTAGCATAATAGTTATTCTGGAATGCATTATTTTCTACAAAAAACATTAAATTTAATCTTAAAATATACTATTCGATCCTTAACAAAAACATTTATTAACAATTACATATGACTATTAACATTTTAAACTTTATATAACATCCTATTTTTTTGTTTTATTTTTTTTTTTGGTAAACCTAACAAAACTAAACGTAAAGTAGAGATTAGTCTAAATTTCCATATACGCATTTAAAAGAATTTTAGAATTACTTTTACAACACTTTTTAAATTCATTTGAATTAAAATACAAAGCCAAGTTAGCACACTTTGAACTTAGCAAGCATGGCTTGACAGCCTTAAGTGCTAAAAGATTTTCTCAATTTTTCCAAAAGTTAAATAATTGTAAACGAATCAGTTGTAATTAATATGATTTTAGACTTAAGTTTTGTTGCATTACTTTAAAAAAAACTCAATATAGAACTTTTATGTTTGGAATAGGGACGGAAAACGTACAGCAAACGCGAAGCGAAAATGGCCAAACATTTTTTTATCTAGTAGGAACCCGGTAAAACGGCGGCCTGCGAGCATGTAAGCCAGGTCCGCAAAGTAAAATTTTGTAAGTTTAAGTAGATTTTTTGGGATTTAAAATAAAAAGCTAAAAAATCTCTTTAAACAGTTTACACACAAATTAGAACTTGAATCAGATAAAATTATTTAAGGTCATGTATAATTTGTTTCTTCCTAAAGATTTAGATACTTAAATACTGATTTAATGAGTTGTTTTTATTTGATAAATAAAATTTAAACTTTCTGCCTGCAAATGTCTAAATTGCTAGGTTTGTGATATCTTTTGAATAATAAAAAAAAATTTTTTTAATTTATTCATTTCTAAATTAAATTGTACTAATTTTTACTATTACTGTTTTATAAATTTAATGTCATCGATTCAAATTTTTTTTTCAAAGTATAAATGTTTCAAAAAGAAAATATTTATTCAAACTTTTTTTATATAACTTATTTATTAACATTTTAATTTTGTTGAAAAAGTAACAAAAACATTATAAACTGTATTTATTTTCTTTAATAGGATTTTGTTATAGTTTTTAAAAAGTTGTTCAAAATAAAATAAAAATTATGAAGGGGTTCTGTAACACGTTTGTTATCACGTATTGTGTGACAGAAACCGCTTCATACATCAATTGGATAGACAAAGCTCGTTTATATGCGCGTCAGTTCACAGTGATGCTAGGACTTCCTGGTAAACTATGACGTCACATTAGAAGACTTGGTGAGAGGTGTTGACGTGCTATTTCTCTTCTGCTGTTCTGCATCAAATCACACAATTTTGCTCATTTCATTACGTGAAAATCATTTACATTTGTATAAAATATATACTTATTTAAAACAAAATCTACATTTTATCTATCAACGTAATAATTACTAATTATATACGACACTATTTATAATATTAAAATTGAGAAAAGCATAAATAATGTTAATGCTCCAAAATTCTCACTAAGTAACATAATTTTATAAGTGGTAAAACTAAAATCTATTTGTGATCATGTTTTAGCTCAATTAAAATTATGTAAAACCCGCGGCCTTAAAGCATAATATTTTGACCCGATAAAATAAAGTTTTAAAACTTTTTCTAGGTAATCTAGATTCGAAATTAAAAGTGAAAAACAGATTTAAGTTCAAATTGCGGTAAATTCGAAACTTATGCTGAATTTTTCCGGTTTGTTATAAAATGTAAAACTTAAAAGACTTAGGCGGCCAACAAATATTTACTTATTTTAATTTTAGCAAGATCCTTGATCTAGGCACTCAGTATAAACTAAACAAAAAATATTTTTTTATTGTCTGAAAGTGAATACTTATATCATAATTTTTTTCAATATCTAGTTTTTAGTTTAAGTTAAAAACAACAAACCATAATTTATTACTTTTAAACTTAATTTTATTTAAACTATGTAAACGTATCCTATTTAAAATGCTACACTTAGGTATAAAACCAAAATATTTTATTTTTTATCATTTTAAACCTTTTGTTAACAATTTCTTTTGTTTTATGAATTATTTTTTAAAAACTTAAAAGAATTATCTGTTAATTACACAACTACTAAAATTAGAACTTGTTATTATTCAAAATTTGTTGTTAAAACTTTAAATGCTAATAGTTGTGTAAACAAAGCAAAGTTCAAGACAGGTAGATAAAACCTTAATCAGTTTAATTTTTTTAGTCGTATTTGAGTGCGCATTATTGGAATATACAATTTAAATGATTTTGAAGTGCTTAAACATTTTATAGAATTTTTCCCTTAAACCTCTCAAATTATTTCAAATCAAGAATATAAGGATACGGTACATTTCTTGTATCACAGCTAATCACAGAAAAGGAAATAAGTTATTTGCTGAGGTTATGTAAACGAAAAAGCAAAAAAAAGTTTTTGCAAAACTTTTATTAATGTTTATTTGTATAAAGTAACGATTTTGCTTTGCTGTTATGTAGTTTTTCAGATCTATTTTTTACTATAAAAATTTTGTAACCCATATACTCTATTAATCTTTCATTTTATTTTACCAAAAGTTAAAAATTACATTTATTCTCTTTTTAGTTTTATTTTTATTTTTGCATTAATTTTTGTAAATCTTTGTTTTAAATACTGTACTTTATTTTATACTGGTTGTTGTAATTTGCTTGCAAAGCAAATTTTTTGCAGACAAAGGCATAAACTGACCTTGATAAAAGTTTTAACATCGAAAAAGTACCATACTTGAATACTTTTTATCACAAATTTAAGTTTTAGTTATGAATGAGCAAACCTATAAAAAAGAGAGGTATATAAAAGACCTTTTTCAAAAGAGATCACTAGTCTACCATACCAGAAACTTTCCAAATGTACATTGAGGTATTATTTTTTATTAATTTTTATTTTCTATATAACTAATTAAAAAAAAAAGTTGAGGTGGTCTCATGGTCTCTCTCAGAAAACTCTTTGAGGTATAAACCAGTGGTCAACAATGTAGCCTGTAAAACTATATTATCTAGAGTGTAAAGCAACAGTGGTCTACATCAAACCATCTCGAGCTACTTAGCATCAATTTAAGTACGTGCAAATTCAACAACTCATTCAATTCTAGAATACCAATTTTCACAAACAATAAATTTTTTGGAGTCAATGCAAGCACAAGAAACAATATCTTACAAGTATTTCTATACATACTAACAATTGGCTCTTAATGGCAATTACAATACTAACCCAGGCAGATGTACAATATCAAATATATGTATGAAAATAACCATAAAACAACAATTTTAAAGAACTTACTTGTTTCCAATTAATATTTACCCTTTGAAATCATAAAACTATTTTTAAAAAGCTTAGATTTAAGCAACTTTAAGTTAACCTTAATGCAGTTTGTTTCTTATACCAAACCTAGATTTTTTATACTTTTACTACACTCAATCACAAAACTATTCACCTTAACACTAAATTCAATTTCTTATGTTTTTATTAAACATTTTTTTTTATTTGTAAAATGTCTTTACAAATAGTCAAAATTTCCATCAGACTGTTTTTTCAAACGTGATAAATAAAGAAAGTCCAAAAACCTTGAAAGAAAGTTGAAAAACAATAGAAAAAAAATTGTAGGAGAAGATAGAATTTAGTTAAATAGTTTTTTAAATTATTTTTGCATACTTTCCTTAAGGATTCTAGGTTTCAAGTATGTATTGTAGAAAGTTTTTTTGTAAGTTTCAGTTTTTCTTAAATTAAGGTTAACATTTTCAATCATTTTGTAAGGCTGACATTGATGAGTTAAGTATAAAAACATTTTTATAAAGTTTTGTTAAATGAAATAAATTTTATTAAATAACATATATAAACTGATGTCCAATTGTGTTCAATGCGGCCAAAAAATCTGATATCCAGAAAGAACATGTAGTTTGACAATTTATACTAAAAAACCTAAAATTCAAGAAATTTTGAAACTTTAAAAAACCTGGAATTTTGAAGAAAAATTTATAAAGTCCTAGAAAAACCTGGCATTTTGAACAAATTTTACATGTCCAGTAGTAAAGTTTTAATTTGACAGAAAAGTCTAAAATATAGATAAAATATTTTTGTCATCATAAATTTTTCTTAATTAGAAAAACACATTTAACATAGCATTACAGCATCTTTTTAATTTTGTTATACTGTTCAAAACTATTTTTTTACCTTTTATATAACTTTGTACCAAGCTTTCCCAAGCCAGCCAAGTGGCCCCCTTGGGGTCATGACAGAAATTTAGGGGCTTTAATCAGTTAAGGGGCTACAGGAGGACCATGAAGTCAAAATTTGAAAAAAAAAAAATTTTGGTGTTTTGAGTAATCTTGTTGGAGAAGGGTCCATAGCTTTTTGAAAGAGGTCTTTTTAAAAAAAGTTTAGGAAACCTTCCTTTATACTAAAATAAAAACACAAATAGTAATATTATACTTTAATTAACTTTTTTTTTTTTTAATCTGGATTAAGTTTTTCAAATACATTTTGCAACCCTATGTATTTAAACCTAAAAAAATCAATGTAAACGTACTATATATTCTAAAATAAAAAAAAAACACCTATAACAATTGTTTCAAACTTTAAAAGTTCTCAGAATTGCGCTTTTTACAAATTTAATATTTTATTTTGTACTGAAACTTTGATGATGTGGTATAATAGTTTGTACATATGGTAGCCAAATTTTCAATTAAAGTAACATGTGTTAGTTTTTTAAGATTGGATTAATATTAAAAAAAAACTTGTGCTTCATTAAACAATTAATACAGTTCTGAGAATCACCCAAAGTAATACAGTTTTTTTTTTCAAACAGTTTACAATACAGTCACTTCTTGCAAATTCAAGCACTTGGCATTGTGCATTTTAGAATTTTCAAAAAATTACAATTTATAAATATTTATGATTGTAAACCTATAGTGTGTTCAGGGTTCAACATATTTAATTTTCATAAAAATTTTTAAACACTAATAAAATTCCATTATTTTGGCAACAATGATGTGTTGATCATTTAAAAAAAAGTTTAACAAAATATTTTAAAAAATATAGAAGGAAGTTTTACTTAAACATAATTTAAATTCTTGCTTTTGTAGTTTGTGTGTTGTATATGGAACCTATTGATCTCTATGGTTTTGCTTTTTATACAATAGCTGTCTTTGCCCCTTTTATACCTTTAAAACAAACAAGTTAACAATTTCTCAAAATACATGTCATAAAGTTACATTTCAACTCAATAAATCTTTTATCTTTTTGTAGTACCATGCAAGACAAAGTTAGTATTAGGTGAGCAACAAACTAAGTGAAAAAAAGTTGCTTTGCATATTTAACAAAGTTTATATTAGAAAGTATTTTCACATATATGTACAATGGATGCATGATTGAAAGATATTTTTGTAAACAAAAACATTAAGACTGTATTAAATCAAATCCTTTATAAGAAAACAACCAGTATAGTATGTAAATTTGCTTCAACTTGTACAGTTTTGTTCTCTAGTTTAGTAACGCACTTTTACTGCACAATGTGCAAACTTGCATTAGGTGATTGCATCTAACATAAAGTATTAAGCACCATATGCCAGAATTAATAAAAACAACAAAATATCAATTATTGAACAAAAGTTTTAAAACAAAAAAGTTAATAAAAGTTAGTACAAAAGTTCTAAAACTTGTACAAATTTGCTGTCCCCCATATTACAAACAACTTGTAGTAAGCGGATTTTGAAAAAAAAAAGATATATAATCAAAAAATAAAAATTATATTTATTTGTTTATAGACAAAAATTTTTTTACAAAAATTGAATAATGCAAGTTATTAAAAGTTTTTAAAGATTACTCTGAAGAATTTTTAAAACAATTACTCAAAAAATTAAAGAGGAGACTGATTCTTAGTCGAGCAATCTATTTTTTCCCTTTTGGTTGTGCCTCCCATACTAAAACTTTTGAACGCTCCAACATTGACCGGTTATATGTCAAAAGTAACTTTGAATTTAAAAATGCAGTGAAAGGGTTAACTTGCTGATCTAAATATTTAAAAAATATGACTAAAACAAAGTTTTACCCCCCTCTATGGCCTAAATTACACATTTTTTTATTTATAAAAGTTATGCAGCATTTTTTTTCTGCTAGTGAGAAATGTTCCATAAAATAAAAAGCAAGCTTCTCATTTTTACAATCTTTTATACACATGACCCAAAAAATGTTTATATATAGTTTTCATTTGTATAGTATTTTTATGTTTATCACATGTTCAAGCAGTAGTAATTTTTCTTATAGTAAGAAAAACTTCATCTTAATAATATGTTTGCTAATTAACTAGTTTGATACTCCAATAAAACAAAAGTTAAGGAAATAGGGGGGTGGTCAGACATTTTTTTACTAAAAATAACATTGGATCTTATATAAAAGCTTGAAGTACAGACTAAAAGCCAGTTTTTATAGAATTAAAAAATATTATTTAACTTTTGAAATATTGTAATTTATATAAAAAGTTTCCGATACAAACATTTGGTTTGCAAACTTTTTGGGGTCAATTTTCTTGGAAGTTTAAAATATCACTAAAAAAATGACCTAGAGACCTCAAAATTTCAGGAAACGTTATTTTTATAGTTTAAAAGACTTTGAATGTTAGAATTTTCTAAATATATCAAAATAAGAAATTTAGATTGAAAAACAAAAATAATAGGTAGTTTTTTTATATAAATTTTATTTTTCAAAATTAAAAAAAATCCTGCATTCAATCTTTTTAAAATTTAATAATATACTTTCTGTGAAAATTTGAAGAAGCTTGCTTAAAAAATGAAGGAGGAGATATATTTTTAATGAAAAGGTCTTTTTTGCATTTTTAGTTTGCGCCATCCATTAAGAACCTATTGAGGTCACGGACTTTGATTGCTCATATGTCAAAAATTACTTTGAATTTTTTAAAGCGGTTAAAAATGTCTGATAGCTCAGATAAAACTCAGTATAATAAGATCAACTTTTAAAAATAAAGGTGGACCCCCCTATGCCCTTAACAGTTTGACTTTTAAGTATTATTCAGTTCAGTCTTAAAGTTCAAGACCATGAAAAATACAGCAAAAACTTAAAACAGTGTTTTATGTAAGGCTAACATAAATAGATTCCCACTAACATAGATTTAGCTTGAACAATGCAATTTTACAACAAATAACAAGATGAAATTAAGTACTTATTGTGAAACGTACATTTTGTTTACTTGTTTCTAGTGCAGACCAATTTTTTATTATAGAAACCCCTCTTTAGGGTCCACACTAAATCTTGAAAATAATTGGGATCAATAAAATAAAGGTTTTATACTAAAAAAAAAACATGATCCAAGTTTGCTTATTAAAAGTACCATATAGTTAATTAAAGTTCTCATAAGTATGGTGTCCTCATTGGGGTCCCTGTTGTATACAGGGATGTCACACACTTATACTCAGGATATTTTGAAATTTTTGAAATTATCAGGATAACTTAAAACAGCTCAGGATATCTCATAGTATTTTGAATTCTTATTTTAAGTATATTTCATTTTTTTTATAAAAGACTAAGGGTAGTTTTAAGATTTTAAAAAGAATTTAGGACATATTTTTTCAAGAGTTAGTTGATTTAGTTTTAATATTTTATTATTTTATAACTAATTTTGTTAAAGAACTTGATATTTTAAATTGTGAAAAAAAGTTGAAATGTTTGAAAAAATTAAGGGGGACTCTTAAAAATTTTAGGCCACTCTGGGACTCTATACTATGCACTGTTGTTTTTTTTTTTTGAGTAGTTAAAAGCTAATTTTAATTTTATTAATTTGAAACCAAAGTTATATCACCAAATATTAAAGAAGTAAAGTATAAATATTTCTTTTTATTCTAATTTAAAAAAACATACTTAGATTTGTTATTTATTTGAATAATATTTAATATAAACGTTCACACATAATAAACTGTCTTTAAAAACTTTCTGTTTTTTAGTGCTTTATGAGTTTTAATTTTTATTCTAATTGTATAAAAATAATAAAAGATAAAATAAAAAGTTTTAGATGATTAAAAATATCTAACAGAAAATGACAATTTGTAAGCTGTTTGCTAACTTAAGTTATTATTTTTTAATGTTTTTGACTAGAGACAGATTCTATCAATTTAGTGCCTTTAGGTGCTAACTTAAAGTTTCTTAAGTTCTTATTTAAAGACCCAAAATACATTCAACTCCAAATTGTTCAGCAATCATGACTAAAATACTTTTTAACCAAAGATAAAAGCATAATTGAATTTATATAAAGAATTCAAATTTTTTAAGTTTTAGATTTTTTAAGTTTAAAAGAAAGTTATAGAAGAACTTTCGTATTATTTTAATTATAAGTAGTTCATTTTGTTACCTTTTAGGTTATAATTGTTATTTTGTATAAGACTTATGAAAAAAAACATTTTTTTTCCAGTTTTTCATGATTAATTGGTATGCTAATATAATTCTGTCTTATACTTTGCAAAAAATAAAAACTAAATATTAACAAGAAGCCTCTTATATTCTCAAAAAATATTAACCCACTTGTAAGTCTCAATTAAGTTTCGAATTATAGTTATTTTTGTAATAGTATACCATACCCTTTTATACAGCAATTTATTATAATCCATTTTTTTATACTTAAAATATTTAATTGAAAATATTTTACTACAATTTATTAACCAGAGTTTACAAGTTATGTTTCATACAGTTTTTACAAAAATTTGTCAATTTTAACATACTACTGCATTGCAATCTAACAAATGTTTTGATTTAAAAATTTATAAAGTCTTAAGTATTGAAAGATGCATACTATGGTTAAGCAATATAACTTTTATGTACAATATACAACTTTACATACTTACAATAAAGCAATTATAATTTAAACAAAAACTTTTATTTCAAACTATTTATTTAAAAGATGTTTTCAAACAATCAAGTATAATAAGGGCATAAGGGGGTAAACACCTTTTTTTGGTTTTTGATCTTATTTTATAATGTTTTTACTAAGCTACAAGATGCTTTTTACAGATTTTAAAAATTCAAAATATTTTTTGAGATATAGCTTGTCAAAGTCGGAGGCAACAATAGGATCTTATGACAACCCTTCCCCCACACTTCCATGGCTGACTGACAAAGCGTGGTCGCAGTTTGTGGAGCATGCATGGTGTCAGGGAAAATTTCAAACAAGTAAAAAGGTTTTAGAGGTTCATCTACAATTCAGCTACTTCCAATAATAAAAGTGTGTGTATTATTTTTTAAAAAAAGTTGTTAATTGTTATTTTAGTTAAGTTGTTTTTCTTTAGGAGGTACAATAATTTTTCTTTTTGTCATCAAAGGCTTAAGTTCCTAAATTTTATAACAAGTTTTATAATTTAAATAACAAGAAATATTTGAAAAAAGTACTAAGTATAAGCTTAAAAAAATTAAAGCTTGTCATTAAATTATTTCTTTTATTAAACTTAAAAAATATCTATAACTTTTTAATCTTTTCGCAAGTTTGAAACCCTAAATAGCTTGGACCGAATTGCAGTAGTGAGGTGTATGCGTCCAGTCAAAGTTGTCCTTTTGCCCAACAGTACATCTTTGCACACATCGAACCGCCGAAGTTTGACCTTCAGGGATCATTCGACTACTCAACTTCAATTCTTCATTTAATATTCATCTTTTATGCCTGAGCAGACTCGATCGCTGGTATGCTTGTTTAATTCTAAGGTTAAGTTTTTGTTTGCTTTAGATCTGTATTTACATGCTTTTTGTCAGTGAATAAAAGAGTTCTATGTTCTTTTAAACTTCGGTATTTTTTCTAATAATTGGTTGAGCAATTTTACTTTTTTTCGGTTTTAAATTGTTTGTTAAACTTTATAAACTTATAAGCAGTAAAAATAATTTAAATGTATTTTGAAGGGGCCTTAAATTTTTTTTTTGTTTTAACCTTGGTCTACAACGTTAAACTTGTTATTTTGTCACCACAAATAATTAAAGAGTTTAAAAAATAAATGTAAACCAATGCTTTTGTACAATTTTTCACTTAATTTTATATTAAGTGTGGTATGTAACTTGATGACCAAGAGGTTTTTTAGTACACTCAAGTGTTTAAACCAATTTGTTTTTTTGATCATCTCAGCTTCGAAAGCATCTTTTGGTAATATCATAGTAAAATTAAATAAAGTTTTTTTAATTAAGGGTTTTTGTGGACTGCAAAGTCAGTTTATATAAATTTTTATATAAGAATATATTTGTGCAGTATTAAAGATGATATTTGGGTTTTAGCTAAACAATAGTATATTTTAAAATCAATGTTCTTGCTGTATATTAAGTTTGTAATGCACAAAACCAGCATAAAAGATACGAAATGTATAAAACAATACACCAACTCTTCTTATCAACTAACAATCGTAATTTAAACTTGGTATTATTAATTTTAATTATTATTGATTAATAGCTAACACCCACCAAATTTTTAATACGTCAGTTACTCAGTTTTGTATCTACTATAATTGTACTAGTTTTATTTTAACATTTAAATTTTTTTAATTTTTTCTTTTTAATTTTATTTTTGACAAGTGTAAGTCAAAACTTGGAAATAAAGTTTAGTATATTGCTAAAATTTGGTTCTGTTTATTTGAATTCTAAATTTATAAATATAACTTTTTTCAGTTTAATAAGCAGCAGTTGTAATAAAAAGTAATTTTTTATTATATTTTATTTAATTATTTTAACAAGCACGAGTTGTTAGATGAAGAAATTTACTTTTTGTATAATAAAATATAATAATTTAATATTGTAAGTAACTGTTTTATTTCCAAATGGGGAGAACAGAAATTTTTTTGATTTTATCAAAGATCTTCCCATCCATCTAAAGGTAGAAAAACAAAAAAATTGTTATATAAACTGTAAGTATAAAACAATAACTTAAGTGTGATTTTACATAGCAGACTGATTTTCTAGCACTGGATATTTGCAACTAAAAGTTTTCTAAAATTTAAAGCACAATGTTTGGTAAGTGGCCCTATAATGTGTTTAAAATAAAATTGTAAAATGTTCATTAAGGCCATAGGGGGGGTCTACTTTGTTTTTTACAACTTGATCTTATTTTGTAGAATTTAATCTGAGCTATCAGACACTTTTAACCGCTTAAAAAACTCAAAGTAACTTTTGAGATATAAGCGATCAAAGAAAGGGCGTTCAATAGGTTCCTTATGGAAGGCGAAAACTAAAAATGCGAAAAAAGACTATTTCACTAAAAATCTATCTCCTCCTTCATTTTTTGAGTAATCTTTCTCAAATTTTTACAGAATGTGTATCATTAAACTTTAAAGAGTTCTATTGTAGGAATTTATTTAATTTTGAGTAAAAAAAATTATTGTCAAAAATCTACCCTTTTTTTTAGTTTTTTGTGGACAAAATTTTTATTTTTCAAAATTTCAAAAATTCCAACATTCAGATTCTTCAAAATATCAAAAGGAACATTTCCTGAAAATTTGAAGTCTCTAGGTCAAAAAATGAAGGAGGAGATAGGTTTTTAGTGAATTTTTAAATTTCCAATAAAATTGACCCCAAAAAATTTGCGGTCCATACGTTTGTATTGGAAACTTTTTACAAAAAATAAAATATCTCAAAAGTTAAATTATATTTTTGAATTCTATAAAAACAGGCTTGTAGTTTGTATTTAAAGCTTTCATATAAAAGCCAAAGTTATTTTTTGTAAAAAAATAAGTCGGACTCCCCCCCTATGGCCTTAATAAGTTTCATGTTTTATGAGTTAATTTTATGAAAAATAAATTAGACTGGAGGTGATCAGGTTCCACAAGTACTTCCAGAATCAAGGGATGAACTCTGAATGGAGACTTCAACTCCATGATCACCGGCAAGCTTGCCAACACGCGGGTCGCCAAATCGAACCCGAGCCTCATGCCGCTGGGTGGCTACATTGCCGGTAAATGTTTTTAATTTTTATTGTATAAGGTATTTGAGTTAAAAAAAATGTTGTTAACTTTAAAGTTTTTGTACTATCAGGCAAGTCTTTCGCGGATAAGCCAGGAACCTATAAAAATTTTAATTTTATAAATTTAAAAAGTTTGTCATATAAAACTTAGTATAAAATTAGTAAATTTTTCTGTAAAAGATTTAGTTTTTATCAGCTTGATTCATTTTTGTTAGTTTACGATTTTATTTATTTTAAGTAAGTAAGTAATAGTTTCAATACTTTGTTATATTACAAAAAAGTGTATAATATTACTAAAAACAAGTTTAATTTACTAAATTAAATTTAAATAAAATAATTATTTATATTAATAAATTATATCAAAACGTTCAAACAGATTTACTAGCTTGCCTGCAGTTTTTCAACAAATGGATGAAAGAAAACATCCCAATGATTTTTGGAATTCTAGATTTTACTTCATTCAATTGTTTTTGACCAGCGTGACTCAATATTACTCCAGAAAGTTAGTTGAATAAAAATAGTTAAACTATTTTCAGACTTACTTTTTCAATATGGTCATGCTGGTATTTTCTACCTAAAAAGTATCAATATGTCTTATATCCAATTTCATAAATAAGTAAATTTTGAGGAAGTAAAAATTATAACAATTGTCTTTTTTTTTTGTTTCCTCAAAATTATTTCTAAATTATAGTTTATAACAATTACCATTAATTAAAACTGAACAAAAAAGTATTCCAAATTTTTGTATAAAAAACAACAAATCTATTAAATAAATAATACAAAATTCAAACAAAGTTTAAATTTAAAAATCTTATTTGACAAAGATTATTTAACAGAAGTTGATTTTATAAATTTCATATTTCACAGATGCACGATACAAACAAAACATGTCGGATTCTACTTTGAAGTTTTTTGTGGTTCTGAAAGTTGAACATTTAATACATCCGAAGACGGTTAATACCTTATTTATTCAAATTTATCACCTAAATGTTTTAATGTGTCAAAATTTTCAATAATTTTTAGAATTACATAAAAAAAATCTTATTTGTCCAGAAATGCCATTAAACTAAAATAAAACGCAAACAACTATCAAAAATTTTAATACTTGTTTATATCATTACAATCAGATAAAAGTCTTGATAACTGTTTTATCGCCAGCTAATTAGAGAAACAAATTAATATATTAAACATCTAAAACGTAATATTGTCTGTTTGACTGCTCGAATCAAATAATTAGTAACTTATCAATTACACTTGTTTTTTGTCTATTTAAATTTGGTATTTATGCAAAAACTACTTTATATTTTAGTAAGGCTTAACATTTAGTATTTCTTGACCGTTTTAAATGTTTCAGAAATTAAATCAAAGTGACTTTCGAACTCTTTAAACTAAAAACTAAACATAGAGGGCGCTAGATGGTGCCGGTAAACGTTACCGGGTCTTAAAAACAGCTTGAAACATAAAAAACTGTTGCATATAAAAAACATCACAGATAAACCATGGCACCAATCCATTTCAAGTCAATCGAAAAAACTGAACGAGGAGGGTTGTTTCCCCCGTTCAGGGATAAAAGGTGGACTACCGCACGACAAAGCTGCAGTGTAAGGTGAAAAGTTTGAAGAAGCAACAGATACCAGTTCAGAGTGAGGCGAACAAATGCAGAAAACCGCTGGTGGCACCAACAATGAATCTTTTCCATTAAGTTCGGTAAATAATAGCAATTTTTCAGTAATATAGTAGTAGTAACAAATATTATAGTTATTATTTGTTTAGGCACAGATTAGTAAAATGCTAGCTATTAGTAAACGACTTATAAGGTTTAAAAACTATTCTTATGGCCTTGATGTTCACAATCGTTTACTAACTGAAAAAAGCAAACATTAGACAGTTGAAAGAGTTTTTGTTATTAACAACAATCTTTCACCATAGCACCACCCCCTTCACCACCGCCAAGGCCAATGGGAGTACTTAGTAACGTCTGCGGACCAGTTCTACACTCTGCCCGAAGCTCAGAAAGCTTCAAATTAAAGACGGTGCTGCCAGAACGAGATTCAAGTAGGCAAGTTGAAAATTCTGGAGCTGTTGTCCGATTTTAGCGTGATTTGGAATCGCGTCGGTAGGAACCTGGCGAGATCCATCTATAGCAGTAACTTAAAAGGTAATCTTTAATTTTTTTAATAGTTTTTAAACTTGTAAACTACATTTTCTATGAGTACCTGTTTTTCAGCCGAACTTAAGATATCTTATTTAACAAAATTATTATTTTGTTCTGTTTTATGTTTCAAGAAAGCCTTTTTAATTGTTTATAAACCAATCTTTATTTTTAGATTATATATAACTGTCCAATTCTTCTCAGAAAAACCACAGAGTGACAGCTTGAATCATCCTAAAATAAATATAAATTTTATGCTGAAATACAATTATTTTTTAATAATTTTATACTATAAAATGCTTTACCTGGAAAAACCTTGAAAAACCTGGAATTTGACAATTTAAGCAAAAAAAAAACCTGGAATTTGAGAAATTTTGCGAAGAATTTGAAATTTTGAAGAAATATCACTAAAAAATCTAAAATTTTAACAATGTTCAACAATAAAATTTCGATTTGAAACCAAAAATCTATTATATGTATAATTAAAAAGATTTAGTTATCATAAAAAAAAATTTATTCAAAAACATATTTAAAGTAGCTTTACAGTATCTTTTCAATGTTTTTATACTTTTTAACACAGTTTCTTACCTTAAACTTAACTTTAAACTAAAAGTAGACCCAAAAATGTGTACTTATAAAAACCTGGAAAAATTTTTTACAATACGAGTGGCAACCCTGTGAGTAAAATGACAAAATTATACTTAAATAACTATTTCAGTGCAATAAGTTAACAGAATAAGTTATATGTTTTATTTTCTGGATAAAAATAAACGGTCGACTAATTGGTTGCTTTACTAACAATAAGTAAAGTTAAGTAATAATTTAAGTTCAAAAAAATTTAATTTAAACGAAGTACAAAAGCCTCATTTTTGTTTTTATCTCGGTGAAATTTTAAACTAACAATACTATTTTAAATGCTCAGTGCAAACTCGAACACTAATGATCTTATACAAACAGGTTCATACGGAGCTATCGTACATTGCCAGAATGATAGACGAGGCCAAGACAGATCAGAGCAATCCCTGATTTCGAACAACCTCTGATTTGGGGAGTTTCCCTTAATTGGTGCTCGAGCCGACTTCCGGCAGTCGTCGACAACAACCTGGGCAGCGTAAATACAGATCGGGAATAATCCTGAAAATTTATCAGGGGTCATCGTCACAGAGCAGTTAGTAAATGTTTGTTTTTTTGTTTCTAAGATGAGTTCATTTTTGATACTGTTCATATTTGTTTTTGATACTGTTCAGTGAATATTTCTTTAAAATGTGAACTCTTAATTCAATAAATAAGATATATACTTTTAAATGTCATGTGTAATTTTTTTTTAATATTTAAAAAAATTCTAAAAAATAATTATTTACATTTCAGCGTCAAATTAAAACGGGACACTACCGAAGAATCGCCAGCTACATCACAGCGGCAGCGGCAAGTGAGGCAGATGCGAAATTTCAAGAATGAGCAGATGCAGCTTCAGGATCACCGCCGGCAGCGGGACTGTAGGAGAACCTAGCTACATCTTTAGACCCATTCTGTAAAAGATTATTAATTAATTTCTAGACGTTTATAATTTGATATTAATTAACATTGTTGACAAAAAATTGCTTGCAAGATTTGTCACTCATATATGTCTTTCAGTTTCAAATATTTAGAAATTGTTTGAAATTCCAAGTTTTCAGTAAATGATTTTTTACTCAATTTCAAACAGCTAAAACTAAAGTATGTGTATATTTTTACGTGTTTTATCTAGTTATTGTATAACAACATTCTTCTAAAGAAGTTCAAACGCTTATTTTATCTTTGCAAATACCACAATCCATATTCAAAATAATACACATTTACAAAAAAGTTTAAGAGTAAAAATTGTATTCTCTATAGTTAACATAAGAGATTTTTATTAAATATTCGCTTTAAAGTGATCTAATTAATTTAGGTAGTATGATTTATTCTACCTAATTGTTCTACTCTAGAAATTTTTAATATGATGTCTACATTATTACTTCATCGATTTGCATAAACTTTTTTTTTCTCAGAATGTTTTATTTCTTAAAAGCGAAAATATAAGTGTACAAACTTTTTTATTAAATAAATTTAAAGCATGTGTAACTTTAAAAGTAAATAACTAATTTACTTTTAGAGACATAAATACAAAGTTTAAATGTTTCTGAGAATTCTTGTTAGCTATAAAGCAGAGTTTTTTTTTTTCATATGGCCGCTTTAAATAAATTAAAAAAGCCATAGTCACCTTCAACAAAAACCACCAAAAAAATACCTTAGAATTTTTTGCTCTTCATCTGCGATTCGAGAATATCTAGTGTAAGTTTCAAAACTACCATAAGAAAAACTAAGATATTTTTTTGTTGGTTTTGGTCTGCAATTCAAAAATAAATTTCAAATTATGACCTCGCGGCCCCCTGTGGCTTTCTTACTGCTCATGGCCCCAAGGGGTTAACTTTCCCTGCTATAAAGCAAAAATAATAAGGTACATAGTCTTTCTGAAACAGTTTTTACATTTATTTGAGATAAACTATAAACATTTATAAATTCTAAAGTTATAGATTAACTATTAAAAGAATACAATGCTCTGTTTTAATTTCAAATGATATACACAAAGTTTTAGTTATTGAAAAATAAATCTTGTTTTCTTTTGAGTGAAAATATAAAAGTAAAAACTCTCATTTTGTAATAAACTCTGAATTTATATAACTTATAATAATTTTTTTTCGGCTCTGAAAAATAAAACTTGTTATTTATTTACATTTATAAAAAGAAATACAAAGCTTAGTTTTTTATGAGAACTCTTGTTTGCTTAACAGCGAAACTAAAAAACTTAAACCCCTGATTAGATAAATTATAAGCGTTTGTAACTTAAAAATTACTATTAGCTCTATATCTAAAAATGCATTTAGTTTTTACATTTAGAAATATTAACACAAAGTTTTAAATATTTCTGTAAACTTTTATTTTTTTTACAATAAAAGAAAAGAAGTACAAACTCTTAATTTAAAAAAAGTTAAATGTTGGTAATAAAAAGTCTCAATAAATATTAATTCTTAATATTAAAAGGTCTTTTGTTTTCAGATTTAAAAATATATGAGATATATTCTGAAAGTTTTTCAATGTTTAACAGCGTAAGTAAAAACTTTTGTTTTAGATAAAGTTTAAATTTTTGTAGCTTCAAAGTTTTATAACCATTAGCTCTAAACATAAAAGCTTATACAGTTTTTATTTTAAGAAACATAGACAAAAGTTTTAAATCTTTTTAATAAATCTTGCAGGGTAATTTTCATCACACACAAGTAATTTTCAAACTATAGAAAATCTCAGAGAATTTTAAGCCAGTTTTAAAAATCTCAGAGAATATTGTTTTATTTTTAACTTAGGGAAAATCAAGACATTTTTGATTTTTTTATAAAAATTTCAGGGAAGATTTAAGATTTTTTGAAAAATCTTGGGGAATTTTTTTTCCAGATCGAAAATGAGATTTAGTTTATCCAATTTCAATATTTTGTTCATAAAATTTAACTTCATTTATTTTCAGAGAATTGAAATTTCACAGTGCATAAAAAAATATCTTAAGTTGAAAGACTTTAAGTGCAAAAATTATGAAATCACTTCGTTCTATGGTGGGGCTTTTAGTTCAACAAGTTTATCAGCTACAACTTCTTCGATAGCTGCTGAAATATATTGGGCTCTGAAAAGTACTAAAAAAAATGGTCAGGAAACTCTTGTGAAAGTAATAACATCTTTTACACTACCATGAATGCTAACATTGAAGTTGCCAAAAAGTATTGTATAAATAGAACCATACATCAAAACTTTAGCAGAACCTTTTTTTTTTTTAAATGTTTAAAAAAAAGTTTTCTGCTTATCTTTTTATTAAATATCATTTGATGAGTGTTTTAATAAAGTTTTGCAAAGAAGTCAATTAGAAATTTGTAGTACGATGCAAGAAGAAAATAAAAGTACACTGCTAATATTTTACTTCAGCATTTTTAGGGATCCGCCGATAAATTTAAAAAAGCCCTATTGAGCGAGATTCAAGACTTAAACCCAGAAAATTTGATCCAATTTCAATGAATAGACCAAATGTGAACATTGCTCTTGAAAAAAAAGTTGACACTGAGAGATTAAACCTTGTAACACTGAGTTTATAAAAACAGCTTTTTTTATAAGTTTAGTAAGCATCTTTTGCAGAAGTATATACAACATTTGTTTTATCGTTAAAGAAGAAAAATGAGCATCAAGTATAATTGAAGTTAAAGGTTACTTAGGGAAGTTTCTGGTCACTCAAGGAAGATATTTTACTCAAAGAGTGGCAACCTTAAAAGAAAAAAAAAAGTACAAGCTCCTCAATTTAGACAAATTCCAAGGTTTTGGTAGTAAATAGTTTAATAATTACTAGCTGTTAGCATAAAAAATATTTATTTTTATAGATTTAGAATTATTAATACAGAGTTTAAAACTTTCCTGAAAACCCTTGTTTGCATTATACAAAACAAAAAGATAACAACTTTTTTAATTGATCTAGATTTCATACAGCTTTGAAAATAAAAACGTCTTTAATTTACATCATAAATAAAGATACAGAAATGTAACCACTTCTTAGAGCTATCGTTGTTTAAAAGCGAATGCAAAAGGTACAAACTCTTTATTGAGACAAACTTCTAAGTCGTATAACTACTAGCTCTTAGCATATAAGTTCTTAAAAATTACCTTAAAAAACTTTGATATGTTTGATAAGATAATAATTTGAAATGTTTTACAGAACTTTAGTTTGCTTTCAAGCAAACATAGAAATACTTAAAACATTTTAACTAAGAAAAGTTCTATACTTTTGAAAATTAATAACTTTTATATCATTAGCTCTAAATATTAAAGATACTTAGTTTTAATTTATACATGTTTATATAAAGTTTAAAATATTTCTGATAATTTTTGTTTGCTTTATAGCAAAAATAAAAGGTATAAATCAATAATTAATACAAATTTCAATCGTTTGTTATCTACAAAAAAAAAAATAACTTTTAACATGAAAACTTATCTGATATTTACTTTAAAAACATATAAACACAATGTTTGAATGTTTTCTAAGAACTCACTTCTTAGAAAAAGTGGTTATGTACAAACAATGCTGTTAAGACAAATTCTAAACATTTTAAACTAAATAACTTTAAATATTTGGTTTTCAATTTGAGATTAGTAATATAGACTTTAAAATGTTTCTAAAAACTCTTTTTTGCCTTATTCGAAAATAAAAAAGTACAAACTTTTTAAATAAACAAGTTTTAGATAACTAATGGCTCTGATTACGAAAACTTCTGAAGAAAAACTCCTTGCGTTTGAATACTTTATTAACATGAAAAGCTAATACGACAATAAGTATAAATATAAGCACACTTTTGTAATATAACATTGGTATATAACAAACTGAGCTACAATGAATTGTTTGAATCCACTACTGTTCATTTAAAACACTCATCCTTCTACTTTTGAGTACTCTACTCTCAAGCTTTTCTGGCGCACTATAACATTTTACCCTTCACAAGGCAACCTTTTTTTTTGGAGACTGAAGGAGCAGGAATGTGCGCACTTAACTCATCTTTGTCAATCTTACGTGTTTTATCAGTATTAGCCTTGTTGACTTTTAACCGGAGAATCTTTTACAAGGAAATCAGCATGTTAATTATGTATGTTGCCGTCTTGTGAGCTGTGTAGATTTATTTGCTCACCTTGAAAACTTTCGTTTGAATATTTGTTGAGACTAGGTTGAGAAAACCTTAAAACTTTCTTTTTCTACTTATCAGTATTCGTGAGACATCAATTTTCTAATTACAAACTGATCACGTGGAAGCACTTGTCATTACAACCTTACTCTTTTTTTTTAATTTATTTTATTGTGTTAAAAAATTTGTATTTTCGTTATAAAAAGTGTTGTTTATACTGGCATTACAGCTAATATGATAAAATGTAGATGAGCATTTTAATAGGTCGTTTTTACTTTTTATATAATAGTTTGTTCTTTATTTTCTGAAGTGCTATATAAGAAAATAATTTGATAACTTGAAATTAAAATGTGTAGTTCTAATATTTTTAGATATTTTGATTCAAACTGTTTTAAATTCGTAGCATAGCTCTATTTATTTGATCACTATGTAGTACCAAGACCTTTAACAATGAGATTTTTTTGCAGTGGTTCTTATACATTTACATTTCATGTTGTACCTGAAGTTTTTAGATGAAGAAACGATGTAATGTGTATTTTTTGTATAAATTTATGAAGAAATGAAGCAGGACTGATAATTAAATATATAGAAAATAATATTTATATAAAAATTATACTTAGAAATTATTTCTTTTATTCATACAATATACATAGTAAAATATATCTTTATTAATTTAGACAACAAAAGTCATTGCTTTGCAAAGTTTTCTAAACTAAATAGAGTTATATTATATGCATACACACTTTAACTAATAGCTTGGATATGTAAGACCACTCAACTGCTATTTCTAAAGTTTAATGAAAAAACAAAAGGTTTTTATTTGAAAAATTTTCTTTTGTAGGTAAACACTTCAGAGTATTTATAGATTTCTTACAAACATTTTTCTATTATGATGCTATGTTGTAATACAATTTTTAAATTTTTTACCTTAATGAAAACATTTTAAATACTTTATGTTATTCTTGTTACAACTAAATAACTTATTAAAATTTAAATTTAAAGCCAAGATAAAACAAAAGCAAGGTGTTACACAATTTAAAAAATGAAAATAGAGAGGTAAACCTATAAATAAAGTATCAAGTTTTAATAGCTCTTCAACTTTATTGTGTTTTTAACCAGGGGTAGGCGGCCTTTTGTAAGTCGCAGGCTAATATTTCCAGCAAAAGTTACTTGCGATCCGCGCAATTAACAAAAAAGGTTTCGAGGTCCGCAACTATTTAAAAATAATAAAATTAACTAGTAGAAAAATACAACACTAAACCAAAATTGTAAAAAATAAGCAGTAAAATAGCACTGACTAAGAGAAACTATTAAATTAAGAGCCTAAATGAACATGTTTAGAAAAAATTAATTTAATAACAATTTTTACTAGCCTAAACTCAAAGGCATTGCGAATAAACTATAAGTATACATATATTAAGAAGTTTTAAATACATGTGAACATAAACGTGTTTTCTATTTTTACTTTTAAATGAAAACACTTATTGTAAGCAAAACTTAGTTTGCAATAACACATTAATTGTCCTGGGCATAACGTTAAACTGTTCTGATGTATGACTCTATAACCGAAAGGTTTTTTGTACACCATGTCCTTGGACCAAACCTTTTGAGCGTATTTTTTTTCGTTCAATAAACAATAATAAAATAATGATGCATTTCTGATTTTTTTAGTTGACATTTAACAGTTAAATTTTTATTTTATACAGTTTTTTTAATTAAACTTAAAATCGAAAAAAAAACTATTGAGATTTACTTTATAAAAGTGTTTCTTAGGAAAAAAATTACATTATAGAAGAGACTTAAAAACTTTAATGCTTTTAAAGATACGGAAAAACGGGTAAAAGCTTTGCAATTTTTTCAAATCTTAAAAAAAAAAAGAACAGTTTAACTAACTTCATAAGTAATATAACAATTAATTCAGCTTAATTAAAAAGTAAATATATGCTCGCACAATCAAGTAAAAACGATTTTTAAAAGCATTTAAGAAAATTAGTATAACTTTTTTGATATCTGTTTTTTAATTTTTTACTGTGATCACTACTTTAATAAATTAAAAACTATATTTTATACAGACTTTTATGCTTCTCTTTTTAGACTACTAACTTTTTCTTGACTTGTAGAGTACTATTTTTTTAAATTTAAAAAATTTTAGGTTTTAACAGTTCTGTTCTGTAAGCTTCTACAGTTAAGTTTAGCTAACATATAAAATAAGGTTCTATCAGGGGCTTGTTTTGACTGATTTCCTGTTTCCTGTGAACCCCCTGAAAAAAATGTACTTAAAATATCACTAAAAACATTGTTTATTGACTTTGTTTTGGTTATTTGATAAACTTCAAACAATGAATGTTGAATTTATAACACAGAAAGATTATAAGTTTCCGTAACAAAAAATGCTCGTTTTTTTCCCAGCTGAAATCGATTTCAAATAAAATTTTAAATGTGACGTGATAATAGGTAAAACTTTTAAAGTAGCATTTTTTTCTGGTGAACTTTTTTCAATGATTTTTTATCAAGATTTTACATTCTGTTTTACTGGTATTTTAGACTGTTTAAAGTTCAAAAGTTTTTATTTACCTTAGAAAATTTTATTCCAGCTGTGCTTTTTATTAACTCTGTACCAAACAAAATATGAAAATTAATGATAATGCTCGTAAAAATTATGTTCTTAGTTGTTTTATTTAACTGACTTGCAATTTTATTTTCGACAACTTCTAAAGGTTTTTTATTGAGTTTTGAATTATACAACAGGTTTGTTAAATTTTTTTTCAAAGTTTAAACCAGGGTTTCCAAAACTATTTTGCAAATAGCCCCATTTAAAGAGTTTAAAAAAGCAATGACCCCTTTCAACATATAGGTTACTCATAAACTATACACCTAAGACCTTTTTTTTTGTTCTTCATCTGCAACTCAAGAATATCTAGTGTAAGTTTCAAGTAAGTTATGGCCTCATGGCCCCCCTCTTCACCCTTTGCTGCTCATAGCCCCCTAGGGGGCCACTTGGCCCACTTTGGGAAACCCTGGTTTAAACCAATGATTATAATATACTAAGACTACCTGCAGGTTTTGGTCTTTAATTACCTATACTAGTCATGATACAATGTTCGTTATTTTCGTTACTTAAATAAACTCTATGTAATATATTCGTGTTAAATAATGGATTTGAATTTTGATATACAATTTGTAAGCTCTTAACTTTTTTCTGGTTCTTTTTGTTTTAATTTATCTAAATTTAATACAGTATAATAAATTAAAAAAATTAATATTTCTATTACTACTTATATGTTTTTTTTTTCTAAGCAGAAAAATACATTTTAAACACAGAGTTTTTTGGCTAAATATTGCGTACTTAACTCGCAGTGCATACCTAAGAAATGCGTACTTAAGCGGCAAATTAAGAACAAAAAAAAAATTGTGAACCCCCTTTGAAAAATGTTTAGACACGCCTCTGGGTTCTATACAATATTTGTGTTAGCTTATCTAAATATTACAAAGTCTCATTAGAAGTCTTCTTTCCATAGCATGCAGTATCTGAGGTCTTTTACTTATGCCTAATTAAATTTAACAATTAACAAATATCATGAAATTAGCACTTAGCTTCTTATTTACAAAATTCAACTTAAATTTTTTTGGACTTTTTTTAATATTTAACTTAGTAGAAATAACAAATATAATGATAAAAGCAATATTTAACTGTAAGTGAAGTTTATTTTAAACAAATTAGTCGACATTTAAATAAAACATATATCATAAACAATTATCTACCAAAAAATAAACATTACAAACGTAACTATCTTAAACCTTTTTAATAAATTTCACCACAATAAATACAAACTTTATTAGAAATAACTAAAAACTTTCCAAAACGTTGTTTTAATAAGTTCTGTTATGTGATAAAAACTTCACTGAAATTAGTTACAACTTCTTAAAAATCGAAAATAAAATACTAGTTGAAATTTTTATATAGAATAGCTAAGACATTTAACTAGTTACTTTAAAAAAAAGTGTCTTAAAAACGTTTAATTCGGTAAGTTCTCTTCGAAAAACTCAATCAACCGGGGTGGTTGCAATGACGAAACTTCTTGAGCTTTTGAACAATATCCTTCAAACTTGCTATTTCGTCACCATACAGATTTTTGCGGCACTCGGCTTCGTCCTTCAAGCGGTCTGTGACGTCAGAATTGAAAATAACGCAGGTGATGAAGATCTCCTCCGTCAAGAACTGGTTTCTTGTGCCGATCAGCGACCTGATAAAATTTCTTTTTAAAATTGTTGCTCAAAAAAAAATTGTTGCTAAAAAAAAGTTTTTCTTTTAATGTTGGCCCGCTTTTACCATAATTTTTTAATATAATGATTGAAGAGATTTAAATCAAAAACAATTCTAATTTTAAAATGGAAAAAAATCTCAGTCATATTGACTAATGATCTCATCAAAAACTTATGCCATAATAACTATTCAAAAAATCTATGTAATTTTTATTCTCTTTTTCATTATTTAATTTTTTGTTTTTTTTTCATTGCTAGCTAAACATACACCTATCATATTATTGTTTCATGAGTTTTGTAAGAATACTCATTTCACTTCAAAAGCTTACAAAACTAAACAGTTTAAAAGCTAAAACAGTTAAAATTTAAAATATAACACTTTAGTCGAACTTTAACATTAAATGCTAAATTAGTCAAAAAAAAAGTTTTAATCAACAACCTGTCAGCGAGTGGAATCCGGTTGATGCGATTTATTTGGAAATACAAATAATCGAGGATCCTTCTGAACTTTTTCCACAGTCTGAAAACCAGCTGAAACACTTTCTCCTCCTCCTTAACTTCCTCGATCGTCTCGCAGTATAGGTAATTTTCAATAGCGGTTATGACGTCATAAAGGGCTTCGTTGTCGTACACCTGATACTCGACCATGCACGACTCCATGCGAAGCTTTTGTTTCTTGTTGGTGATCATCAACTTTAAGATCTCGGTGAGCTGAGGCGTTATGACGACTTCGTGAATGTTTTCGAACAATTCGCAGACGAAACTTTGGATTGCTGAAAAATTGGAGTTCATGATTTAACACTGGGAAATAAGTATCAACAGCTGCATCAACTGAATGTGAGTTTTATTTCAGCGTTGGATTTAAAGGCTCAGTTTAGAAATAATTATGTAACAATGAAAATACTTGTAGCGTTAGAACAAATTTTATTTTGCTTCCTTGTTCGTTTTGAAGTTTTGCAAATTAAAAGCTAATTATTTAACATGGTTATTTAGCAAGTATGGCGTACAAAATTTAGTAAACTATTAGTAAATTAATTTAATAAGTTACATAGATTTTTGTCCATTGTTTTAAATCAGGGATCGGCAAACTGCGGCCCGCGGGCCAATATGGCCCTTGAAGAGTAAATCTGCGGCCTGCGAGCACGTTTATTTTTTGAATGGAATG
This sequence comes from Thalia democratica, assembly GCF_965202585.1. Classification (NCBI taxonomy): domain Eukaryota; kingdom Metazoa; phylum Chordata; class Thaliacea; order Salpida; family Salpidae; genus Thalia; species Thalia democratica. Next base: position 100,313,729 of record NC_139165.1, read on the forward strand.
CAGCCCGCGAAAGAAAGTTTTGTGGCCTGCAAGCATGTAAATATGGCCCGCTTAGCAAAAAAATATTTTAAGTTAAACTTATTTTGGTTTTTTGTTTAATTTTATTAATTACGTTTTAAGTCCCTGCTTAACATTTCAAAACAACTAAACACTTTGCAGTATAAGTTTAAAAATGTAAAAAAACAGATAAGCATTCCATCAGGTTTTTTCTCAGTTTCATCTTAACTTTCTTCTTACAACAGCAAGTTAAGGTATTTTTAACATGTTTTTTAAACTAAGTTTCTTTTATAGATGTTTTATTACTAAAAGTTATACTTAGTGTGCACAAAAACATATAAAATAATATATTAGTAAAATATAAGTATATTTTATTTTGATTTTTTTTATAATTTTATTTAGCACTTTAAGTTAATTCCTATGCACACAAATGTAATATGATGCTCATATTTTTATCGGCATACTGAAAATTCTCACTAGGATCAATTCACCCTATTAAATCCCACCCGCGCACAACTCCCACTCGAAATTTTTTTTAACTTTCTTTATTTGTTCCTTTATTTTCTAGTATTTTTGTTTTATTTTTATTTATTATTAATTTATGTATTACTATCACTGTTAACCCTAACCCTTGGTTGGTAAGCAGTTCTCGGTTTGTTTTAGTCAGGTGGAAAATGATTGCGGGTTGGAAGTGAGCGGTTCCCATTTTAAACCACGTTTTATTTAATATTCAGATTAGATTAAGTTTAGTTATTACATAACTTTCTAAAATTATTGTTTATACATGTAGTATCTAGGTGTGTAAAATCACATTTAAAACAATAAATTATATAAATTAAAATATTTTTTGATAGGTATACGTTTTTATTTTTCAAACAATGTTTTTTCGACAAACTAAATAATTTTTTTTGCACTTATTCCACAGTTACTGTTTTTTTGAACTACCTCTTTAATACAAACTAAATTTAGGGATGGAAAATTTGTAAGGTTTGTATATTGTTAATCAAAGTTGTTCAAGTTCAAGCAAATAAACAACTAAACATTGCCACACATTTAAACTATGACTATCTGTGGATTTCAAATCTAAAGTCAATTTAGTCATTTATTTTAGTTTGTGGTTTGAATGATTATTTGTATACTAAAATATTAGGCTATATTTTGATCATCTAGGCTGGCTTTTTTGCTTTATGAGTGGCAATTTAAATTTAGGTTTTACGTTTTGTTCAGTTTACAGTGTTGGTTTGAATTATAACATATGTTAAACTTTAAGTCTTGCAGCTGATAAAATTTGAAATATTATTTATATAATTGTATACACATAGGTGTGAACAATTAGTGTTGCTAAAAAACTTGAATCCCGGAAAAACTTAGAATTTGAATATTTATGCTTAAAAATTCTTAAAAAACCTTGAATTTGAGAATTTGTAAAAAAAACTAGAATTTTAAACAATTTTTACGTGTAAAGTAATGAAATTTCGTTTAAAACAAAACATTTACTATATAGATTTTTTTAAACACATTAAAAGTAGCTTAACAATATCTATTTAGTATTGCTATATTACTAAAGACAGTGTTTTTTATTATTTGTAATTTAATCCTAAACCAAAAAAAGAAGCAGAAAATTATACTTTTGAAAACTTGTGTAAGTGCATTGCATCTTTGCTTTTAAAACACCTTTACCTACTGTTGTGCATTGGGACTAAACCAAAAAATCTAAAAAATCAAAGACAGTAAAAACACCTCTAATAAAAACTCTCAGATGACCAATATTTGTTGTACCAGTTCTCTCATCTTAACAGATTGATTAAAGTTCTAATTTGATTTATGCTGCTTTATAATCTTTAGAGATTTACTAAATATGACTTCTTGTTGTCAATGAAAAAATAAACAAAATTATTTTACTACCGCCAACATAAATTCTTAAAAAAAGTTTTTAATTCTAAACGGTATCTTCTATTTTTGCTATTTTATAGCTTGCCTTAATAGTTTTTTCTGATCAGTCCGTAGTTACTGAATATAATCATTTGCTTTGTTGAAACTGACTATAGCTATTTGTTTTTATTTTCTCGCAATAACTCTTAACTAACGTTTTTTAGTTTTTATAGCTTATCTTATATTTCACCTTTACTCTTTAAATACAACATCTTTATTGCAGAAAAAGAATTGTTACAGTGTTCAATAAAAAATTAAGTTTTTTTATATTATTGATGGCTTACTAAATTATTAAATTTTGTTAAAAATGTTCAAGAAACGTAATTGTTTATTCAAGCTGACTTATGATGTTATTTTTGCTATATATTTAATTCGCTGCTAATAAAATTCTCTATTTCTTTATTTTTTGACTTTATTTTAAAAAGGGTTGCAAAACATACGGTCTAGTTTAAAAATTTGAAAAATTCAAACTTGTTTAAACCTGCTTGAGACGTTTAAAAGAAACTCAGGTTAAATTTTATTTCAAACACTTTAAATAAATCTTCGAGTTCTCAGAACAGTTTTTATGACTGTAGGGTAGTTTACAAATTGTAATTTTTATATTATACTGATGATATTTTAGTTAGTTACCTCAATTGCAAGTTTTTGCACTATTTTTTTAAAGTTGAAACTATTTTAAAAGCTAATTAATTACTTATAATGTACTTTATTAAAGTATTCGAGCATTAATTATGTTTAAAAAAGTAAACAGTTAATTAAGACTTAAGTATATTTGTCAATGTAACTTTTACTCCAATAAATGTTTATGATTAAACTAGGCATTCTATGTGTAGCTAAATATCATTAAAAGCAATAAAGTGAACAAAAGTAAAACTTGCTTTAATTTGACTAAAACTAAAATCAAAAGATTGTTTAAATGTCAGTAAAACTAAAACTGCGGCCCGCGAAGATTTTGAAAACTTGAAGTTTGGCCCGCGAGTACCAATTGCCTGCCGACCCCTGTTTTAAATAATGGTACTTAATTTAAGTAAAATAATGGAGTTTGCACTAATTCGATGAATAGTTTTAATTTGTTTTTAACTATTATTGCTATGAGCTTTTTATCCAAGTTTTAAGCGAAACTTAGCAAAACTAAAATTAAAAAATTTATGTTATTTTTACAAAAAACTATCAATAAGAACTTTTAAATTAAAAAAAGTTTAAATTAATAACTTAATAAACATTACATTGTTGAATTTTTAAAAAGCTTATTTTATTATTTATACTATTGTTCCAGTAATCGATATATACAAACTTCATAATGTATTTATATATCTTTCTATTTTTCAAACAGTTTGTTTTTGAATTCCATTAAACAAAAACTTGTTTTATGGTTATAGTTTATCTTATTTTGAATTAAACTTTAATATTTCGTTTTAAATAACTTTATTGAATTATTGAAATTATGTTGATATTTGAATTAAAGTAGTTTTAAGGTATTGATGTAAAAAAAAGAAACATTTAACTTATATGAAACATCAATTGACTTCAGTTAAAATATTTAACACCTTACTTTTGATAGCTTTTTTATTAATTTTAAATCAAATAGTTTAAACAATTATTCAACTTTTACAGCGGTAAACTGCATGTAGAAAAGTATTTAACTTTTTATTTGATTTTAAATATAATGTTGTGCAATAGTTAAGTTAAATCAAATTATTAAAAGTAGTGATGTACAGGACCCGGATCCGGACTATTTTTTCAAATTAGAATCCGGCCGGAACCGGATCCGGACTTTTTTTCAAATTAAGATCCGGCCGGAACCGGATCCGGACTCTTTTTTTTCAAATTAGAGTCCGGCCGGATCCGGATATCAGACGAAAATGGCAATATCCGGCCGGATCCGGACCCGGATAGTGAGTCCGGTACATCACTAGTTTTCAAATAAAAATTGGAGCTTACATTTGTAGTTTCAAAATTTCATTTCTATAAAAGCTAAAAAAAACTATGAATAACTTTAAATTTAGTATAAGGAAAATTGATAGAAAGAAAAAGTACATCACAGAAACAATATCTGGTAGCTAAGATTAAAATCTATTAAATAAGATCAACTTGTAAAAATTAAGGAGGACCCCCCCCTCTAAAGCCTAACCTAAAATCAATTAAATTCAAGTTCTTGAACAAAATTAACTAGAAAATCACAAAATATTGAAAACTTGATCAGCTTAAAGTCATTCAAAATCTAAAAGAAAACTAGCCTTAGTTTTTCAAAAAATCCTCAAAGCTAGCCTAACAATTTGGTAGTAAAGTTTTTAATTTAAGAACATAGGTAAAAAGTTATATTTCTGAAATGTTTATTTCATAGTTTAAATGTAAACAAACGTAAATTAGTCGCGTGTTCAAAATTAGCCAATCACGGTAGGTGTTTAATTTTAAGAGTCATTTTGTAGAAATTCCGGAAGTCCCCTACTATCATTAGTTGATTAAAATTTAATATCAGGGACAAAACAAGCTCAAAAAATTCAAATCAGTGACAAAACTTCAAATGTTTTAAAAGTAAATTATAACTGAACAATCAGAGACAAAAAAAAATTATTATCTATTGCAATTTTTATCATAGTATTGCAAAATCTAATCTGAAAACCGCTTATTGACCGAGAAAAAAATAAATTCGAAAGGTTAAATATACAAGCCGATAGTACACTCAGTTTGCATATTTCACCTTATCAAGTTCATACTATGATACAAAAATATTTACTATTTTTTTAGGGTTAAATTTTTAAAATAAGTTTAACTTAAATTAAAAAAATATATACATAACTAAACAAAATTATATATTAATAGTTTGATTAGATAATAAGGATGAGTAAAAATTATATTTTAGTTTTAAAGTAAAATTGCAATTGACAAACAAATTTTAAATTAACGATATTTTTTTAAAGCAAATGTTATGACATAGACTTAACATTTTTATTAAAGATATAAACTGACGTTTAGAAATTAAAATTTCGGTTATAGTACAAAATTTGGAAGAAAATTAGTGGTATTTCCGTTATAAAATTGGTTTTCATCAATAAAAAATTTTTTATAGTAAGAACTTAAGAATTAAGATTAAATTTATTTTTGATTATAAAGCTAATTAAATCAAGTTGGTAGTAATTTAAACAAAAATCTTAAAATTTAATATACAGTCTAAAATTTAGATTTTTATTATTATTTTACTTGTTTTCTATAACTAAAACTGTATAGTTTATGAAATAAATAGCCTAGTCAACTTAAGAATATAAAAGTACAAGCCAGGCTAACTATTTAACATATAAATTATCATAAAAATACAAATTTTTAGTATTTTTTTTATAGAATTTGTAAAATTTGTTTTAATTATTTTTAAAATCGTTATAATACTTGAAATATACTTAACATTTACACTTTTTACACTATACTATATATTTTTTACATAAACAACTTTATATAAAGTTAATTTTATTATATTAATAAAAAGAAAAATTTAGGTTTCATTTTGGCCGTAATAATTGTATAATGATTAAATTTTTTAATTTATAGCTTGCAGCTTGATAGAAAGAAAAGCATTTAACTTTTAAGTAGTCCTAACCGGTTTTTTTTTGGAATTTTGACACCAAGATCAATGGTTATCGAACGATTTACATTGTAAAAGGTTAAAATTTTGTCTTCCTTTTTTCAAAAGCTAGTTTTTTGTTAACATGAAAAATTTATAACATTAATTTTGAAAGCAGTAACTAGCAAATATAAACTATTAATTTTTTTAAATGTTAACGGCATAAGGGGTTCTAACATTTTAAATAAATAAATAAGCCTTACATTTCAAAGCTTAAGTTATATACTATAAGATAGTTTTTACAAAACTAATAACTAATTACTTTTGAGATATAACAATTTTTTTAAAATAATTCGGATACAACCATATAGAATTTAAAATTTTAAGGGCAATTTTCTCATAAATAAAACAAATTCATTGAAAACCTATCTCGTCATTCATTTTAAAAGCAATATAATTTATAATATCATGAAATGTATTTTAGAACAAACTTGGTTAAAATTTGATCAAAAATTTTTTTGGTTTAATGACCTGGATAGCAAAAATACCTCTCGGTCATCGAGTTACATACCCAAATGAGCTAAAAATGAAAAAGAAATTTAAACTCTAAAACAAAGAGCTCTATGAAAAATGAGACTATTAAACTTTACAACCAACATTTGATAATTTTCTCAAAAAGAAAAAAAGAAAATAAAAACATTTGATGTTTTTATTTTTTATGTGTCTTTAAGAATTTCGACTCTACTATCAACTTATTTTAAATTATTCAAAAATTTATCCAACAGTAAATTAAAGCTATAACATTAAAAAAAATAATATAAAAAAATAAAGCTGCAATACTTAAAAAAAAGTAAAATAAAGCTGTTTTCATAAAAAATATGCTTAAACTAAAATATAGTATAAAACAAATATATCGTTTTATCTTTTTTTACAAACTTGAATAAATGTATAAATATATGAGTTTAACTATACCAAAATAATAATGTAAACAACCACAAAAACACTGAAAATAGTAAATAACTTTTTCCTTTTTGAAAAAAAAAATAAATAGTAAAAATATATAAATAACAATATTATTAAGATAAAAAACACTAATAATCATAAAATAAGTCAACCTATTACTAGTTGAAAATTTTATCAGTGATTTTAGCTCATAATTTAAATTTTTAACTTTCTTTGTTTAAAACAAAATGGCATTAGAAATTTTATGATAGAAATTATTAAAAAAAATATATTATTTATTATTAAAAAAAAATTATAAGTCTGTTTCTAACAAGTTGTTTAAAATTTATAAAAAACTACTCTGAATCTAACTTTGGTCCCTTATATCTTCTTAGCTATTTTTAATCCAACAAGCGGTAAAGTGTAAAAAGTGTATTATCTGATTATAAACGAAAAAGACAAAATTTGAAAAAAAAAATTGTAGTCTCCCTATGCCCTTAAATTAGTTTATTGGAAAATTTATAAAATATTTGATAATATTTTTTAATTCTATGAGTCTATTATACAATTCGGTTTTGTTTAACATAAAAATGTAACAAGGTTGAAAAGCGACCCTTTAAAAATATGAATCATATTTTTTAAATTAAAACAGTAGGGGTGGGGGATCCACCAATAGTTTATCAAATTTTAAGAGTTTCAACTTAGCTACCAGAAGTTTTTAAAAACTTAAGAAAATTCAAAGTAACGTTTGATTTATGAGCGATCAAAGTTAGTGAACTCAATAGGTTCTAATAGAGTTAATACCATACAACTTTAAACTAAGGAAAAAATGTAGTACTCCAATTCAAGAAAAAATATAACAAAAATCACAAACATAATAACTTAAAAAAAAAGTAATTCATACTAAAAAAATACAGTAAATCTTTTTAGTTAAATAAATATGCGCTGTAGTTTATAGTAGAATTTTGCATATTATAACCATTATTATTTTATATTAAAAAAATGTTAGACTACTCTATGACCATAAGAAAAGCTTGCTTTACAAGTTTAAAAATGAAGACAAAAAATTTTATTAAACATTGCAAGTTATTAATCAAGTGTACGAGAAAAACTTCTAGAAAATAATTAACATGCATAGTCTTTTCAAATAAATATAATTTTTTGATTAAATTAAAATTAATCAAGACCATTGTTTTGATTAAAATTATGTTAAAACAAAATTGTATTTACAAAATTAATGAAAAATTTTGTTAATTAATCTCAACTGTTCATTTGTTAAGAAAAATAACTAAAAATTATTTATAAATATTTGATGAACTACAACTTAGTAAGTTTTTTAAAATAAAACATAAATAAACAAAGTTATAATTCTTAAACTTTTAGATGACAAACATCCTGTTTTAGTCTTTTGTACTTAAGTTGTTTCGCTGCTACAAGGAGGAGCGACCATTAGAGATGGTCAAAGATTTGCTTCTATAGGCTCCCTGCCAAATTGTGATTACAAATGCTGACTGTACTCTGAATTCCTCGACTTGCTTTGGTGTTTCAGTCATGTCCATTTGTTTTATACTACAATTAATTAGTATAAATCTGAAAAACATTGAAGTATAAAATATGGTGCAAGTTATTACTTTTTTTTTTAAAAATCCCATGGTGGGAACGTTATTCTGTAGATAATCCTTGGTTAAAATTTCAAAATTAAAATCTACTAAGTGTGGGAAAATAATTAAGCCCAAAACTAAAAGTCAAAATAGAATTTTAGTAGAAAAACATCAGTCTCATTGTTCCTTCTACAATGATAACTGTATTTTGAAGTGAGTTGTCTTCACCTGTAATTCTACCTTCCCCTTTAAAATTAACATTAAACTAACCAAAAAAAAACTATCTATTTAACTGAAATAAAAATCCCTTGGTGACACGTCATTTGGCAAACACTCACAAGGTTATAAACTCAACATTAAAACCACAAAGTGTGGGAAATGCATGTATGCAAGAATTTTTTTTTAATTAAATTTTTTTTAAATTATTTCTCTGGTTTTTCAACATAAGAGAATTTCCAGGTTTTATAGTGATATAGTTTGAAAATTCCAGTATTCCAGGTTTTTTAGCAACTCAAATTATTTAAAATAGCATTTTTGAGTGCAGCAAATACAGGTCACATTCTATTTGAATCAGATTTAAAAATAAGGACTCAACAAATAGCTTGTACCTACTTAATTTGGACCTGAGACTTTTATTTTAAATGGACCTAGACCGCTCCTACCTAAAGCATTCAGTGGCTCAAAGACATTAGAAGAGTTGAATAAATTTGGTACCAACCCTTTCTTAATCGAAATTGGCCCTGGGACATTTATTTGACTATTTGATGTACCTAGAACCCTCTTACCCAGAATATTCAGTGGTTCAAAAACTTTATAAGAGGTTGGAAAATTTGGTACCATCCCTTTTTTAACCAATTTTAATGGACCTGAAACATGACCACCATGTGTACTAGGTAAACTATTTGTTGAGTCCTGGTGAGGGAAAAATGAATAATCTTTAGTAAAATAAAAATGAAATGTATTTTCAAGATTTTTAACTATTTTTTTTATAAAAAGAAAAGATTCATTATTTTTTAACAATAATTTTTCAAAATATTTATTTGAAATACCTCCTGGAAATTTTTCTTTAATTTCAATAATAAATTTAATTAAGTTGTTGGCCATTTTTAATTCTAAACAAAATCTTAAAATAAACAAAGCTATGATAAAATTTTCTATTTAATCATAGCTTAAAAATATAAATGTATAATCTTGTATAGAAGATAAATAGTATGAGGGTCAATCTCACATTTATATTTGTTTGATTAGTGTTTATTTTTTTATTTTTCATTATACCACCCTGTGGTTACTAGGATAACTAGTTAATACTTCTTGTTTTTTATTTTTGTTTATATTATTTTGTTGTTACTAAGAACAATTTGTTGAAAGTCTTAAAGTTGAAAGTCGAAAGTCAGTAAAAAACTGGGAATTCCGGAACATGTACAATCGGACCCTAATTTTAACTGACTAAAATGGTTCTTTTTAATTAACACAGGGTTGGTTTTTGAAAAGATACTTCACTGTATGGTCCTTTTTACTAAATAGATCCGAATCGGCCGGATCTCTGTTAGAATCCGGCCGGACCCGAATCCAAACTTTTTTTTCAAATTAGAATCCGGCCGGAACCGGACTCGGACTTTTTTTTCAAAATAGGATCCGGCCAGAACCGGATCCGGACTTTTTTTTTTCAAATTAGGATCCGGCCGAAACTGGATCCGGACATTTTTTTTTCATATCAAGATCCGACCGGATCCGGATATCAGACAAAAATGGCAATATCCGGTCGGATCCGGACCCGGATAGTGAATCCGGTACATCACTAATTAAAAGTAACGTTGTACTGTTTGACCAAAAATTTTGAAAATATATTAAGATTTAAAGTTAAATTTTCTAATAACCATTTTATAATTTCAGAAAAAAAAATTAAAGTAACTTAACTTTTAAAAACTGTGGTAGACTTATATTTCTTTTTAAATATAAAAAAAGTTAAAATGACCGACAAAAGGTTCAGTCAAAAATTAATCACGAGTTAAACTTATAGTAAAATTTATTCATTTAATAACATTCAGAGTTGATCTAACGACATTTTTAGTCTATTCTTGCGCAAACAAAGGTTAAAGCTTTGGCAAATAAAATTAAAAGTCAAATATCTAACACAAAGAAACGACATAAGATAGCTAGGTGCGTTAAATAAACTAAGTACTTTTAAATTAGTCTTTAAGATGATATCAAGATAAATGTTAAAGTTTTCGCAAAAGTTTTTTTTTATTGAAACAACTTAAATAAACTTTTACAATAGTATAAGCTTTAATCCTTTTTTTTTGTATTTCAGTTTATAACAAACAAACTTTCCAACTGCTTTATGATGACTGGTTGTTGTTTAAACTTTTTGAGGGTCTAAGTAATAATTTAGTTTGAACATATTATTGTTACGCAAATGTAAAAAACTCAAAGTTAATTTTAAACTTTATCACTAAACACATTTGAACTATAAAATACATCAATTAGAGACTATATCTACTTAATAAAGATAAAGCATTAGTTTTAGCAAGAGATGACAAGTTTTCAATTATTTATATAAAAACTCCACTATTGATAAAAAACAACATTTTAGTTATTAATAAAAAAATATTAAAAAATGAAAAACTTTACGAGCAACATTTGAGCATGTATAAAGCTAAAATATAAACAAAATAGCAATTGAAACTTTTTACTTTGTAAGAACAAAAACAGTTTTATAAAATCATATTACTAAGAAATAAACGCATTGTAAAACTTTTAAAAAAGTTAAAGTTTAAGTCAGAAAAGATTTATTTTACTGTTATAAAGTTGTCAATAATATGAACTGTCTTAATAAATTCATATACTGGTATGTTGAAAACTTTAAATGTGAAAACAGTTTAGAGTTTTTTATGTCACAGTTTAGTTTGATAGTTGCTTATACAAGCTTGAGTAATGCAGTTTCTTCAGTAGTGTACTTTTTCAAAATTTTTGGAGTCAAAATTAGCTACGTGTTAAAGTTGCAGTCGAGTAATTTCATAAAACTCAACAACATCCCGAAATAACCTATACAATAGAAATTATATAAGTTTTATAACTTGAATATTCAATACATTGTCTGGAGATATTTCCCTGCCTTTATCTTTACTTACTGCTTTTTCAAGTCTTGTTTGTTTTTTATTCGATAGTAAAACAAGTACGATCATTCAGCACAACTTATCATTACCAAACTTTTCGTCATGGCTGCAGAAGAGCAAGGTGATTGCCATCATAAAGCAGGTTTGTATGACGTCATCTCGTTTAATGTCAGACCACTACGTCAGAGAGTTTAAGTCGGGTACGACGAGTTCACAACTGCGACGCTTTAACGGCACCACGGTCATCAAATCGCGTCCTGGAAAATCTTAGATGTCAATATCGACCTAGGCTAAAAAAAATTTAAATTTTTGATGAATTATCTGTTTTTATTGTTGCCTGGTAGGGAAGAAAACATAATGCTAGGCAACAATAAAATAAAAGGAATCAAAACTATACATTAAGCCACAACTATACACTTGCGAATAAGCTAAAAAACGTATAGCAACACACAATACCACACTTAACAGAAAACCAAAGACAAAAACTACCTTCAGTACAAACAAGCAAATAAACTTTTTAAACTGATACACGAACTATAAAATGAAAATAAGAACTACAAATTAACATGGAAAATATTAAAAAAAAAAAAACTAAACCAGCAGCAATATCACACAGGTTGTGCTTAAAAGAAGCTTTATTGATGATCGAATCTAATACAAATTGCATCAACAAAAGAACATAAGTAATGAACTCATGCAGACACAAAAACAAATTTTTATCAGTAAGATTGAAAGCGGATAAAACTTAAATAAGAGTATGAGACTAGTACAAAATAGGTTTTAGACTTTTTCATTGAGTTTCGTTGATTTTTTATTTAGATTCTAATTTTTAGATAACTCTTAAATCGATTTAAAACTTTATGGCTACATTAACTTATACAAACTAGATTTTAAAAATTTTTAGTTACTATAAGTTTTGTAAATGTTTTGTTGATACTTTGTTTAAATTCAAATTATAGATAGTTCTTAATTCGATTTAGATAGTTTCTAGATAAGTATTTTTTAACTTTTTTATTTAAAAAGACTCTAATTCAATTTACTTAATTATTTTTGACTCACTACAAAATTTAAATTCAATTTGTATTAAAATTAGTACTTGCTTTACTAAATTATACACTGATAAGCTTTGTTTTCGAAAATATAACATTTTAGTGTTTTTGTTTAGATTTTCATGAATAAACAAGTTTTTAAAAAACATTAAAGTTAAGCAGCATTGTTATGTGTAGTTTACTATTTTACTCAACTAGAAAAGGTTTTTTTTTAGTCACCAGTAAATAAAATATTTAAGTTGAACATTTATTTTCAATTTTAATAGTTAAAAAATGTCTCTTTTTAATATGAAACTAAAATTTCTTACTTTATTTTAGATATGAAAAAGCTTTCTTAAACTTTAATTGTCAGCTGCATTCTCTGTCGAGTACAAAACTAAGTTTTTTTAAAGTTGAATTAACAAAAAAAAATGTTCAAACTTCATTCTTAAAAACTGTGTTTTTTTTTCATACAAATAAAAAGTTTCAAACTTAGTTTTGGTATTGAAATTAGTTATCTTAAATATTGGTCGTAAGATGTATTCTCTAACTAAGGTTTTCTAAAGGGTCTTGTTGACAAAAAAGTTTTTTAAACATTGTTAAGAAATGTTTTTGTTCATTACAAAGCGAAAGCTTCATACTTAATTTAAATAAAACAAGTTTTCTTATACATTAGTTGTCAGCTGTTTATGATGTACAACTTATTATCAAAGTTTTCTAAACATTTAAATTGACAAAAAAAAACGTGTTTTTCAATTCAAACTTAAATATTTGCTTTTTTTAATACAAAACAAAAATTTCTTTTCTTATTTTAAAAAATAAAATCGTTATCTTATACCTTAGTTGTCAGCTCATATACTTTAGTTTTCTACTGTATAGAATTAAACTTTTTAAATAGTTAAACTGGCAAAAGCAGTTTGATGAAACTTTCGCTTTGTAATGAACAAAAACATTTCTTAACTGTGATTAAAAAACTTTTTGTAAACTTCTTAGTTAAAATTGTTTTTCTTATTTATACAATTTTTTTTTACTCAGTTTTGGTATTAAAACAAGTTTTCTCAAACTTTAGTGGTCAGATGTATTCTTTAGTAACACAAAACCAAAGTTTTTTCAAATAGCCTTATTGACAAAAAAGTATTTTAGCTATACAGTTAAGAAATGTCTTTGTTACAACATAGCAAAAGTTTTGTACTTATTTGGAATAAAAAAAAGTTTTCTTTGACCTTTTTGTCAACTGTATTTAATGTACATAGCACAAAGTCATAGTTTCTTTGCATGCTAGTGAGAAGTACTATCTATAAATGACAACATCGTTTTGTTCTATATAATGAACTGTAAAAAGTTTCATTTTAAGCATTATAGTACTGTACAACACCTACAATAATATTTTAGCAAAAACATATATCCTAAAAGTAACTTTGTAAAGAATAAGTGAAAAATCTAAAAAAAATATATACCAATATTACTAGAAAAATATCGTTTGTACACTTAATAAATTGTTTTCCAAGTATAACTAGCTTAAAACTCTAATACTGCTGAACATTTAGTTTCTTCTTTATTCATACTATTACATTAAGTACTTTTTATAATTCAATTATAAAAAAAAAATCGAAATTAATTTGGTAAAAATGTAAGTATGTATATTTTCAGTATTTTTAACTAATAAAGTTTAACTTTTTAGTTGTAGCTATACGCTTAAACACTATACTTAGTGCATTTATTTCTAAGACATTAAAGATAATAGTCATAATTGTGTAAACATAGTCTTTTAAATCACATACAAATATTAATATCTAACTTTTTAAGTTTACTCTTGACTATTGAAATTCAGTAAAACAACTTAAATTATAGTTACAGAAATACTTTTATTATTAAATAATCTCATGAGAAAGAGAAGTGTACACCACTATCAAGTTACCTTCTAAAGTTTTTTAAATTTAACATTAAAATCCTTAATAAATAAGTTGAGTTTGACAACCAATAGTTGTGTTTTAGTAATGGTTACGAAGAGGAACATACTTAAAGAACTAAATCATCCAAATAATATTTTAAATTGACTACAATTACTTGTAGTAGGTGTTTTCGTAATCAAAAGTATAGTTGTCATATGTATAATTTATCGGCATGCGTCAAATATTTAAGAAAATTCAAAATTAGTTATAAATTTTTGATCGGATAAATCGCTTTATTATTTTTTTTTGCTGAGTGTCCCTACTTTAGAAGCTTTTTTTTTTTGTTAATTCCCCTACAATAGGGGGGATTTCAGGTTAGTATAAAAAAAGCAAAGAAAATAAAGTTTTTAAACTTGTTACCAAACAGGCTTGTTTTTAAATATTTGCACAATAAAAACAAATGACTTAAGATCTTTTCAGTAAAGGTTCAACATACACATATAATTCAAACACATCCATTCTTATGATGTACATTTCAGATGTACATTCTTATGCACTGAAATATCAAATATACTTTTTGTATTATTATAGTATTTCTAAAGTGATTTCTTTCTTGTTAAAATGAGAAAGATTTTTATTAGATACACCAAAACTATAATATTTATTTTTTCAAGACTGTAAATGCAAACTAAGTTTTGGTCAAAGGCTTCATCAGCGCTTATATAAAAAATCTAAAAAGATATGAAACATTCATGAAAATAGTATTGAATGAATAGATAAAAACAAATGTTTACGTATAAAACAAACAAATTAAATTTTAACCTTAAGGTTGAATTTATAGTATAGCTTAAACTTTAGTTAAATTAAAATACTTATTATAAAAACCTACATATAAGCTATTTTCTATTATTTAGTTTATAGAATAAACATTGCTTAAACAAAATTGTAAGTAGTAGTATTTTAAAACAGCATCAAGTTAAAATACATCCTAATATAGCTAACTTAAATGGTGACGTAACTATCAAAAATTAAAAGAGTTATAAACTTCTAATAACTATGAAAATTTGAAGTTTTGCATGAAATAATTTTTTTTTAATTTTAGTTTCTAGTAAACAGTAGCTAAATAGAAATTTAAAGAGCATGCATAAAACCTATATTACGAATAACTTAAGACTTAAGTTTGAAAAGCGGTCAGGAACAGAAGAGTTTCTACCGTTTATTAAAGTTATCCTTTCTGTCGGCTTTGAGTTTTTAAGTTTTTTTAAGTGCTTTCGATTATGTTTTTGGATTATTTTCTTAGTATTGCTCATGCAGCTATATGAAATTGTACAATTATTTCTTTCTACTGCTTTGTTTATCTTCTAATCTTCTTTATAATTTTTATCTATTAGTTGCAGAAAAAAATTCACCTATATTGGTTCTTACTGACTGGCCGTAGAGTGAGTAAAAGTAGATAGTTTTTCATTTTCGTGTTGGATTCTTTTTGTTTTGGTGATTTGAGTATTTATGTTTTGTGTTTTAAATTGAAGATAGTTAAATCATTTTGATATCCGATATTTGATTCTTTAAAAGTTTTATTTCGGTTTTTGATAGTCTGTTGAGTTTTTTTCGATAACTTTTGGGAGGTTCTTTTTGATGATGGACGAATGGTTTGAATAATTGTCAATACAATTGATTCAGGAGTTTTTTTAGTACGGTTTGAATGTGTTGTTAGCAGTACAGAGGGATATAACTAGGAAATTAATTTTGGTCGCGCCTATTTGAATCGTTAAAACCAAATTCGTTAAAAGTTTTATTGTGTTCTTTAAGTCTTTCTAGCTCTTATTACTTTTTCTTGATCCCTATAAAGACCGATATCTTTATAGTTATATAAGTATCTGAGTTTGCTTAAGGCATACAAACCTATCTGGTTGCAAAGTTCCTCGCCGAATGATGACCCCATCGCTATATTAAATTGGGTTTCTTTAAACGGGTAGGACCTTCGAAAAAATATTTTACGAACATATCAGTACTACAAAAACTACAAAGAAAACGGGATAAAAATATAGAAATTAATCTGGAAACTCAAAAATAACAACATTGATTATAAAATTGACCGAGAAATAATTCACCATATTGGCAAAGCTAGAAACCCACTAAGTATTTGCATTGTTTTCATACTGGAAAAAGTCGCTATTGCCAAAATAGACAGAAGGGATAACTGAAATAAACGGTACGAGCTTTTTTATTCCTGCTCGCTGTTCAAACTTAAGTTGTTCGTAATATAGGTTTTATGCATGCTCTTAAATTTTTTATTTAGCTACTGTTTACTTGAAGCTACAAGTTTTTACAAAAAGCAGTCTAGCAAAATTACATTTTTGGTAGTTGTTAAATGTTTATTATTCTTTAACTTTTCGGTAGTTACGTCACAATTTAAATTAGCTACAATTGGATGTATTTTAACTTTAAGATCTTTTTTAATACTATTAACTACATTTTATCTAAGCAGTTTTTCTTTTGAAAACTCACTAAAAGAAAAAAAATCTATATATATAGTTTCTTACACTTATTATTTTAATTTAACTTAAGTTTAAGCTTTACCATAAATTCAACCTTAAGATTAGAATAATTTTATTTTTTAATTTAAAGTTTGTTTTTATGTAACTTTTTAAATACTATTTTCCATGACTGTAACATCTCTTTAGATTATTTTTAATTATCACTGAAGAGGTCTTTGACCAAAACTTAGCTTGCATAATAAAGTCTTTACGGAACAAATATTATATTATTTTTTCTCTAGTAGTCGAGATCTTTTTTTATTTACAAAAAATCAAAACATATAATAGTAAAACTATTAATTAAATGAAAATTATTAAAATTTAGTACTATTATTTTAATACTATGCCTTCTTTTGGGGAGCAGAAGATCACTTAATTAATAGATAAATCTGTTATAAATATATATTACAGAATACACAAGTATAACTGCAAGATTAATTTAAATCTAGACTAAAATTTTATAGGCTTTTTTTACGAGGGCTATTATATCCAATATGATCGTGGTTTATTAAAAATGGCACTAAAAAGGCACTGAGAAAATAAATTAAATGATACTAAAAAGGATAAAAAGCACCTAGTACATAAATGAAACAATAACTTCATTAAATCAAAGATAAAAATACTTCTATAATATATTATTTAACTTTAACTTATAATTAGGATCTAAAGGTAAAAGTGGTTCTAAAAAAACAATTTAATTTTTAGAGACTTAATAAAAAAATAGTTCATTTAAATCAAAATAGTTGATTCTTTGTATTATCTTTTTTTAAGAGTTAATTTAAAAAGAAAGTTAAAGCTTTAAAACTTTTACCGAAAAAGTTTGCAAGTTGGAATTTATTTTATTATAAATCATTAAAGGTGCTTTAAATCTTTCTACAACATACCCTTAAATTACAAGTATTCTATCTTCCGGAAATAAATAAAGTTCTAAATGTAAACAAAATGACCTTTTAAAACTGTTCAACCTCATTTCTTGTGCATATACTATCAAATAAATTTTAAAATACTTAGCAACTTTTTTTCATACCAATTCAAAGTGACATGCATTTTAATAAAAATCAGCATGCAGTTGTTTAATTAAAAATAATTTTTAATAGTATACAATTATCTCTTCACAATCCAGTTGGTTCAATGAATTTTTGTTTGGCAGGAATCTCTAGCACCTCAAGTGACGCCATTCTCAGCTTCTGATTGATCGGTATTCCGTCACGTGATCTCGCCATCACTACTTTGAACACCTCGCTAAAAAAGTTGTTAAAGGTCAAGCTAATTTAATACCTATAGAAGAAATATTACAAGTAAAATAACCTGTTAATCTAACGTTCAAAAAACTTAAAAAATAGTCTGAAGTCTTGACCCGATATTTTATCGAAAACTAAATGATTGTGATTAGGGTATATAATGTTGACTTTTACATATATTAGTTGTAATATTTTTCTTACTCATTATCTTCCTTATATTTTACGGCTAACACCATGGTCATATTTAGTATACTGTTTGAAATTAAATTGTTTAGGGTTGCCACAGACCAAGCTGAAAAAAAAATTTCTGACTTTTCTAAAACTAACTTTTAATTTAAACTTGTTCTAAAATATATAATCTAACCTTTGAAACTATATAAATCTTTCAATCAAATTTTAATACAGCTTAAAACACAGTTTGCAATAAACAGCTCTATCAGCAAAATACTTGTATTATTACCTTATAAACAAATAAATCTACTCTTCTTTATTTTAAAAACTTGAGTTATTCTACAAAAAAACAAATAAGTAAACTTCATCATTGCATACACCTCTACTTTAAACTTATTTTACAAATTTAAAAAACTTTGAAAAAATTATAAAGAGGTATAGTGTACAGTGTACATATCAACTTGTTACATAAAATACTAAACTTACTGCTTAACTGTAAAGAACTCAATTACTTACTTAAACAAAAAACACTTTGGTTCTAAAATTCTACAAGATAAACTTTTCTGTATGTATCACAGTTTCACTATGGAAGTGTCCTTAAGATCATCAATACTAAAATGCTTATTCAAAATTAATACTCAAAATATTCTAAAATACTAAAAATAAAAACTGCTTATTCAAGTACGTTAGTTGTTCAATATGTTAATAGAAAAAATTTGAAGTTATATAATGGATAATTTATTAATTGATAGCAGATGAAGGCAGTGGAAATTAAATATTTATATAAGTTTCTATTAAAATTTTGCAATTTTAGTCTGACTTAAAAGTATTTTTAGTTACTTTTTTCTCATTTGAAGGCTTTGGAAAAAAAGGAATTTTTCATTTTAAACTGAAATCTGACTTTTTTTTTAAATGTTGTCAAATTTTCTGACTTTTTTCCAAAAACCTCCATTTTTCCTGACTTTTGTCATTTTTTTAGCCTTACCTGACATTGTGGCAACCCTGATTATTGCTATTTAAAACCGATCCAATTTTTGAGTATAATTAGTGAGTGCATTGGTGATAGCTTAACTCGTAAATACACTATTTTCCAACCTCCTAACAATATCCTGAGAAGTGAACTTGCATCACATATGTTCCTGATAATAATCATATATCTGAAACAGATGTCAGACTTGCCTTCAACTATCAGCATTGACAACTTCTCTGGCCATGATTCACACTGTATTTTAGTTACAAACGTACATTTTAATTATTCTTTGTTTTGCACTAAAAACGGAGGTTCACCGATTAAAAAACACTATTACCAAATCACAAAAATCTAAATAAATTGCATTAAATTTAATCTAGAAAAACAAGCTTATTCTAGTATTTTTATAATTATAACTTATAAACAACTTTATCGAGTATTTAAATTAATAATGAAAACATTTAAATACTTCAAAATAAATTTATGCAGATGAAAAACTAACACACGAAAAAACACTTTTATATTTTACAAACGAAACTAACGCATCCCCTAATTTTGTTTAAATTTGCTCCAAATGGTATGTGCACATCGCTAGTGCGCCACTAGCGGCAACTCGAGTTTTGTCGACTTCCTCTGCCAGGAGAAGTGTCATCAGCTTGATTCTGTCGTGATCATCCCGCTCCATTATTCCTATGAATTGTTGAAATAACATTATGATTGTTGTTGTAACATTAGTATTATTGACATTTGAAATGACATTATAATACATTAAAAATGTGAACTTCTAAGAGGACAATATTTTATCTTTATGAATTGTTTCAAATAGAATTATTGCAACTAATTTTTTTATTCTTTTATCTAAAATGTACCAAAATAATTTACACCTGTGCCCGCCAAAAAAATATGTTTTACTTGGCATAGAAAACTTTGATAAGTCAGAATACATTTTATAAACTACTTCATACTTTTATAAATGACTTTTGTTTTATCTTTTTTATTATAGAAAGCTAAACACATTATAAATTAATTATTCCTGACATGTTATTAATGTTATTAGTTTCCGAAAAAAATTTTATGATAGTTTTTTTTAATGTTAATTTATTTTTTAACTTTTTTTAAGTATTTTAGTGAGCATAGCTTTTGAGACAGTTGTTATACATTTCATTTATTTAAATATTAATACCTGAATTATCAATATTTCTATTGTAAACATCAATACTTAAAATTAATTCCTACAATACACAGATAAAACATATTTTTAAATGTAACTCTTCCCTAACACATAGTTCACTATTTTTTAAACAAAGAGCAGTTTTTAAATATTTAGAATAACTTAACCTCTTCGATAATACACAGATAAGTTCAGTGGCATTCCTCCTTATATGAAGATATTCTTCCAACATGTAAGATTCTATATCACATACCATCTTTTTCTTTTACAATCCTTCTCCTATCCTAAACAACTAAAACGTTTAAGATTCTATATCACATATCATTTACTCTCAAAAAATTTTTTTCTATAAAATAATTAATAAAACAAACAAGAATTAATAAAACAATTAATATATTCTCTATTACACGCCTCCTATAATAAATATCTTAAATTTATAAGATTTTTTATCACAAGTTATTTGCTCACTAATGATTTCACATTTCCAATGACTGTTGCTTAAGTTATTAGGTTTCTAAAAAGTTGATATAACTTTTTTAAAGTTAAAGAATTGAACAAGTAATACATCATTTAGTTTTAATTGATGGAGAAGTTCAGAATTTACTCAATAAAGTTAAAACTGAGAAAAATATATATTCTGAATATTAAGTAAATGGTGAACATACAATTAAAAACAAAAAGCAACATACAGATCAGGCTTACAAGAATAATCTTCAAGATAGAAAAGTATCAAAATTCTAATTAGTAAATATCATTTAAATCACCTTCTGCAAAGGAAACGCGATTCTGGGATCTGTATTGATTGCAAACCTTGCTAATGTGTGTAAAGCAACCCTCTTACCTGGTTTCGTACCTTCTTGCGCTAGTGGGAGCAACGCTTTACCGCCACCTGCGGCCATTACCGCTCCCCTGTTACCCTCAACCTTTGCGCATAATAATCTGTGGAGACAGCTTTTAATTTGTTTTTCAAAGTTAGTATGAAAAATAAAGTAAACTATCATTAATGGAATTTCAAACTTTTAATTGCACTGTAGAAACTTTTTAAAGTTTTCTAAAGTAAAATAGTTGATCAAACAAACCTGAATTCTATTAAAAAGTCATACATAGTGTTTAAATTAATACTAAACTTGTTTTTTTTAATCTTCAATGGATTTAATGGATTATTAACTCACAACTACCTACATCAACATCATAAGTACAATTTAAATAACTAGTGTTGATATGTGTGGGTTTATAAAAAATAAGTTTTTATGTATAAAATATGTTAGTCTTTTTGATAACTTGTAAATGCATTTAAAATCTTACTTTTATTTCTAAGATGTTTATACTGTTGTCTGCTTAATACCTTGATGTAAACTATTATACTTTTTAAATGTATGTGACTGCAAACTACTTTGAATATACTTGTATATATAGTTAACTTTGTAATTAATAATATTACCTGCAAAGTAGTCTTACAACTATAAACTTTTAAAAATATTAAAAAACTATTATTCATTAAGTTTGTCAGGGTTGCCAAATGTTTTTGGCAAATTTTTTCAAGATTTTTTCCAGGTTTTTAGAGTTACACGTTTTAGGGTCTATTTTTAGTTTCAAGTTAAGTTCAAGGTAAAAAACTGTGTTAAGTAGTATAACGACATTTAAAAGATATTGTAAAGCTTCTTTAAATGTGTCTTTAAATGAAATAAATTTTTGATGATTACAAAACTTTTTTATCTGAACGACAGATTTATTGTGTCAAATCAAAATTTGACTACTTTACTTGTAAAAGTTGTTCAAAATTTAAGGTTTTTTTCAGGTATTTTAGTGATTTTTGTTTAAAATTCCAGGTTTTTTAGTGTTTTAGTTCAATATTCCAGGTTTTTTTTAACTTTTCCATATTCTAGGTTTTCCAAGTTCTTTAGACTAATTTGTCAAATTTTAGGATTTTTCAGAATTCTAGGTTTTTTGGCAACCCTGGTTAGTATATATCCATTAAATATTGTTTTTCATTTTAAAACAACCACTAACTTTTCACTATGATTACTTAGCAATTTTCACGGTGATTCCATATGAGAAATTTAACTTGCTTTATAATATATAAATATGTTTATACTACTAATGTACTCAACTCACTTTTTACAATGTTTTGCAAGTTGCATAGTACTACCATCAGCAAAAGGCCTCAACGAAACATCAGTACCACGTGAGCTACATAGTTTGACCAAACCAACTAGAGTTTGAACCTTGATAATATGTAGATTGAAATATTTTGTAAAAATTATTGTTTTATTATCCCATGTGATGTAAGTTTTATAACATACGACTGTTGTTTTTAAAAAAATTAATTATTAGTTTTTTACAACGTAGTTACTAATTACGTGGTTGTTATACGTACATAAGTTATTAATATGTATATTATAGTTTATTTAATGTATATCTTCACACTGTCCTCAGAACATACTTTTTTATACTACATAAGTTTTAAAACTATTTCATATTATTCTCAAAGCTCTAACCTTAACTGCATCATATTTTGTAGTTGTGTAAAAATTTTCAACAGATTAGGTTACATTTTCTACCACAAAATAGGCCTTGCTGTGTTTTTATGTTGTGATAGCTTCAACTGCTGATATCTGTATAAAATGATTGTGTTATATTATTTAATTATTCTTGTATCATTTAAGTTAATTCAACAACTATTTCTCATGGTTGCCATTGATCAAGCTGAGAAAAATTTTCTGACTTTTCTTGACTTTTTACCAAAATTTTCCTGACTTTTCTAATTCAAACTCTTAAATTAAACTTTTTCTAAAATACATAATCTCACACTTGAAACTATATAAAGCTTTCATCTAATTTTAATACAGGTTAAAAACAACAGTTTTTTTCTGAATTCTATCATCAAACTTCCAGTATATCACTTAAACCATCTGTGTATGATTGATGTTTGTAATAAACAGCTCTATCAGCAAAATACTTGTATTATTACCTTATAAACACAGCTTGTCTGAAAAAAGACACAATTTTTTAGCATTTCCTAGCATAAATGTATCTAGATAAACAAACGACATATGAGAAACATTTACAATTAAAACCATGAATTAACTTTCACAACTAAAATCTTAAAACAATAACGAATTTTTACAGTTAAAACATTAAAACAAAAAAGAACTTAATCAAATACTGTTTTTTTTTAATGTATGTACAGAAATTCATTTTCTCCGTTTTTTTTTATTACCACTTCAACCTCTTCAATCAATAAAGATACAGTTTCCTTCATCTCGTCTACATTCCGCTTCAATATACACATTAACTTGTTTCATAAAATACTAAACTAACTGCTTAGTTATAAAGAGCTCAATTATTTACTTAAACAAGAAACACTTTGATTCTAAAATTTTGCTAGATAAACTTTTGTGTATATATCACAGTTTCACTATGGAAGTGTCTTTGCTACAGATCATCAATACTAAAAAGCTTACAAAATCTGCTTGTTCAAGTAGGGTACTTGTTCGTTATGTTAATAAAAAAATTTAGCAGTTTTATAAAGGATATTTTACTAATTTATACCAGATGAAGAAGGCATTGGTAATAAAATTAAATATTTTTGTAAAATTCTAGGAAAATTTTTGAAAATTTTTATGACTTTAATAGATTTCTAATTAATTTTCACCATTTGAAAGCTTTTGAAAACAAGGAATTTTGTAAATTTGAACTGACAAAATCTGACTTTCTTTTAAATTTCATCAAATTTCCTGACTTATCCTGACTTTTTTTCAAAACCCCTATTTTTTCCTGACTTTTATAAAATTTTTTGCAATTTTTCCTGACTTTTCCTGATTTCCTGACTTTTCCTGACCGAGTGGCAACCCTGATTTCTTTTTTTAAATTAAACGTATTTCTAAGGCCTTTATTACAATCAAATCCAAAAAAATAATACTTTTTGTCTGCTTAACACTCTGACTTATACATTTTTTCTTATAATAAACGAACTTGAATATATACTTTTTTCAGTTTTGAAAACACTAACGTAATAAACATTATGACGTCACACACCGAGCTTATATGTTTAAAATATATATCATTAAATTCTTTAAATCATTATGACGTCACCTGACTTTCTTCCTCCTCGATAGCAATCATGACAAACATCGTTTCAAGTGCACCCTTCAGACCGATCATGGCCACAATCGTAAGGACCCTGTAACAAGCAGGTTATCACTGACATGAGTTGTTGCATTTCAAAGAGATTTCTGTTTTAAATATAATTTATCCACTAAATTTAATTATTTTATTTCGTTAAAATTGCTCGTACTTTGCATGTTACATACCAAATAAATTTCAGTTCAAATAATATTTATTTATATAACTATTCATTAAAATCAATAAAAGTTATACATGCTCTCATGTTGAATGTTAATTGTTGCATACCAAACAGGTTTCTGTTTGAACAAATGTATTTTTACTTTTCAAATATTTATTTTACTTTGTTATTTTAAAATTTGTTGAAATTCTCATGTTGCATATAGACTGTTGCATACTGGATAATTTTTGTTAGTTTTTTTAATAACTGAAATACTGAACTTTTAATAATGTATAAGGGTGGGGACCAATAAAAAAAACTTTTTGTCAATTGTTTGTTTTTATTAAACTCAAGTAAACAATGTATGAACCGTACAGCATTAAGCTTGTTATAATTTCAATACCCTGTTGAGGTAATTAAACCATCAAAAATGTTAGTTATTTGAAATAGTTTTAAATGCATACTGTCTTGAATTAATAATCAAGTTCACTTGCAAAATAATCATAGATAAGAATTTGATTATATAGCATAACAAAGAATAGATGTAACAACAAATATCTAGTAAAAACTGTGATTTTCAAAGTAGAAAAGTTTCTGCTTTTTTATACCACCATTCAATTTACAATTAAAATAATTTACAAATAAAACAAATAAGAAACCAACTGATTTTGAACGTGTTTGTTCAAAATATTATTGTACTTACCAGCAAGTAGATCACCTTGCAATTTATTAAGCGCCAGTTCGATTCTTGTGTTGGCAGATAGTTGTATCTTGTGTCCGTACGAAACTACATCTAATATAGCCTGTGATTGTACAGTTTGTTTTTTATTTAGGAGTAAATTTTAAAAATTAAATTCGAATGATGCTACATCTAAAATTGCTTTTACGACTGTGATATAATATAAAACATATAATTTATTTGTAAGTAAAGTTGTAGAACTTAATGAAGAATAAAATAAACTACAACTAATACTCTTTTTTTATCTGTAAAATTTAGAAGACCAAAAAGTCTTAAATTTAATGTTTACATAGTAGGGATTAAACTTGCATTTATGATAATAACTTAGTGTATAAATTTTCAAATGTTTTAATTAAATTTGTAGCATTTTATTTTATTTATTGTTTAACACTAAAATTTGTATCAAATTCACTTTAATTATAATTTTTTTATAGGTTGTAAAATATTCATAGTTTATAAAAATCAATTTCTTCTCATTTTTTTATAGGGAAATATTATGTCTATAACTAAATATTAATAATTAAATTTTAGTTACTATTATAATAACTAGTTACAAAATTTAACTGGTTTTCAAAAAAAAATCTATTCATTGAAAATTATATAAATAAAAACTTTTAAAAAGTATTTTTAACCAGTCTACAAAGTCTATATTATATGTATTTACAAAATAACTTAAATTTTAACAACATAAAAATAAACAAATAACAGTTATGTTAAAAGAAAAACTGCTGGACACAGGCGTTTTAGATAATAAGGTGTGTTATCAAAAATCTTATTAACAACTAGATTAAATAAATAACTTATTAACAAATAAGACAACTTAATCTTACATTGATTACATTTATTTACTTAAACTTATGGGTAGAGTTTTAAAACTAATATTATTTATAAGCATTACACAATAGAATTTTACAATAACTTTGATTGTCAAATAACAAACTCAATTTTATTTTTACATCATTTGTTTGTGTGGAGAAATTTTTAATATTTGAATATCAAAAATTGTTTTTATAATGGCACACAGACTGTTAAGCATGACACAGATATTTCAGCTTATTTTAAATTCATCAACGTTTATATTAAAATTTAATTAAAAAACAAATAAATAAAACACTCTCTCAAGTTTTTTCTGTGATAGTTTATACGTATTACACTACTTTTAGTCAGAACTTAACAGTAGAACAAATTTAAAACTATGAATAAGTTTTTAAACAAAAACACAAAAAGTTAAAACTAACAAAGTAATAAGCACAATAAATAATCAGTGTAAAGTAATAAATAATTAAACTCAAATACTACTAACGGATAAAAAATAGATAATTTAACTAAATAAAGACACTTTGTAATCAAATTCCTTCTGTTTACACAGTTCTGGTTTCTCCAAAAATATAGAGATAGCCTTCAACTTCACGAGATCAAACACACTATTGCGATGATGGATTACTCTAAATCTGGATATGTCATATTTCCTAGCACAATCTCTATTATTTATTAGATGTTCTGCAACTGAAGATCTTTTTGCTGCGTTTTTTGTTGCTATTGTTTTAATTTCAGGTTCTTGTTCAATGAATTTCAATACACAAGCAGGTAGATGTTCTTTTATCCTGGTTTTTAAGTGCCTAGAGGTCTGACCGATATAGCTCTTTTCGCAAGAGCAATTAAACTTGTATACTACACAACTTTTGTCTTAGTCTGGTATCGGGTCCTTCAACTGCACTTTTAATAAAGATTTTGAAAGAAATATAACTCTTGAAAGCACTTGACTGTAAGATGTTTTTGCTAAGTCTTTTAGTTTGCTCTCAAATACTCGTGATTTTTCTCCAATATAAGGTAGTTTTAATATTACTGGGAACTTCTCCGGTCCAAATAGCCTAGGTTGATTTATGTTATTGTGGTGTGATTTTATCACCTTCTTAATCAAATCTGGTGGGTAACCATTTTTTATTAAAATTTCTTTTATTCTCTCAACCTCTGAATGAAGTAATTTTTTCGAACAGATTCTGTATGCTCTATGGTACAGCGTTTTGATTAGGTTTACTTTTTGTTTCTTACTACAAAACGATTGGTAGTGTAATTATTGCTCAGTGAAAGTTGTTTTTCTATAGACATTCGTTAAGAAGCTTGTTTTATCTTTTATTATTAATATATCTAGAAATGGCAGCTGGTTGTTCTCTTCTACTTCTCTAGTAAAAGAAATCTTTTCATGTAAAGAGTTTAATTTTTGAAAAATAGCTTCGTTTTCACTTTCTGTTTTGGATATAACCAAACAATCGTCAACGTATCTTATGTAGACAACCTGTGAAGACAAGTCGTCAGCAATTTTAGATTCTAAATATCCGATAAAAATATTCGCTAGAGTAGGACCCAAAGGTGACCCCATGGCTACGCCGTCTATCTGACTGTAAATTGTATTATTGAAACTCAACTGTACATCACTCGTTGCTATTTTCATCAGCTTTATAAAATTATTCTTCTCTAAATTAGGTTTTCTTATTTCATATAATTTTTCAGCACTTATCATAATTGATTCTTCTAGTGGTACATTTGTTAACAATTGCTTTACGTCAAAAGATGTTAAAACTGTATTAGTTGATTTAGCATGTCTGATCTTTTCGATAACTTCAAAAGAGTCTTTTACAACGAATTGTGAGTAATAAGCTAAAACTGGTTCTAATAAAAAATTAAGAAATCTGGCTAATTTGTGTTTTGGAGACTTGATCATCGACAGAATAGGTCTAAAAGGAATATTTGGTTTATGTAGTTTTGGAAGGCCATACATCCTTGGCCTAATTGAACCAATAGGTTTAATAGCCATAAAAACAGATTGTTCTATTTCTTTATTATAAACCAAATTTTTTAGAAAATCAATAATTGATTTCTCTATTTCATTTAAGTTGTCAAATTTACTGGTCGGCCCCAACTTTACAAACTTTGTTGAATCATCTAAAATTTGAATTTGAAATTTGTTGAATTTGATATATTAAAATTACCAATTTTTGTTGTAGTCTTACCGCATATTGCATATAAGTTCAAGTTTGTAACATATTAACTTAAATACTAAATAAAATAAATTCAATTAAAAACATAATTTAAAATCACCACATAAATATAAAAACAACAATAAATAAGCAACCAAATCACCCTTTCCATGTTCCAGTTTTTTTAATATTAGCTCAAATAAACAAATAAAAATAAATATTAAACTTACCAGATACAATATCATTCTCTCCATGCTTCAGCTCTTTAGTCTCACAACCCTGCAATGCCTTTACAATTGAACAATGTCTTATTCATCTGTTGATTTGTGTCCCATAATCTCGCAGAGTTTCTGGATTGTAATAGTGCGAAGGATGAAATACAAGTTTCAGCTAAATTTAAGTAAATTTAATTATTTCAAACAGTATTCACACTTTTGCAAAGTTTTTGGAACGTAACAATGCAGATAATCACTAGTGACTGTGGAAATTGTTGTTGTGGTTTAATAAAATTTTATATAACTTCATTAAAAATAAGTTACTTTTATATATATTTTATATATCAAGTAAATAAAATTTCAGATTAATTATCTTCACATGATAAAAATTAATATAACTGAAATTTTACAAACAATTAAATATAACTTAGTCAAAATTTTAGAAAAAAATTTAATTTCCTTTCATCCGTGAGACTTTGTCTTACCAAATAGGAAGTTTTAGTTTACAAACATCTTAGGTTTAACAAAACAATCAAACAAACCCTAGCAGCATGTGTCTTGCAGAGTGCAACCCTAAAAATGTTCAACCTGATATCCATCTTATGGCTGTCAAGCATGGTTGCAGGAGTGTCTGGCCCCGCCTCCCTAAATATCTCTTTTCTTCTCTAATGCGAGTACTAGCAAGTTGTTGCATACTTTCGACCTGTTTTTAAAAACAATAATTTCAAACAATTAAACTTTCTTTAAAAAGTGCAAAGGCTAATAAATTATTACATTGGTTTAATATAGAAAATTAAAATTCATAATATTTTTTTTGTTTATGAATAAATATATATGAAAACAGTTATAAAACCAATTTTTACATTTTGCAATTCACACAATCTAAACAAAAAGTACAACAGATAATTACCTTTTATCTTCATCGTAATGTTACTAATCAAAATTAATTTTCAACACAAACGACATAGGGGGCCCAACAATTTTATTTTACAAAAGTTTGTATTCGCTCTTATCTTGAATCTTACAATATATACTATAAGATAACTAATTTTCTTGGGACTTTTGAAAAATTTATTAAATATCTATCAATCCTTCATTTTTAAAGCATTTTAATTTAAATTTTCAGGATTTGTGCTTTTTAATATATCAAAAACAAATTGTAGGAAGCAGATTTTTAAAAAAAGTCATTAACAAAGTTATTACAAAAAAATAAAAAAAACTGTTAATTTTCTTAACTTTTTTTTATATTAATTAAAAAAATTGTTTCTTCAAGTTGCAAATAACAATTTAAGATTACTCTGAAAATTTTAAAACAATTGTTCAAATACTAAAGGAAGAGGTAGATTTTTAGCAAAATAGCCTATTTTGCCCACTTAGTTAGTGCCTACAGTAAAGAAGCTATTGGAAGCTCTAACTTTGATTGCTTATTTCTCAGAAATTAATTTGAATTTTAAGAAGCAGTAAAAAGTATCAAGTAGCTAATCGAATTATGTGTAATTTTGAATTAATTTGAATAAAGTGTTTTCACACCCCTATGCCCTTAAATTCATAGTTTGTTGGTAGATCTTTATTTAAATAAATGTTGAGTAATTAAGTTTGTTGTACAACTGGTATATAAAAACCAAACAGTTTATATTAATAGTAATAACAAAGGGTAATTTTTAATTTAACTGACATATTAGTATTATAAATGAATTAAGATTCAAATAATAATAACTTTATTTTGTACCTATTTTAAATCTTTTAGTAAGATTACTAGGCAGTAAAAATTTTAACTTTAGCATAACTAAATTTTGACATAGTTGTTGACAGTAGAATTCTAAGCAAACTAACACACTATAAGTCAGTGTTTCCTAAAGCTCGCACAATGGCTTGTAGAGAAAGTAGTCAAAATATTTAGTTATGAACACATATTGTAATGAGATTTTTTATAAAATTTAATAAATTATCAAAAAAAAATTAAGTTATTTAATACAAAAACACAATTAAAACAGTATTAAAGTTGTCGTTTAAAAGAGATGTTAAATCTTAATCATCTTGTGTTTATATAGTTTTTCTTTAGATTTTAATGAAAAAATAGAAAACCATTTTCCAAAGCTTTTGTTTTATCTAAGACTTGAACTTGATATTATTTTTTTAGTTGATAAAATAAATTTATTAGTTTTGGGCATGGAGTGTAAAAAACTTTTTCTTATCAAACTATGTTTTTTTAACATAATTAAGGCCATAGGGGGGTCCGACTTTTTTTTTTTTACAAAAAATAACTTTGGCTTTTATATGAAAGCTTAAAGTACAAACTAAAAGACTGTTTTTATAGAATTCAAAAATATCATTTAACTTTTGAGATATTTTATTTTTTGTAAAAAGTTTCCGATACAAACGTATGGACCGCAAATTTTTTGGGGTCAATTTTCTCAGAAATTTAAAAATTCACTAAAAATCTATCTCCTCCTTCATATTTCAAGCAATCTTCTTCAAATTTTTAGGAAATGTTCCTTATAATATTTTGAAGAATCTAAATGTTGGAATTTTTGAAATCTTGAAAAATAAAAATTTTATCCACAAAAAACTAAAAAAAGGGTAGTTTTTTGACAATATTTTTTTTTTACTCAAAATTAAAAAAATTCCTACAATAGATCTCTTTAAAGTTTAATGATACACATTCTGTAAAAATTTGAGAAAGATTACTCAAAAAGTGAAGGAGGAGATAGATTTTTAGTGAAATAGTCTTTTTTTGCATTTTTAGTTTTTGCCTTCTATAAGGAACCTATTGAACGCCCTTTCTTTGATCGCTTATATCTCAAAAGTTACTTTGAGTTTTTTTAAGCGGTTAAAAGTGTCTGATAGCTCAGATTAAACTCTACAAAATAAGATCAAGTTGTAAAAAACAAAGTGGACCCCCCTATGGCCTTAAATTAGCTACTTTTTACCGCTTCTTAAAATTCAAATTAACTTTTGACATATAAGGGATCAAAGTTAGAGTATTCAACACTTTTTTATAAGACGTACACTCTAAAATGGCAAAAATTGACTATTGTACTAAAAATCTATATCCTCCTTCAGTTATTGAGCAACTGTTTTAAAACTTTCTCAAAGTATTCTTTAATTAATTTTAAACAATTTAGAGGAAACAAAGTTTTTAATTTTTGTAAAATAAACTAAAAAATATATTGTTTTTTTTTATTACAAAAACTTTTTTAACAGCTTCTTTTCAAAAACTCATTTCCTACAAGTTATTTGTAATATTGAAAAATACACTTGTGAAAACTTAAATTAAATTACTAAAAATACATAACAGAGTGCATTTAATTTTGTTTAAATTTATTTAAGTACTTTCAAATAGGACTCGTCAGAAATTGTTTCCTACTGGATTGCAATGAATACAAATTGAAATAAAATTATACTGCAGTTTAAAGTTTTAAGATATAAAATGACGTAAATATGATTATTACAGTAGGAAACAATTTCTGACGAGTCCTATTTGAAAGTACTTAAATAAATTTAAACAAAATTAAATGCACTCTTTTATATATTTTTAGTAAGTTATGCACCGGAAAAAAGCTGTTTAAATTAAATTGCTGTAAAAAATTAAGTTTGAGATAGGATTTTAGTAACTTTTTAGCATTAAGAGAAAACCAGCCTTGAAAATTTTTGATTTCATACTGTTGTATCAGATATTTTAAGAAAACAGGTTATATCTCAAAAGTAAATTTCAGTTATAAAAAAGTACCTCATATTATATACTCTTAAGCTTTCAAATAAGTGCCAGTGTTAATTTTTATAGAAAAAAAAAGGACTCCAATATGTTCTTAATTTCATTTCATTTGTCAAACCTTAAAATTAATTAAGGGCATAGGGAAGTGAACCACCTTTTTCACAAATTAGTCTTAATATTAAGTTTTATACAGTTTGCCTTTTACAGTATTCTAAAACTCAAAATAAATTATAAGATATAGCTGATCAAGTAAGAGACTATAATAGGTTACTTATGGGAGGTGCAAACTAAAACGGAAAATAACAGAAACCACAAAAAATCTATCCCTTACTAAGTTTTTTGTGATAAATACCTCAAACTTTCAGAAAATGTTCCTTGCAATATTGAGAAAATTTGTAAATAAAAATATATAAAAAAATAGAAAAGTTTTGATTAAAAAAAAATGTTCAATTTTTCAATAAAACTTTTAGTTTTACTACTTTTTATTTTGTTCTGACAAGGAACATTTTCTGAAAATTTAAGATAAATACTTTAAAATATGTAGGAGTAGATATGTTTATAGTGAAATAGTCTTTCTTGCCTTTTTAGTTTGAGTCTCTTATATAGAACCTATTGTAGTCTCTAACTTTGTCCAGCTACATCTCTAAAATTATTTTGAACTTTTTTAATCTGTAAAAAGCAACATGTGGTTTAGTTGAAACTCAACAGATTAAATTGTACAAAAATGATTTACCCCCTATGACCTTTAAATTTATATAAATTGAGAACAATCTGGTTTGCTTTTCAACCATAATCTCAACAAAAATATTATATTATTCCACAATAAAAACATTTTTAGGAAAAAAAACTGTTTTTATGACTAAAAAATGGTCCAACACTATGTAAAATTATGTGGTTTATTGTAAGTTTGCAATTCTCATAGTCTTCTAATGCAGGGAAACCCTAAAAACCTCACAAAAAAACTTTGGAAAAAGTTTTTTTAATAAAAATTCAACTATACTTTACTATTATATAACATACTACTTAAACAGCTTCATATGTTGGTACCAACCACTTTGGTTTTACTTTATACATATACATTTTTATTGTATAATTCATTAATGTTATAAGACGGAATAAAAGTCACAACAAAAATATTAAATGAGGTAGTATATAATTTACATTAAGTGAAAGGGTTCAGTTTATACAACAATCAAGTAAAAAATATTATCTATGAAAAAACTTTAAGTTTTATAGGTATTAGCTTCTTAAATGATAATGTTTTTTATCATAGAGTGCCAATAGCTCTTTAGAAACTTTTTCTAGGTTCTTTATCTTTCTAAAAGGTTTTTTAGATACTAGTTTTCCGGGTAGGAATCTAGTATGCACAAAGTGCACTTTTGTAGAATGGTTAAATATGCACAATGACAGCTTTTACACAAGTTAAAAAACTTATTGATATTTTTATTAAATATAATTATTAATTAATTATTAATTAATAATTAATTAAATTTCTTATTTTTTTTTATTATTTTTTTACTATCACTGTAACCAATAACCCTTATCCTAGGTTGGTATCTTTTTTTGTTGTTGTTTTTTTACTTTATTTAAACTGTTACTTTATTTATTTTTTTACTCTCGTTCAAAAACGACACCTCCTGCAAAAATGTCCCTTTGTGCATATTTGACCTTTTTTGCAAAAGTGTCTTATGGGTATTTGACCCACTCCCTAGTTTTCTCATCCCATTTTTAGTAAAAAACAAATTAAGGTTTTGCAAACTCATTTACATAACTGCCAAATTTGTGTAGGTTTCAAAACTTTGTTTCCTTTAACTTAAATGATACCAATTTTAGGGTTGCCACTCTTTGAGCTAAAAAAGCTGTCCTGAAAGACTAAAAACTGTTCTAGTCATCCTAAGCTTTTTCAAATCCTTCTGGTCTTTTTTTTTACTTTTTAAAACCAATAAAAATCCATCTCTTACACAAAATTGGTATAAAAATAACAAAATACTGAATCTAAGCTAAACAACTCTCATTCAAACTGTAGAATAAAACTGGCCTGAGATTTAAATAAATCTTGAAAATAATCTGAGTTTTATAAAACGACTGTCATCAGTCAGCCTGAATTTAAAAACAAATCTATATATCCTAAATTAAACTGTGTCATTTTTAAATTTTCAAAGTTTTTTAAGTATCCAGAGTTATCCAAAGTGCCCTGAGTGAGTTGAATTTTTTTGATAAGTGACTTTGAATTTTAACAAGCAGCAAAGTCAACTAGAACTAACTAAAAGCTCTGCAGACTAATTTCATACTAATTTAATTAAGAAGTCAAACATTATCAAAGATCATAGCTTGAATACGGACTGAACAAACAAATATTTTTTGCATTACATTTATTTTTTGTGAAATTATGAAGTTATAAAACTTTATGTAAAAACATGTAATATGTGCTTTTGGATACATTGTTAGATTAATGACAAAAAAATTGCGCTCAGAACATTTGGTCCTAGGACTAGTGCATGGAAAAACCTTTTGGTTATCAAGCCGTACACTAAGCATACCTTTTGATGTCTTGTTCAGGACGATGGATATTTGCAAATACATGGACTGCACAACCTTTGTCACTTATAGTTTTAGTTAATAAAAAGTTTGAATGAATAAACAGAAATTAACTTCTTTATGTATTTATTTAAACTATAATCAAAAAATTTTTGAAGTTTAATTGATCAAATTTGTTTAGCTAGTTTCAGGTTGTTAATAAATAAATTAACTGGTATGAAATTATTAGTGTTGATAAACGTACTTTTACCTTTTTTTTTATATTTTGAGAAAAATACTTGTTTTTTACTTGTTTTAAATTAATTGAAACATAATTCAGAGGACTCAGAGAATTCAATGTTGTTTAATTTTTTGTATAAAGTAAAAAAATGACTTAAAAACTTTGTTTAAGAAAAATTATGATCCAAGATACATTTAAGCAAAAACTTAACAATTTTCAAATAGAATATTAAATAAAGCTAATGGTTCAGTTTTATATTGATTATTAACACAAATAGTAAAAGAGTACTATTTTTTTGATTAATATTTGAATTACTTTTTTACTATTCTGTTACCCTAACCCTTACTATTTGTTGTTTTATTTTTACACTTTTAGTTTATTCACTCGATCAAATAAAAATAAGTGATCCCAAAAAATTTTGGATCAAGTAAAAAGCATGAACCCGGTTTTTTTAGATGTAAAAATAGTGACCCTGGGGTCTTTTTTTTTTACTTAGTTTAATTTTTTAGTGTTAATACACATGGAAAAACATCATTTTTCATTACAATAATCCTAAAAGTTAATGTAATTATAATAGTATTAGTTTAAAGTGCTTTTGCATTAACTGATTTTTGGTTTACTCCTGTGGTAGTTATAATGTGGTTCCTGTGGTTGGAATGTTGATGGTTTTTTTTTTTTTTGATGTGGAGTATCAGTGAAAACTTGCTTGGGAATATAAGCTTTATTATTACTTTCCCACTTTGTGAATTTTTTAGTTGAGATTTTAGCCTTGTTAGTTTTCTTGAAATGAGTGTGGTCAAGGATTTTTTACTAGTTAAAAAGATAGTTGTTTAACTGTTTTCTTTGATCTTTTCAAATGTTTGAACAGATTTCAAGCACTTTTCAGAAATTTTGAGGTCTATAGCTCATAAAATAAAATAAGTACATCTTGCGTACTTTTAAACATCTAAGAAAACCTAAATTTCATGGTTTGTATGGGAATATTTTTTAATCAAAAGTTAATATGTCCAAAAAAAAAAAAATTTATATTAGCAGTAATGGGTTTGAAAGTTAATTACAAATTATTTAATATAGAAACTTTTTTTTTGTTGCATTGTTATTTTGTTTGTATATGTTGACCACTGAATTTAGACCAAAAGATATTCAACTCAATTAATTTTTTTATGGTAAAAAATCAACATTCTCAAATATAACCCCTTGCAACAATAAATATTTGCTTAGAAAAAATAAGTGTGAGGGAGGTTTTCAGAGTGAAACCATGAGGCCACCTCAATTTTTTTTTTACTTATTTATAACTACTTGTATTCTAAATAAAACTTGAAAAAAAAAATTAATATTTTAACTTACTGTTTGACAAGTTATTTATATTGTAGGTTGATGAAAAAATTCTAACATTTATTGGTTCAAGTTCCATTTTTGGTTTGCACATTGATAGCTACTACTTTGTATTGTAGTAATAAGTATTGAAGTAGGGTATTTTTTAGAAATTTTAGTTTAGTACAGGGTCAGTTTATGTCTTAGTCTCAGAAACAATTTCACTTAAAAACTTTAGAAGGGATAATGTTTGTATAAAACTGGGATCGGCAGTTTCTTATATGTTGCCGGTAAAATTTCCCTTGAAGAGCTGTTTGAAGGATAACATAATTAAACAGAACAAGTTGTGAACTGCAGTTTTTTTAATAAATAAATGAACAAATAAGTCAGCTTACTTTTAATGAAAAATATCAATAAATATGTAAGATTACTGAATTATTAAATACTTATAATTTTAAATCTATCTTTTTTTAGTTTTTTATGCTAAAATCGATTTTTATTGTCTTATTTAAAGTTTATGCTAATTAAAATGTATAAAGCGGGACACCGATTTTTTCTGCATAAACCAAACTCAAAAGTTTTCTATAACCTGTATAAAACACTTATTTAATAATAGACATTAACAGTAGTATTTACAAAATAAAAATTAATAATAAGTAGAAAAAATTGTATAGTAAAAAGTTAGAAATTTTTTTTTAGACAAAAAAAGAAAGCATTGTAGGGGAGTTAAATAAATAAAGATAAATATTAAAGACAAAATTATTGACCTTAAATGGTATATTACAGAAAAAAATCTTTATTCAATACCAATACACAATAATCTAGGTTTTGAAAATTTTATATTTTGCAGTTTTTTAAAATAATAATGAACTTCTGCAATTTTAACTAAAACATTGTAGTTGTACCGTATGCTTACAAACTTAAACAAAAATATTGTAAAAGTGTAAAAAAAGAGAGTTTATAGGCATTTACAAATTTTTAAATTGTACATTTCAATATAGCGGACTCTTAACGGTAATTGAAAAATAAATTAGTTAGGATTTTTCTATCTATCTTGAATTTGTCTTATATACACACAACTTTAAGATCTTAAAAGTTTAAGAATGATTTTAAATATTAGCAAGTATTAATCGTGCGTAGTTAAAAAATA
The DNA here is from genome assembly GCF_965202585.1 of Thalia democratica. Classification (NCBI taxonomy): domain Eukaryota; kingdom Metazoa; phylum Chordata; class Thaliacea; order Salpida; family Salpidae; genus Thalia; species Thalia democratica. Next base: position 100,351,037 of record NC_139165.1, read on the forward strand.
ATGCTTTATAAGTCCTTTTAAGAACATTCATAATGCTGAACAAGTTGTTGACAAAAGGTTCTTAAAACATAAATATACAAAGATTGTTTTAGCTTTTACGTCTCATAACAGACCGGAAACATTAGTGTAAGTTTCAAACATCCCAATAATTATACTAAAATATTTTTTCACATTTAATTTCAAATCCCAGGATAGCCTTAAATTTAAAATGTCATGTTTTCAAGCCACAGGTTAAAGTTTTTCGGCATGTGAATTGCGGACTGAGGTTTTTTTTTTAGTTTTGAATTTTTTGCAAAAAATATTAGTTGAGCTAAAATATGACCATAAATAATGAGAATCCTCGAATTTAGTATAATCATTTTTATAACTTTGTTAGTTAGTGAGATTTTTTGAGAGTGAACACTATTTATGGTTTCTCAATTTAATTTTTATTAATAAAGTCATATATGTTTAGTAATTATCATGTTGATAGATAAAATGTAAAAAGATTTTTTATACCAATGTATACAAATGTAAATAATTTTTACACAAAGAAATGAGCAAAATTGTGTGATTTGATACGGGTCACCAGAAGAGAAATAGCGCGTCAACACTTCTCACCATATCTTATATCGTGACGTCATAGTTTATTAGCAAACTCTAGCAACGACAAGAACTGGCGCGTATATAAACAAGCTTCGTCTCACAATAAATGTATCAAATGGTTTCTTTATCACAACATGTGACTACTTATGTGTTACAGAAACCCCTTCATAGTTTTGCTGTTAATAACTTGAATGTTAACTCTTTTTTAATAAATAATGATAATTATTATAAAATTTGACAATGGAATTATTTTAAATTAATATATTACAAAGTAGGTTAGCAATATAGGAAAAAAATATCTGCTTGTTACTTTAGTCTAATTAAGTAAAAATTGTAGAAAGATGAAGTAAAAAACTTTACAAAATACTATATTAAAAAATAGATACAGTTTATAATATTATTGTTACTTTTTAAAAAGGATTAGAAATTAAATAAATAAAATATATAAAAAAAAGAGGTTTGTATAAATAATTTACATTTTGAAATACTATTACTTTTTAAAACATTTTTTTTTAATCGATGACACTTTATTTATAAAACAGTTATAGTAAAAAATTAGTACAATTTGATTATAAAGTGAATAACTTTGAAACTTTTTTTTTTATTAAACTTGTTTAAAAAATACCACAGACTTGGAATTTTAGACTTTGGCAGGCAGAAAATTTGAACTTTATTTACTTAGTACAAACAACTTAACAAATCAATACTTAAATATCCAATTCATTACGACAAAACCTCAATTATATATAACGTTAAATAAATTTATCTAAATTAAATTGGTCTGCAAGTTGTTTTAGGGCTCTTCATTTCAAATCCCAAAACATCTAGTTATGTTTCAAAATTTAGCTTTCTGGTCCCGGCTTACATGCTCGCAGGTCGCCGTTTTACCTTTTCTTGCCCGTACTTCAACTAAATTTTGAAAACATTATCGGGTCATTTTTGCTTAGCATCAAAACTTATATGTTTTATATTGAGATATGTTCGAAACTACCGCAACAAAACTTAAGTCTAAAATTACATCAACTGATTTTTTACAAATATTTCACCTTGGCAAAAATGAAAAACTTGTTTATGCAACTAAGACTCACAAGCCATGCTTGCTAAGTTCAAGGTATTGTACTAACCTAGCTTTGTATTTCTTGATTAGATTTTAAAAGGCGTTAAAAAAGTAATTCTAAAAGTCTGATATATAATTTTATTGAAATTTAGACTAATCTCTACATTACTTTAGTTTTGTTAGACTTAACAGAAAAGTGATAAAATAAAAAACAAGATGTTATATAAAGTTTACAAATGTTAACAGACTTATGTAATTGTTTACTAAATGTTTTTGGTAATGATCGAAATATTTATTTTAAGATTAAAAACAATGTTTTTTGTAGAAAATAACGCACTCCAGAATAATTATTATGATAATTCAAGCATATTAGTATTTGTACTAGACATTTTTAAAAGAAACAACATCTTAATCTTCAAAATATTTTTTTATTTATTTTATGTAGATTTTACAACATTAAAAGTAGTATCTTTCTTGTTACTTCTTTTTATAGAAAGGGTACCTATTTACAAAAAATAATTTAATTTACAAAGAAAGTTTTAATATTATCATATCTTCACTAACTAGTACAAGTTAGTTCTTTACTTAATCTTCGTTCAATTTTAAAACTTAAAACTAGAAAAATTGTGATGATATAAAAAGTTGAATTTTATGATTTAAACCAAAAAACTTTCAAAAGAAATTTTAGAGTTATTTAATTTTATAAAAAATAAACTACTAGCTTTATAAGACTACTAATACTTCGTTTTTTTAGTGTTAAAAATAGGTAACAAACCTAAATGTATGAAAAAATGTGTTATCTTTTTGATGTCGTGTGGACTTAATATAATATTACAATATATAATTTGAAATCAAAAAAAAAATTAAATATAAAATAACTACTATTTGTTCAAATCTATAATATAAGCTATTATATTCTAGAAAAAGAATTTTCTAATATAACTTGTATATATTAACAAAATAATAACTATTAGTATAGTTTTATTTCTTAGTTAATTTAAACCACTCTTATAAATCCTTAAAACTTTTGGTTATTGACAAATTTATTAATTAAAATCTATTGCATAAAAGTTTGAATAAAAAGTGTAAGAATGTTAGTACTGGTTTGTGTTAATTTTATGCTTAACATCTTTTGCTAGTTATTTTACATTAGTTAAAATACTTTTTAAAGCTTAATTTGTTATACTCTTCTATTTGTACTTAACTTTTAAGCTCAGTGTAAAATAAGATGTCATAAAAGTTTTTTAAAATATTTTCTCAAAGTTTAAAGCAACCTTGTAAAATATTTTTTTTTATTACTTAGCTTTATTTTAATCTCTGCTGTAAATAAGAAAGTTGATTAAATAAGTAAATTAAATTTAAACATGTTTACAGTGTTCTTCGAGCATAATTAAAGCTTGTTTATTCCATCAATTAACTAATTATTCTTAAACAATAAAAATATAAATTAATTCTAACTAGTCAACAAACAAATTAAAACAAACTATTGATGATAAATGTTTATACAATATAAAAAAACATTTATAATGAATTTGTTGATTTAGTTTTAGTACTTTAGAATCTATAACTTCACATAAGAAACGAAAAGATTTTTTTTTTCAATCTTTTGAAAATCGTACGCTTGGTTTAACAAAAGATAAGAATTTTTTAATTTTTTATCAAATAAAAGTTGTAGTTACACATCTTAGTTGTTGTTTAGTTCATATTTAAGCAGCTAAAGTATTAAGTTTTTTTTAACATGTTAGAAAGTGTACTAATTATAATTTGTATAAGTTCTAACGAAGCGTGGATTAGTAAGCAAAGTGTTTCTAAGATGAGGGCATGTATTTGTTTTTAAAATAGTAAGTTTAAAGCGTTTATTTAAACTTACTTGCGATGAAAAAAATTATAAAATAAAATAAGCACATAAAGTTTTAAAACATTGAATAGAGTTCTTAAACAGTAAAATAATATTAACAGTTTTTTAACCTTATTAATAACTGAGAAGTTTCTACCCTGTTAAAAAATGTATAAAGTTATAAAAACTGAGTAACTTTCCTATCAATAGTATATAGTTAATGAAAAGATGAAAAACATTTTGAAGTACTTAGATATTGTGTACCATAATATAATCAAGTTTAAACAATAACTTTTCCTACTTATTCTGTTTTACTCAAAAGTTATATTTATTAATAAGTATGTTTTCTGCTTTTAAACGTATATAGATAAGTAAAGAGCTTTAAACTAAAACAATGTAAGCACGCACTTTCAAAACATTGAATAAATTCTTACCACAGTAAAACAATATTAATTTTTTTGAAATATATCGATAACTGTGAGATTTCTGCTTTGTAAATAAAATAAAAGTGTACATCTTTACATTAATTGAGTGGCTTTCTTATTTACGTGATATATGTAAGGATGATAAGAAGCGTTTTAAGGTACTTGTTTATTGTGCACCATAGCAAAATAAAATTAAAATAAATACTTCAGTTTAACTTTTTTTTTCTTAACTTTAAATTTGTAGTTGTTAAGTAAGCCTATCATTATTTTTCATTTAAACAAGTATAAATAAGTAACAAACTTATAATCTACTTTTTTTGTACAGAATCGGTAATTTTTACGTATGAGTTCCTTTTTCTTTACTAATACTGAGCTCGAAGCCGCACAAGGCTTGGCAAACCTTTCTGCTGAGTCATCGAGTTCGAATAACGCTAATGTTACGTCATCGAACATTAATGAGGCACGTGACAATGACGTAACAAACTCGAATGAAAATATTAGACCACCAAACAACGAGGAGTCACATGACACTGACGTCACAAATGACCAATCAGGCGATAATATGTCATCAGGCAGTTGTGAAACGATGAGCAGTGATGATGAAACATCAGGTTTGTATGGTGTTTCTCTAGTACCTTTTGTTTTGATAATATTTATTGATTTCTTAATATTTGTTGTTGTCAGAAATTTTTGAATTTTTACATAACAATTTCAATTAACATTACATGGTTTCTCTTACGAATATATAGATTTGTACGGTCAATATGTTTTTGAAAAAAAAATAGAAACAAAAAAAAAATTCAATTGTTATTTTAAGTGTCAAGGGACGTCCCAGTACTATTACCAAGAGCATGTCAACAACTTCCTACTTCCCGCGTCGACACCAACGAAACTATTGCAGGACCGACCGCTACACGTTGCCAAAGTATGATGACATCAGCAACCCCTACTAGTGTTACGTCACAAAGCGGTGCAGCGTCACAAAATACGTCACAGGGCGTTGAAGTTGGGCGTATGTTAGATGGTTACTAGTTTTTTTAATATCAAATATATTTTTTTGACTTAAGTTTTACTTTTAAGTGCAACTCAGGATTTACTAGTTTTAATGTAGATGGTCTCAGTTTTTAACTTTTTTCAAATTCGCTTTATTGTTTTTCAATATTTATCAACTTCATGAAAAATCTCAAAAATAAATTCAGTAGTATTTCTACTAAAATTTAAAAAAATCAAAGTTTGCATATACCAGCAAACAGTCTTAAAGTCATTTTAGTTGGTCATAAATAGAGTTCTTAATTGTAGTCAATAAAAATATATAAAAAGATTAAATATAATTAAAAACAATGTTCATTGATTAATATTGTTATGAATTTAAACAAACCTTAACAGATTTACTTCAAGATATGGCTGACTTGTCTGCTAATTTTTCTAATGAAGCTTCAAGTTCGATTTCGACTAACATAACGTTATTAAACAATGAGGAGCCATCACCAAGAGCACGCCAAGAATATCAAACCGTTGGAAACACCAACGGAGATGTGACGTCACAAAGAGACAGCGCTACGTCACAGGGGCGGCAAGGATTTCAAGTTGGGGGCATGTTAGATGTTTACTAACTTTATTATTAGATATAGTTATTTGTGTAATTGTACTTTTTATATATTTTTGAAATCAACTCAGGACTTACTAGTTTTAAAGTAGATATTTGTGATCAAGTTCACTATAATTTGATGTTAATTTGCTAATACTCCGTTTCAATTCTATAAAAGTATCAAAAAACAATTCATTGTTTTTACTAAAATACAAAACTTAAATATAACAACAAACAGTACTATAGTGAATGTTGTTTATCAAAATAAATTTCTCAAGTTAAGTGTTTAAATTTTTAAAAACAATATCCACACACAATGTTTCAGTGTTAAAAATCTAAACAGATTTGCTTCAAAGAATGGCTGACTTTTGCGCTAACCATTGCAATGAAAACCCCGCTAATGTTACGCCATCGAAAAGTGGTGGGTCACGTGACGTAACAATTGTGCGAGCGAGTGACGAAAGGTCTGTTGGGTCGTTAAGCAGCTGGGAGACGATGAGCGATGACGCGTCACCTGGTGGTTGGTTTTTATCGTACTGCTTTTTTATTATTTAATGTTCTGAAATTTGTGCTAAGTAGTTTTTTAATCCAAATAAAAATTTATATGCTTACTCTTGAGCAGTTTTAATTTTATACATTCAAGATGTGTTACGTTAAAAAAAATTCAATGTATTTAAATAGTGACACGAGTAACGCCTCGTCAAAGTGTTGTGATGTCAGAGAACAATATACAAAGAACAAGCGCATGGATCGCAGAAAGGTTGCGAAGAAATGAAGAGACTACGCGTATGATAAATGGTAAGTATTTTTCTAAGTGAAAAAGTTTAAATTTTAACTTTTATTTTAAACTCAGACAGATTTCACAATTTTAATACTTAATTTTGTTTGAGATTGTTTCAATGTGTTTTATTGTTTTCAAGTTTATCAGTATTCTTAAAAAAATAGTTAAGTTTTGTTTCTGCTATTACTTTTTGAAAGTAGCAAAGAATATTACAATGATTCTAGTTGATCAAAGCATTAGAACTCTTAACTTAAGTAAAGGAAAATAAATATTTTTTTTTGAGTAACAAACAGTTGCCTAACGTTCTGGCTGAGTATAAAAAAAATAACAGATATAGTATTTATTTCGTTTGAATATAACGAGTTATTTATTACTAATATTCTGTAGAAATAAGAAGCGAAATAGCGAGCTTGGAACAAATGTTCAACAGTTTTGAGGAAGAAATGGAGCATTCGAGAGCCAACTTTATTACGTCACAGCCGCTTCCGTTCGTGACGTCACCGCTTTGGTTAAATTCAGAAGGCGAGGAGGAACACTTCAGCGACAGCGATGACGTAATGAGTGACGACTGTTATTATTCCGATAATAGTGTTGTCAGTGACTAGGTATCAACTTAAAAAAAAAATTATGAAACATGTCTTTGCTTTATTGAATAGTTCGTTAAGTTTTCTAGAAATATTGATAAGGTTTGACAAGTTTAAATGTAAACATTTTTGTTAAGCAGTGTTATAATTTTAATTGCTTTGATTAACTTCAATTTTCTAGTAACTAGTATCTCGTTAGTTTTTTATTAGAAGACATGTCTTCGGTGATATTAAATAAATTATTTATTCTGTAATTATGTAAAGTACATGTTTCCAATAAAAATTTATTTTAACTCGAAAACTTATTTATAATATTTACAGGTTTAAATATAAGTAGCTTATTTTCAGTATCATCATTCTAATATCTTTGTTTCATTTTGATAAAGTTTTGTATTTTTTTTTTTCGTTTAAAAAAGTTATGTGTTTTGTTTTAATACAGTTGATAATTTTTATTAACATTTTTTTACTTTGTTATTGTAATCTTTTTTTATTTATTTATTTAATCTTTAATTATATGTATTTTATTGTGTTATGAGAAAAAAAGATTTTAGTATGTTTATTTTGTAATCTATAAATAAAAATTATAAGCATATTTTGTTATTCTGTTTAATTTTACTATTTAATTATTAAAATTATAACGAAACATTTGGATTTGTTGAATGTATTAATGTTAATTAGATCGAATTGTAAGTTTATAAAGTAAATTAGGCAAACATGTAAATCAATTTTTTTTTTATTTTCAAACCAATGTAATTATTAAAAAGTATAAATAAAACTGCTCAAATGTTTTAATTTCCTTTTATTTATGTGTATTTCAACAAAGTTGATGGTTTATACAACTCTTATTATATTTTACTATTATTTTTTTAGTATTCTGAAATGTAGCAGTTAAATTTAAATCTTCAATTACTTTAGTAACGTTATTACTTAACACGCAATAGATTCTAAATTAAAAAAAAAAATTGTCAGAAAACAGTAGTAAACAAGTTCTAAATTTGTTAGCATTTTCATTATTAGTTATTAAAACTTTTACTTGCCAAATTAATTATTGATTGACAAACTTCTTGCTGTATTTTATCAGTTTGTGTAAGATAATAAACTGTTAAATACAAAAAAATACTTAAAAGTTTTACAAAAGTTAATAGCTTTGTACATTAAAAGTATCATAATTGACTTGGTACGATTTATCACTACGTGTTGCAAAAATGAAATTGCCTAAGCATCTGTACTTTAATACAAAAGTGTAATTATACCGATTACACAATTGTAGATTTAAAAAAAAATTGCTTTATATGTTTTATTTTAAATAGTTAACAGTCGTCGATCATTGATCAAATTGAGTTTTTGTAAAGTTTATTTTATTGTAGTTATGTTTTAATAATACTTCTGTAGTTAAAACTAGCATTAGGAATTAGCAAACTATTTTCAAAGTATGTAAATCTATAAAAAAAAAGTACAGCCTTTATAAAGGAGATAACTTACAACAACAAACACTTATAAAAAATTCTTTCAGCATATATAATGACGATATCTAATCAATTTGATTGACAAATGTGACCAGTTTGTTATAAAACGTCGATGTTTAACAAATAGTTCCAAGAGCGGAGAAATTGCCAACTTTTATGTCAACATATATAATCACTTCCGTATTAAATAATGATCAGCACAAGCATCCACCTAACCGCATGATCATTTAAAAAATGATTATGCAAACTGACAGTATCTCTGGTTGATGGGGAAAGTGAATCAAATTTTTTAGAGTATGGGCCGCAGTTATTATACATATGTAGGCTGTTAAACTTGTTTTCAACTTATTAACTTTATATCATTCAGTTTTATACTTGTAAAAAACTTTTAATACTCAAAAACAAGCAAAAGACTGAACCAATTTTTATATCTGGATAGAAATAGTGTAATGAAGAAATTAGCGATCGGGGAAGCAAAACGGTAAAAAGTAAATAGCTTTTATATGATATTAAAAGATGATAAAAACTAATGATAAAGTCGTTTATATTATAGCTTTTTAATCCAGAAGTAGCCAAAAAATGGCCTATTTGACCCTCGGCAAGCTTATTTAAGATGACTCATTGCAACATTTTATTTCAACTAACTGAAAAATATAAAGTAATTGACTGTCGAAGTAGTTCTCAGTCAAAAATGAAATTCATTTCTTAGTTTCAGAACATTTTGAACTTAAGAAAACTGGATCAATTTCAACATTTTTACACTTGTAACAAACAAAGTTTATATCATAAGAACAGTTGTAAAAATTATGTAAATGTCTAGTATGAAACTTAAATGATCAAGATTTACTAACGTTTAACTATCATAGTGTAGAACTATCCATTTTTTATTAATTCTAAAGATAGATAAGTGCTAAAATCTAATATTAGAATAGAGTTTAACTTATAACACAAGTACTTAATCTGACATTTACTTAGTATTTCTAAAAACACTTGGTTTACGTATTTCGTTTTAATGTTTAACTAAAAAAGTAAAAAGGTTTCTACAAACTTAAATCTACAATTCATCTATTTAACTTATAGTTTGAGTCTTCGATTAGAAAAGTGTTTATGCTTTCATTTAGTTAACGACAACGAATCTATTGCTGATCGAAGAATACCTTCAAATTAATTTCCAATTTGGTTATTTTACTTGTTTTTACGTTGTTTTACCAAAAACTAGTTGATACTCGAATATTAAAGTCTAAAAAGCATCGTAAATACTGTGTAACTGTTTATTAACAAAGCATTATAATCAAAATATAATATTTTGTACTTTCATTGCTTAAATCAAACAGACTAGTAAGTATATACAATAAATAAGTTATAATCGGTTCTTAAGCTTCCTAACCCAAGCTTTTACGTTTATAACCCAAAATTTATTTAGTGTAAGCTATCAACAATATCATATTACACAACTTATTAATTTTAAATTATTTGATAAATATAAATATACATATATATAAATTAACTAAAGTGCTCGGAAATATATTATAGTTGAGCTGTGTATGTAAAATGGAAGTAAATTAAGTGATGCTTAATTTCTTTAAGAGGTAAGTTATATAATAGTTTAAAAAGCAAACATAACTTTATATAACTATAACTAAAACTTAAAACTAATTTTGTACTACATTAACAAATCAGTTTATATTTTGTTTTAATTCTATATGTTTAAACATAAATTCATAGATTATAAAGCTATATGTTTTTATAAATAATCTTATAATACTTATGTTATTCTGTAAAACTAAGTATTTTAAATTAGAATAATAACAGTTTACATCTATATTATTTAATACAAATAACTTTACAGCAATGTTAGTAGTAAACAACGTTAGTGTTGGGTACACTTACTTAAACACCATTTTTGGGTTTTATATAGTTTATACTCTAAAAAGTAAATCATGAGGACTGTTTTCAAGTGTAATAAAAAAATAAATATTTTTAAATGAAAAATAAATAGGTTTATTTAATGGTAGAGTTTTATAAATATCCTAATTATTTTTTATGAAATATTTTAACAAGAAAATAAAAACTTTAACAACGTTTTTACCAAATGATCGTTTTTACAACAACAAATTTTTTTTTGTCTCCTTTATAGTTTTTCAACAGTTTATAAAACATATTCTGCTTAACATATCATGCTTTTGTTACTGTTTAACGACAAAAAGTTGATTCTTGGTTACCAATAGTTCTTTCGTTAAAAATGAAATATTTCAATATGTTGTAACAATATATAAAATTACTTACAAAAAAAGATGTTTCATTAGAACTAGCATTGAATTATTTAATAGAAAGCCGTAATATTGTTAAGTCAATCTGATAAACGACGTATACATAGTTTATACATCTCGTTATAAGTTAAAGCTATACAAACTAAACTATATAACTGTATAACAGTACGATTTTAAAATAAGCCTTATATTTAATCAATACTTTTTTAAAACTTTTTGTTAAAAATAACAAAAAGCTTAATTTTCCTTTTACCCTAATATTGTAATCAAAAGCCTTTTTATTAAAGCTATTTAAAACAATAAATATTCAATTATTATATTAAAACTTTTTACTCTTTTTATCAAATCTACCAAAAAAAAGTACGCAACCTTGTAGAATAAACAGTCGCATTTTATAGTTAATTTTATTTGATGGACAAAAGTAAGTTTTTCCATAAGCTGTCACTATTTTAGATTTTTCTTTCTATATTTTGCAGAGCCTTGGCAGTAAAAAAAATAAGTAGTGACGATTAGTTGCGGTTAGTTATGGTTAAGGTTAAAAAAGTATTTTTATCATATTTTCCTAATCTAAAAGTGTATTTCAACTGAATTATAAACGTGTGATAGTTACTTGAAAAACAGCTCGGTAATCACTGCTCGCTGCACTCGGCGACTTGGCAGAGCAACAGGACGTTTGCAAACTAATACTGAGAAATTATAAAACTACCTTGCGTACAAAATAAACCTGATCCTACTTCTCCTACTTTTAAAAACCACTGAAGCAGGACGACACCGTCGCCGACCGGAGGATTTTCGGGACAAGACGAACGGCGAATGCAGCGAAGAGCAGTGAACGCCCATCCGTAGTTGCAGTTTTCGTAGACACTTTTTTTGAAGCAGTCGTGGCGGAAGACCCAATACGGATCAATGGCATAGTCTAGGCAGCTGTTTGTCTCTTTGCTCTTATTTGTCTCTCCTATTTGTCGAGTCGTGTTCGGTTTTTTATGCTTGTTGCTGCTCGCCAGCATTAAAAATTCTGCAAACAGTTGCTGATAATCTATCTGAAATAGGACCAACACCTCAGTTTTGACAACTTTGTTTTTAAATTTTTATGATAGCCATCATCGTTTATTTTTTAAGAAAAAAAAATCTTCAAAAGAAGTTAAGTGGTCCATATTTATAATTTCTTTCATATACTAATTTGTTTATTAAGCTAAAACACACACAATTCACATAGGAACGAAATTAAGTTCATTAAAACTTAAAAATCACCCTTGTGTGTGACGTCATCACATCTGATACCACAACATTATGTCGTCATAACATCTGCTGCCACAGTATTGTGACGTTACATTACATCTGCTGAAACAACATTTGTATCCACTGCAGGTGCCGAACGCCGCCTCTGGCTATGACGTCATCAATTTTGTAGTTGAGCAACTGTAGTTTGAGTTCCTGCCCTAGTCCTAGCGGGCTTCCATGGTAAAGTCTGACATCGGTTTCTCTGTGTTTACCAACATAAATAGCTGGTCTTAAGTATCCTCGCTTTCCATTCAATATTAAAACTCTGCTATGACATATTCTCAGAATAACTCAGACTTTGCGTTATCGACTTTGTGGTTGATACACAGCAGGTTGACTTCGGGCACCCTGATCAAAATACAGCAGGTTTTCTAGATTTTGTCTGACATCGATTTTTTTCTTTAGTCTCGTCATATTTTCCATGCTTAACAAAATAATAAGCTGGTCATAATAAGTATTCTCACTTTGCATTCAATAATAAAACTCTGCCGTGTTCTGAAAAAAAAAACTCCGTGCGAGTGGCAGCACTTCTTGGGTTCTAAGCTGACAGTTCGTCGGAGGGAAACCACCACTTTTGCAATCGTCCAAGCCCTGGCTTCCCTGCCTGTCTTTATGTCTGCAGCAGTACTACTGGCAGCACTGGAGCACACGAGGCAAACTGGCTTATGTCTCGTCGGAGGGAAACCTCAAGCATTTTTAGTCCACTGATTTCGCCATCGTCTCAGTGTAATCACGATCTAATGCAAAGGTCAAACATTTGTTTTAAGTAACTTTATTCAATTTTGCTATCTTTAAAGATACTATATTGCCTACTTTTTTTCTAAAAAATTAGTAAAACTTTTCGAACTGACGACCCTGATTTAATTTAACAAGTATACGCTGCTAAGCCAGTTAGAATGAGGAAAATTGTGATTTGTGTCCAGATCATCGAAAGGTGCTTTGCACCACTCGTTTGTAAAAAGTAGTTTTTTTTGTTCAGACACAGGCTGTCCAGAGTTTTTGTTAATATAAATTCAAATGCTCATAAATTCATTGTGATGTCACGTTTATTCCGAACTCAACATTATGACGACAAATTTATTCCGCGCTTAGCATTATGACGTCAAATTTGTTCTTTACTTATCATTATGACGTAAATTTTTTACGCACTTATAATAAAGACGTCACATTTATTCTACACTCAATATTCTTACGTCACGACCATGTCTTGAGTTCATCTAGAGTCCGCTTCACGACACCTTCTTTAGTAGAAGCGACAACAAGGGTTACTACAGCAACAAACTTATCGATAAAGTTTACTTGATCTAGAAAACTATTTTGATGTTTTTAATTTTTGGTATGTTATATAAGTACTTGAACTTTTTTTAATTCCAAGTTAAATTGTTAAAACTCAGCTCTTTTATTAGTTTGAAACATTAAGTTTCATAATAAGTAAACCATTGCTTAAAGTCTTAGATAGCGGTTTTAACATAAATTTTTTTCACAAGTTTTGTGCTTGATCAAATTGACATTGTCTAAAAGAAAGAAAAGTAACAAATAATCTGAAGGCAAGTCATTTGAGTTTCGTAGAAGAGCTTTTGGAAGAGCAAGTATTTAAATTCTTTAGGAAGCAAAAGAGAACCGAAAACAAATCGTTCATCAACCACAGAAAAACCGTGTCCTCAGTTCTCAACAACTCAGAACAAGCGGCCAGCGTGTGTCATAACAGTCCAATTGCAAAACACGCAGCCTATAATAAAAAGACGACGAAGCCAAAAGAAAAGGGAATCGAGGAAGTGGACGGCGCAGGCCACGTGGAAGGCCATGCTGATGCGCAACAAACAGCAAAAGGTCAAAAAAAAGAACGAGTGCGCGCTGCTAAGGCTTTAACCGCAAGAGGGTGCCGTTGCAAAACTTCGAGCTTTCACCGTCAACATAATGGACCAGCAGCCAATCATAATCGGCAGCAAGCAACCAATCATCGTCGACAACAGCAGCCAATCATCATCGAGAACAAAAGCCAATCATCGTCGAGGTCGTGTTTCGACCGCAATCTGCTAAACCGGCCGCCTAATAACGGCGAGATAAGTTTATTAGTTTAGTTTATAATGCAAAAAACTTGAAAGAACTTTGGATTATAAGTATGAAAAGTCAGTAATTAAACTACTTACTAAAAGCTTTTTTGGTTTAAAAATTTCACACTTTTAAAATTGCAAATAAAGAGAAAAATTTATTTTAAAATATTCTATCTAAAAATTAAGTTAAAGAGAATTTTGTGAATTTAAGTGAAGTTTTTTGCATATAAATGCTATAAGTAAATCCTAAAGTGAATGAAGTTTTGCATAAGCGCATTCGTAATATGTTACCATTAATTTAAGTTGTATAAATAAAAAGTTATTTTTAAACACATAATTACTGTTATATAAATTAAAACTTTTTTTCATATATACAAGTTAGTTATACTACATAAAGCAAAATTTTCTATAGCTAAACTAAATTTTATACACATCTATAAAAGTCATACTTTTGAAATTTAATAATGCATTCTGACTTAAATTTTTTTTTAAACCTAAACAATTAAATTGTAAATGCTTCCTTGAACGCTAGAGTTTCTACACTTGTGAAATTATTAAACTGTTCATGGTTATTGTTTTTTTTTTCATTGAAATCAATGTTTTTTTTTTATTCCGTAGCTAGTTAAATAAAGAAGAAAATATTTTAATTGTTGCAAACTTCTTGTGTAAAAGATGTTTTTTATGAAGAAAATAGATAATAATTACGCTTGAATTAAATAAATTAAAACCAATTAAACATTTACGTCGCTTTGACTTAAGCTTATAGATAGCCACAAATTTATCTATACTATTTTTTAAGTGTCGAACAATAGTTAGTTTCAACAGACCAAAATTATAAAAAAACAAGTTTTCGATTGTTGTGGGCAATTTTTAAATACTAATTAGTTTGCTTACTTATAAAATAGAGAACATTTAGTTTTTTTTGCATGATTATATTTAGTATTTTTTTATTTTATTGTTGGTTAATAATTATTTAAGCAAAAAAGGCTTGTTCATTTACTTAACAAGTGAAAAATATAAGAATATATCTTGAATTAGAATTGATATAAAACAGTTTTAACAAATAATTCTATTCAAATTTAGTTTTGATCACAGCTTTAAAAGTAACTTTTCATCGTACCATAAGTTTTTTATGTAGTCTGTTACACAAGGAAGTAATTTTTTGAAAAAGCTTTCACTAATTTTAGACAATTCTTTGTTAAACCTGCTGTTGTTCAGATAAACTATAAAAAAGCTTAACATAAATATACATTTAACTATTCAAGGATAAAAAAAATACATGTTTTAATTTAAACAAAAATTGTTTGAGATAAAAACTTCCGCAAAGAAAAAAATAAAGTTACTTTAACAGTGAAAAACTTGTTCGTAATTTTTTTTGGTAAAAATTGAGGAAAAAAATACTGTAGTTTTCAAATATTTTAAATAATTTAGAAAGTGTCACTTTTGTTTACTTTTTCTTGAGTATTTTTACGTCAATTTCAACAAATTTATCTATTAATAAATAAAAGTTAGTTGTGTTTTATTAGAGACATTTTAAGTAAATTTGTTTGTTAGCTTTTGTTTTACAAATAAAAAATGTTTTTATAATAACAGCAATCATTTTGTTTTAGTATGAACTTGAAACACTAAAAAGCATTACAAGTTGAAGTTAGTATTATGCTGTTGTTTTATTATTTATTGCAATTGTCCTGAGAGGTTTTTGTTATTTTTTAGAGAAGTGTTATCATTTATTTAATCTTAACTGTTATAAAACTTTGAACAACAAAACAAAAATTATTGTGATGTGTATGTGTGTATATATGCATGTTTAAACAAATACAGATCTCTGTAATGTAGTTTCTGATATTAAAAGTTAAGAATGTCGAAGCTCGTTATTTTTCAACTTTTAACTTTGTTCACTTATGAAGTAAGTACAGAAATGTATCCAGGTTCGTTAAGTTTTTAAAAACAAATTAATTAATTTAAAAGGTTTATTATATATCTATATATTTATAAAATTGATTAAATGTGATAAATACTATGAAAAAATTTATTAATATTACTAAGTGAACAAATAAAATAGCCTTGTCATTTGCTAATAGAAGTTAAAATAGTTTAATTACTTAAGAAATAGATTTTTTTTTACTATATAAAAATATCGCTAAACAGCTCAATTATTTAAATTAAATAAGTTTAAATCATCGAAAATATTAAACTTATTTACTTAAAAATTAATTTAAAAATATAGTTATTTATATTGTAGTCTTAAATAAATTTCATCTGTTCTATATAAACAAAACATCAAGAAAAAGCTACCGTTTTTTTACATTTTTACTCAATTTTTTTTGAATAAACTTTTAAAATGTCACAAAAAAAAGCGAACACGTACGAATGTATATTCTGTAAATACATCAGTATATTTAAGTAATAAGTAAAAAATATACTGTAAAGTAACAGGAAATATTAATGAAAAAATAAGTGAATTTATGTGCTGCAAACACAGAAACATCTTAAAATAATAAAAAGCTACTAGCCTATAATGTTTGAGCAAAGTAATAGCGTGTCAATAGTAAAAGTGTGCTGTTATGTACCTAATAGTGTATTGAAAAATATTTACCTACTGAAACATTAACTAGAGTGCAAAGAAATAAGAACGCAGGAAAACTTCACTTTTGATAAAGAGCTCAAGCGCTTCAGAAATATTTGTCTGGAAGATTACTGCTCCTCCACATTCATCGCAAATTACTGCAGGTTTAGTTTCCAGTGTCAGGAATTGTTTCTAAATGTGGTAATCTTGAGAAAAAACAAAATAAATGTTAAAGTGTTGAACAACTGTTTTTAGTTTTGATTTAATGAAATTTTGCAATAAATGTTTTTGCATCTTGAAAAGTTATTTCAATATTTACTATTAGTCATAAACAATAAGTATTAGTACAAAAAACAAAATGTTTCAAAAAACTAAAGTTATAAAACAAAAAAAAAACAACTTACAGGTTCGCCAACCCCCGAAACGAAAAGAACTTTTACAGCGAGGTCACGTGGCTGATACAAAGCAACGATGGCGTAATCAGCAGAACCACGATCGACCTGAAAGCTCACGCATCACAGGAAAACATTGGGTTTTTCGATGCAGTGAGAAGCGGCGAAGCGGGAGGCTGCGTTTCGAGTCTGGACGTGTACGAACGTGAGATTGTGAAAACGTGGCCTCATTTTGATCGTTATGACGTCACTGTCATGCTTGCGAACGAAGGGAGATTGGAGGTCTGTAGTATGAGAGATATTGGAATCAAAGGTAAAAAAATATTATTTAAAATGTTTTTTTTTTAATTTCACTAAATTACGTAACTGATACTTAATTTGCTTTTTATTGAAATACTTAAAAAATATATTGTTTTTAAATTTTCTCAATAAATGCGTTTACCTAAGAAAACTCAATTTCTAATAAGTATTATAGTTGATAATTTTGCTTTAAATATATTCTGATTTTGTTAAACTATTTAATATATTATTCGTTTTTACTTTTTTAACCACAAGTTTACGAAATTTTTTTGTATTAACAGCAAAACCGATTGCAAAGCCAAAACCCCCGGTAGAACAAAACAAACCTAATCCCCATGTCAAACAAAACGAGCCTACACCTACAGAAATTACAGTTAACCATCCAACTAGTACGGAAAAAACTCAGCGTACAACAAACGATGATCAATGCTTCCATTTCAAAGCTATCGTGTTTATGTTAGTTGCCATGATCGCGTGTATTTTGATTGTTGTGTGCTACAGCTTCAAAAGATTCCAACGCGAAAACGGGTTGCTGCGTTCTCAGCTACAAAGTTATTCGAAACGACCTCAGCATTCACCTCAACAATCATCAGGTAATTAGTTTGAGCATTTTGTTTGTTGTGCTTTCTGTGGATTTTATTATGTTTTTTTGAATTTAAGGTTTAGATGTAATTTTTCTGGTAAGAAAGTTGTATCCTAAAATCAAAATAAAAGAATTAACTTTTTTTCTAATGAATTTCTATAAAATCAAGTATATATTTTTCCTACACCTGTTGACTGATATATATTACGTAAATTTATTGGTTCAAACTACTAAACAAGCAAATAGGATAAAAACTCATAATGTTAAAGCTATTTTTATCTTGGTAATAAATTTTAATCGTAAAAGCTTAAGTAAAAGTTAATAGATTTAGCTGTCTATCATAAATATTTTTTTACAATATTTTTCCGGTTTATAAGCTGAACAGTCTTTTTTCTATCAAACAATTATTTTAAACAGTTTTTTGCTTTAATAAACTAAGCATTGGTAAAATGTTTAGATTCACCAAGGTTGATAAATGCTGATTCTAGAAACGACACAGAATCAGTAATTCTAAACAACCAATTGAACTATGTGGAAATGAAGATTAGCAGCGGTAAATTAAATTAACTATTCAAAACTTAATAAATTAAAATTTCAATTAAACTGTTATAAACATTTGTGACTATTGTATTAAAATACTCTTTTAGAGATATTCGTAAACGAATTTCAGATAAGTTTAACTTTTTGCTTGTTGTTTACGATTTAAAAAAAATATCTATATTCTACTTTTTGAATATTACATATACATACAGTTGTATTTAAAAAACTCTATAAAGTTTTTTGAAACGCAGTATTTGAGAAATGCTTTGTGAATTTTGACCAGTAAACGATAAAAAAAAACACAAAGAACGCTTAGCACACCAAATAGATTTAATTATTTGAACTGTTAGAAATATTAAAACTTAAAAGTACATTTATGTTTTCAATAACTGTTTTATACTTCTAAATTGTTCAAGTTCGTGTTGTGAGCAAGTATACTAAACTCCAGACGGTAACTAGTTTTTATGTTGTTAATTCATTATTTTATTTATTAAATTTTAATTTTTTGTTATTTTATTAAATAATTGTACTTAAATACAATTGAATTTAGATACTTTTGTTAAAACTTGGATTTTCAATGAAAAAGAATCTTTAACTTTTAATTGATTGTAGTTGTAGTCCTGATTATTTTTAACTACTTTATTTTAAAAAGCTACTTATTTGTTTTCGTAACTTCTCTTACTATATATTTGTTTTTAGGTTACAACAGCGACCAAGAAGAAGAAGCAATATACGAAACTTTAGGTAACAATTTAGTTACAGTATTTAAATATAATTAGTTTATAAAGTTGAAAATAGTAAAAATTAAGCTTTAAGTTTTTTTTGTAAATTAGTATTAGTATTCCTTTTTCGAAGTAAGCAAAATAAAAATGACATAAATAACTTAAATTTAACAGCATATAAAAGTGAATAAATTTGACTTTCATATGGTGTTAAAAACATTAAAAATATTTTTTATAATATTTTTATTAATATTTATTAATATATTCTAGAAACGACACAGAATCAGTAATTCTAAACAACCAATTGAACTATGTGGAAATGAAGATTAGCAGCGGTAAATTAAATTAACTATTCAAAACTTAATAAATTAAAATTTCAATTAAACTGTTATAAACATTTGTGACTATTGTATTAAAATACTCTTTTAGAGATATTCGTAAACGAATTTCAGATAAGTTTAACTTTTTGCTTGTTGTTTACGATTTAAAAAAAATATCTATATTCTACTTTTTGAATATTACATATACATACAGTTGTATTTAAAAAACTCTATAAAGTTTTTTGAAACGCAGTATTTGAGAAATGCTTTGTGAATTTTGACCAGTAAACGATAAAAAAAAACACAAAGAACGCTTAGCACACCAAATAGATTTAATTATTTGAACTGTTAGAAATATTAAAACTTAAAAGTACATTTATGTTTTCAATAACTGTTTTATACTTCTAAATTGTTCAAGTTCGTGTTGTGAGCAAGTATACTAAACTCCAGACGGTAACTAGTTTTTATGTTGTTAATTCATTATTTTATTTATTAAATTTTAATTTTTTGTTATTTTATTAAATAATTGTACTTAAATACAATTGAATTTAGATACTTTTGTTAAAACTTGGATTTTCAATGAAAAAGAATCTTTAACTTTTAATTGATTGTAGTTGTAGTCCTGATTATTTTTAACTACTTTATTTTAAAAAGCTACTTATTTGTTTTCGTAACTTCTCTTACTATATATTTGTTTTTAGGTTACAACAGCGACCAAGAAGAAGAAGCAATATACGAAACTTTAGGTAACAATTTAGTTACAGTATTTAAATATAATTAGTTTATAAAGTTGAAAATAGTAAAAATTAAGCTTTAAGTTTTTTTTGTAAATTAGTATTAGTATTCCTTTTTCGAAGTAAGCAAAATAAAAATGACATAAATAACTTAAATTTAACAGCATATAAAAGTGAATAAATTTGACTTTCATATGGTGTTAAAAACATTAAAAATATTTTTTGAAGGTTGTTTAAACTTTACAACAGAAATATAAAGTTTTTTTACTATCAGTGACGTCTAATTTTTTATCAACCTAGTAAAAATGGTTTGAAATTAATTAATTATTCACAGACCAAGCAACTAACGTACGAAATAAAAAAACTAAATGACAGCGGAAGACCAAAAAAAAAACACCAATTTTCAATCCAAGAACTATGTGGAAATATATATTACTTTGAATATTTTTTTGCATTATTTCTATAAATTTTTTAAAAACATTTGTTTAAAATAAAATGCATTGAACGTTGAACTAATTTGTTGTTTAAAAACATTGTGTAGTAGTGTAAACTCTTCATTGTTTTAAGTAGAATTGCTTAAAAGTTTATTTTGTTGTGTTATAGCTTTAGCTTTAAACATCTTACTAAAAGTTTTGCCAGTTTTTTGCTCTTTTAAGCACTAAACAGAGTTTAGTTTTATAAATTATTTGTATTTGCTTGAATTTCATACCTAGTTTTGCGTTTTATACTTATGTAAATAAATATAACTATATGTATTTGTGTATATAAGGTATTTTTGAATAATCAAATAGTTTAAAACTTACTGTAGCTTTGAGATAAAACAAATGATCAATCTTTGTTTTTAATAAAACATATAAAGCTTAAGAAGTACAAATAATCAGTTTTTATTACAAATATATTTTTTTTGAATAGCTTCTATTTATTTAAAAATAAAAACTTGTGTACTTACTCGAATTAAAAACTGATTTTTTAAAGTAAGGTATTATTTATGTGTAATTTAAAAATTACTTTTGTTTTTGCTTTTATGAAATTAAATTTCATATAAAGTTCGATAAAGTACAAGAAAACAGATTTTATATGTTTCTAATTTTTTCTATTAGAGACTAAAAGCTTAAAATTGAAATAATTAACGTAGAAAAAATATCTTATTTTATAATGAAGTCAATAGGTTTGCAAAATAGGTTTTTTTAACTTTTTGTAGACTCAGTTTAAAAAAGGGTATACAAACTTTTTTTTTGTTCTATGCAAGTACTAATTACTTTTTATAGATTCTACTTAGTTATTTAAAGCATTTTATATCTTTAAATATTTAAATAGGAAAGTTTTTATTTAAAAAAATATATATTTATTAAAAAATATGTTTTTTTTTCATAAGTCAGTTTGTTTACATATAGTTTTAACATTTTAAAGAATTTTAATGAAAGGTTTGACTTCAACTACTTCGTACGAAAAAATTTAACACGAAATTTTCTAGCAAGAATCATCGATAATCAAATATCATTTGCTAGTGTTATAATTATGGAAGTTGTTAGCTTGCATCGTTTGTTAAGAAGTATTTTAAAAACAGAAGATTTTTTCTGAAAACAAAATCAAAAATATAACTACAAAGTATAAAGTTAAGGAAATTTTAAAATAATTTTGAACTACAAAAACACACAACTATTTTTATTTTTCTAAAAGACAGAATAACTTTTCATGACTTCATAATATCAATGTTTTTCTATAGTTTCTATAGTTTAATTTAAACGAGCTAGTAAACAACTATAAGTTGCAAGTTTAGATTTAAGCAAAATTAAAATATGTATAAAATAACGAAAACGCACAGAATATTTTATTTTTGTTTAAAGCAACAAAAGTAGTTTTCTTTGCATCGTAACAACGAAAATTTTTTTAGTTTTTTATATAACAAAATTTTTGTAAAAATACAAGAAAGCAACTTTTAAAACATTTTCTCCGTTTTTTAATAAAACATTGTTTTACTTTGTTATCGTTCAGTTAATAAAAAAACTTAAAATCTGACTTTCGTTAAAGTTAAAAGTTAAAAAAATGTTTTGTTGTTAACAAAAGATTTTTAAAGTATTTTCTTTTTGTTAGACTAGTAGTTGTCAAAAATGATAAGTAAAAGCACCATGGCTTTAAAAGTTTTAGCTTATAACTTTTCAAAACTCGCTGATTTGTTTTTTAATTTGTCTACTGACTATCTAACTTAATATTACCTTGTTTTGTTGGTCACATTTGAAAATTGGACATGTTTTCTTAGAGAAGAGGACAAGTTACATGGTTTTGATGATTTGAGATATTCAACAATAGCAACAAAAGACATACAACAGAACTAGCGAACTAAATATGGAATTCAAAAGATAACAATACAGGCTACAAAAATAAATAGGAAATATTAAACAATACAAAATCAAAATTCAATACTTCAATCGGCTGCAAACTTTGTAACTTAAAAAAATAGAAATTGAAAAATCAGATATCAAAATAACATTAAGCAAGAAAAGCGAAACGCAAAACATATGCATTCATTACCAAAAACACTTTTTTAGCAAAACTAAACTATCTAAAAATTAAAACAAAGTAAAATTTAAGCCGCAAACACGAGTAGTTTAAAACATTTTCCTAATAGTTTAAAACATTTTTCTAACAGTTTAAAACATTTTTTTAATATAACTTTTTTCAAATTTTCCAAAATGCAAAAATAAACAACTACAGCGTGTTTTCAAATTCAGTTAACTGTACAATAAACTGTATTATTACTACGTCACAATTATTATGAAAACTTCAAAATCTAAATTTCTGTTTACTATTGTAATAAACTTTAGCTTACTGAGGAGTATATGAAGTTTACATTTCATGGACGAAACAGCTGTCTAAACTATTGTTATTATAAATAAAAATAAATATTTCGCTCCAATCAATTTATCGAGAACTATCGACCAGAACTTTTTATAAAATCTAAAATAAATGTATATATATATATATGATTATCATCGTATAACCTTATGTGAAAAAAAACTTTTGCTTTAACGTATTTTTAAAATTCGGAAACAAATTTGGGTTGAACAAATAAAAAGTTGTTTTTAACCATATAAATTCCTGCTACATGAGAATAAAATTTCACTTCATGTATACAAATTAGTTACACTACTGAAAATAACTTCATCTAGTCGATTTCATCATTTATTTATATACATTTAGCTATATTTCTATTTTTGGAATTTATCATACATTTTAATTAATTTTTTATATGCTTCCTTTTACGATATAGCTTTATACTTGTGAAATTATAAAACTGTCATAATCACGACCTGAAAGTTTTTGTAAGTTGTTTACTTTTAATCTTTAATTTAAAACTTTTTTACACTGTTTTAATTTTTTTAAAGAAATTTAATAAAATTCAAAATTTTCAATTGTTTTTACGGTTTTATGTAAAACTTTTTTTTTTCATAAATTACTCAAATATAACTCATATTTGTTAAACTAACAAAAAACAATTGCTGCAGTTAGTTTAAGCTTATAGATAATCACATAAGTTTTAATTTTTTAATACCAGTTAGTTTTAGCAAACTAAATAAAACGTACAAATGCTGATAAAAGTTTTAAATGCTGTAAATGTTTTGGTAGATTTAGATTTTAGTAATAAAATTGTCAAGAGGGTAAAACAGTTGCAGTAATTTTTTTTGTCTTTTTTATTCTTTTTATTGATTGTTAGAAATCTCTAAAAAAATAGTTTGAGTGATTCAAAATATTTTTTTAATTTTGATTAATAAGTAAAAATTATAAGAATAAAGTTTGAATTCGAGGTTGTTAAAGTAATGCTTTGTTAAAACATACAGATATTTTTGTTAAAACGTAGTTTTCAACAAAACGTAAAAAGTACTTTTTCATGGTATCATGAAACTTTTCTGTAGTCTGCTATACAAAATTGTTTTCATTATGATACAAGGAAGCAGTTTCTTCAAAAGTTTTCAACGATTTAAAACAGTTCTTTGTTTTCTTTTTTCTGTAGTTAACATGACATAAAAAAATGAAAACAAATGAATGTAAAAAAAATTGTGTTTATTAAAGACAGAAAAAAGTATGTTTTGTTTAAAAAATAGAGTTTCTACAGACAAAAATCTTCAGCAAATTTAAAAATGTGCGATATTTTTTTTATTAAATCAGTTAAAGTCGAAAGTTGAAAATTATAACAATATGTTTTTTAAACTTTAAACTATGCTTAAAAGCTTAAGGACATACTTTAATTTGGCTAAAGTATTTTAACGTTAATTTCATAAATTTTTTTAAAATTTTTAAAAGATTTGTTATGTTTTCTTAGAAGTTTTAAGAAAGATTTATTTGTTTGTAAGATTTTATTTTTATTAGAAAGTTGTTCTGATAATTATACTAATGTAGTAAGAATTTTTAATCCTACAATGTTAAAATATCGTGTAGTTTATAAACAAGTTATTATTAAAACAAAAATCTTATTTAAATACTAACAGATTTTGATAATGTAGCTTAATTTTAATAATGGCCAAGCTTCTTTTTATTTTAGCTCTGTTTGTTCATGGAGCAAATACAGAAATATTTCCAGGTAATTTTAAAACAATATAATATATATTATAAACAATTTAAAACGTTTTTTATAAAAAAACATAAAAAGCTTATAGGACAATACTTATTTTTAAAAATACTATTGATCAGTCCATTTACATTAGCTTATGCTTTAGTCAAGATATTTTATTCTAAGTTAGAGTATCTTTTGTAATAAAATACATGAATAACTATAAAACTGTTTGAATAAAATAAAAATAGTTCAAAATTACTTTAGTTATTAAACAGTGACGAAATTTTTGTATGTTAATTTAGCATTAAATTGAACAGAATTTTTAAAACATACATGAACTTCAAGGAGTATAAAATAAATTAAAACATTACGTGAGATAATTTTTTTAAAAAATATAAATGCATAAATTAGCAATTAGTATTTAAAATATGTAATGTTTATCAGCTTATTTATATAGAGTATATACTGAAAAACTTAAATGAAAATTATAAAATATTTGGTGTATTCAAATATGTATATAATTATATGTTAATTTAAATTTTGTTATTGTTTTAGTAATTCAATATAAAAAATCGTGTAAACAAAAATAATATGTTACATATATTTATAACAAATCTTCAGAACAAAACAGCTGTTTATGTATCATAAAAAACTATGCAAATGTGTATAACTATCTTATTGTAGTTGTATGTTAGAACAATATTTCAGTAAATTAAATTTCACTTAATCAGTAACATTGTTAAACCAGAGTGCAAAGAAATAAGACATAAAGAGAACTACACCACGGAAGGACAGATTAAGCACTTTAGAAGTTCTGACGGCGAAGGCGATTTTTACAGCTCAACATTCATAGCTAGTTTCAGCAGGTTCGTGGAGTTTAATTGTAGTTGGTTATCGTAGTTTTGAAATAATCATACTACATAGTAAGGTTTTGATGAAATATTTAGTTACTTAAAATTATTAAAGACTAAAAATACAGTACGACTATGACTTGAACTTTTTGTTTTACACAATCTATGTTTTATAAAAAGGATTGAAAGTTCACAACTAGATAAAAAAGAACTATTTGTTGTCTTAAAATTGCCTATGGTTGTAGTTCATTGTAGCGTAACGTTTGAATAAAGCATTTTCCGACCAGAGTTAAAATACAAAACTACAAAACTTTTTTATTATATACAATCTATTCTCTATTATAACTAATTAGAATATAAAGCAAGTTAAAGTTACCTTCTAAAGTTTTGCACACTGGCTCACAACGCGCACTTTCACAGCCTAAAGTTTTTTTAATGTGATTATTTACAGGTTCGGTAGCCGCCAAAGAGAAAAGCATTACGGTACAGTTACGTGGTTGATAAGCACCAATGGAAAGCTAATAAGCATCATCACAACTGACATTGAAACTCTCAGGGCAAAAGATAACATCGGAGTTAGCATAGTGCAAAACATCAAAGAAAACAAAAAAAGTGAAGAATGCACTTCGAGGCTGGTTGTATATGAAAAGAAACTGAGGAAAATTTCGTATGATTTCGACAATTATGACGTCACTGTCATGTTCAACGGTCAGGAAGGGGTGATGAAGGGTTGTGAATTGAGAAATAATAAAAACAAAGGTAACGATTGTTTGTTTATTCTATATGTTTCGTAATATTACTATGTAACGTTTAGTGTTGGTTAATTAGCTGTTTGTTTGTTAATATATGTCACAAAGTATTTGACACCAACATGGGTTGAATGAAAATGTTTACTTTACAAAACTAGTACTTTATTTAAAAGAAAATTTTTGCAAACTTAAATTTGAGACATTTACTTAAAAAATACTTTTATTGCTCTAATGAAAACTTTTAGATAGATTTTGCTTTTATAAAACTACAAACCATTTATTGTTTTTACAAACAGCAAAAAGGCCAAAGCTCCCGGTACAACTAGACGAGCCTAAACCAACAGTTAAAAATAAGGAACCTATACCTTCAGAAATTAAAAAAGATTGTCCGGTATATCCGGTAAAAATTCAACAACAAACTAGCGATGATCACGACAAGTGTTACTATCTAAAAACAATCTTGTTCATGATGGCAGCCATGATAGTTTTTATCATGATCATTTTTTGCTACAGTTTTAAAAGATTCGAACGAGAAAATGGACTGTTGAGTTCGCAGCTTAAAAGTTATTACAAAAGACCGCAGAACTCACCAGGTAGTAAGTTAAAAAGATTAGATGATTGCTTATAACAACTTAAAAAAAACTTATTAAATATCTTATTCTTTAATTTTACTTTTAAAAATATTATTTAAGCTATATCTAATTAGGTAAAACATCGTTTTACTTAAATCATTCTGATACTTTTTTTTTGTTTTAATTTAAATAATTTCCAATGCAATAATACAACCAAATGTTTTTACATTAAAAACAATCTTCGCTATAACAACTAAGTTTAAAGTATATTTTAGAATCACAAAAAATATTAAATGACGATTCTAAAAAGGACACAGGCCTAGTCATTCAAAACGATACATCTGAATATTACATGGAAATGAAAAGCGGTAAGTTAAATCTAATTAACTACTCAAAAATAAATGAATTAAAAAATTTTAATTACGATATTTTTCAAAGCTACTATAATTTCTTTTTACAATACTTTTTGCATTAGTTATCAAAATTAAGCAAATTTATATTCATTAATAGTACATTTAATCCAACAAAACTAGATAGCTTCTTTCATAAGCTTTATATATAAAATTTAAACGTTATTTCAGATTTTTATACAAATGTTTTTTTATTTACAAAATGTTGATATACGAAGCTTATCAATGAAAGTCAAACAATAATAGTTTATCGTTTGTTATTTTTGTCTTCATACACCTTTTTTAATAGTTTATATCTAAATTTACTTGCTTATAAAGATATCGAAAATAATTTTGTTAGAACAATAAATAACAACGATTTGCATATAACTGACGTTATTATAATAGTTAAATTAGAATATTAAATCTTGTACTGTGCAAGTTATTTTATTAATATTTATATGTTGTAAATATTCATTCTAAACTTTCTAGGTTGTAAATCTTTTATGTAAGTTTTCTAGGTAAATTGATTAAATCGATTGTATTAGAATTAGACTGTAGCTTTTATTAAAATTCAAAATCTTTAAGGCATAAAAGTAGAACAGATATATTTTTCTATCCAAAATTTTTTTCAGCAAATTAAATTTCAATCAAAGAGCTTGTTAGTGTTTAAAATAATTTAAAATTTTTAAATTTACTTCCTAATAAATATAATAAGTACTTTTTATTATGTAACACACGCATGTTTTTTCTATATTAAAAAAATAACGAAGTTTTATGTTGTAAATAATTAAAGCTTGTAATGCTAAAGTTGTTTAATTATTATTTATATGTTGTAAATATTATTCTAAACTTTCTAGGTTCTTCAAGTACGCATAGCGAACCAATGTATAGAACTTTAAATGGTAAATTGATTGAATCGATTATATTAGAATATTAGAAGCTTTTATTATTAAAAAAAATTCAAATATCTACGTCATGAAACTAGAACAGATGTAATTTTTTGTTATCCAAAAATTTTTTAGCAAATTAGATTTCAATTAAAGAGCTTGTCAGTACTTAATAAAAGCTTAAAATTCATAAAAATCTAGTTAAAATTCGTTGAGGAAAAAGTTTTAATTTACTAAAAACGTAAACTAAAAACTATTTAATCATTTTAAGCTAGAAAATACGAACTAAAACAAGTTGCTGTCTTGGTATAAAATCTTATTTGCATTCTAGTTTTATTTTTGCTGTATATTTTAAATAGCTGCAACTCATGCTTTAAAAAATTTTATACAAATTTCTTTTAAAAGTTATTTCAATAAAGAATAAGATTCCACTTTACAAAATCATACAAGTTATAGTCGTATTGTAGTTGTAGTCTAAACTATTTTTAACCAGTCAAAAGTAATGTAGAATTTTTTGCGTAATGTAACACAATTATAATTAACTTTATATGAAACTACTTAATTTGAATACGCTACTTATACATTTTTTCCTGTAAACTTTAAGGTTACAACAGTGGCCAAGATGAAGAACCAATATACGAAACTTTAGGAGGTAGTTAATTTAAAATATTTATTAAGTATGCTACAAAAAGTAAGTCAATATCGCGTACAATATTAGCTTTTTTAATTTTGTACAATGGAGTTTTCAATGCCTTGAATGTCAATCAAGGTTTTTTTTTGATTAGACAAACAGTTTTACCAACTGAAATAAGTACTTAATCTATTTATAAAAATATCAAACTCGGATAAAGGTATTTTGTTATTGTTTTAGTTTTAACACAAAATGTTTGTTAATCTATATAATAAATATTTTAAGAATTATTAATATAAAAACAAAGTGTTTTGTTAGTTATTTTTGTTTATTTTTTGTATTAAGATAAAAATAAGAAGCATAAGAGTTTTAGAATTTAATGTCAAATCGTTTATAGGTCCATCTACTAGTCAACAAAGTAAAGTACGTTGGAAAATTATTGGAAAGTCAAAATATCCAGTATATTTCAATCGGACAGCTTCATAATTTATGTTTTAATAATCAATTGTGTTTCTTTTATATTGTTATTGGTAAGACGTGTCTGTTGTTAAATTATAGATAAGATACAAATATATAAAAAAACTTTCATTTTAAAAGTGTTATAACTATTGTGGAACTTTTATTACTTGAGAACTAGAGTTGCATATTTTATATGCCTCTTCTATTTTTAAATATCTAAGCGTCTGTTTAAAATTTTCAACTGTGTTTTAAACATATACTTATTCAAACTTAATTATCGTTTGTTTTCTTTTGGTAGATATAATGTATTGCAAGTTAAACTTTTGTAAACAATTGAAATAAATTTTCCATTCTTCTTCTTGTTTTTATATTAAAGGTAACACATTTAATAACTAATTGTGAATGTAAACTAAATCTAATAGTGTAGAAAGTTAAAGTAAGATTATAAAATCTTTTATCAAATTTAACATGTCTGTTAAAAACATCTTTTAGAATCTGTTATAAACACGTAACTAAATAATAACCTTTGATTTCCTTTTTTTATTAGTTTAATATTTTTATAATAATAATTTAATAGTTTTAAATGCACTGTTTTACTTTTTAACGTAATGAGATTCTTAAATTTAATGTGATAAAAAGGCATTTATACTATTAGCTGTATTCCGACAACATGATTGTTTTTAAACGAAGAATATATGTTCTGTATATTTAAGTTGGTATGTCTGTACTTTTTGTATTGAACGTACAAACTAATTGAACTTTGATCAGTTTTTTTTATAAATCTGTCGAAAATATTTTGCACAAAAATGCTTTCTTTAATATATTTTCACGAATTATTATACAAATAGGATTAGTCATGTTATAACAATAGACGTCTTTTTCGAGGTGCCATCAAATCAACACAACTTTAAACTGGTTTAAGTCTTGTTGAAATTTAAAAAAGACTGTATGAAAAACGTTTAATCTTTATAACTACATTGAATACTCAATCAATTGAAAAACACCTTTTAAATAATCAAATTATATCTCATTAAAATACAATATACAAAAAGAATTGTAAATATTTTTTGCCGCTTATGTTATTCAACCAATCAAAATAAGTTTAAGTAAGCTTAAAAATATATTTAAATTCAGTTTTTAAATTGTTTTTACCTCGTTATATAAAATGTTACACAAATTTTAAAAGTAGTATTTCTTTTATAACGTCTTAACATCGACGCTTTGTTAAAATTAATAATGTTATAACGCTACTAATAACTAATACTACTAAAAACATTTTTGAGCGATTAGCAAAAATTCGAACTGTATAATTTTAGTCAAAACTATTTAGTATTTTTATTATTAAATGAATAAAAAAAATTCAGTCTTCTAGTTCTTAGCAAAACAGTATTTACATTTTTATTACAACTTAAACTGAAATACTTCATAACAACTTTTGTATTTTTTTTGTGTACATTTTTAGTATAAATATTTTAAATATCAATGACAGTATTATTTGTCGCAAAATTTATTATCTAGACATTTTATTTCTTAATTTTAGCTTCAATAGTAATATAATCTTACGTAAAAGTTACTTGTCTTTACATATTTTAATCGAAAATATAGTTAAACTTAGGCTGTTTAGAAAAAAAAAAAGATTGATCTTGATTAAAGCATTTAGTTAACTTGAAATCATATTTTGTATTTATTATATAGAAATAGAAACGTATATTTAGGTTTGTTTTTAGATATTTTTGAAAATTAAGCATATAAATGAAATTTTATTTTGGCTTAAAAAATATAGCTATTACTTACTGACAGATACCAACATTTTATAAAACTTTAGTTTTGACAAAAGCCGAAAGCGATATAAATAATTTTTCATGAAACTGTAGTATTTTCACATAGTATTTTTTTATATAATAAAGCATCTATAAAGAAACAAGGACACAGTTTCGAAACGTTTTCATCGATTTTACACAGAGTTTCTCGTTTACTTTGCTATTGTTCATTTTGCATGAAAACTTTTAAGAATTGCTAGCCTATGAAAGTAAGTTTTTAAAACTTTTAAATAACATTAGTTAAATTTTTACTTTTATTTTTACAAACACATTACTTCCTTAAAGTAAAAAGGAAAATAGTTGTGAAAAGAAAAAGTTTTACATCAAAAACTTCCTTTAACGAAGTTTAGTCTTAAGATAAGAAATAAAAAGACTTTGATTTTTAAAAGTTATATTAAATATATTATATTAGTTATAAAAAAGTTCTAATAACGCTGTTTTTAATTGTTTTGTTTAAGTAAATAATTTAAAGAAAGTTATATTTAGTAGTAGTTAGAGCATTTTACTCAAAGTAGTCTAAAGCAAACATTATTTTGTTAATTTAGTTCTTTAAGTCGTAAAGTATGTGATCATCTTTAAGATCAAATTGATTTTAAATAACATACTAATTTGAAAAAAAAAATAGTATATAATTTTAATTTTTATTTATTAACAGATATAATGTAGTTTTTTTTTTAATGAGTTAAAAGTTTCAAAACTCTATTTTGTTCGATGTTTCGCTTTGTTAATTTATGGAATAAATGCAGAAATATTTCCAGGAATGTTAACTTTTTACAAAAATTTTTGCATGTTCGTTTAAAGCATTAAATCAAAAGTGCTTGAATCTTGAATTATTATTATATTTTTTTAAATTTACAACAGTTTATTTACAAACGTATGTATTTTAATTAAAACATAAAAAAAATATTTATTAATTTTGTTTAATTAGTATCTAAACCAGGGTTTCCCAAACTCATTTTCTCAATCGCCCCCTTTTCAGCATTTTGAAAAAAATCGCCCCTCATGATTTTATAAAGTAATTTTTTTTTCTTGAGTACGAACTTTTGAGCCAAATAAGTTGTATTCGAAATGTCATTTAGTCTGGAACTTCTTATTCACGCACTTTTGGGCAATGTTCAAAGTAATTTACAGGGCTTGAAAAAATAGTTTACAGTTATTTACTTATAAGCCAAGTAAAGTGTATTAAAATAATTAAATATTAAAAAGCCTTTTGTAAGCTGTAATCAATTCTGTTTAAATATGAATTGTTTTAAAACTAATGAAAACTTTAGGTTAGTTGTAGACAACTTTTGTAGTCAGCAAGAAATTTTTACTAAAAAATCCTTTCTAGTTTCGACTTGTTAAAAAAATATACTTGCGGGCTAAATAATTTAAAAAACTAACATAAAAGAAAATTTAAAAAATGAGCGAAATTGTAATAGATTGATTTACTATTATTGCGATCTAGGAAGTACTATTGTGAGCTGAAAACCAAGTTGAAAGCGTATTTCAAAGTATTAAGTACCAAAAAGCTAAATTTTATTTGTTTTGCACAAGTAGTTTTTAAGTTACTTAGCGGGCCGAAATTTGACTAGATCTTGACCGTACGTTACCCATCTAAAATGCTAACTGAAACCTAGGCATATTCTAAAATTACTTTACCATAGATTAAAAAACTACAAAAGAATGAACAGCTTATTTTACACATAAAGAAATAAATATTAAGACATCATTGCTGATCTAGTTTTAGGAAGTTTGACTGACTGGTTGATTATCTCTTCGTGAAAAGTGGTTTTATCAATAGCTTTTGTTAATGCGGAAAAATTATTAATTTCAATGCTAAAAGGTATTATAAGCAAGTTAGTTGTAAAGATAAAAACTTAACTTTCAGCTTTTTAAACTATATGTTTTGTAGTAGAATACCATGAACCAGTATTTGACTTAGAATAACCTTTAAAAAACTAAACCTTAGTCCTAACAATATTTTATTTTCTTGATTTAAATTTCAATAAATAAAAACTAAAAGTTTTACAGTTAGTTTTGTGAACAAGGGGCGATCAATTAATTTTTTTTTATTAGATTAAAATTTAGTTTTGTAACTGTAGCAGTCTTTTCTTTAATTCTGTTCAAAAAAGAATTTGTTTTCTAGCTATCAAACTACAATAATTTAACAGAGGAATATAGTGAAAAATTAAAAGCTAGGGTTGAAATATTTTAATAAACAACACATTTTAACTGTCAAAATATTTTGAATTAAGATTAAACAAAAAAGTAATACTAATAGTTTAAAACCCTTAACTACAGATTTTTAACAATAATAAATCTAGTTAGAAAATAAAACTGACTTGAAAAATGTTTTTAGTGGAATAATTAAAGTCATTTCAAATAGAGATCTCAAATTTATACTCTTTTAAATTCAAAAAATCTTTATTGAGTAAAAACTTTAATGGTTGACAAGATTTTTTTACTTATACAGATTAAACAAGTAATAACAAAAATATGTCAAATACATATCTTTTGAACAAATATTCTATTCACTATGCTATAAAAACTTTTAGTGTAATGTAAAACGACAAATATAAACTACATAGTTAACCAAGTCAAAACATAACTATTAAAAACTTTAAAAAAAAAACCACTCAATAAATACAGTAGACTTCTGCTTGAATTTGCACTTTGAACAAAATCAAAAAGTGCAAACTCAAAAATGGATTAATATTTTTTTACAAAGAGGCAAATTTCAATATGTTATAATGCAATAATGTTTGTTATGAATCAACGTAAAGTCAACTGAAAGATAAAAAATAATATTCATTATAAAAGATTGATCTATTAAAGCTATTAAGTTTAAGACAATTTTTGTTTTATTAATACTTAGTTAGTTATATGCTTTATTTAAGTTAAGTTTAAGAAGTTATAAATTCAGACTTTTTTTGGGTAAAAAGTACGAACTCAAGAGGAAGTCTACCGTAATTAATATTCATTAGGTATTAAGCAAACCTGTTGTAGAATAAATAACTTACTAAAATTGTTATTATAAAAAGAATACATAAGTACAATACAAACCAGCTCAAATAAAAAATCTTTTTAAAAATAAACTAAAATTGAAGACCTCTTATAGAAAATAATGTCTGCGACTGAAGTCAAATCTATTGTGAATGATGAGCTTCATGACTGCTTGCAATTTTTTATATAGCTGGCTCTAAATCAGTCATATAAAGCCTCAAGTCACCTCCTTTACAAATATTTAGATTATATATTATGCTCAAGATGTTGATAACTGAACTTAAAGCTTTCTCAACAACATAGCTAGAAGGAAAAACTATAAACAACAATCTATTTTCATCCTAAGTGATTGGATACTAAAGCCTTAATTTTTTCTTGAGCCCAAAAGCTTTTATATCGTTCCTTGGAAAAATTTACTTTAAGTTCATGGTCAGTTTGTAAGTCTAAGAAAGTTTACTGAAACTCAACGTTGACTTTAAAAAGATCTGCTTCGTATGAATCTATAATCCACTTCGGGACGTTTAATTGACCTCAGGGTCAAATACTTAATGGCAAGCTAAAATTAGTAAAATAACGAGATAGAAAGTAAAAAATTTATTACTACTTAAAATTAAAAAATCGCCCCCTTACTAGTTATCGCCCCCCTTTCGCCCCTTTACTAAAATTCGCCCCCCGACTTACTAAAGTCGCCCCCAGGGGGGCGATATCGCCCACTTTGGGAAACCCTGCTTTAGAAGGTCTTTTTTTGGTAGATTGTATAATGTGTATTTTAAATCTAACTTACCAAAATTTTAACTCGTTGTGTTTGTGAAACTAAGTCTTAAAGCTGTTTCATCTTTTGTTATGTTTCAGTTAAAGCGATTTTTTATCAAGTAAAAAAAAAACAGTGGTACAAGCAAGTTTTATTTATAAACGTGTCAAACTACGATAGGGCAATTTACATTGAATATTACTTTCAACAAATAAACTTTGGTAGTCAGAATTAGTAAAAAGTTTAAGAAGTTTTAGTTTATAAGTAAAATCGTTTTTTTTTGCTTTAATTTTTTATTTTTCGAACTAAAAACTAGTGATCATATGTTTTTAAGAGTTCAATTCGTACTTTTTCATAGGTGCATCTACTAGTCAACAAAGTAAACTACGTTGGAAAATAATTCGAAAGTCAAAATGTCCAGTATATTTCAATCGCACAGCTAAGTAGAAACAAAAGTTCAAGCTTTATTAGTTCTACATAAAATGTGTTTCTTAAAGTTATTTTTGGTGAATCCATATTCCGTTTTATATTTTTGATACTTATTTGTGTTCTACTAACTTTCCTGTTAAAAACTTTTAAGCTGTTGTAAAACCTTTGTTGTATTTAATGTTTTTAAAATTAATTTTGCAACACTTTTGATTTTAACTGTAAGTTCATATGCAAAAAATCTACAACTTTCAACTAGTTTTTTGTACAAAGTCTATTAAAACTTTGTTTTTGTTTGTTTGCATTTGATAGATATAGTTTTTTGCAAGTTATGCAATTTTAAATGATTAAAAGCATTTTATATCTAATAAAGATATTTAAAAGTTCAATGTGCTGTATATTAAACACTGTAAGTTTTCGGTGTATAACATAAAAGTAAAATAAAAAACATAAATGATCAACTTTTACGAGCATTGTATATGAAAAATTTCTCAACCTCAATGAGCATATAATTAGATGATAACGTTAGTTTTCCTTTTTATGTCGATTTAATTAGTTATATGTTTTATTAGCTATTTTTGTAATTATATTACTTTGCAATTAAACAAATAAAATTTCACCATATGTAAGAGCAAATAAATTAATCATAATTATTTTTTATTTTAAATCAGAAATTGTACAAACTTAAATATTATAATAATATAAACACATTTAAATTAAAGTGTGTACGTTTAAAACTAAGCAAAAGTAATTTAATTTTTCAAAAGTACACTAGGTTGTTTATCTTAGTGAAATTTTTAAATTAATCGTTTTCTATTCAGTAATTACAAAAAAGCTTTATTTTTGTTAAACGTGTTTACAATAATACAATCAACTCAATCTTTATATAAAATACCAAATTTACTAATCATAAAATGGTTACTTTATTTAATTAGATTTATAATAACAATCTATAATTGAAAATACTTTTAAATAACATAGAACAGATTATATGAACCAGCTACTAATGTGTAATATAATCAATTGTAGCTTGTTTGTAAATTTTTAATTATATTAGCGCTATAATAAAAGTGGCAAAGCGATAGCGTACTTGGCCCATAACCCTTAGGTCGATAGATAGAAACCATCCTTTGCTTTCATCTTAAAAATGTACTTAAATGGTATATGAAGTCCGCAATGACGTAAAAAAATTTTAACTTAAGGGAAAAACTCTAGAGGGTTTATGATATTAATCGAACGTATTAGATAACTTAAACTTTGATTTACACAGCGTAAACAAAATTTTTAAGTCCTGTTAAAATACTTATATTTTTTAAACAAGTTAAACAATTTCATCAGATAAAAGTGTGCTCATACCAAAGTTATTTTTTAAATTACATTAATTACGTAGTTGTTATGAAAAACTCTTTCATGAAAACTATTTTGCTTCAGATATAATAACAGCTTTTTATAAAGCATTCATATCAAAATTATTTTTTATTGGATTGAAGGGGGTGCTTGCAGCAACGGTATTTTTGCTTCTTTTTTTAAATTTTATTTAGAGCTTTAAGGTGAGCGAAGGTGTACGGTTTTATCGATGGTCTACACTATAAGCAGAAAAAAGTGTGAATAAAGTTGGTCTATTTTCTTTTTTGTTACGTGCTACATTGATACACATCGAAAGTCTGCAGAACAGAAGTCCGGACGTTCGTTTGCCGTGAGACAAGCTCAAATTTTGAGGACGAAACTGGTCTCAGTCTACCGAAACTTGTGGTCTGTTGATCGAATTCGCATGATCAACCCTTTTGAATTTATTAAAAGTAGCATTAGAGATTAGTTTGTTCGTTAACTAGTAAGTCTAACTAAATGCACTTTAAATAATTGTAATCTGCGTCATTATTGTTAATATGTACGATGACGTAATTGAAAGTAGTGGTTGCCCCACTTACACCCGCACTTGATAGAGAAGAAATAAGCTTAAATATACAATAAACAATATTTTTACTGAAATTAAATAAAATTCTTCTCAAGAATTTAGCTTCAAAAATAACATTATTTGTTCTTATTTTTTAAGTATAATAATTTGGTTTTAAATCTAGAACTAGAAATCAACAAACACAGGGAAAGATTTGCTTACAGTGTATTTATTATTTTAGCTATGAAGACATTTTTATTATTATTAAATATGTTGTTTCTAGATATTTTCTAACTAACTAAATAACTTGACTGCAATTTTAAGACATATTTTAAA
Organism: Thalia democratica; assembly: GCF_965202585.1. Taxonomy (NCBI): domain Eukaryota; kingdom Metazoa; phylum Chordata; class Thaliacea; order Salpida; family Salpidae; genus Thalia; species Thalia democratica. The sequence goes on from NC_139165.1 coordinate 100,388,427, forward strand.
TTGTTTATTAAAATTGTTTATTAAAGTTATTAAAATTGTTTACTTTATATTTATATAGAGACTTTTCGAAAAAATATCAACGTTACTACTTAAGAAATTGCTTTGACCAAATTTAAATAAACAACTATCAGGTTGAACTATGACATTAAAAACTTTAAATCGTTTTACATTGTTTAAAATTACCACATACCAGCAAATCAATTTATTGAAAAAGTTTTTATTATAGACAATTTGATAATATTGAAGCAAAGCTTACCAGACTAAATCATATTTTTCAAAGGTTTACAGTATATTTTTTCTTTGTAAAATAATTTTATTAAAATAATTTAGTGTCTAAAAAAAAGTTTTAACTGCTATGTTTTTAAGCATTTTAATTTGGTACATGCATGCTTAATTATTAAAAACGTAACGTTTGCATTGTTTATTTTACAAATACAATATTTATTCTTAAATCTTTAGTGGAGATTTTATATAAACAATTGAAAATTGGAAATTTCTGGCTAAAACTTTTTTTATCTTTACAAAATAGATCTAGTCTCAACTTAAAGTGTTAAAGAATTCAAACTTGTTCAGCAAAAATTAAATAAATTACACTTTGTTTGTTTTTCTTTTTTGTGTAAAAATGATAAGTTCAAATTAAATTATTAGTTAAGACTAAAAATATTTAACTAACAATCAGTCATCTTAAAGTAGAAGGAAAGATTGGTAGTAAATCTTATTAAACACTGATCAGTTAAACTTGTTAAAAACAAAACTATATAAAACGAGTAAAGTTTTTTTTTCGTAAAAGCTAATTAAGTTGTTTCAATAAAAAGTAAACTAGTGTAAATAAAACTTTATCTTGCTTTTATATTAATAACAATTTTTAAAGCACTTAGTTTATATAACGTACCTAAATATCTTATGACGTATCTTTGCGCTAAATATTTAAAAAAATTTTGCCGAAGTAAACCTTTTTTAGGTAAGAAAAACTAAAAATGATATAAGTTGAGCTCTAAATTTTGTTAAATTTACTTATTTTGCTATTAAATGCGTGACTAATTTTTGAGTGGACCCTTTGTCTATCATTTTAACTTTATCTGTATTTAAAAAAAAAATTTACCACTTTTTATCTTACCTCTTTTTAGAGTATTGTGTAACTCTAATTAAACTTTTTTCTGGTAAAATTAAAAACAGGTTACTAGAAACTCCAAACTACAACCTTAAAAAAGTTTTGATATTGTTTTTTCAAATAGTACAAAGTTACTTTTATTATTTGTTACCAATTAGACTACCGCACAGCTAATATTTAAAATAAAATAAAAACTTTAATATTTTACTACATACAGTTTACCGCTGTTAAAAGTCGTATTTTATTCTTTCAAAACTATATTATGCAAACTAAGTTTCGGTCAAAGACCTAGTCAGTGCTTATATAAAAAATCTTAAAAGATGCGTGACAGTCATGGAAAGTTGTACTTGTACAAATGAACAAAAAAAAAATCTAGTTAAAAAAAAAAACTAATTAAACTTTAGTCTTAGTGTTCAATTTATGCTTTTGCAACTTAATATATCTTTAAACTCACTGATTTAAGTAATAAAAAAGTAGTCAAAAGTTAAGTATTAAACATTTCAAGTAAAGTCAATTGATACTTTATATAGGCTAAAGATCTACTTTATTTATAATTTCTGCTACATCAAAACCTTGAAACTAATTTATTTTATATATCAACAGGAAAATTTATTTACTTTAATAATTAATTAAAATTGTTTAAAACGAAACTGTAAATTTTAATCTAAAACAAGATAAATTCTAACCATAAAGCAAATTTTCCGTTTAATAAAATAAAAACTGTTTTAAAAATACAAAAATATATAAAAACATTAAGAAGTTTATATATACCAATTGCTTATGAACGATAGTGTAAATAATTAAAGTAAACTTTTAAAAAACTTAACAAGGTAATGTTAATGAAGTTACTATTCTATAAATATTTTAATACTCAAAGTTTTTATTGATAATTTTTCGTCACATAACATAAAAGTTATTATTTTAAGTTCTGCTAAGTTTCGCTTAAAACTTGAATAAAAAGCTCATAGCAATAGTAGTTGAAAGCAAAATTAGAGTTAATTATCAAATTAGTGCGAACTCCATTCATTTTACTTAAATTAAATACTATTATTAAAAAATGGACTAAAAATTTATTTACTAAATTAAACAAATATACTAACAGCTAGCTCAGTTTTTTACACCATACTTGCTAGATAACCATAATGAATAAAAAGCTTTCAATTTGGAAAACTTCAAAAACGAACAAGGAAGCAAAACAAAATTTGTTGTAAAAAAACTAATAACGCTACAACAACTTCCACAGTTACATAATCATTTATAAACTGAGCCTACAAATACAACGCTGAATTAAGATTCACATTCAGTTGTTGTAGCTGTTAATAAGAACACATTTCCAAGTGTTAAGGCATGAACTCTAACTTTTCAGCAATCCAAAGTTTCGTCTGCGATCTGTTCGAAAACGTTCATGAAGTCGTCATAACGCCTCAGCTCACCGAGATCTTCAAGCTGATAATCACCAACAAGAAACAAAAGTCTCGGATGGAGTCGTGCATGATCGAGTATCAGGTGTGCGACAACGAAGCCCTCTATGACGTCATAACCGCTATTGAAAATTACCTAGACTGTGTCACAGTAGAGGAAGTCAAGGAGGAGGAGAAAGTGTTTCAGTTGGTTCTCAGACTGTGGAAGAAGTTCGGGAGGATCCTCGATTATTTGTATTTCCAAATAAATCGCAACAACCAGATTCCACTTGCTGACAGGTTATTGATTTAAACTATTTTTTGACTAAATTTTTTTGTACGTTTGTTACTGTTTTAGCTTTTAAACTGTTTAGTTTTGAAAACTTTTCTAGTAAAAATGAGTGTTCTTTAAAACGACTTGAAACTATAATATCATAGGTTTATGATTAGCTAACAATAGTAAACAAAAACAGAATAGATAAGAATAAAGAAAATAAAAACTACATATATTTTTTGAGTAATTATTATTGCATAAGTCATTAATCACTATGACTAAGAGTGTTTTTATTTAAATTTGAATTTTTTGATTTTAAAACTATTTAGTTATGTAAGAATTTATAGTGAACGTGGGCAAAGAAATAAAAAAAAAAATTATATAAAATTTCATCAGGTCGCTTATCGGAACCCGAAACCAGTTCTTGACGGAGGAGATGTTTCTCACCTGCGTGATTTTCAATTGTGACGTCACCGACCGGATGAAGGACGAGGCCCGGTGCAAAGAAAATCTGGATTGTGACGAAATAGCGAGTTTGAGGGAGATTGTTGAAAAGCTGAAGAAGTTTCGTCATTGCAACCACACAGCCAGGTTGATTGAGTTTTTTGAAGAGAACTTACCAAATTAAATTGTGTTTCGAGACACTCTTTATTTTATAGTAATTATTTCAATTTTTTAATTAATAATTTAAACTATAAGTTTGTTTCGGATTTTTAAAGAAGTTGTATTTTGTTTCAGTTAGGTTTTATAACATAATTTATTAAAAAAAATTTTTTAACAGATTTTTAGTTTGCTTTAATAAAATTTCTTTCCATTGTAGTGCAGTTTATTGAAAAACTTAAAGTTAAAGATGGTTACTTTTGTATTGCTTATCTTTTGTTAAACAATTGTTTAGGACCTGTATTTTATTTAAATGTCGACCAATATGTTTAAAATAAGGCTTTACTTACTTTTATTTATTTTTTTGTTTCTATATCTGAAACTTCTTCTAAGTTAGTTGTTAAATAAAGTTCCAAAAAAAATAAAATTAAATTTTGTAAAAACTTTTACAAATTAGAAGCTGAATGCTCAATTTTTGTAATTAAATTACAATAATTATTAAATTTGATTAAGCTTAAAAAACTAAAATGACTTATTCTTTGAAAACAAGACTTTTAATCAAAATTTATAAGAATCTGATAAGCTGAAAAAAGTTCTACTACTCAGAAAAAACATCATACAAAATATTTTTTTTTAAGTCAGCTAAATAAGCTTAAGCAGCTGACATAAAGGAACAGTTCAAAACCTAAACATTCATAAATTTGAACAAATAATACTATGCAAGTCAAAAAAAAGTTAATAGTTTGAAAAGACGAACATGAAAGTTTGTATAAAATATTTTTTATAAATAATCAAAGTAGTATTCACAGTAGAGCATTTATCAAATGAGAAAGTTTAATTTTAAAAAGTTACAACAATTTTTTTTATACTAATTTCCCTAAATACTTTAAAGATCTTTTTTACTTGATTGTGGAATTATATATTTACTAAATTATTAAATTGAACTATTTGTTATAATACGTTTTGTACTACTTTAACTGTTTTTGATTTTTTAAAAATTTAAAAAAAAATGCAAAGCTTTACCCAATTTTTTATATCTTAAAAAGCATAGTTTATTGTTCTCTTTTATAAAGTAGTTTTGTTTTTCTAAAAGAAAACACTTTTATATAGTGGATCTTGATAAAAATATATTTTTAAGATTTCAACTTCGATTACAAAAACCGTATAAAACAAAAAATAAAATTTCAGACTTTAACTAAAAATAACAGAAACGCATCAAAGTTTTATTAAAAACTAATTTTGCTTGCAATAAGAGTCTCCTTTTAAAAGTAAAAATAGATATTCGTATGTATCTAAAACTGTTTAATGTATGTCTACTTAAAGCTTCAATGTCTTTGATTTTAGGCTAGCAAAAGCAGTTATTATATATATTTTATTAATTTTTCATTTCAAAAAAGAAAATTTTTAAAAAGAATGGAATAAAACTATCATGTAAGTTTTTTGCAAAACTTTAAGCCGGCCTTACCTCTCTATTATCACTTTTTAATTATGAGATGCCTTGTTTTTGTTTTCACATAGTTTAAAACTTCAATTTTATTAAATCATTTTGATGTTACAAAAATGATATAATGTACTTAAAGATGTTTGTTAAGATGTAGATTTTAAAACTTGTATTACAATACAGCATCTTAGTAGAAAAATGTTCGTAAAGTAGTATAAAATGTTTTTGTGTTTTTACGAGCTATTGACCTAGTTTAAGACCGTTTAAAAACGGTTAGCTGTAATTCTACGTTGATAAATCTACGAATACTCTGATGTGTTTGCCTATAAAAGACGATTTCAATATAATATACGATTCAAATAAACAGTTTTCGTTTTATCATTAAACTGTAAAAATAACGAGTGAATGGTCTTACATATCCAAGCTAACAGTTAAAATATACATGCATATTGTTTTATTTAGTAAAGAAAACTTTTCAAAACCATAACTTTTGTGTCAGCAATAAAACAAATATACTTTACTCAATATATTTCAAGCTACTCTTTCTGAAAGAAAAAGTAGAATATAATTTTAAGTATTATTTCTGGTTAATATCTTCATCAACTTATATAAAAATTATAACTACACCATTTTCCAACTAAAAAACTTCAGGCACAACAGGTTGAAATATATAAAAACCACTGGAAAAAATGGTGACTGTTAAAAGTTTCGGTTTGTAAAACAATTACTACGTAGTGGTCTAGTGAAATAGAGCTATGCTACAAATTAAAAACAATGGATATCAAGAAACTAAAACTATCAGAGTTAAAAATTTTATTTTACCTAGGTACCAAATTAAAACTTGTATTTAGACTATTAGAAAATAAAGAACTAAATATCATACAAAAAGTAAAATCGACTTTATAGAGTATTCTACAATTAATCACATTAGCTGTTATTTCAGCATAAACGAGACTTTTTAAAATAAATACATTAAACTTTTAAACTTAACAATTTTAGTTTAGTAAAAGCAGACAAAGTTTCAACCGTCAAATTTATACATAATTGTTTAACAGCAAAAACTTTGATGATGAAGCATCATAATGTACAACTAAAGTTTTTTACTTAGTTTGTTGCCACTGACCGCATGTATACTTTAACATAAAGGAACATTTTATGCAAAAACGCTAAATCTTAAAGTAATTTCTATAACACATTCCTGTTATGTTTTAAGGTTTTAAGTTTTACTATTTCCCTAAACATAAAATTCTATAAAACTAAATACAGTAAAAAGAGTTTGGAATGTTTATGTTTTTAATTAAGTTAAAAGATTTTTTTTTAAATATTATGAAAGTAAGAGTTTAAAACAAATCATAAAACTATCTATGTATGAACTAAACTTTAGATGTATAATTTACTTATGACTTAATAACAATTTTTTTTGTTCAGATTGTTTAAATGAACCACATTTTAGCTTAATTATACTTATAAATACTGATTTTTTCACTAGATTTATTAAGGTTCAGTAAACAGCTTGCAACACAGACTAATCTCGGATTAAGGTCTGCTAGCCAGACAAAGTCTGTTATAATTTAAGATGAGTTATTATACTGTAGTCAAGATCTAACAATGTTTGACTAGTCGTAACCTTGTCTGGAAATCTTAGTTTCTAAATATTCACTATAAAGTTAAATAACCAGCTAACGTATTTGTTTTAAGTTGTCGTACAGTATAATTTAGGTTGATGTAAAACTCCTGTAGTCTTATCATAACTTTTTGGACAAAAGTCCCTTTTAATTTTTTTAATTTTCGTTTTTGAAATTACTATCTTTTATTTTAATTCCTGAAATAAACTTACTAATTGTTTTTTATACTTATTTATAACTTTCTTTATGTGGTTGTCTCACGATAAGTATAAATAAAATTATTAACAATAAGCTTACAACGACTATATATTTAACGACCCTTTGATTTTGTATTTCAAGCTTGTTATAATCTTACAACTTTAAAGCTTTCACTGCTGTTATATTTTACTACACCATCTTTCAACATATTTGTACCTTAAGACAATATAAACAAACAACTATTCTAAAGTATTTGTATACTACCAATAAAAATTTCAAAGTTCTTAGAGCAATGATGAAATTACTAAATCTGTTAACCATTTAAAAGATAAAACAATACGATTACCAAATGATATTACTTCGTATTTTTTTAAACATACTATTTGTTTTATTGTTTTACGAACATAAATATTTTTTTTTGTTTTCCTCTCGCTATATTTTTTTTGCAAAATCAATAAAACATTTCATATGTTAAACCAAAACACAAAAAACGTAGCAACTATAACCCTTCAAAGTACAGACTGATTTTTTTGACGAGTAGCTTTTGAAGAGTCTTTAAACATATAATTTCTATAAAAATACTTTATCATTTTTTTTTAAACCTTATTTCACCTAAACAACTTTTTTCTCTTTAATGTCCTGTTTCCAGTTATTAGATTGCTTACATTTTTAATTGGTTTATTTACTGAGCAACAAGTTCACTAAAATAATATATACAAATATCAATAATGCTTTTGACTCTCTATTCCATTTCATTATCGTAATAGAAATTTCATAACAATCTAATTGGTTTGTTTAACAAGTTTTAGATAAGAACCGATAGAACCCAAAAAGTTGCTATAGGTAAAAAGTTTTTAAAATTTTTACCTATCTTTAGTGGAGTCCTTCGAGGAGAAATTGTTGACCCTTATTATGTTACTTCTTATTTTTAGAGATGATATAGCTAAAGATGTTGGCAGCAACATTAACATTTTCGCAGATATCACAAAAATTCTTAGCCATTTTAACACAACTTCAAAAAATTCCATAGATGAAATTTACAATTGCTTAAGGAAAGATTATAAAACTTATATCATAGTAAGTTCGAAGTGTAAGCATTCAATAAAATACTATTATCTCTATTTTTGATTTTAAAATAAACAATATTCAAAAAGAAAAATTAATCTTGTCTTTTTTATAGCTGTTTTGTGTTGTAACATTACAGTATGATATAATTGACTTGGGTAAAAGTGATTATATTTTGATGCGGAAGGAAATGATTTACTAAGCTGCTGAACTTTCTAACAGAACTACTCAAACGATTAACTTGAGCGTAAAAGTATTTTTATTCTGAAATTTGCAGATAAAGTTTTATATTGGTGAGATGCTAGAAGCTGATGTTAAAATTGATAAAATATGAAACTGTCTTACTATTGTTGGAATTAACAGATCGTTGAAGGGTTAATGATCAAATTGCTTCAAATGAAGTAAAAAAAAATAGACTACAGAAACATTCTACAACAAAGAATTATTAAGTTAGTAGGTATAAGTTTGTGTGTTAATGAAAATGTTTTTTTGTTAATCTATTAATTTGAAATTAATTAAAAATATCTTCATTTTTGATTTGAACAATGTGCGCGGTTTATGTTAGTTTTTATCTCTTCGTAATGTGTTTTTTAGTTAAGTGGCCTAGGTACTGATGTCTAGGTCCACCGTATTGACAAAAAAAACTACTTACAAACTTAAAAATATTTTTAATTAACCTTGAATTAATTAAACACAAACATTAGAACATTCTTAGATTAACGGTATATAAGAATTTAAGATGTAATCATTCTCCTTGAAACAATGAAAATTTACCAAAACACTAAGGGTAGCTAAAAAAGGTACAAATAATTTTTGAACTCAATTAATAAAAAGAGGGTTAAAAAACCACTTAAATCTTTTTTTTACGGTTTAAGACTTTATCATCATTATATAACATAAAACTTAAGCTGTAGACTACAAAAATTCTAGTCATTTTATTAACTTTATACATATTTAATTAACAGTGTTCTACAGCAATACGAACAGCCTATTGAGAGTAAAGATCAATAATGAAGTTGCAACAACATGTAACCTAGTTAGCTACATTTAGTAAAAACTTCCGTCTTTTTTTTGAAAGTCGGAAATGAAAAAGATATATCTAATAACACAACAAGATGTTTTGAAGAGACACATTTTTTGTTCATTGTAGTTAGAATTAATTTAATAAAAGTTTTAAATAATATAAAACCTCTAATTATAAGATGAAAGAACGTTGTAAATTCTCAGAGCTATTAAATTTTATAGTTAAGAAAACTAAAATCATAAAGTATTTTAACAAAAAAGAGCATTAACTTTTAAGTTCTAATTAATGCAAAAGTTTTAACTTTTGCTTGTATATATAAAATACATCAAGATTATTTTCTATGATTTAAAAAAGTCTTAGCAGATAAAATTGACATAAATCAATTAAAAAGTACAAAAACAAAAAGCGATATGAAAAAGTTATATGTTACAAAAAAGGTAGTTGATGAAAGAGGAGTTTTGTTGTACGAACTGCAGTTGATTGAAGTTTGACACATTCATTGTTAATGCTTGCACCTCTCGAACCCTGCCTAACTTTGTAACCACTGCATTTTAAATTGTCCACTCGAGTGCACTGTTGACAAAAACTGTTAAATTTATATAAGAATTTATTTTTCTGAAAAATTATTTTTCTGCGTACTTTGTTTTTATTTCGAACGAATCTAATTTTGATTTTTATGAAACAAATCAAAAATTTTAGTATAAGATGCTTTTATAAATAGATACAGTTTATAAAAGAAAGAAGAGCAATTTTTACATAAAAATGTTCTCAATACTTAATTTTTAATATAGTAATGACAGAAAAAAAATATAAAAATTAACGCATACAGTAAAAAGACTATATAAAGTTATAACAAAATTGATTTTATAAATTATAACTATCATAACTAATGTTTTTAGTACTTTTTGACTACAACTGAAGGTTTTGAATAGAGAAAAGAAATAAAAAGTTCTGCTCGGTTCAAACTCTGCAGTTTATAACAACTTAAAATTATTAGCTAAAGATTAAACTCAAATAAGAATTTTTCTTAGTATATCAGTACATCGTTTTGTAAAAAACAGTGGAGTCCATCTAGAAAGTACTGTTATTTTAAATCCCGAAGAAATAAATAGCTAAAATCACGTTATTAAAAAACAGTTTAAAAAGATATACTTTTCAACAAAATTGTATGAAAAACTTTTGATTAACAGTATATAATTTTTTACTCGTATAAAACGCTTTATCCCACACTTATATAAGTAAAAATACTTAAATAAAACTGGTTTAAATTTTAGATCAAATTATATCTGAACTTTACATTGTGTTTTTATAATTGAAAACTTAACTTACCATTAATAAGCAGAGTTCTTAGTAAAATAAAGTAGACGCAACAAAAGCTTTTAAGCATGCAAACCATACTCAACTTAATTAATTTTAGTAAATAAGCATGTGTAAATTTAGTATAAAAAATATCATTTTTATTCTACTTATGCATATACTCTATAAAAACTTTTAAACTTATCTAAGTTATCATTGATTAACTTTTTTTATGATCAACAAAACTCTGGAAATGCATACAGTATGAAAACCCCAAACTGTAATCAAAAATAAAATATGAACAAACATATTTAAAAAAAGAACTTATGATACACTTGTCTCTAGATTTTGTAGAAATAGGAAACAGAAAAATAAAATCAGATTTATTTTACCAAATAAACAACTTAAGCTTTATTGTTAGGTACAAACAAAATATAAACAAGCGTTAAAATAACACAGATATGTATTATTTTATTGACAAAAATATAGAAATTAAATAAAAAGTAAACTTAATTTACAATCTAACAATTTTAAATGGATACATATTTAGCTAGAACTTTGAAAAAAAGACTAACGTGACGGATGCAAATCTGGTTTCAACAGTAGGTAGAATGATCTTATGACGTCACAGCTAGGTCAAAATTGCTGGCAATCGTAAAGTTCTGTAAAAATAAATTTTTTGGTAATACAAATATAACAATATTTAAACAAGATAACAAAGAAATATTAACTTTAGAACTTTGCAAAATTTTTTAAATTAAAAAGCTTAATAAAGTTATACTATTCAGCTTTTATTAATTTATAAAAGGATACTAAACATATAAGTACTAACATGAATTAATAAAAAATGTATAAACAAACTGACTTTTATCTCACTCTAAAAAAGCTAAGCAATACCTCAACTATTTCCAATACTTTCTACTCTGATCTTCTGATGTCTACAAAAACTTAACTACAACACAAAAAAATTTAATTCTTATTTAATTAGTAAAACAAACTTTCTTCACTATTCAAAATACCTCGCCATAATAACATGAATGCACTTCTACTTTATCAATTAACTTTCGAATGTTAGAGCTTGAACGTCAATTGTGACGTGACAGGCAGAACACTAGCTCTAGCAACTGATCAGTAATTCTGAAAAATTTTTTTTTTTTAAGTACAGCAGTAACAATATTAAAAAAAAAAAAATAATAAAGACTAATTTAAGTTCTACAACTTTGCACCAGAATATTTGGATGTTTAACAAGGCATATCAAACTAGTAATTATTAACAAGAAACTAATAAAAACATAATTTAATTGACTCTTAAAACTTCTCATTCTAAAAAAGCACTACAATACCTCAACTGTTTTTAACTTTCTCTACTCTGTTCTTGTGATGCTGACAAAAAATTGTATCGACTTATTACATTATAACAAACTTTAAAATGTAAAAGTCAAAATTATCTTTGATATTCAAATTATCTCGCCATAATAACAGTAATACAGTTCTAATTTCTAAATTATCAACAATCTTTTTATACTCTAACTTTATCTGAACTGACAAATATAAATGTTGATAGATAACGAATACAAAACAGTGTGATAATAAACTTCTAACTATTTTGTATAACTTTCAAAACAATTTGCAATCTTATTTCAAAAACATTATACTAAGGTTACTTTTCAACTAAAGAAGCTAATTTAAGTATCTCAAAAATATGACAAGCTTTGTATATATTATATAAACAGTATATTTTATATCAATAGTATGGCATAATAACTAATGCTAAAGATGTTACTCAAACTACAGACTAAAGTCGAGGGTTTTATTTAAAAAAATTTTGAATATATATATGAGAATCTGAGACAGGATATTATTTCTAATAATTGGTTTTACATTAATTTCTCAGTATATAAGATGTAAATTACTATTTATAATTGTATAACAAATCGAAAATTTCACTTCAGTACAGAAGTTTGCATAAAAATAATTACTATACAATATTATTATTATGAAACTGAATGATTTGTATACTTTAGATTTTTTTGATTATTGGTGACATTGCAAAGTCATATATTAATAATTCTTTATGTACCATTATTATAGCAAGTGTTAAAACACCTCAACAGTTCAATTCTAACTTTATAATAAAGTATCTTACTAAAAACTCCAAATAGTTTTTAAGTTTTATTGTATAAAGTTTTGAATAATTTAATAATCAAACAGTTTTATATTAATTTATGATACAGTTTTACTACAACTAATATAAACAAAATGTCTTCTTCTATTACTTTTTAAATATGAATGTAAATAAAATCAACGAAATAATAATTTTTTGGTCAGTTGAAACGTTTATATGAGACTTATTATAGTTGTATTTTAATAAAATTATAGAATTTTTTTTTTGTTTACAATCCCTTAATGATTCAAACATTTCTTGTTAGACTTATGTTTAAAACAAAATAAAATATAACTAATTATATAATGGTAACATTAAATACCTAAAATGAACATTGTTATCACTAAAACAAATAATTTTAAGCTATTGTAATTTAGAAAATAAAATATTATTAGTAGTTAAGTACATAGTTAAAAAAAATATTAATAAAGATAAAGTTAATTATTTGCATATAAAATTAAAATACAAAATTAAAGTACAGAAATATACTTTAAAACCACTTAAAACTTTCCTTAACATTTATAACATTACTAAAATGTGACTGTTATGTATGCCATAATTCTCAACAAAACTTAGTTTTCATCTTTTACGTATAGTATAATTTGTGCAACTAAATATTTAAAACCAAAATTTAAAATTATTAAAACCTTCCTCACCAATAAGAGGCTAGAAAGTTGCGGTCTGACAACATGGTAGAACCGACCGACATCAATTGTTAGAATTAGACTGTTATATCCATCTTCTTAACAGTTTTGTACGACAAGAATTTCATATGTCGATCTATACCAGCACCTGTGTCAACATATAAGATAGTTGAAGTTAATAAAAATTTCTCAAATCACAACTAATAATAAAATTTAACAAGCACACTAGAACCTGTGTAATTATTCCAAATAGCAGAGTATTGACAAACACTAAAAATTTGCTATTAACTATGAAGTAAAGGACTTTAAGTTTTAAAGTTGTTATAAAGTCTAAAACAAAGATTTTGATAAACAATAAGCCTAGTCACTTTTTATAAGTTTTAGTTTATTCATTATCAAAACAACAACCAAGCTATAAAACTAATGAAAAAAAATCCTCAAGTGTTAACATAATCATACAATCCACGTTAAAAAAATTAAAAAAGTAGTTTTAAAAAGTAGAAATAACTGTTTTTTATCAATTTTTTACATCAGGCATGTAAAATAGTTGTATTACTATTTATATAATTTTAACACAATTCAAATCATTGTTACATTAAAATACTAAAATACTGTTACAAAATGTTATGAATTCTCTGTGTTTTAAGTACTATACTAAAACTACTATTATCAAATTTTATAACAAAGCTATTATCAGTTTATTCAAAAGACAAGTCTGAAAATGAAAACAATAAAACGCAATTTTCTTTATAGAGTAATCAGTTATACAGTAATTAAAAAAGTAAGTGTTTATTCATAAACACATTATAAAGAACCCATTAGTATATACGTAGACTTAAAAAACATTACTGCTTTAAATAAACTTGCACTTTAAAATTATCTTATAATCAAAACAGTTCACAATTTTTTTCCTTGCACTATTATCTTATAAAAATAGATTACAATTAGACTCATGATAGAAAAAAACATAGCTTAAGTTTTTTTGCTACAGTCATGTTTTAGGTGTTGTAAAAATTAAAAAATAAGTATCTTGATACAAAAAAAATTTATAAAAAATGAAACTCAACTTGAAATTACTAACTATTAAAATATTTTTCGCGAACTTTCCTCAGGTTTTCAAAACTTCCCCAGAGTTTTTAAAAGCACACATTTTTTGCTTCATCTTAGTTTAAAGTTAAGTTTAATGTAAGAAACTGTGTTTAATAGTATAAAAACACTGAAAAAATATTGTGAAGCTACTTTTTAAATATACTTTAAAAAACAAAATTTTTGATGATGACAAAAAAGTTTTATCTGTAAATAGGTTTTTTGTGTCAATTTGAAATTTTACTACTGAACATGTTGAAATTGTTCAGAATTCTAGGTTTTTTTATCAAAATTTTTGAAATTACAGAGTTTTTAGCCTAAATTGTGAATTTCCAGGTTTTCCCAATTTTTTTTTAACCTGTGAATTTCAGTCTCCTATAATCGTAGCACAATTAGTAAAAACCCAATAACGTAATAACAGTGACAGAAAGTAGTCACACAAAAAATAAGCCAAGCGCTATTACAAATATTTCTATATTACATAAAATACATCTAAAAACCAATTATCGGAAGATAAAAAGCTAATGACTCGAAAAAAGTTCAACTTATACATGTACAATTTAAAAAATGAAGCTTAAGAATCATTTTTACTCGAACGCTCGTTTGGTTTTAAAATAACTGATACGAAAAAACTAACCAGAATTGTCGAAAACGGTGGATTTCCTTGGAATTCTTTATCTGTTCCCTTGTTTTTAGCAGCAACTGCAGAGCAAAATCCGCCCCTGTCTCTTCCGCGACCGCTGAATCCGCCTCCTGATTTAATTTAACATTTTTCAAAATTATTAATAAAATTGTTATTTTGTTTAAATTTCACATAAGGTTGATTGACCATACAAAACAGCAAATGAATATCAGAAACTTACTGGAGCCACCGGAGTTGTCTCTGGCATAATCAACATAAACATCAACGCCGGCCTTGCTGCTTTTGAACTTGGTTGCTGAATCCTCTGGGTCGAACTCAATATATACGAATCTGTAAGAGAGATTAAAAGTTTTATTATTAGAAAAGAAGCATTAACTAAATTTGAATTTAGTTTGAAGTTAGTAAACTCATTGTAGTTAGTAGTAGAAAAGTTGAATAAGTTGTCAATGAAGTACTTACCATTTACAGGCTCCGGTTTCTCGGTCATTATTCTAATGTCGATTTCAGCGGCGAAAACAGCCGGATTTTATTTCAATGCCTCGTCTGTATGTATTTCTATCTGTACGTATTTGTAAGATTACGCACTAAGTAGACAATGGATTGGTTGTAATCCAATAGTCTAAATAAATCATACCAATAAATTCACAACTCATTAGCTTAATGAATACATAAAAAATTTCAGGCAATGATTTCTCTAGTTTTTTTTTTTGTAAACCAGTATTAAGATAAAAGAAAAAAAAATTATATCGTTATTAAGGATTGCTAAATGTTTTTAGCAAATTTCTTTCAGGTTTACAAAATTTCTTCAAGGTTGTTAGAAATTAGAAATTTTAAAAATTTGTGAGCTAGTTGTAACTCATTAAAATAAAAAAGTCAATTCCTGTTGTAATATTAGCATACTACAAATCAATTTGTTGTAAATTTCACATAGCTATTAGAGTTATTACAAGTTCCGTTAAGAACGTTTTTGATTTGAAAGCAACCTTTAATTAAGCTTTTTAATAGGAAGTTGTTTTAAAATATAAGTCTTAAACGAGCCTTAGTCTTAAAGTTATTAGTAAGTTTTTAAACAAAACAATTCAAATAACTATGTTATTGAACATTTACAGACATAACACATGTTCATCTGATCATAAAAGATAGAATGTAAACACATAACACAGTCCATTAAGTAACATTTAAATCAAAGATAAATTTGTAACTTAAAAACAAAAATCTAAGCAAACTATTTTTTATAGAGTAAAATTTTTTATAAAATTTATTTCAACTTCTTAATATACACTTTGCAAAAGACTAGCAAAAATTTTATATTTTAGAGTAAACATAAAACATTTATATTTGTCTCGAATAATATTTTTATTTTTAAAATTAAAATAATTTTTACACTTAGTGCTCATTTTATCCTGATTAAGCATATGTTGATTTCCTCTAAAGGTTGCAATATCTAACAATTTCGCTTAAGTTCTAGCTTTTGTGGTATACAGAGAGGAATTCCTATAAAACAACTTTTTACAAATAAATGAATTAAAATTGTTTACAATTTAACTTGAACGTTTTTCCTTTGACAAAAAAAAAAACTTAGATACTTTTTTTATATTACAACACTTTACAGTTTTTAGACAGTATACAGAAACAATAACACAAGGGATTGAAAAGCAAAACTAAGATAATTAGAATTAAAAACCAAATTATGAAATTAGAACAGATTATTTATTCAGTAAGATAGTAAAACATATGTGAAAAAGAAAGTATACCCCTTTTTTGATAAAAAGTAAGGTAATTGTTCAATTTTTAATATTTTATAACAGATATTTCGATTAGGATAATATATAAGTTCTTAGGTTTTACTGTAAATGTTTATTTCAAAAAAATTCAGATACAAGTTAAAAGACCATGGTAGGTTTTTACATACATTGACAATAGTATTTAAGTATAAATTTAAATTTATAAAATATAAGTTACCTTGAAAATATGCTTTATTTAGCTTTGAGAAACAGTGAGTTTATAAAACTCAATAACAACATATATATCACAATATTTTTATAGTCAATTTATTTAAAGTTTTATTAAAACAAAACAAAAACTTATGTAGTTTTTATATTTTCGAACAAAAAGCTTAATATTTTTAGGATAAAACTCTTAAACAATGATAAGAAAGCAAAAGTACAATTTAAAAATCTAAAAATTTACATTATGTATGACCTATTGATGTTACAAACTTAATTCATTCACAACACCTATTTTCTCAAATGTTTATTATGAATTGAGCAAAACCAGTATAAGTTTCTGGTAGTAAAAAAAAAACTGTTTTAACTATATAGGAGAATAAAAGAGTTTTTAGCTAGAACTTGTAAACACAACAAATTGTTGCAGTTGCTTGAATAATTTATTATTTCTAATAAAACTCTTTTTTACTAAAAAAAGTATAAAATTAAATATCTTGTTAAGTTTTTATTTTGTCTTTAACATCATGAAATAAAAGTAGTGGTAATAATTTCCGTTTGCTATAAAAACTAATGTTGTAAATAAAATATTTCAAGATAAAATTAATTTTAGTTTATTAAAAAACCTTATTAATTGGCAAAATTATTAAAAATATTGGCCTGACAATAAAGCTAGGGTAATACCAGATCTTTAAGTATAGCACGGATTGCTGTTCATGGTATAGTGTAGTGAAGGGTTACCCAGAATTTTTTTTCATAAGGCCCCTCTCAAAGAAATTAATTAAGCTATGGCCCCCTCCAACAGGATTTCTTTATTAATGCCAAACACAAGTTTATTGAGGTAGTGGTTGTAAAAGTTTTTATATGAAAGCTTTAAACACAAACTAAAAGTCATTTTTTATAGAATAAAAAAATATATACCATTTTACTTTTGATATATAATAATTTTTGTAAAAAGTTTCTTATAAAATGTATAGACCGCAAATTTAAAGTGGTAAATTTTCTTCGAAATTTTGAAAATATCTAAACATTTATTCCATTTTTCATTTTTCAATCAATATTTTAAAATATTAATGATATGTTTCTTAGGTTATGAAGAAAATAACATTTATGATATTTAATAGTTTAAAAAGATTAAAATTTTAGAGAAAAATAAAAAAAAAGTAACTTTTTCCAAAAAAATACTTTTACTTGATATTTTTTAAATTCCAAAGTATGTAACATTTTTTAGTTATCGTACAAATATTGCACTGAAGAAGATTGCTTTAAAAATTTAGGAAATGCATTTTAAATGAAATAGTTTTTAGCGCTGTTTCAGTTTTACTTTCCCATAGGGAACCTTTTATGCGGCCCGACTTTGACGTGTAATATCTCATAAAATTAATTTGAATCTTTTAAAATAGTAAAAAGCAACTTTAAGATTAGTATAAACTCTATAAAATCAACTTGGAAATAAACATGGCTTGAACTCCCTCCTATGGCCTTTTAATAAATTTTATTCAAAATTGTAAAAAATCGAAGTAAAATTACTTAGAGAAAAAAGAATATTTTCTAATAAACATGTATAATTTATAAATAATAGAAAATGTAACTTTCGGTTAGTGTCTATAAAACTAGCTTAAAAAATTGATTTAAGTTGTTTCAGCAAAGTAATAAATATAAAGATAATTGCAGTTAAGGAGTTTAAAAAAAAACCGATATCTAGTTTAAAATTTGTGAGTTCATTGTAATTAATTAAGATTAATTTAATTTGTGCAGTAAAACTAGCCAAAAACAAACCAAGTTATTGTAAATTTTACAAATATTTAAGAACTATAACTAACTGCATTAAAAAAGGTTAATTTAAAATTAATTATACATAGGGGGGTGATCACCTTTTTCAAATTTGAATAATACTTTATTGAATTTTAATTAAGCTTAAAGTTGCTTTTTACAAATTTTTAAAACTCAGAATAATTTTTTTTATATACAGTCAGTCTGTGTCGAAGACTAAAAAATGCCCTTATAATAGCCGCAAACTGAAAACTATATCGGCGTATAACTAGAAAATACTAAAAATATATATCCTCCTACGTTTTTTGATATAAGTATTTTTATTTTTAAGGATATACTCCTTGCAGTAATTAAAAATGTTCGTCAGAACAGAATAATAAAAAAATTCAAAAACAAAACTTATATAACAAAAAAAATTTTTGTTAATTGTTTTAAATAATTGTTTAATTTTAAAGTTTTAAATAAATCTTTTTGGCAGAGTTTTCTAAATATTGCAAAAAATATTTGCTGAACGTTTGAGGTATTCTCTCAAAAAAAGAGAGAATAAGATAGGTTTTTAGTGAAATAGTCTTTTTCAGGCCAGTTTATTTTGGCATCAATAAGGAACCTGTTGACTTTGACAAGCTAAACCTTAAAAATAAATGATTTATTAAAATCTGTGAAAAATACCTTGTAGCTTAGTTAAAACTCTATAAAATAAAATAAAATTGTCAAAAAGTAATTTACACCCTTATGCCCTTTACTAATTTTTTTTTTACTAGCATTTGTCTTGAAATATAAGTCTTAAATTAACCTTTATATTGTTAGCAAATTTTTAAACAAAAATAATTATATTAACTATAATTTTGAGCATTTAAAAAGATAACACATGTTTCATAAAAGATAAAGTATAGATATCTAACACACACTTTAAATCACAGCCAAATTTATAATGTAAATCTTTAAAAAAAAAAACTTTTTTTAACAATTGAATTTTATTAGATAATTTACTTAACTTCATAATATACACTTTACAAACATAAAATAAAGACATTTATTTTATTTTAGACTTAAAACTCTTATATTTGTTTTGATAAGTATTTCTATTTTTAAAACAAAAATAACTTTTCTACTGTGTTCATACCTTATTTTGTAGTTGTCAGTTTCCTCTCTTTTTGAACAATAATTTTTTTTTGCCTCAGTTCTAGCTTCTTTCGTACATGGTGGGAGCTTCCTGTAAAAAACTTTTTTTTTTTAAACACACTTAAAATTTGTGAAAGTTCAATATTACGTATTTAGTTAAACAACACAAAGCTGATTAAGTAACATTTTTTTTATTTATACCATTTCAAGATTAGTAATAATTTCCATTTGTTTTAACGAACCATGTTTGTAAAAAAAATATTTCTAGGATTGACATAACAAATATAATTAAAATGACTTTTATTTACCACTTAAAAAAACCTTGTTCTTATTTAGCAAATCTAGTGAAAATAGTAGCCTGACAGTAAAAATTATGGTAAAACAAATATATCATGGATTGTTGTTAATGGCATAACCTAGTGCAGGGTTTCCCAAACGTTTTTAAAGGCCTCTTCAATGAAAATGAAGCCTCTTTTTTTTTGCTATTCATCATCAACTCCAAAATATCAAGTGTAAATTTTAATCTATGACCTCATGGCCGCCTTTGGACCCTTTACTGCTCATGGCACCCTAAATTTCTGTAATGGCCCACACGGAAACCACTTAGCCCAGCTTGGGTGGTGTTTATTGTTTAACAACAAACAGTTCTCAGCATTAAAGACAGATATATTTTACTGCGAGATTTTTCTAAGTTGTTATTCACAAAATTAATAATTTTAAAATATGATTTACTCTAAACGCATTGAACTTTATACAATATTAAAATTAAACAAAACAAAAATAATAAACTTAAAAAATTAGTTCTTAGTTATGTAAAAGATAATTCATTTTAATGTCAGTAAGGTCATTTATTTCTTCTTGATGCTATTTTGAAATCTTTGTTACTGTTTAATGTTATATGCAAGTATATAATTTTGTAGCAGCTATTCATTCATGTCAAAAGTTAACATATTTTATTTTTTTTATGAAAGCTAAGTGCTTAACAAATAATATTTGAAAATCAACTTCAAAAAATATTTACCAACTTCTAAATACCCTTAGGTTTATAAAACCCATATTTTAATAACTGTATCATTATTTAGTGTTGCAAGTTAATAAATACCATACTACAGGACAATTATGAATCATTTAACTCCTATTAGTTTTCATAATTCATATTGTTACTAAAGCAAAATAAAACTAACAAAATCATTAATAAGTTTTCATTTTCTATGATTTTATAGTGAAAACACTATAAGTATTAAAATAGTTAAATTTAAGATATTATAATTAAAATAGAAAATAAAACTTTTATACTTAAATCCCTTTTTTGATAGTTTTTTTTTTTGAACTTTTATTTATAATATTTAAAAAAGTCAAGTATTTGTTTGTGAAAAATATTTAAAGTTTATTTTATAAAATTTCAGATTTTGAACTTAAAAATTAAGAAAGTACTAATATTTGTATTGTACATTTAAATTAGCTAATACAATTATCTTTTTTAATAATTACAAAGAGTACTTTCTACTGAAAAGAAATGTCTATAAAATAACTATATTTGTTACATTTAGAACATTATCAATATACACAGTGTTGTAGTTTAAAACTTTTATATGTTTATAAAAAAATATCTTATCTTTCTGAAAAAAAATTTTTTACTTCTTTACTAAAACCTTACCTTTCATAACTATCTGTCAATGATGAATTAAGTTTCTTCCATGATTTTGAAAGTACAAGTTTTTAGGTCTATAAAATATATATCAAATTAAAATTCAAGTAAAAAAATTTCTTCAATAGTATTAAAAAACAAAAACATACTGTAAAACTAATTTAAATGTGTTTTTTAATAATGAAAAAGTTTAATGTCAAAAAAACTTATATATATAACAGATTTTTAAACTGAAATTTAATTGCTTCACATTTGTAAGTTGTTTAAATTACACATTATTCCAGCTTTTTAGTTGATTTATGTTGAATACTTAAATTCTTTCCACTTTTTTTTGTGATTTCTAAAATTCCAAGTTTTTCCAAGTTTTTTTTTTTGCCTAAATAGTAAAAATACAAGTTTTTTCAGGACTCCAGGCTTATTACAACCCTCTTTTTTAAACTTGAGTTATAACAAAAAAATTTTATGTTTTTTTCTTGCAAGTTAGCTAATTTCATACTAAAAAATTTTGTCCTTTGTGATTTTTGAATGTTTCGAGTCATCTAGATCTTAAACTTCTTAAACAATCGACTAGATATGTAGTAATTACAATAGGATACTTTATACTTTTTTCTATATTATAACTAGATCTCTTATATAACATACATACTGAGTTACATTAACTCATAGCTAACACTCACGGTTTTACAGAGTGCGCCAAATGGCCCCCTTGCAGGCAATGAACATTATTTGAGCCACATGGGGCCATGAAGTCTTAATTTTAAACTTACATTAGATATTTTGGAGTTGATGATCAAGAGCAAAAAAAAGGTCTTTTTTTAAGGATGGGGGTCAGAATGGCACAGCGACACTGTAGCACGGTCAATTTTGAGCACGGTCAAAAATTTCTGCACAGTGTATTATTGAAAAAATTTTATATAAAACCTAAAAAAGGATTAGTTTGTGCAAATTAACGGTCAATCAAAATAAGTTGTTAAATAAGACGTTTCAAGCAAAAATAGAAGAGAAAGAATTGGTGCAAAGTTTGAGCACGGTGATAACTACTGACATGCAAAAATCACTTTAAGACGGTAGGTAAATCATTTTTAAGGTAGGTTTTGCATTGAATGTCACTTTCCCATGGTGTTAGTTTATTACCAAATTAGTTAGTTCGTTTAATATTTTTAACAATACAATCAATTGTGCTGAAGTGACGCGCCATGCTAAAGTGTTGCTGTGCCATTTCGAAAACCACTCGTAAAAACACCTAGGATTTTTTTCTTTTGCTCTTCATCATCAACTTCAATATATCTAATTTTAGTTGTTTTAGTTTTAAATTAAGAATTAATGGACCCCCGTGGCTCCTTTACTGCTCATTGCCCCCAAAGCGGCAATTTGTCAAAAGTGACCCACTGTGCTAAAGTGACACATTAGCAAAAAACACCTATCGTGCTAAAATCACCTGTTCTAAAGTGACGCACCGTGCTACTATGCAAAAGTTAGTGCCAAAGTGACGCACCGTGCTAAAGCGATGCTGAGCTTTTCTGACTTATTTGTGTTTTAAACTTATGAAACTTACACTAGATTTCCAGAAGTTGATGATTAACAACAAAAAAAGTTAAAAGGTATTATAACGGTTGTTTTCTGATTAACCTTGTTTATGGTGGCCATAGTTTTTATAATTTTTAAAAGAGGCCTTTTGAAAATTAGTTTTAGAAACTTTTGTTTAAACCTTATATAAGTTCATATTAAACCAAATTATATTTGAAAAAAATCTTTTACCTATTCTTTTATAATCTTATGTACCATAAAAATTTACATGCTTGTCTAATATAAAAAACTACCCTGTGTAACCAAATACTGTCTTGAGTGACAATTAACTGCTTTGAGATATCAAAAGCATTTTTCAATTTATTTATAATAATTTAAAAAAAAAAAGAAGTTTAAAAAAATAAAGTTTAAGTTTTTGAACAAAACTGTTTATTAAAAAACAATGTTATCGAATTGAAAGAAAAATCTAATTTCTAGTCTATCAAAAATAGAGGACTAATATTTTTAGATAATCTTAATATTTCTTGCATTTTTTGTTACAGTACTAAACTACTCTGACTTATCCTGAGTTTTAATTTTTAATAACTAGTGTGAGTCATTTTGAGGTTTACAAAAAAAATTTTACTGTTTAAATTCATTGTGAGTGAAGGCAACCATGGAACACTGAGAAACTTTAAATCATAAACATACATATGCATATATATATATATATATATATACATATTTATTTATTTAATTATATAAAAACTATAATTCAAACAGCTGTTTCACACATTGAAATGTAAAATTTCATGTGATCTTCAGTGAGTTATTGTTTATTATAATAGTGAACAGAAATTTCAATTTTAGAATTTTTTATAGTAATTATGACGTAGTAATAGTACAGTTTATTGTACGATTAGTTGAATTTGAAATACGCTGTAAATGTTATTCTATGCTTTTTAGAAAAGTTTAAAAAGGTTATTTTGGGAAAAATGTTTTAAGCTATTAGAAAAATTTTTTAGGCTGTTGGAAAAAATTTTATAAAATGCTATAAAATACTCGTGTTTGCCGCTTCGATTTTATTTTGTTTTAATATTTAGTTGGTTTTAATTTTGTTAAAAAAGTATTTTTGATAATGGATGCATATGTTTTGTCTTTCGCTTTTCTTGTTTAGTGTTACGTTCTTATCTGATTTTTCGATTTCTATTTTTTCTAAGTTATAAAGTTTGCAGCCGAATTTAGTATTGAATTTTAATTTTGTCCTGTTTAATATTTCCCATTTAATTTTGTAGTCTGTATTGTTATCTTTTAAGTTCCATATGTAATTTGCTAGTTCTGTTGTGTGTCTTTTGTTAATATTGTTGAATGATGATTTGTGGTTTCTGTATCTTTGTTTAAAGGTATTTCCTGTCGACCCTATATACTGCTTTGTTGTTTTATTTGATGTTACTGTTGCTTTATAAATTATATTTGACACTAGGCATTTGTTATTTAAAGGGCAAGGTTCTTTACGGCAATTACAAAGTTTATCTTTTATGGTGCTTTTATCGTCTATATTGCTTATTAATGTTTTGTTGTTGTGAGCTATTATTTTACTTCTGAAATTATTTGTGCAACTGCAATTTCTGTTCACTATTATAATAAACAACAACTCACTGAAGATCACATGAAATTTTACATTTCAATGTGTGAAACAGCTGTTTGAATTATAGTTTTTATATAATTAAACAAATAAATATTAAGCTCCAATTTGATTTGTCGAGCACTATCGATCAGAACTTTGTATAAAACCTTTAATATATATATATATATATATACATACTGATTTCTTTAGCACAAACTTAAATCTTTAAAAAAAAAAGTTGTTCCATAGTATTAAAATTGTCATGTGTTGAATTTATTTTTGAATAAGTTTTTAATATTTTTTTCATATTTTACTTACAAAAGACTATCTGAGGCTCTTCAGATATTTTCAATAAGTTCAATATTTTAGAACATTTTTATGCTTTTTACATCTTCTTATGTTGTCATTGATTGATTATATTTAGTTTCATTTACAAAACTTATATTTAAAATACATTAATAAGTACTTTGACCTACATGATCTAAAATAAATATAGTTGTTAAAAAACAACATTTAATATTAGTTAGTTTATGTTTTAGTAACAAACCGATAACAAACATACTCATATTGAATAGGGATGAGCCGAAATGGAAAATTTGAGAAATTAAATATAGTTATATTTAAATGGTATTTTATTTTTATATAACTAATCTTCCTCTTGTGTACGCACTTAAGAATGCATGACTTGAAATGTGATTTTTTGGACTGTACTCAACTTTTGTACTTAATAACTAGGACTATAATATGTTTAATATTTTTCATTGCAGTTTGGCTGAAATGTTATTTAAAATAGTTTCTTAGTATTACTATAAGACATTATTTTGTTAGGTAAGTATTTAAAAATACTTTTCTTATTAAATCTCGTCAGTCAACTAGAAACGTTTCCTATATGGTAATAAAATTTTATAATACATACTCTTTTCTAAGAATTTCGAAACTTATGATATATATTTTTCAAAATTAAGTTCAACACAACACAGTTTTATTACAACTGAATAAAAGTTTTAAAAAGTTAGTTTTCAGCATTATACAAAAGTCAATATTGGCTCTCAAATTAATGTTTAAAGTGATAAATCTAAGTAAATCATTCAAGAGCAATAAACTTTCATAAGTTTAAAGCGAAGTTATTCATTTGAAACAAACCACTTTTTTTTTGTCACTTTATAACAGATTTCAAAAATAAATAAAATCTACGTCTTTTTGTTAAGCAAGAGACCTCTAATGTAAATAAGTATCCTTGTAATATTTTTAAAATGGTTAAAAAAAGTTTAGAATAAAGATATTATTAGAATAATATAAGATTGCTTTCTTGTAATATGGATAATGAAAAATCAAAATCTCTTAAGTTTAATAATATTTTAATAACGATAAAACTGAGGAAGTTTGAAAAAATTTTGTGGTTATAAAGTGGAAAAACTTTTAGAAATATTATTTTTTCCTCCTTAGTAATTTGTTTCTTTCAAATGGAACCTTTGAAACTCTAAAGTTTAATTCACTCAATTTAAAACATATTTAAAGTTTACTAAAGCTGTAAAATGCAACTGCTCTTTTTATTTTATATTGAAATAAATAACTAAAAAATTGTGTTTCTCTCAATATTTTAAATTGTTTATAGATTAAAAATATATATACTTTTGGCAATTGAAATACTGTTTGATATACAAAAACTACTCAAAAAGTTTATTAAAAAGGTTAAATATTTTTTTCCTTCAGAATCAAAGACTTCTTACAAAATTAAACTATTTCTAATATAATGGCAAAGGGGGTGTGGAAATTTTATTAAATATTGATTGGATTTTTAAGATCTTTAATTTAGGTAACAGTTGCTTTTTAGATTTTTTTAAATTAATACAATTTTTATATATATGTGGAGCTAAAGTCAAAAAGCTCAAAAGAATCTTCATGTAAGCTTCAATTTAAAAAAGCAAAAAAGGAGTTTTATATCGTATATTTACTTTTTCCACTTTACAAAAAATGCAATTGATATTGTTGTTCTTTTTGTCATAATATAT
Organism: Thalia democratica; assembly: GCF_965202585.1. Taxonomy (NCBI): domain Eukaryota; kingdom Metazoa; phylum Chordata; class Thaliacea; order Salpida; family Salpidae; genus Thalia; species Thalia democratica. The sequence continues at coordinate 100,414,629 of NC_139165.1, forward strand.
TTATTTATAATATTTTTTAAATCTTACAGTATTTAACAATTTTATAACTTTATGCACTAAAACATTTTTTTTTAAATTTGAGATTAATAGCTAAAAAAAAGGACAAAATATATTTTAAATAAATATTTTGAAACTTGTGTTTAATTAACCATCAACAATTACTCAATACTATTATATCACAAACTTTTTACAGAAATGACTATACCTTAAAAACAAATTGTATATTAACATTTTGCAAACAGTGACTTACAGTTTATATTTTAAATTTTAACTAAAGAGCAAATACTAAAATAAAAAAATTTAAATTAATCCCTAAATGACCTTAATAAAAAACACCATTGATATGTTTGAGTAAAGACAGCCAAGAGGCAGCAAATGATGTTAAAAGATAGAATTTAATCAAAAAATAAATGTTTAGTAATTAAAACTAAATATATGATTCAAAGATTAGTTTAACTACAAAATACATATATTTAAAACTGAATTTACACATCCAAATCTGAGCTATTTTAGATATAATGAACATATACTGTATAGCCTTGGTTTTTGGAAAATCTTTAACAGCTTAAGATTAAAAGTATTAAAATGAAAGGAAATGTTATTCAGCAACATTGAATTTAACCTTTTGTTTAAAAAAACCATTAAATTTAGTTTGTTATAAATCATGTACTTCAAAACTTATATTTAACACTTTCTAAAAATTGTTTCTATTTAAGGTTGTAGACATCAAAGGGTATGATATTGTCACCAGTATATACATGTATACATGTATATATTTTGAAAATGTTAATTTTCTTAAAATTTTTTAAAGTAAATTTCTGATAATTTCATTAAGCTTTCATCAAAACAGCATTATGGTCTAATACATCTTATAAAAAATATCATTTTAGCTTGATAAATGTTAGTACGTTTCTGACTGTTTAATTTTTGTGATAAGACTAAGGAAGCAAGTTTGTCTTGTGTCATTGAAATGACTATTAACAATATCTGACTTTACCTTTATTTTGTTTATAAGAAATTCCTAATATGTTGTTCCTAGTATCAAATTGGGGTAATTTGTTTTTAAAATAAACACAATATGTGCTTGTTGTCTAGAATGAAATTTTTGTTATTTTAGAGTTTGTAGAAACAAAAATTTTCAATAAAGTTCTTAGTTGCTGAATTTTAGTAATTTTATACATATAACTCATTTTAGAAATACAAATTAATTATCTCATTTAACTTTACCTAATATTACAGAAAAAAAAAGCGAAAAACACTTGTTTTAATGAGTAAACCATAATGGTAGTTTTGTGGAAATATTTGCAAAGTGTAGTATTAACTATATAAAAAAAGACATTTTTGATTAAAACGATCAAACATTTTAAATTGTTTATCTTTTGATATTCATTAAGAATTTTTAGAAACTTCGATAGATTTGTAAAATATAAACAATTAGATAGGCTATCTTTGAGTCATATCAATTCTCAATGTAGACTTGAACAAGAAAAACAAGCACCAGGAGTTTCAGGATTATTGAGGATTTTTTCTACATTATTGAGGAGTCTCTGCAGATAAGTACCTGACATGATCCTTTTAAAAAGGTAGCAATGTAAAACAAACTGTTTGTTGTCGGAGTTTTGCATATTTTTGGTATATGTGATTCGTTTTACTTATAGTTTTCCAATAAAGTTATGCTGTTTAGACCATTATCGAACAGTTTTTTTGTTTTATTTTTTCTCTAAGTGTTTGTTTGTTCAAATTAGTTTTATTAGAAACACGCTGTATTTAATAACAAGAAAACATTGTAGTTTTATTAACAACTTTGAATGGTCGGCAAAAGAAGCTGGTTAAGTAACCAAAAATTTTTTACGTTTTTCAGTTTAAGAGTAGTTCAATATAGTCAAATTACTAAAGTTTGACATTGCAACTGTGTATAAATAGTTTTAATACCATCACTTTTTTACTTTGTTGTATTTGAATAAGTTAACGTTACATTAACTTTTAAAACTCTAAATTTTTGCAGTAATAAATTAATTCACTAAACAAAATAATTTAACAATGTAACAAAATGACAACGCGAAATCTAATTACTATTTACACATATTAAGTAATTAATTATTTATACAAAAATAGTATGGCTGACTAAAACCTTTTAACTACAAAAACACCTTTTTCGTGTGCTCTCCGAGTTTTCGGATCGTTGCCTTGCCGTGTCAGCATCAGGGTCAGGCTGATCACACCAACACATTTTTTTGAATTGTGTTTGTGTAATCAGTCCAAGCCCTATCAATGTCTAAATCTGAGCTGACCGATGCATGTCTTTAGGTAAAGTCTGTTGAATGATTTTCTTCATCCTACGATGGTTGTGGACGGACACACACCCGAACAATAATTTACCTTTATTTACATTAAAGCCTTCAACTTGACCCATGTCTTCATCCTGAACCTTAATTACTCATAAAACGGATGCCTCCGCCTACCTATAAGATTAGGTGTTACTTATTTGTAAATAAAAGTTGTGGTATTGACAGGTGCCCAGTACTTGCTACATATGGCCGAAGATTCCCTACGTCTACAACGATAATCAAGGCCTCTTTGAGCAAAATCCTTCACAAGTTGATTCTAACATTACAAACTCCGCTGATTGTTCTTTTTATCCTGTTGCCTAAAAGAGGTACCATTAAAAGTGGTAAAAATAATAACAATTTAACCAAATATAATAAAGAGGGTTTTTTTTGTATAAAAAAACTATCCTTATTTTGTTTAGTCAATACAGAAATAATTTAAAGTATTTACTGTACTTACAACATTGAATTTAAGGTTCGTCTAAATAACGCACTACTTTTTGCTCAAAATCATACTCAACATCTCATAAAATTAATTATTTTAATATAGGTACTAATTTGTTGGTAAAGGTTTATTACGAAAGTGAAACATATTGTATACTAATTTCTTTAACACTATAAACAAGCTTTCATCTACTGCTTGCACATAATACATTTCTTGTAAACTTCTTTTGTTTAACAAATGTTTGGCGCATCGTTTCCTTTTAATTGAATACTCATTGCCTACTGGTTACTCACTAACAGCAAAGCATTGAAGCAAATTTGCATTTTTTTCACTAACTTGTTTGTAATGAAAAAAAATGAAAAGCAAAGCTGCAGCTTAATGCGAAAAAATAAAAAGTTTACAAGTGTTAATGTTTAGAAGATTAAAACAGCTACTAAATAAGAATAACTATCCATTATACTTAGAGTATCAATAGAAACTTGCATCAATAACATGGTTTTAGACTGTTCGAATTTGAAAGTAAAAATGAGCCTTAAAATTGTTCATATGTAAAAAGAGTAATAGTTAAATTATTTGTTTTACAGTATTCACATATGTAAATGAAAGATTAAAAAAAGCTTATATGTCTTTTACCCGTTTGCACCTTTGAAACCGTTTGAATAGTTAATGATAGACAAAAGTAATAAAATCAATAGTAAAAATTGTTCTATTTTGTATTTTGCATAAAAGAGATAAATATTGCTACGTTTTCGCTTATTTCGTTTGTTAAATACATTTTCGACCATCGTGTGAAAAATTGTTTGATTAACAATAGTAATGAATTAAATTATTTGGAAAATAAATGAACATTAACAGTAAACTTGAATTTTTTGTCAGTAAAACAAGTAAATTTCACATTGAATTTTTATTAATTTTAACTTTTAGTTTTTATTTTTTTTTTATCACTGTTACCTTTAACCCTTACCTTCTCTCAGTATTTTTTTTTTCTTTTTGACTTTTTAATATTTTATCTTTTTTTTTTACGTTATTTAATATTTCTTTTTAACTGTCCTGCAAAAATGACAATACGTGCAAAATTGTAAGTGGTGAAAAATTTACCCTTGGTGTAAAACTATATTTGTGTAATTTTGTGCCCTCGTGCAAATTAGTCGTCGTACAAAAGTTTCTTCATGCAATTTTGTTCTCTTGCAATTTAGTCCCCTCGTGAACTTTAGTAAGCTCGTGAAATTTTGTCTTCGTGCAATTTTGACTTGTACCCGACCCGTATAAATGAGCTGAAAGTTTTTTTAGAAACTGCATCCTTTATATGAAAATTCATATTTTGTAGTTTTGGTGAGAATTGCTGTTTTTGCACGAAATTTACAATTTAACTAGTTATTTTTCGTGTTTTAAGAAAGTTTTAAAATACGTAACCAAAGGAAAGCTTAGACTTAAGAGAGGTGACTGTACATACTTATCATAAATTTATATATACTTTTTGAAATTAGTTTCATTACTTCTTTCTTCTTAAAAGAAATATAAGTGATTTCATGTCGATTTCATGTCAATAATGTAAATTTTGGTAAAACGTGCATGGCTCTTCTCTTACATAAAAACAGTTTAGACAAAAAAGGCGTAAATTGTTAAAAATAATCATTCTTAAATGTATTAAAAGATATATTTTTGTTTCTTGCTACAATCACCGTTTAAAAATTGAAGGTTTTTCAAATTTTACAACTGGAAATTTTTGTATAAATTAACAAAATATTAAAAATTAAAAAAAAAACAACAACCCTTGAAAACATTTATAAGTAAGATACAAAAAAAAAATATTTTTTTGGCTAAATCATTCGTTAGAGTAAAAATCCAAAAAAACAAAAAAAATCTAAGGGGTTCACTCAGACGTTTAAACCCTAATCCATTTTTTTTTTAATTGAAAGCAAAGGAGGGTTCTGTTCTGTGCTAAAAAATCTTAGTTAGCTTTAAAGATAAGGAAAATAATTGGATCAAAGTTTAAACGCTTGTTAAAAGTTTCGAAAAATGCTAATCGAGTTAAATTATTGATCGTAATATTTTGTTATATATCTTTTATTTCAAGTTTAAATCTTTTTTTTGGCTTTTCACTACATGTTAAAAGTTAAATACAAACCAAATATTTTCTAAAAAAGTACCTTAAAAAAAACTGTGAATGTTTACTTGAAAACAAATTTAGACATGAAACAAAAAACTGATGAATTTGAATTAACCAAGATGCATATGTGTTGACCACTTTGTTAATATCTTACAAGTATAACTCATAGAGTTTTAAAAGCCATCATTTATAAAAGTTTTTAAGTTGGAAATACTTTGAATTTTTGCAAAGGCTTGTGTGACTGAAAACAACTTTATCCTAAACTGTGTTATAGATGAAACTTACCAATTATAACTTGATAGAAGAAAAATATTGTGACCTTAATTGAGGTTTTAAGAAGTCTGTTTAAAAGGCATTGTGTTGCATAAAACACAAAAAGCTTTTCATGTTTTATAATTTTTTTTATCATTTGAATGAACACTGAGGTGAATTAGATGTTTTATCTAAAAGTCAGGCTAGTTGTTACTCTATATATATTTTAAAAAGTAATGTTTATGATAAATCCTACTATAGTTTTTTAGTTATTTTTGTGTGATTCAGCTTGATTAGTAGTAATTTTCTACATATTTTTCTGGTATTGTTTTTATTTTTAACTTTAATCAATTCTGGCTCACTCCATGTAGCACAGGATTGTTTATAGAATGTTTACCTTTCTATAAACATATTCTGTTACATTGGTAGTCTAATCAAATATTTAACTATTATCTTTGATGAAAGTATTTAACCTGTAAAAATGTACTTTAATGATAAATTTTACTATACTTTTTGCATGGATATGATTTTGTAAATAAATTGTCTAATAGTAATCAATCTGGTGGTGTTGCATTTTTTGTTAGAGCTTGCCACTCTTATGAGATTGTAGAAGGTGTGTCTTTTGAGCAGTGTGATGTAGATGATTTGTGGATCTCTATTAAACTTGAAAACAATAAATCTTTTGTAATTGGTAATGTATATAGACATCCAAGCACTACATTTGATAGTTTTAAAGAAAATTTCCTTAAAGTTTTAGACCTATTAAATAAAAAGAATAAATATTTTATAATTGGTGGTGATGTAAATATAAACTTGTTTAATAGAGATCAGCGTACTTTTGACTACTTGGATTGTATTTCTAGTGCTGGTGCTTTGCAATTTGTTGATTTGCCAACTAGGCATTCTGCTGATTATTTGTCTAGTTCTTTGATTGATCATGTTTATTCTAGTTTTGATTGTGAAAAGCTAAGTGTTAATGTTGTGGATTATGATATATCTGATCATATGCCTGTTATCTGTGAAATCGAATGCAAAAAGTCCAAAAATGAGTATTGTAATCTGAGGTCCTTTCAGGACTTCAGTAAGTTTGAAGTTGGAGCTTTTCTGAATGACTTGAGTGTGAAATTGAGAAGCATGAACTTGTGTGCTGAAAATTGTGGAGATGTTAATAAATGTTGGGATGAGTTTGAGAGTATTTTTAGTGGGACGGTATTTGATCATGCTTCTGTCAAAATTTTAAGTAAAAAAGAACAAAAACTAAAAGCTAAACCGTGGATAACAAAAGGTATAATAATCTCAATTAACTTTAAAAACTTAATGTTTAAATTTGCCATTAAAGATAAAACTAAAAAATTCTGTTTGTTTTAAAAAATATCGAAATATACTAAACAGAGTAATAGAATGTTCCAAGCGACTTTATTATAAACAACTAGTTAAAAAGAATAAACAAAATAGTAAAAAATTATGGAAAATTGTGAATAATATCGTTTCCACTAAATCTACATCTAGATGTAAAATAAAAGGTGTGCTTGATGAGTGTGGTGAAATTGTGAATGACCCAAAATGTGTAGGCAATCTAATGAATAAAAATTTTGTAAATATTGCTGACAATTTGTTAAAAAAGAGAAAAGATGTTGTTGATGTAAAGAATAATGAGTATTTGTCTGGTTCAGTTGAAAATGATTATGTCTTTAAAGAAATTTCTGATAGTGAGATTCGGAATTATATTAAAACTTTAAATCCAAACAAAAGTGTGCGTTCTGATGTTCCTAATATTCGTTTTGTGAAGCTCAGTGCAAAAATAATTTCTCCTTATCTTTCTAAATTGTATAATAAATGTGTTGAGTATGGTGTGTTTCCTGAGTCGCTTAAATTTGCCGAGGTAATCCCTATTTATAAATCTGGTAAAAAAAATAACATTAATAACTACAGACCTATTTCTCTTTTATCCCCATTTTCGAAAATTTTTGAGTTTTTAGTGTGTGAGAGATTGAAAAAATTCTTTTTGTTGAATGAGGTGCTACATTGAAAACAGTATGGGTTTAGAGAGAATAGTACGACTGAACTAGCTGTGAATCAGATTGTTGATGAGTTAATTGAGGCTGGTGAGAGAAAATTAATAAATTGCTCTGTATTTTTGGATTTAACTAAAGCATTTAACACGGTTAATCAAAAAATTCTAATATCTAAACTTTAAAATTATAATATAAAAGGTTCAATGTTAAATTTACTTAAAGATTATTTAAAAGATAGAAGTCAATCAACGGTCATAAATAATGTTGTGTCTGAGCGTGAAATTGTGAATGTTGGAATACCACAAGGTTCTTGTTTGGGTCCTTTGTTGTTTCTTGTGTATATTGATGATATTTTTTCCTCTACTGAGATAAATATGAGATTGTTTGCGGATGATGCCTGCTTGAGCTACCAACATAGTGATCCTGAGTATTTAAATGAAATTATTAATAAGGAGTTGGTTAAAGTTGATAAATGGTTGCATGCGAATAAACTTTTTATTAATTATTCAAAAACTAAATTTTTGCTTTTTAATAAAACTTCAAAAAATTGTGAATTTAGTGTCAAGGTTAATGGTTTTCTTATTGAGCAGAGTGATAGTATAAAATACTTAGGTGTGGTTTTGGATGATAAGCTGAATTGAAAGAAACATTTGAGTTCTCTGAAATCGAAATAGTCTAGGAGTTATTATGTTTTGTCAAAATTGAGATATTATTTGGACACATTTACACTTAAAATGGTATATTATAGTTTGTTTTATTCGCATATCCAATATTGTATATCTGTTTGGGGTAGTGCTGCTGACTGTTACTTAAAACTAATTGTTTGTATGCAAAAAAGAGTGATCAGGTATGTTTGTCGTGTGCCTGCCTTGACAACAACAAACCCTTTATTTAAAAAAACTGGTGTGCTAAAATTAAAGGATGTGTATAAATTGCAAACTTTTAAGTTGATGCGTAATACTATTAAAGGGTTTGATGTAGAACACAATAGTTTACACTTGCTAGCTCTGTTCACACACACAACACAAGATTTTCAAAGAAAATGAATTTTGTAACTGAAAGACCTAGAACGAGACTTGGCCTAAACTGCTTTAGGTATTTGGGTCCCAAGTTTTGGTCTAGTGTCCCTGAAACTTTTAAAAACTTAAAGAAAGATCCTTTTAAATTTAGATATAAAAACTTTTTGTTGAATAACTACATGGAGTAGATCTAGAGTGCTTCTACATGTATGTTTTGTTTGAGTTGAAATTTGATTTATGTTATTTGGGCATCAGATTGTGATGTGTAGGTCTTTACTTTATAATTGTCCTGGTAATGAAAGAGTGATTGTTATAAATTATTGTAATAAATTTGTTTATTGTTGAGTTATTTTACTTGTTTTTATTTTGTTATTGTGTTAGATTTAAGATAGTTTTTTATGTTTTTTATTAGAAATTAGATGTATAAGTATAAATTTGATACAAAATTTTTTATTTTTTTTTTTAATTTTTTTTTATTTTATTTTATTTAATACTTTATTTATTTTATTTTTACTTATTTTATTTGTTTATTTTTTGTTTTATTTTTATTATTATTTTTTTATTAGTTTTGTACGAACTTAATACTTACAAATTTAAAAAACTCTTATTATTTATTGACTTTATTGTTGATATATATGTATATATTATTAACCATACAAGTAGTATTTTATTTTCATACTACAGTATTTCTTTATTCTAGTTAGTTTTTTATGTTTTTAGAACTAAATACTTGTAATTAGATATTTGTTTATTTGAGTTTGCAACAGCTGATTGTGAGTTCACACTGGTGGCAGTGATCACATGATTGGATTGTTGGTGTGTTTTTTGTTGTAGCTTCGGCAAATACTTACTTGGGGATTTGAGCTTCATGATTTTCCCACACTTTGTGGTTTTTAGTGTTGAGATTTTAACCTTGTGAGTGTTTGCTAAATGACGTGTCACCAAAGGTTTTTTTTCAATAAAGGGTTAGGATTAGTTTTTATTTCAGTTAGTTAAGTTTTTTTTTTCTTTTATTATTACATAGACATTTTTATTTTTAGTTAAAAGGTATTTTTTTTTCTTAGTAAATTTAAAGATAGGGCAGGTGGAATAACATGTGATGAGCTCAAACTCACTTGCTTGACCTTCAGAAAACGTTTATCGTTGCAGAGGGGAGAGTGAGTATTTTCTGATGTTTTTCTACCTTTAAAAAAAAATACATATTTTTTACTTAAACTTCTTCAATACAAGCATGTACTGAATTTTGATAATGATTCAGATTCTAGTTTCTTAACCATTTTATACATTTTTTATAGTTTATAAAATAACAAATTTTTTTTTGTCTAATTTACATAATTTTATCTTTAAAAATTTAAGTTTACTCAGGCTTTTTACTAAATTCAGGCTTAAAATATTTTTAACTATTGAGATAGAAACAAAATTGAACCTCTAATCTATCCGCAGTGGATATTGGAAATTAGTAGTTTAGTATGTTAGAGAAAAACAAACACAGTTCACCTCAAACTGATTCTGGAATTGTAAATCTATATAAATAATAAAGATGGTAAAAATGACAAAAAAATAAAAAAATTGTGTACAGTAGGTTTTTCATTAAAAAAAAAAGTTATAAAAATAAAACAGTTTACAAAAATATTAATGGTAAAAATCCAAAAAATATGAATAAATTATGGACTCTAAATACACACAATTGAATTACAGTATATAGTAAAGTATTGAAATCTAATGGATTTAAATAACAAAAGTTTATACAGTTTGAAATTATAGAGTTTACAATTAATATCAAACATATTGTTCTTATGGTTAATTATAGTGCTAAAATATTGTGATCATTTTGCCACAAAAAACACCAATCCTGTTAACAGAGACAAAACTGCAAAAGTTTAAAAACAAATCAAATTAGGCAGAATGTTGATTTTCATAGAACTGTTTATAAAAAAAAATCTTTCAAAATATTAAACTTTAATTTTTCATGTTTAAGTGTTACATAAAAGGTTACTATTGTATTTAGGTTACTCCACTCCTAAAAATGTGTACTTTTAAAAAAATGGAGAATAATTTTTAATCACGGAAAAAATTTGCCAAAAACTTTTAGCAACTCTTTAATAGTTGGTTTTGGATGTTTATTACATTTCAGAAATAAAGTAGAAAAAAGAATTTTAAGATTTTTTTAGGTTATAAGAGTTTTTTTTTGTTATTAAACAATTTCTAAATTTGCTAAATTGTTGCTTGACTACTTATTTATGTTTTTAATAAAAGTTAGTTTTACATATTGTTATAAACATTAATTTAATTGATCAGTATTAGCTTATTATAACTTACTCATATTATGATCATATTTTTGCTTAACATCTAGTTTTGTCAGGTTTAAGTTTTTATATAAATTAATTTGTCAAAATCTGATCCACATTCATTGAAAACGAAATGAAATAAAATATATCAAGTAAAACTTTATTTCAATATCCACAGTTCAAATAGTTTTGTTAAGTATATTTTAAGCCTACCCTGTAAAATTTTAAAATACCTCTTTTTAAACTATTTAGGATGACCATTTGAGTTAAGTTTTAGTTTATTTTATTGCTGTTTAAAAATAAATATGAACTGTTTATTTTTTAAGTGGTGACATTTTATACAAAGACAACTAAAATGAAAAATCTAATTTAATGTACAAGTGATTGTTTAAGGGTAAAGGAGGGGTTCTAACATTCTTTTTTACAAAAATTTACATTAGCTTTTATTTTAAAGCTAAAGGTATAAACTACACAAAACTTATTTTTGACCAAAAAAAAACTCTTGAAATAAAAGTAGTTTATTAAAAATTTATTATACAACCCTATGGGAGCTAAATTATGAAGGCAAACTTTTTGGAATTCTGAAAAACAGACTAAAAGATATCTCAATTATATGTAATTTAATTCAAATTTTTAGAAAATTTCTTTTTAAATAAGATAAACAACTTGTAGGAAGCATTTTTTCAAAAAAAATTATTAAAAAAATTATGATCAAAATAAAATAAAAATCAATTTTTTAGTTTGTTTTTATAAAAAAATTCTATTAAAAATATTAATGAATATGTTTACTACAATTTGTTTACAACTTTTAGAATATTACAATAATAATTTTATAATAATTGCTGAAAAACCGAAGAAGAAGATATATTTTAAAGAAACAGTCTATTTTATCCGTTTATTTTATGCCACCCATATATAACCTAATTAATGCTTTAACTTTGCTAACTTATATCTCAAAAACAACTTTGAATTTTATTAAGCCTTAAAAACTCACAAGTAAGTTTTCTAATTATGTAAAAAAATTGAAAAAAAGTTTTTAGCTTCTGTGCCTTCAAATTCACAATTATGGTTATAGAGGGTGAGATGGATTAAGATATTTTTTCTTTTTAATTTTTAAGACTTTAGTGTTTTATTCAAATAGCAGATAAATTTGAGGTGACATAATAAATCTGGAACTTTTGTTCTTAGAGGTATTAAAAAGTATTTAATAAAGTTAATCTTAATTTAAAAATTTCTTTATGTTTATTTTATAAAGCCGACTATATGTTTAAGTTTTTTTGCTAAAAATAAGAATCTTATAGCTGCAAATAAAGGTCAATGTATTAACTTAAAATAAATATCATTTTACAAGAATCATTGACAATTAGTTTAAAGATGGACCCTGAGAAGATTTGTGTACCCTTTAGAAATCACTAAGACCATAGCCAGTGGTCTAAAAATTGTCAAAGTGAAGGTGACAACAACTAAGGTATAATGCATTTATTTTTAGATGATTTTTGACAATTAAAAAACTTACATTTATCATTCAAAATAGTTTGATTTTCACTAATTATAAGATAAGCTAACAGTTTTGAATATGTTATATTAATATCTATACATATGAACATATGAAGAATATTTGTTTTGATATTAGACTGCATAATATTTATCTATAATGCACATAATTTATTTTTAACTATTTTATGTACAAAGGAAAGAGCTTTTTTTAGAATTAAAGATCACTGTTTTGGCCTGTTTCATTAATTAAATTTTATAAACGTTTTGCTAAGCCATAAGGGTTAGGGCCATCTATAAAAATAACTTTGTACTCTATTAATATATTATAACAAGTTTTGAAATATTTTACTGAAAATCGTATTTACATACAAAATTGTTTAACAGCTTTTAAACTTCATATGACTTATTAACATTAATGAGATATAAATTATTTTTCAGGAAATATATCAAGTATAATTGGTTAAAAATGACTAAAATTCCAACATTTAAAAAACTACAATTTCAAACTGACATTGTTTTTAAATGTTTCCATTCATAAATATAAATTATTCAAAGATAAATGCATTTAATCATTAAATACAATTGACTAAATTACCACCAACAGTTGAAGATGGATCTTTTAAACCCCTGCTTTGTAAAAGAACATCCCAAGCACAAGATGAAGTCACCTTGATTCATGGATGTCATGTGTTCGGGACGTTTAAAGATCACCACAGTATACGGTTTAGACTAGGTGACCTGCAGTTCTTTGCCACCCCACGGGAGGAAAAGCTTTAAAAAGGTTAATTTAATTTTCTGTTTTATTTATATCAGGGTTTGAAAAAAAACTTAGAATATGACAATTAAAGCAAAAAAACCTGGAGTTTGACAACTATTAAAAAAACCTGGAACTTCAAACAAAAATCAATACAGAGCTTAGAGATTTAAACAATTTTTACATGTTAAGTATAAAACTTTGATTTAAAACAAAAATCAATCATATATATAGTTTTTTGCAGGTCTGTTTCATTTGTCAAATTTAATAAATATTTTGCTAAGCCATAAGGGTTAGGGGGTGAAATATATGTTTTAAAATTAGTATGGATATTATAAAAATTAGTATTAATTTTAGTTTCTTTTCATAGGTTATAATAATTTCTATTATTTTAATAATAAAAAATTTATAGAAAAATTTCAGATACAATTAATTAATTTTTCTTTTTAAGTTAGTACATTGTAATAGTAATATACTAAACAGTTGATGTAGTATATATGCACCAAAATATGAATAAAGGTTTAAAGTAGCTTCACAATATATTTTTAATGTTGTTTATACTATAGTTAAAGGCATAGAGGGATAAACACCTTTTTTTGAAATTTGATTATACTTTATATAGTTTTTACTAAGCTACAAAATGCTTTTTACAGATTAAAAACATTCAAAATAATTTTTTGAGATATAGCCGGTTAAAGTTAGAGGCAACAATAGGTTCCTTATCTAATTAAAAAGGCAAAAATAGACTATTTAACTAAAAGTATATCTTCTAGTAGATAGATTTTTATAGATTTTTAGTTATTTGCCGTTTTAGTTAGCGCCTCCCATAAGGATCCTATTGTTGCCTCTGCCTTTGACCTGCTATATCTAAAAAGTTATTTTGAATCTTTAAAACTTGTGAAAAGCATCTTGTAGCTTAGTAAAACATATATAAAATAAAATAAAATTTCAAAAAAAGGTGTTTGCACCCTCTGTGCCCTTAAAACATATTTTTACATAATTTTTTTGTTATACTAAAAATGGACTGTAACTAAATCTTTAAAACAATCTTGAAGTAGCTAAGAAAACCTTCGAAAAAATTTACAATACAGTAAAAAAATATTTTATAATTTCAGAATAAATCAAGCATTTAGGCTTTTATGCTATATACAGGGTTACCTTACACCAATGATACTCAGGTTTACTCAAAATATTCTAAAATTGTAGAAAAAATGCATGTTTCAAATTTCAAAGTCTTGAGAATGGCTCATCTATTCTCTTTTATATAACGTTAACTAACATGGTTACAAAAAGTTATCCACATTAAAAAAATTAAATTGAGCGAAATTATTTGACAAAGGTGTTAATAAAAAAAAAAGAGTTAAAAAAATACATATACTTAAAAAAGAACATAAATTTAAAATTTATGGATAAAGAACAAAAAGAAAAAAAGTTACTGACTGAGGGTAAAGGTTAGGGGTAACTACGATAGAAACTAATAAAAATAATTAAAAAAAAGTTACTGATTTAGAATAAGGGTTAGGGGTAACAATAATAGTAAGAAAAAAAAGTTCAACCTATGCAAAATGTCTCCGTGCAAAAAATTATTTGTGCAATTTTTTCCCCTCATGCAATTTTGTTTGCTTGTGCAAATTTGACAGCTACCCCCCTTAAAGTTCTAATTTTGACTGAGTATTATTAGTCTATAGTTAGGGTTTCTCAAAGTGGGCCATTATAGAATATTAGGGAGCCATGAGCAGTAAAGGGGATACAAGGGGGCCATGAAGTATTAATTTTAAATATACACTAGAAATTTTTGATCTGATGGTGAAGAGCAAAAAAAGGTCTTGAGAGTTTTTAATGGTAATTTTTTGTGTAAACTTGTTGGAGGGGTTAAAAGTAAAAAATATTTTAAAATAATTTTTAAAAGTTTAAACAAACTTCGTGTTCCTAATTTTTAACTACTTACATAGATATTAAACTGAAATAGATTAGTTTTGAAAACTAGTGCTATTTTTGCGACACACAAAATAACTTCTAAAACTATCGTGTGTTTTGTAAAATAGTAAATGGTGAAAAACAAAAGTAAACTTTTTTTTTGTGTCTTAACTTTTAATTTTTTTTACAGTCAGCTAGTTTTTTACAAAGTTTATTTGTCTTAAAACTAGCTTAATTATTCACTTACTTATTAGTATAAAATTATTCTACTTAACATTTACTTATGTATCTGGCACCTGTAACCAATTATATATAAAACAGTTTAGGGAAAATGCATAAGTATTATTTGGTGTTTACCCTAACAATTATCTTTTTATGCTTTTAAAATATTATAAGAGGTATTATATGTTTTGGTTTTAAGAAAACAAATAAAGGGATATCAACTACTGGAGAAGAAATAATGAATTTATTTTTTAAATAATTAATTTTACATTTTATTACTTTATTTGTTATTTAAAAAAGGAATTATGAAAAAAATATTTTGCTCAATAACTACAACCAAACTTATATAAAAGGTCAATTTACTAAGTAATTAAACACTTTTGTCATATCAGAAAGAATTATTGATAAAGATAAGTTTAATAAAAATTGTGATTATTTTTTAATTTATGCTAATAAAAGCTTTTTTTTATTTATTTATTTATTACTTGTTTTAACTGCAAAGCTATTGTATATACAAATTATTTATATTTACTTTTAAAATAGAAAATTTCAAAACAACGTACAAAGTACAATTTTTTTAATGCTTACTTCCTTAATAACTTTTTGTATTTCACTACATGCATTTTTACCACTTTAACTTTTTTTATATAAAAATATTAGAAAACAAAATATAAAATTTATAATAAATTTAGATTTAAACTTTAAAGTGTATATTAGTTAAAAAAAATAAAATTACTTACCAAAACTTTTGTTGACCTTTAATAAGTATAGCTGAGGTTTATTTTGTTTTACATCAAAAATTCTAGATGTTAATAAAAACTAAAATATTGAGGAAAAAAATAGCTTTTATTTTTATAATTCATGTTACTGCACTTCAAGGGTCACCAATTTTGTAGTAGCAGGTCAATAAAAAAATCAAATGAGTTTTTAAAAATTTTTTATTTCAGATCTTAGAATATCTGTGTAAGGTTACAATGCGGACATCGAGAGTGCGGCAAGAAATTAACATGTTTACCGTCACAATCTGTATGGTTGTCTCTGCTCAAGGTTACAACGTGGACTACCGAGAATGCGGCATGCAAATCCATATGTCCACCGTCACAATTTGCATGGTTGTTTCTGCTTAAGGTTACAACGTGGACTACCGATAATGTAGCAAGCAAATCTACATGTCAACCGTCACAATCTGCATGGTTGTTTCTGCTTAAGGTTGAAACGTGGACTACCAAGAGTGTGGCAAGCAAATACACATGTTTACAGGCAATACTTCTACGGTTGTCTCTGCTCAAGGTTACAACGTGGACTATTGAGAGTGTGACAAGAAAATCCACATGTCCACCGTCAATACCTCAACGTTTGTTTCTGCTCAAGGTTACAACGTAGACTATTGAGAGTGCGGCAAGCAAATCCACATGTCCACTGTCACAATCTGCATGGTTGTTCTCTGATCAAGGTTACAACGTCGACTACCAAGAGTGCGGCAAGCAAATCCACATGTCCACCGTCAATTACTCCACAGTTGTCTCTGCTCAAGGTTACAACGTGGACTACCAAGAGTGCGGCAAGCAAATCCACATGTCCGTCGTCACAATCTGCATGGTTGTCTCTGCTCAGGGTTACAACGTCGACTACCAAGAGTGCGGCAAGCAAATCCACATGTCCACCGTCAATTACTCCACAGTTGTCTCTGCTCAAGGTTACAACGTGGACTATTGAGAGTGTGACAAGAAAATCCACATTTTTATCGTCAATACCTCAACGTTTGTTTCTGCTCAAGGTTACAACGTGGACTAACAAGAGTGTGGCAAGCAAATCCACATGTCCACAGTCGAAACCTCCACAGTTGTCTCTGCTTAGGGTTACAACGTGGTCTACCAAGAGTGCGGCAAAAAATTCATATGTCCACCGTCACAATCCGCACAACCATGATGTATTCCAAGGTGAAAAAGAAACAGGTGTTGTATCTTTCATCATTTTTAATGTTTAGTTTCACAAATCTTCATCTTGAATTGATTGCGTTTTTAAAGCTGCTTGAAGCATATATTTAATATTATACCATAAATTTGTAGCATGCTTGTTATCAGTACATGCAAAGATTTAGATGCAAAAATTGTTATTTGAACTATATTTAATTGTTTTAGTGTTCATTAGATATTTTATAGTTCACAACAGTTAAAGTTTTAAAGTGTTTTTCACTTAAACTTATATTAATTTAAATTTAAATTATTCCAAATTAGATTTTTAAGTACACATTTATAATTAGCATTACCTATTAAAAAATCATATTACAAAAAGCTGAGCTTTGAATATTCGAGGCTACAATACACTCATATATGTAAAAAATATTTACTCTATTATTTTCTGTACTGTTAAAAATAACTTTAAGCTAAATGTTAGTTTTAAACAAAATTTCTTTACAGGCTACCAAGAAAACCAGATGAAAGCAGCCTTTTGAGTGTTTCTGTGATGCCTCTTGAAGAGCTTTGCGGTTTTAAGCAGAAACAACAACTTTTTTTAAAGTTTAACTGGGCACTATTAAAAATATATATTTTAAACTATTGAAAAAAAAAATCGTCTAAACTCTTAAAATCAGTTTAAATTATCAAACAGTTACAATTATACAATAAATACTTAAACACTTACTTTGTAACTTATTTTATATTTTACAATATATATGTTTGCAAAAATTTTTAGGTTGTTTTACTCCATTTTATGAACTAAATAATATCAAAACCCAACATTTTTTTGATAATTATTTCCAAACGTTTCTACTCTTTTCACTTAAATATTTCATAAAGTCGTTGAATTAAAATATCAATTATTTTTTCAAAATGAATTATTCAGTTGTTTAAAAAGGACGAATAAAAAGTTTCT
The DNA here is from genome assembly GCF_965202585.1 of Thalia democratica. Taxonomy (NCBI): domain Eukaryota; kingdom Metazoa; phylum Chordata; class Thaliacea; order Salpida; family Salpidae; genus Thalia; species Thalia democratica. The sequence goes on from NC_139165.1 coordinate 100,432,349, forward strand.
CACTATGTTTTGTAATAAAATAAGTTTTTTAAATCTTTGTCGGCAGATGTATACACTGCTCAGTATAAAACAAAAGTTTTAAAAAACTTAAAATGACAAAAATTTTTTTACAAAATGCAAAGTTAAAAAGTGTCTCTTTTTTTCATACAAAAAAAAATATCTAACAATTTTTTGGTATTAAAAAAAGGTTTTTTTAATCTTTGTCGTCGATTATATTCTTTGTTTAGTACAGAATTAAAGTTTTATATAAACTTTATTTGACAAAAAAAAGTCTTTTTGATGTTTAAATTTGTAAATTGTTTCTCTGTTGATACAAATAAAAAGTTTTTTACTTTGTTTTGGTATTAAAATATGTTTTCTTAAACTTAGGTTGCCAAATGTATTCTCTGTTCTGTACAAACAAAAAAAATTGAAATCTTTAGTTGACAAACAAAGTTAGTTAAGTCTACATATTCTAAAATATCTTTACTATTCGAACGAATAAAAGGTTTCTTACTATGTTTTATAATAAAATAAGTTTTTTAAATCTTTGTCGGCAGATGTAATATCTGCTCAGTATAAAACTAAAGTTTTTTTTTCAAAATGCATAGTTAAAAAGTGTCTCTTTTTTAATTCAAAATAAATATCTTACAATGCTTTGGTATTAAAATAAGTTTTCTTAAATCTTTGTCGTCGATTATATTCTTTGTTTAGTACAGAATAAAAGTTTTAAATAAACTTTGTTTGACAAAAAAAATCATTCTCTGCTCAGTATAAAACAAAAATTTTTAAGAAACTGAAAATGATTTTTTTTTTAAATTCATATTTAAAAAGTGTCTCTTTTTTCATACAAAATAAATATCTTACCATGTTTTGGTACTAAAATAAGTTTTTTTTTAATCTTCGTAGTCGATTATATTCTTTGTTTTGTACAAAATAAAAATTTTAAATAAACTTTATTTGACAAAAAAAAGTTTTTATGATGTTTACATTTGTAAATTGTTTCTTTGTTGATAAAAATAAAAAGTTTCTTACTTCGTTTTGGTATAAAAATATGTTTACTTAAACTTAGGTTGTCAAATGTATTCTCTGTTCTGTACAAACAAAAAAATTAAAAAATTTTTAGTTGAAAAACAAAGTTTGTTAAGTCCACATATTGTTCAATATATTTACTATTCGAACGAATAAAAAGTTTCTTACTATGTTTTGTAAAATAAAAAGTTTTTTAAATCTTTGTCGGCAGATTTATTCTCTGCTCAGTATAAAACAAAAGTTTCAAAAAAACTTAAAATGACAAAAATGTTTTTCAAAATGCATAGTTAAAAAGTGTCTCTTTTTTCATTAAAAATAAATATCTTACAATGCTTTGGCATTAAATTAAGTTTTCTTTAATCTTTGTCGTCGATTATATTCTTTGTTTAGTACAGAATAAAAGTTTTAAATAAACTTTATTGACAAAAATAGTCTTTTTGATATTTACATTTGTAAATTGTTTTCTCTGTTGATATAAATAAAACGTTTCTTACTTTGTTTTGGTATTAAAATATGTTTTCATAAACTTAGGTTGTCAAATGCATTCTCTGTTCTGTACAAACAAAAAAAAATAAAAATCCGTAGTTGACAAACAAAGTTTGTTAAGTCTACATATTCTAAAATATCTTTACTATTCGAACGAATAAAAAGTTTCTTACTATGTTTTGTAATATAATAAAAATTTTTAATCTTTGTCGGCAGATGTATTCTTTGCTCAGTATAAAACAAAAGTTTTTAAAAAACTTAAAATGACAAAAATGTTTTTACAAAAAGCAAATGTTAAAAAGTGTCTCTTTTTCATACAAAATTAATATCTTTAAATGAAATTGTTTAAAAAAAAGTTTATTTTAAATCTTTTTCGTCGATTATATTCTTTGTTTAGTACACAATAAAAGTTTTAAACCAACTTTATTAGACAAAAAAGGTCTTTTTGATGTTTACATTAATGAATTGTTTCTCTGTTAATAAAAATAAAAAGTGTCTTACTTTGTTTTGGTATTAAAATATGTTTTCTTAAACCTAGGTTGTCAAATGTATTCTCTGTTCTGTACAAACATATTGCTCTTCTGATCTTGAATTGAGCACTTTACTAAAGAAAGCAATACTAACATGGAAGACATTAAGAAAATTGAATTTAAATACAGCTTAAAAGACATCCCGTTAGCAAGCAAGAAGCAATACCTAACCAGAATGTACGACGCAACTACAAAATTCATAAACAGGCTTAGATGGAAGATTTTCTTCTACAACAGCGATAACAACGACCAGTATGAACACAAAGAAGAGGACATCTACAAAAGTTCCAAATCAGCACCAACCTGTGATGAACTTAAAGCGTTCGAAAACGACCTTTTTAATGTTATAAAAAATATCAAGTTTACCGCATATAAGTCCAGATTTCAAGAAGCTTTGCAAAAAGATTTAAAACAGATACTAACTAAAAATAAAATCATCCTTTGCGCAGATAAAACAAGAAACCTATACCAAACAAGCCCAAGCAACTACAAGAAACTCTTAACTAACAACATAACTAAAACTTACAAAACTTCAAACCTAATCGAACAAATAAATACCGAGTCACAAGAATTAATCACCGACAGAAAATACAAAAACAAAAAATACCTAAGTTCTCAACCTCGGACGCCTTTATAACAGTAAAGGATCACAAGAAACAATTCCCCCTCAATGTTGAGTGCAGACTATTAAACCCAGACAAAAACGAGCTTGGGAGGATAAGCAAAAACATCTTAGAAAGAGCTGTGACGAAAATAAGATACGCGTCAAGATTGGTCCAGTGGAAAAACTCATTTGAAGTAATCGAATGGTTCAATAATGTACAAAATAAATCAAAAAAATGCTTTATAAACTTCGATATTGTGAATTTCTATCCCAGTATCACTGAAAATCATTTAACTAACGCTATAAACTTTGCAAAAAAATACACCATAATAGAAGACAGGGACATAAAATTAATTAAGCATACCTGCAAAACAATTTTGACTTTTAACAAAAAAACCTGGATCAAAAAAGATAACAACAACCTATTCGACGTTCCCATGGGCTCCTTCTTCGGCGCCGAATTATGCGATTTAATCGGACTATATGCATTGAGCAAGCTTGAACCTCTTTATGATACTAAAGAGATCGGTTTGTATAGAGACGACGGCCTTGCAATTATCCAACCAAAAAACAACCAAGATTTAGAAAATAAAAAGAAAAAAACAATAAAAATATTCAGAGATATTGGTTTTAAAATAACGATAGACACCGGTGCAACTATATGCAACTTTTTAGATATAACATTAGACCTTGCAAATAACTTATTTAAACCGTACAAAAAAGAAAACACAGAAATTAGATACATTAATAGAAGCTCTAACCATCCTAAAATTATTAAAAAGAACTTACCGGCAATGATAGAAAATAGACTGATTAAATTATCTAAAAACAAAAATATTTTTGATCAAAATGCATACACATACCAAAACGCTTTAGACAAATCAAATTTTAAACATAAACTGACTTATAAGGAAGATTTTAACAAACAGAAAAAGAAAAGAAACAGAACAAGAAAAATAATTTATTTCAACCCACCATTTTGCGAATCAGTAAAAACAAACATAGGAAAAATATTTTTTGAATTAATCAACAAGCATTTTAATCAGAACAACAGTCTAAACAAGTTAATAAATAAAAGCAACTGTAAGTTAGCGTATAGTTGCATGAGTAACATAAAAATGCTAATCCAAGGACACAACAAAAAAACTTTAAATAATGCAGAAAAAACTAAAAAATACCGACAAAGAAGAGTCACTATGTAATTGTAGAAACAAAAACTTATGCCCGCTAAAAAACAAATGCCTAACTAATAATGTTATCTATAAAGCTACGGTCACGACGAAAAAAGAATTAAAACAGTACATAGGAAGCACAGGAGGAACTTTCAAAAAAAGGTGGTATAGCCACATAAGAGATATAAAAATTTACAAGGAGAACGGAACCGAACTATCCAAATATATTTGGAAACTAAAACGCAACAACACTAACTACAACATCAAATGGGAAATTTTACACCACATCGGACACATAAGGAAACCGCAGAGAATCTGCAGGACCTGCTCCTATGAAAAAATGGAAATAGCGAACGCTGACGGGGAAACATCATTAAATAAAAGGAACGAGTTAATATGTTCTTGTATACACTTTAAGAAGCTTTATTTCAAAACTTAAGAGCGTTTTAAAAAAATATCTATTTTAATTTGTACAAGTACTTAAACCAATATATAATTACGTCATAATACAATAGCCAAGCTTTTTTTAAACGAGTAAACTTAACTTAAAGGTTTAGTTAAAGAGATGTTTTTCTTTGTTAGTTATCTAAAGATTTCACAAGGCCACTAAATGTTAGTAGAATTATTTTTTATTGTATATATTTTTTTTTTGTTTGTTTAAGTTTTAAGATTGTATAATTATTAAGTAACGTGCATTTTCCTAAATTTAGCCTAGCAACATTAAAATCATCATACGCTAATAACTTTAAACTATAGGTTTTTATTAGATTTTACTCAGTTTTTTGTTATACATTTTTTCTTTTTAACTTCTTTTATTTCAAGTTTAGCCTAATGTCTTCCTACTTGTTATCACATAAATTTTTACAGATTTTAAACAACTGAAGATCTCGTTTTTTTTAAACGAGTGAAACATTGTATTGTAATAAAATTTTAAAAATTTATCATTGAATCATTCTCCTTTTTAAGTCGAGAACTTTGATTGCAACCTTTAAAGCAAAAAGTACGTTCTGTACAAAGAAAAAATTTAAAAATCTGTAGTTGACAAACAAAGTTTGTTAAGTCTACATATTCTAAAATATCTTTACTATTCGAACGAATAAAAAGTTTCTTACTATGTTTTATAATAGAATGAGTTTTTTAAATCTTTGTCAGCAGATGTATTATCTGCCCAGTATAAAACAAAAGTTTTAAAAAAACCTTAAAATGACAAAAATGTTTATACAAAAAGCATAGTTAAAAAGTGTCTCTTTTTTTATACAAAATAAATATCTTACAATGTTTTGGTATTAAAATAAGTTTACTAAAATCTTTCTCGTCGAATATGTTCTTTGTTTAGTACAAAAAAAAAGTTTTTAATAAACTTTATTTGATAAAAAAAGTCTTTTTGATGTTTGCATTTGTAAACTGTTTCTCCGTAAATACAAATAAAAAGTTTCTTACTTAGTTTTGGTATTATATAATGTTTTCTTAAACTTAGGTTGTCAAATGTAATCTCTGTTCTGTCCAAACAAAAAAATTTAAAAATTTGTAGTTGAAAAACAGAGTTTGTTAAGTCTACATATTCTAAAATATCTTTACTATTCGAACGAATAAAAAGTTTCTTACTATGTTTTGTAATAAAAAAAGTTTTTTAAATCTTTGTCGTCAGATGTATTCACTGCTCAGTATATGCAAAAGTTTTAAAATAACTTAAAATGACAAAAATGTTTATACAAAAAGCATAGTTAAAAAGTGTCTCTTTTTTTATACAAAATAAATATCTTACAATGTTTTGGTATTAAAATAAGTTTACTAAAATCTTTATCGTCGATTATATTCTTTGTTTTGTACAATATAATAGTTTTAAATAAACTTTACTTGACAAAAAAGTCTTTTTGATGTTTACATTTGTTAATTGTTTCTCCGTTGATACAAATAAAAAGTTTCTTACTTTGTTTTTGTATTAAAATATTTTGTTTTAAATTTAGGTTTACAAATGTATTCTCTGTTCTGTACAAACAAAAAATTTATAAATCTCTAAATGACAAACAAAGTTTGTTAAGTCTCATATTCTAAAATATATTTAATATACGAAGGAATAAAAAGTTTCTTACTATGTTTTGTAATAAAATAAGTTTTTTAAATCTTTGTCGGCAGATGTATTCTCTGCTCAGAATAGAACAAAAGTTTTTAAAAAACTTAAAATGACAAAATTTTTTTTCAAAATGCAAAGTTAAAAAGTGTCTCTTTTTTCATACAAAATAAATGTCTTACAATTTTTTGGTATTAAAATAAGTTTTCTTAAATCTTTGTCATAGATTATATTTTTTGTTTAGTAGAGAATAAAAGTTTTAAATTAACAGTATTTGACAAAAAAAGTTTTTTTTATGTGTACATTTGTAAATTGTTTCTCTGTTGATACAAATAAAAAGTTTCTTACTTTGTTTTGGTATTAAAATATGTTTTCTTAAACTTAGGTTATCAAATGTATTCTCTGTTCTGTACAAACAAAAAAATTTAAAAATCTGCAGTTGACAAACAAAGTTTGTTAAGTCTACATATTCTAAAATATCTTTTATATTCGAACGAATAAAAAGTTTCTTACTATGTTTTGTAATAAAATAAGTTTTTTAAATCTTTGTCGGCAGAATTATTCTCTGCTCAGTATATAACAAAAGTTTTTAAAAAACTTAAAATAACAAAAATGTTTTTCAAAATGCAAAGTTAAAAAGTGTCTCTTTTTTCATACAAAATAAATACCTTACAATGTTTTGGTTTTAAAATAAGTTTTTTTAAATCTTTGTAGTCGATTATATTCTTTGTTTAGTACAGAATAAAAGTTTTAAATAAATTTTATTTGACATAAAAAGTCTTTTTGATGTTTACATTTGTAAATTGTTTCTCTGTTGATGCAAATAAAACGTTTCTTACTTTTTTTTGGTATTAAAATATGTTTTCTTAAACCTAGATTGTCAAAGGTATTTTCTGTTCTGTACAAACAAAAAAAAAAAAAATCTGTAGTTGACAAACAAAGTTTGTTAAGTCTACATATTTTAAAATATTTTTACTATTCGAAGGAATAAAAAGTTTCTTACTATGTTTTGTAATATAATATGTTTTTTAAATCTTTTTCAGCAGATGTATTCTCTGCTCAGTATTAAACATAAGTTTTTAAAAAACTTAAAAATGACAAACTTTTTTTTCAAAATGCATAGTTAAAAAGTATCTCTTTTTTCATACAAAATAAATGTTATACAATGTTTTGGTATTAAAATAAGTTTTTTTTAAATCTTTGTCGTCGATTATATTCTTTGTAAAGTACAGAATAAATGTTTTAAATAAACAGTATTTGACAAAAAAAATTTTTTTTTATGCGTACATTTGTAAATTGATCCTCTGTTGATACAAATAAAAAGTTTCTTACTTTGTTTTGGTATTAAAATATGTTTTCTTCAAACCTAGGTTATCAAATGTATTCTCTGTTCTGTACAAACAAAAAAAATTAAAAATCTGTAGTTAACGAACAAAGTTTGTTAAGTCTACATATTCTAAAATATCTTTACCATTCGAACGAATAAAAAGTTTCTTACTATGTTTTGTTATAAAATAAGTTTTTTAAATCTTTGTCGGCAGATGTGTTCTTTGTTTAGTACAGAATAAAAGTTTTTAATAAACTTTATTTGATAAAAAAAGTCTTTTTGATGTTTGCATTTATAAATTGTTTCTCCGTAAATCCAAATAAAAAGTTTCTTACTTAGTTTTGGTATTATATTATGTTTTCTTAAACTTAGGTTGTCAAATGTATTCTAAGTTCTGAACAAACAAAAAAAATTAAAAATTTGTAGTTGACAAAAAAAGTTTGTTAAGTTTTTATATTCTAAAATATCTTTACTATTCGAACGAATAAAAAGTTTCTTACTATGTTTTGTAATAAAAAAAGTTTTTTAAATCTTTGTCGTCAGATGTATTCACTGCTCAGTATAAAACAAAAGTTTTTAAAAACCTTATAATGACAAAAATGTTTTTTCAAAATACATAGTTAAAAAGTGTATCTTTTTTCATACAAAATAAATACCTTACAATATTTTGGTATTAAAATAAATTTTCTTAAACCTTTTTTAGTCGATTATACTCTTTGTTTAGTACAATACAAACGTTTTTAATAAACTGTTTTTGATAAAAAATGTCTTTTTGATTTTAACATTTGTAAATTGTTTCTCTGTTAATAAAAATAAAAAGTTTCTTACTTTGTTTTGGTATTAAAATATGTTTTCTTAAACCTAGGTTGTCAAATGTATTCTCTGTTCTAAACAAACAAAAAAATTTAAAAATCTGCAGTTGACAAACAAAGTTTGTTAAGTCTACATATTCTAAAATATCTTTACTATGCGAGCGAATAAAAAGTTTCTTACTATTTTTTGTAATAGAATAAGTTTTTTAAATCTTTGTCGGCAGATATTTTCTTTGCTCAGTAGAAAACAAAAGTTTTTAAAAAACTTAAAATGACAAAAAATTTATTTTAAATGTATAGTTAAAAAGTGTCTCTTTTTTCATACAAAATAAATATCTTATAATGTTTTAGTATTAAAATAAGTTTTTATAAATCTTTGTCGTCGATTAAATTCTTTATTTAATACAGAATAAAAGTTTTAAATAAACTTTATTTGACAAAAAAGTCTTTTTGATGTTTACATTTGTAAATTGTTTCTCTGTTAATACAAATAAAAAGTTTCTACTTTGTTTTGTTATTAAAATATGTTTTCTTAAAACTAGGTTGTTAAATGTATTCTCTGTTCTGTAAAAACAAAAAAATTTAAAAATCCTAAGTTGACAAACAAAGTTTATAAAGTCTACATATTCTAAAATACCTTTACTATTCGAACGAATAAAAAGTTTTTTACTATGTTTTGTAATAATATAAGTTTTTTAAATCTTTGTCGGCAGATGTATTCTCTGCTCAGTATAAAACTAAAGTTTTTATAAAACTTATACTGAAAAAAATGTTTTTACAAAAAGCATAGTTAAAAGGGTCTCTTTTTTCATACAAAATAAATATCTTAAAATGTTTCGGTATTAAAATAAGTTTTCTTAAATCTTTGTCGTCAATTATATTCTTTATTTAGTACAGAATAAAAGTTTTAAATAAACTGTTTTTGACAAAAAAGTTTATTTTATGTTTACATTTGTAAATTGTTTCTCTGTTGATACAAACAAAAAGTTTCTTAATTAGTTTTGATATTAAATATGTTTTCATAAACTTAGGTTGTCAAATGCATTCTCTGTTCTATACAAACAAAAAAAATTGAAAATCTGTAGTTGACAAAGAAAATTTATTAAGTCTTCATATTCTAAAATATCTTTACTATTCGAACGAATAAAAATATTCTTACTATGTTTTGTAATAAAATAAGTTTTTTAAATCTTTGTCGGCAGATGTATTCTCTGCACCGTATAAAACAAAAGTTTCTTTTCAAAAAGCATAGTTAAAAAGTTTCTTTTTTTTTATACAAAATAAATAACTTAAAACGTTTTGGTATTAAAATAAGTTTTCTTAAATCTTTGTCGTCGATTATATTCTTTGTTTAGTGCAGAATAAAAGTTTTAAATAAACTGTAGTTGACAAAAAAAGTCTATTTTATGTTTACATTTGTAAATTGTTTCTCTGTTGATACAATTAAAAAGTTTCTTAATTTGTTTTGGTATTAAAATATGTTTTCATAAACTTAGGTTGTTAAATGTATTCTCTGTTCTGTACAAACAAAAAAATTAAAAATCTGTAGTTGACAAACAAAGTTTGTTAAGTCTACATATTCTAAAATATCTTTACTATTCGAACAAATAAAAAGTTTCTTACTATGTTTTGTAATAAAATAAGTTTTTTAAATCTTTTTCGGCAGATTTATTCTCTGCTCAGTATAAAACAAAAGTTTTAAAAAAACTTAAAATGAAAAAAATGTTTTTACAAATAGCATAGTTAAAAAGTGTTTTATTTTTTCATACAAAGTAAATATCTTAGAATGTTTTGGTATTAAAATAAGTTTTATTAAATCTCTGTCGTCGATTTTATTTTTTGTTTAGTACAATATTTAAGTTTTAAATAAACTTTATTTGACAGAAAAAGTCTTTTTGATGTTTACATTTGTAAATTTTTTTTATCTGTTGATACAAATAAAAAGTTTCTTACTTTGTTTTGGTATTAAAATATGTTTTCTTAAACCTAGGTTGTCAAATGTATTCTCTGTTCTGTACGAACAAAAAAAAATAAAAATCTGTAGTTGACAAACAAAGTTTGTTAAGTCTACATATTCTAAAATATCTTTACCATTCGAACGAATAAAAAGTTTCTTACTATGTTTTGTAATAAAATAAGTTTTTTAAATCTTTGTCGGCAGATGTGTTCTTTGTTTAGTACAGAATAAAAGTTTTTAATAAACTTAATTTGATAAAAAAAGTCTTTTTGATGTTTGCATTTGTAAATTGTTTCTCCGTAAATCCCAATAAAAAGTTTCTTACTTAGTTTTGGTATTATATTATGTTTTCTTAAACTTAGGTTGTCAAATGTATTCTAAGTTCTGAACAAACAAAAAAAATTAAAAATTTGTAGTTGACAAAAAAAGTTTGTTAAGTTTTTATATTCTAAAATATCTTTACTATTCGAACGAATAAAAAGTTTCTTTCTATGTTTTGTAATAAAAAAAGTTTTTTAAATCTTTGTCGTCAGATGTATTCACTGCTCAGTATAAAACAAAAGTTTTTAAAAAACTTATAATGACAAAAATGTTTTTTCAAAATACATAGTTAAAAAGTGTATCTTTTTTCATACAAAATAAATACCTTACAATATTTTGGTATTAAAATAAGTTTTCTTAAATCTTTTTCGTCGATTATACTCTTTGTTTAGTACAATACAAACGTTTTTAATAAACTGTTTTTGATAAAAAATGTCTTTTTGATTTTAATATTTGTAAATTGTTTCTCTGTTAATAAAAATAAAAAGTTTCTTACTTTGTTTTGGTATTAAAATATGTTTTCTTAAACCTAGGATGTCAAATGTATTCTCTGTTCTAAACAAACAAAAAAATTTAAAAAAACTTAAAATGAAAAAAATGTTTTTACAAATAGCATAGTTAAAAAGTGTTTTATTTTTTCATACAAAGTAAATATCTTAGAATGTTTTGGTATTAAAATAAGTTTTATTAAATCTCTGTCGTCGATTTTATTTTTTGTTTAGTACAATATTTAAGTTTTAAATAAACTTTATTTGACAGAAAAAGTCTTTTTGATGTTTACATTTGTAAATTGTTTCTCTGTTGATACAAATAAAAAGTTTCTTACTTTGTTTTGGTATTAAAATATGTTTTCTTAAACCTAGGTTGTCAAATGTATTCTCTGTTCCGTACGAACAAAAAAAAAATAAAAATCTGTAGTTGACAAACAAAGTTTGTTAAGTCTACATATTCTAAAATATCTTTACTATTCGAACGAATAAAAAGTTTCTTACTATGTTTTGTAATAAAATAAGTTTTTTAAATCTTTGTCGGCAGATGTGTTCTTTGTTTAGTACAGAAAAAAAGTTTTTAATAAACTTTATTTGATAAAAAAAGTCTTTTTGATGTTTGCATTTGTAAATTGTTTCTCCGTAAATACAAATAAAAAGTTTCTTACTTAGTTTTGGTATTATATTATGTTTTCTTAAACTTAGGTTGTCAAATGTATTCTCTGTTCTGAACAAACAAAAAAATTTAAAAATTTGTAGTTAACAAAAAAAGTTTGTTAAGTTTTTATATTCTAAAATATCTTTACTATTCGAACGAATAAAAAGTTTCTTACTATGTTTTGTAATAAAAAAAACTTTTTAAATCTTTGTCGTCAGATGTATTCTTTGCTCAGTATAAAACAAAAGTTTCTATGAAACTTAAAACAACAAAATTTTTCTTTCAAAATGCATAGTTCAAAAGTGTCTCTTTTTTCATAAAAAATAAATATCTTACAATGTTTTGGTATTAAAATAAGTTTTCTTAAATCTTTGTCGTCGATTATACTGTTTGTTTAATACATAATAAAAGTTTTAAATAAACTTTATTTGACAAAAAATGTCTTCTTGATGTTTACATTTGTAAATTGTTTCACTGTTGATACAAATAAAAAGTTTCTTACTTTGTTTTGGTATTAAAATATGTTTTTATAAACCTAGGTTGTCAAATGTATTCTCTGTTCTGTACAGTTAAAAAAAGTTAAAATTCTGTAGTTGACAAAGAAAGTTTGTTAAGTCTACATATTCTAAGATATCTTTACTATTCGAACGAATAAAAAGTTTCATACTATGTTTTGTAATAAAATAAGTTTTCTTAAATCTTTGTCGTCAATTATATTCTTTATTTAGTACAGAATAAAAGTTTTAAATAAACTGTTTTTGACAAAAAAGTTTATTTTATGTTTACATTTGTAAATTGTTTCTCTGTTGATACAAACAAAAAGTTTCTTAATTAGTTTTGATATTAAATATGTTTTCATAAAATTAGGTTGTCAAATGCATTCTCTGTTCTATACAAACAAAAAAAATTTAAAATCTGTAGTTGACAAAGAAAATTTATTAAGTCTTCATATTCTAAAATATCTTTACTATTCGAACGAATAAAAATATTCTTACTATGTTTTGTAATAAAATAAGTTTTTTAAATCTTTGTCGGCAGATGTATTCTCTGCACCGTATAAAACAAAAGTTTCTTTTCAAAAAGCATAGTTAAAAAGTTTCTTTTTTTTTATACAAAATAAATATCTTAAAATGTTTTGGTATTAAAATAAGTTTTCTTAAATCTTTGTCGGCAGATGTGTTCTTTGTTTAGTACAGAATAAAAGTTTTTAATAAACTTTATTTGATAAAAAAAGTCTTTTTGATGTTTGCTTTTGTAAATTGTTTCTCCGTAAATACAAATAAAAAGTTTCTTACTTAGTTTTGGTATTATATTATGTTTTCTTAAACTTAGGTTGTCAAATGTATTCTCTGTTCTGAACAAACAAAAAAATTTAAAAATTTGTAGTTAACAAAAAAAGTTTGTTAAGTTTTTATATTCTAAAATATCTTTACTATTCGAACGAATAAAAAGTTTCTTTCTATGTTTTGTAATAAAAAAAACTTTTTAAATCTTTGTCGTCAGATGTATTCTTTGCTCAGTATAAAACAAAAGTTTCTATGAAACTTAAAACAACAAAATTTTTCTTTCAAAATACATAGTTCAAAAGTGTCTCTTTTTTCATAAAAAATAAATATCTTACAATGTTTTGGTATTAAAATATGTTTTCTTAAACTTAGGTTGTCAAATGTATTCTCTGTTCTGTACAAACAAAAAAAATTAAAAATCTGTAGTTAACGAACAAAGTTTGTTAAGTCTACATATTCTAAAATATCTTTACCATTCGAACGAATAAAAAGTTTCTTACTATGTTTTGTAATAAAATAAGTTTTTTAAATCTTTGTCGGCAGATGTGTTCTTTGTTTAGTACAGAATAAAAGTTTTTAATAAATTTTATTTGATAAAAAAAGTCTTTTTGATGTTTGCATTTATAAATTGTTTCTCCGTAAATCCAAATAAAAAGTTTCTTACTTAGTTTTGGTTTTATATTATGTTTTCTTAAACTTAGGTTGTCAAATGTATTCTAAGTTCTGAACAAACAAAAAAAATTAAAAATTTGTAGTTGACAAAAAAAGTTTGTTAAGTTTTTATAATCTAAAATATCTTTACTATTCGAACGAATAAAAAGTTTCTTACTATGTTTTGTAATAAAAAAAGTTTTTTAAATCTTTGTCGTCAGATGTATTCACTGCTCAGTATAAAACAAAAGTTTTTAAAAACCTTATAATGACAAAAATGTTTTTTCAAAATACATAGTTAAAAAGTGTATCTTTTTTCATACAAAATAAATACATTACAATATTTTGGTATTAAAATAAGTTTTCTTAAATCTTTTTCGTCGATTATACTCTTTGTTTAGTACAATACAAACGTTTTTAATAAACTTTTTTTGATAAAAAATGTCTTTTTGATTTTAACATTTGTAAATTGTTTCTCTGTTAATAAAAATAAAAAGTTTCTTACTTTGTTTTGGTATTAAAATATGTTTTCTTAAACCTAGGTTGTCAAATGTATTCTCTGTTCTAAACAAACAAACAAATTTAAAAATTTGTAGTTGACAAACAAAGTTTGTTAAGTCTACATATTCTAAAATATCTTTACTATGCGAGCGAATAAAAAGTTTCTTACTATTTTTTGTAATAGAATAAGTTTTTTAAATCTTTGTCGGCAGATATTTTCTCTGCTCAGTAGAAAACAAAAGTTTTTAAAAAACTTAAAATGACAAAAAATTTATTTTAAATGTATAGTTAAAAAGTGTCTCTTTTTTCATACAAAATAAATATCTTATAATGTTTTAGTATTAAAATAAGTTTTTATAAATCTTTGTCGTCGATTAAATTCTTTATTTAATACAGAATAAAAGTTTTAAATAAACTTTATTTGACAAAAAAGTCTTTTTGATGTTTACATTTGTAAATTGTTTCTCTGTTAATACAAATAAAAAGTTTCTACTTTGTTTTGTTATTAAAATATGTTTTCTTAAAACTAGGTTGTTAAATGTATTCTCTGTTCTGTAAAAACAAAAAAATTTAAAAATCCTAAGTTGACAAACAAAGTTTGTAAAGTCTACATATTCTAAAATACCTTTACTATTCAAACGAATAAAAAGTTTTTTACTATGTTTTGTAATAATATAAGTTTTTTAAATCTTTGTCGGCAGATGTATTCTCTGCTCAGTATAAAACTAAAGTTTTTATAAAACTTATACTGAAAAAAATGTTTTTACAAAAAGCATAGTTAAAAGGGTCTCTTTTTTCATACAAAATAAATATCTTAAAATGTTTTGGTATTAAAATAAGTTTTCTTAAATCTTTGTCGTCAATTATATTCTTTATTTAGTACAGAATAAAAGTTTTAAATAAACTGTTTTTGACAAAAAAGTTTATTTTATGTTTACATTTGTAAATTGTTTCTCTGTTGATACAAACAAAAAGTTTCTTAATTAGTTTTGATATTAAATATGTTTTCATAAACTTAGGTTGTCAAATGCATTCTCTGTTCTATACAAACAAAAAAAATTGAAAATCTGTAGTTGACAAAGAAAATTTATTAAGTCTTCATATTCTAAAATATCTTTACTATTCGAACGAATAAAAATATTCTTACTATGTTTTGTAATAAAATAAGTTTTTTAAATCTTTGTCGGCAGATGTATTCTCTGCACCGTATAAAACAAAAGTTTCTTTTCAAAAAGCATAGTTAAAAAGTTTCTTTTTTTTTATACAAAATAAATATCTTAAAACGTTTTGGTATTAAAATAAGTTTTCTTAAATCTTTGTCGTCGATTATATTCTTTGTTTAGTGCAGAATAAAAGTTTTAAATAAACTGTATTTGACAAAAAAAGTCTATTTTATGTTTACATTTGTAAATTGTTTCTCTGTTGATACAATTAAAAAGTTTCTTAATTTGTTTTGGTATTAAAATATGTTTTCATAAACTTAGGTTGTTAAATGTATTCTCTGTTCTGTACAAACAAAAAAATTAAAAATCTGTAGTTGACAAACAAAGTTTGTTAAGTCTACATATTCTAAAATATCTTTACTATTCGAACAAATAAAAAGTTTCTTACTATGTTTTGTAATAAAATAAGTTTTTTAAATCTTTTTCGGCAGATTTATTCTCTGCTCAGTATAAAACAAAAGTTTTAAAAAAACTTAAAATGAAAAAAATGTTTTTACAAATAGCATAGTTAAAAAGTGTTTTATTTTTTCATACAAAGTAAATATCTTAGAATGTTTTGGTATTAAAATAAGTTTTATTAAATCTCTGTCGTCGATTTTATTTTTTGTTTAGTACAATAGTTAAGTTTTAAATAAACTTTATTTGACAGAAAAAGTCTTTTTGATGTTTACATTTGTAAATTATTTTTATCTGTTGATACAAATAAAAAGTTTCTTACTTTGTTTTGGTATCAAAATATGTTTTCTTAAACCTAGGTTGTCAAATGTATTCTCTGTTCTGTACGAACAAAAAAAAATAAAAATCTGTAGTTGACAAACAAAGTTTGTTAAGTCTACATATTCTAAAATATCTTTACCATTCGAACGAATAAAAAGTTTCTTACTATGTTTTGTAATAAAATAAGTTTTTTAAATCTTTGTCGGCAGATGTGTTCTTTGTTTAGTACAGAATAAAAGTTTTTAATAAACTTTATTTGATAAAAAAAGTCTTTTTGATGTTTGCATTTGTAAATTGTTTCTCTGTTGATACAAATAAAAAGTTTCTTACTTTGTTTTGGTATTAAAATATGTTTTCTTAAACTTAGGTTGTCAAATGTAATCTCTGTTCTGTCCAAACAAAAAAATTTAAAAATTTGTAGTTGAAAAACAGAGTTTGTTAAGTCTACATATTCTAAAATATCTTTACTATTCGAACGAATAAAAAGTTTCTTACTATGTTTTGTAATAAAAAAAGTTTTTTAAATCTTTGTCGTCAGATGTATTCACTGCTCAGTATATGCAAAAGTTTTAAAATAACTTAAAATGACAAAAATGTTTATACAAAAAGCATAGTTAAAAAGTGTCTCTTTTTTTATACAAAATAAATATCTTACAATGTTTTGGTATTAAAATAAGTTTACTAAAATCTTTATCGTCGATTATATTCTTTGTTTTGTACAATATAATAGTTTTAAATAAACTTTACTTGACAAAAAAGTCTTTTTGATGTTTACATTTGTTAATTGTTTCTCCGTTGATACAAATAAAAAGTTTCTTACTTTGTTTTTGTATTAAAATATTTTGTTTTAAATTTAGGTTTACAAATGTATTCTCTGTTCTGTACAAACAAAAAATTTATTAATCTCTAAATGACAAACAAAGTTTGTTAAGTCTCATATTCTAAAATATATTTAATATACGAAGGAATAAAAAGTTTCTTACTATGTTTTGTAATAAAATAAGTTTTTTAAATCTTTGTCGGCAGATGTATTCTCTGCTCAGAATAGAACAAAAGTTTTTAAAAAACTTAAAATGACAAAATTTTTTTTCAAAATGCAAAGTTAAAAAGTGTCTCTTTTTTCATACAAAATAAATGTCTTACAATTTTTTGGTATTAAAATAAGTTTTCTTAAATCTTTGTCATAGATTATATTTTTTGTTTAGTAGAGAATAAAAGTTTTAAATTAACAGTATTTGACAAAAAAAGTTTTTTTTATGTGTACATTTGTAAATTGTTTCTCTGTTGATACAAATAAAAAGTTTCTTACTTTGTTTTGGTATTAAAATATGTTTTCTTAAACTTAGGTTATCAAATGTATTCTCTGTTCTGTACAAACAAAAAAATTTAAAAATCTGCAGTTGACAAACAAAGTTTGTTAAGTCTACATATTCTATAATATCTTTTATATTCGAACGAATAAAAAGTTTCTTACTATGTTTTGTAATAAAATAAGTTTTTTAAATCTTTGTCGGCAGAATTATTCTCTGCTCAGTATATAACAAAAGTTTTTAAAAAACTTAAAATAACAAAAATGTTTTTCAAAATGCAAAGTTAAAAAGTGTCTCTTTTTTCATACAAAATAAATACCTTACAATGTTTTGGTTTTAAAATAAGTTTTTTTAAATCTTTGTAGTCGATTATATTCTTTGTTTAGTACAGAATAAAAGTTTTAAATAAATTTTATTTGACATAAAAAGTCTTTTTGATGTTTACATTTGTAAATTGTTTCTCTGTTGATGCAAATAAAACGTTTCTTACTTTTTTTTGGTATTAAAATATGTTTTCTTAAACCTAGATTGTCAAAGGTATTTTCTGTTCTGTACAAACAAAAAAAAAAAAAAATCTGTAGTTGACAAACAAAGTTTGTTAAGTCTACATATTTTAAAATATTTTTACTATTCGAAGGAATAAAAAGTTTCTTACTATGTTTTGTAATATAATATGTTTTTCAAATCTTTTTCAGCAGATGTATTCTCTGCTCAGTATTAAACATAAGTTTTTAAAAAACTTAAAAATGACAAACTTTTTTTTCAAAATGCATAGTTAAAAAGTATCTCTTTTTTCATACAAAATAAATGTTATACAATGTTTTGGTATTAAAATAAGTTTTTTTTAAATCTTTGTCGTCGATTATATTCTTTGTAAAGTACAGAATAAATGTTTTAAATAAACAGTATTTGACAAAAAAAATTTTTTTTTATGCGTACATTTGTAAATTGATCCTCTGTTGATACAAATAAAAAGTTTCTTACTTTGTTTTGGTATTAAAATATGTTTTCTTCAAACCTAGGTTATCAAATGTATTCTCTGTTCTGTACAAACAAAAAAAATTAAAAATCTGTAGTTAACGAACAAAGTTTGTTAAGTCTACATATTCTAAAATATCTTTACCATTCGAACGAATAAAAAGTTTCTTACTATGTTTTGTTATAAAATAAGTTTTTTAAATCTTTGTCGGCTGATGTGTTCTTTGTTTAGTACAGAATAAAAGTTTTTAATAAACTTTATTTGATAAAAAAAGTCTTTTTGATGTTTACATTTATAAATTGTTTCTCCGTAAATCCAAATAAAAAGTTTCTTACTTAGTTTTGGTTTTATATTATGTTTTCTTAAACTTAGGTTGTCAAATGTATTCTAAGTTCTGAACAAACAAAAAAAATTAAAAATTTGTAGTTGACAAAAAAAGTTTGTTAAGTTTTTATATTCTAAAATATCTTTACTATTCGAACGAATAAAAAGTTTCTTACTATGTTTTGTAATAAAAAAAGTTTTTTAAATCTTTGTCGTCAGATGTATTCACTGCTCAGTATAAAACAAAAGTTTTTAAAAACCTTATAATGACAAAAATGTTTTTTCAAAATACATAGTTAAAAAGTGTATCTTTTTTCATACAAAATAAATACCTTACAATATTTTGGTATTAAAATAAGTTTTCTTAAACCTTTTTTAGTCGATTATACTCTTTGTTTAGTACAATACAAACGTTTTTAATAAACTGTTTTTGATTTTAACATTTGTAAATTGTTTCTCTGTTAATAAAAATAAAAAGTTTCTTACTTTGTTTTGGTATTAAAATATGTTTTCTTAAACCTAGGTTGTCAAATGTATTCTCTGTTCTAAACAAACAAAAAAATTTAAAAATTTGTAGTTGACAAACAAAGTTTGTTAAGTCTACATATTCTAAAATATCTTTACTATGCGAGCGAATAAAAAGTTTCTTACTATTTTTTGTAATAGAATAAGTTTTTTAAATCTTTGTCGGCAGATATTTTCTCTGCTCAGTAGAAAACAAAAGTTTTTAAAAAACTTAAAATGACAAAAAATTTATTTTAAATGTATAGTTAAAAAGTGTCTCTTTTTTCATACAAAATAAATATCTTATAATGTTTTAGTATTAAAATAAGTTTTTATAAATCTTTGTCGTCGATTAAATTCTTTATTTAATACAGAATAAAAGTTTTAAATAAACTTTATTTGACAAAAAAGTCTTTTTGATGTTTACATTTGTAAATTGTTTCTCTGTTAATAAAAATAAAAAGTTTCTACTTTGTTTTGTTATTAAAATATGTTTTCTTAAAACTAGGTTGTTAAATGTATTCTCTGTTCTGTAAAAACAAAAAAATTTAAAAATCCTAAGTTGACAAACAAAGTTTGTAAAGTCTACATATTCTAAAATACCTTTACTATTCGAACGAATAAAAAGTTTTTTACTATGTTTTGTAATAATATAAGTTTTTTAAATCTTTGTCGGCAGATGTATTCTCTGCTCAGTATAAAACTAAAGTTTTTATAAAACTTATACTGAAAAAAATGTTTTTACAAAAAGCATAGTTAAAAGGGTCTCTTTTTTCATACAAAATAAATATCTTAAAATGTTTCGGTATTAAAATAAGTTTTCTTAAATCTTTGTCGTCAATTATATTTTTTATTTAGTACAGAATAAAAGTTTTAAATAAACTGTTTTTGACAAAAAAGTTTATTTTATGTTTACATTTGTAAATTGTTTCTCTGTTGATACAAACAAAAAGTTTCTTAATTAGTTTTGATATTAAATATGTTTTCATAAACTTAGGTTGTCAAATGCATTCTCTGTTCTATACAAACAAAAAAAATTGAAAATCTGTAGTTGACAAAGAAAATTTATTAAGTCTTCATATTCTAAAATATCTTTACTATTCGAACGAATAAAAATATTCTTACTATGTTTTGTAATAAAATAAGTTTTTTAAATCTTTGTCGGCAGATGTATTCTCTGCACCGTATAAAACAAAAGTTTCTTTTCAAAAAGCATAGTTAAAAAGTTTCTTTTTTTTTATACAAAATAAATATCTTAAAACGTTTTGGTATTAAAATAAGTTTTCTTAAATCTTTGTCGTCGATTATATTCTTTGTTTAGTGCAGAATAAAAGTTTTAAATAAACTGTATTTGACAAAAAAAGTCTATTTTATGTTTACATTTGTAAATTGTTTCTCTGTTGATACAATTAAAAAGTTTCTTAATTTGTTTTGGTATTAAAATATGTTTTCATAAACTTAGGTTGTTAAATGTATTCTCTGTTCTGTACAAACAAAAAAATTAAAAATCTGTAGTTGACAAACAAAGTTTGTTAAGTCTACATATTCTAAAATATCTTTACTATTCGAACAAATAAAAAGTTTCTTACTATGTTTTGTAATAAAATAAGTTTTTTAAATCTTTTTCGGCAGATTTATTCTCTGCTCAGTATAAAACAAAAGTTTTAAAAAAACTTAAAATGAAAAAAATGTTTTTACAAATAGCATAGTTAAAAAGTGTTTTATTTTTTCATACAAAGTAAATATCTTAGAATGTTTTGGTATTAAAATAAGTTTTATTAAATCTCTGTCGTCGATTTTATTTTTTGTTTAGTACAATATTTAAGTTTTAAATAAACTTTATTTGACAGAAAAAGTCTTTTTGATGTTTACATTTGTAAATTTTTTTTATCTGTTGATACAAATAAAAAGTTTCTTACTTTGTTTTGGTATTAAAATTCGTTTTCTTAAACCTAGGTTGTCAAATGTATTCTCTGTTCTGTACGAACAAAAAAAAATAAAAATCTGTAGTTGACAAACAAAGTTTGTTAAGTCTACATATTCTAAAATATCTTTACCATTCGAACGAATAAAAAGTTTCTTACTATGTTTTGTAATAAAATAAGTTTTTTAAATCTTTGTCAGCAGATGTGTTCTTTGTTTAGTACAGAATAAAAGTTTTTAATAAACTTAATTTGATAAAAAAAGTCTTTTTGATGTTTGCATTTGTAAATTGTTTCTCCGTAAATCCCAATAAAAAGTTTCTTACTTAGTTTTGGTATTATATTATGTTTTCTTAAACTTAGGTTGTCAAATGTATTCTAAGTTCTGAACAAACAAAAAAAATTAAAAATTTGTAGTTGACAAAAAAAGTTTGTTAAGTTTTTATATTCTAAAATATCTTTACTATTCGAACGAATAAAAAGTTTCTTACTATGTTTTGTAATAAAAAAAGTTTTTTAAATCTTTGTCGTCAGATGTATTCACTGCTCAGTATAAAACAAAAGTTTTTAAAAAACTTATAATGACAAAAATGTTATTTCAAAATACATAGTTAAAAAGTGTATCTTTTTTCATACAAAATAAATACCTTACAATATTTTGGTATTAAAATAAGTTTTCTTAAATCTTTTTCGTCGATTATACTCTTTGTTTAGTACAATACAAACGTTTTTAATAAACTGTTTTTGATAAAAAATGTCTTTTTGATTTTAATATTTGTAAATTGTTTCTCTGTTAATAAAAATAAAAAGTTTCTTACTTTGTTTTGGTATTAAAATATGTTTTCTTAAACCTAGGATGTCAAATGTATTCTCTGTTCTAAACAAACAAAAAAATTTAAAAAAACTTAAAATGAAAAAAATGTTTTTACAAATAGCATAGTTAAAAAGTGTTTTATTTTTTCATACTAAGTAAATATCTTAGAATGTTTTGGTATTAAAATAAGTTTTATTAAATCTCTGTCGTCGATTTTATTTTTTGTTTAGTACAATATTTAAGTTTTAAATAAACTTTATTTGACAGAAAAAGTCTTTTTGATGTTTACATTTGTAAATTGTTTCTCTGTTGATACAAATAAAAAGTTTCTTACTTTGTTTTGGTATTAAAATATGTTTTCTTAAACCTAGGTTGTCAAATGTATTCTCTGTTACGTACGAACAAAAAAAAAATAAAAATCTGTAGTTGACAAACAAAGTTTGTTAAGTCTACATATTCTAAAATATCTTTACTATTCGAACGAATAAAAAGTTTCTTACTATGTTTTGTAATAAAATAAGTTTTTTAAATCTTTGTCGGCAGATGTGTTCTTTGTTTAGTACAGAATAAAAGTTTTTAATAAACTTTATTTGATAAAAAAAGTGTTTTTGATGTTTGCATTTGTAAATTGTTTCTCCGTAAATACAAATAAAAAGTTTCTTACTTAGTTTTGGTATTATATTATGTTTTCTTAAACTTAGGTTGTCAAATGTATTCTCTGTTCTGAACAAACAAAAAAATTTAAAAATTTGTAGTTAACAAAAAAAGTTTGTTAAGTCTACATATTCAAAAATATCTTTACTATTCGAACGAATAAAAAGTTTCTTACTATGTTTTGTAATAAAAAAAACTTTTTAAATCTTTGTCGTCAGATGTATTCTTTGCTCAGTATAAAACAAAAGTTTCTATGAAACTTAAAACAACAAAATTTTTCTTTCAAAATGCATAGTTCAAAAGTGTCTCTTTTTTCATAAAAAATAAATATCTTACAATGTTTTGGTATTAAAATAAGTTTTCTTAAATCTTTGTCGTCGATTATACTGTTTGTTTAATACATAATAAAAGTTTTAAATAAACTTTATTTGACAAAAAAAGTCTTCTTGATGTTTACATTTGTAAATTGTTTCACTGTTGATACAAATAAAAAGTTTCTTACTTTGTTTTGGTATTAAAATATGTTTTTATAAACCTAGGTTGTCAAATGTATTCTCTGTTCTGTACAGTTAAAAAAAGTTAAAAATCTGTAGTTGACAAAGAAAGTTTGTTAAGTCTACATATTCTAAGATATCTTTACTATTCGAACGAATAAAAAGTTTCATACTATGTTTTGTAATAAAATAAGTTTTCTTAAATCTTTGTCGTCAATTATATTCTTTATGTAGTACAGAATAAAAGTTTTAAATAAACTGTTTTTGACAAAAAAGTTTATTTTATGTTTACATTTGTAAATTGTTTCTCTGTTGATACAAACAAAAAGTTTCTTAATTAGTTTTGATATTAAATATGTTTTCATAAAATTAGGTTGTCAAATGCATTCTCTGTTCTATACAAACAAAAAAAATTTAAAATCTGTAGTTGACAAAGAAAATTTATTAAGTCTTCATATTCTAAAATATCTTTACTATTCGAACGAATAAAAATATTCTTACTATGTTTTGTAATAAAATAAGTTTTTTAAATCTTTGTCGGCAGATGTATTCTCTGCACCGTATAAAACAAAAGTTTCTTTTCAAAAAGCATAGTTAAAAAGTTTCTTTTTTTTTATACAAAATAAATATCTTAAAATGTTTTGGTATTAAAATAAGTTTTCTTAAATCTTTGTCGGCAGATGTGTTCTTTGTTTAGTACAGAATAAAAGTTTTTAATAAACTTTATTTGATAAAAAAAGTCTTTTTGATGTTTGCTTTTGTAAATTGTTTCTCCGTAAATACAAATAAAAAGTTTCTTACTTAGTTTTGGTATTTTATTATGTTTTCTTAAACTTAGGTTGTCAAATGTATTCTCTGTTCTGAACAAACAAAAAAATTTAAAAATTTGTAGTTAACAAAAAAAGTTTGTTAAGTTTTTATATTCTAAAATATCTTTACTATTCGAACGAATAAAAAGTTTCTTACTATGTTTTGTAATAAAAAAAACTTTTTAAATCTTTGTCGTCAGATGTATTCTTTGCTCAGTATAAAACAAAAGTTTCTATGAAACTTAAAACAACAAAATTTTTCTTTCAAAATACATAGTTCAAAAGTGTCTCTTTTTTCATAAAAAATAAATATCTTACAATGTTTTGGTATTAAAATATGTTTTCTTAAACTTAGGTTGTCAAATGTATTCTCTGTTCTGTACAAACAAAAAAAATTAAAAATCTGTAGTTAACGAACAAAGTTTGTTAAGTCTACATATTCTAAAATATCTTTACCATTCGAACGAATAAAAAGTTTCTTACTATGTTTTGTAATAAAATAAGTTTTTTAAATCTTTGTCGGCAGATGTGTTCTTTGTTTAGTACAGAATAAAAGTTTTTAATAAATTTTATTTGATAAAAAAAGTCTTTTTGATGTTTGCATTTATAAATTGTTTCTCCGTAAATCCAAATAAAAAGTTTCTTACTTAGTTTTGGTTTTATATTATGTTTTCTTAAACTTAGGTTGTCAAATGTATTCTAAGTTCTGAACAAACAAAAAAAATTAAAAATTTGTAGTTGACAAAAAAAGTTTGTTAAGTTTTTATAATCTAAAATATCTTTACTATTCGAACGAATAAAAAGTTTCTTACTATGTTTTGTAATAAAAAAAGTTTTTTAAATCTTTGTCGTCAGATGTATTCACTGCTCAGTATAAAACAAAAGTTTTTAAAAACCTTATAATGACAAAAATGTTTTTTCAAAATACATAGTTAAAAAGTGTATCTTTTTTCATACAAAATAAATACATTACAATATTTTGGTATTAAAATAAGTTTTCTTAAATCTTTTTCGTCGATTATACTCTTTGTTTAGTACAATACAAACGTTTTTAATAAACTTTTTTTGATAAAAAATGTCTTTTTGATTTTAACATTTGTAAATTGTTTCTCTGTTAATAAAAATAAAAAGTTTCTTACTTTGTTTTGGTATTAAAATATGTTTTCTTAAACCTAGGTTGTCAAATGTATTCTCTGTTCTAAACAAACAAACAAATTTAAAAATTTGTAGTTGACAAACAAAGTTTGTTAAGTCTACATATTCTAAAATATCTTTACTATGCGAGCGAATAAAAAGTTTCTTACTATTTTTTGTAATAGAATAAGTTTTTTAAATCTTTGTCGGCAGATATTTTCTCTGCTCAGTAGAAAACAAAAGTTTTTAAAAAACTTAAAATGACAAAAAATTTATTTTAAATGTATAGTTAAAAAGTGTCTCTTTTTTCATACAAAATAAATATCTTATAATGTTTTAGTATTAAAATAAGTTTTTATAAATCTTTGTCGTCGATTAAATTCTTTATTTAATACAGAATAAAAGTTTTAAATAAACTTTATTTGACAAAAAAGTCTTTTTGATGTTTACATTTGTAAATTGTTTCTCTGTTAATACAAATAAAAAGTTTCTACTTTGTTTTGTTATTAAAATATGTTTTCTTAAAACTAGGTTGTTAAATGTATTCTCTGTTCTGTAAAAACAAAAAAATTTAAAAATCCTAAGTTGACAAACAAAGTTTGTAAAGTCTACATATTCTAAAATACCTTTACTATACAAACGAATAAAAAGTTTTTTACTATGTTTTGTAATAATATAAGTTTTTTAAATCTTTGTCGGCAGATGTATTCTCTGCTCAGTATAAAACTAAAGTTTTTATAAAACTTATACTGAAAAAAATGTTTTTACAAAAAGCATAGTTAAAAGGGTCTCTTTTTTCATACAAAATAAATATCTTAAAATGTTTTGGTATTAAAATAAGTTTTCTTAAATCTTTGTCGTCAATTATATTCTTTATTTAGTACAGAATAAAAGTTTTAAATAAACTGTTTTTGACAAAAAAGTTTATTTTATGTTTACATTTGTAAATTGTTTCTCTGTTGATACAAACAAAAAGTTTCTTAATTAGTTTTGATATTAAATATGTTTTCATAAACTTAGGTTGTCAAATGCATTCTCTGTTCTATACAAACAAAAAAAATTGAAAATCTGTAGTTGACAAAGAAAATTTATTAAGTCTTCATATTCTAAAATATCTTTACTATTCGAACGAATAAAAATATTCTTACTATGTTTTGTAATAAAATAAGTTTTTTAAATCTTTGTCGGCAGATGTATTCTCTGCACCGTATAAAACAAAAGTTTCTTTTCAAAAAGCATAGTTAAAAAGTTTCTTTTTTTTTATACAAAATAAATATCTTAAAACGTTTTGGTATTAAAATAAGTTTTCTTAAATCTTTGTCGTCGATTATATTCTTTGTTTAGTGCAGAATAAAAGTTTTAAATAAACTGTATTTGACAAAAAAAGTCTATTTTATGTTTACATTTGTAAATTGTTTCTCTGTTGATACAATTAAAAAGTTTCTTAATTTGTTTTGGTATTAAAATATGTTTTCATAAACTTAGGTTGTTAAATGTATTCTCTGTTCTGTACAAACAAAAAAATTAAAAATCTGTAGTTGACAAACAAAGTTTGTTAAGTCTACATATTCTAAAATATCTTTACTATTCGAACAAATAAAAAGTTTCTTACTATGTTTTGTAATAAAATAAGTTTTTTAAATCTTTTTCGGCAGATTTATTCTCTGCTCAGTATAAAACAAAAGTTTTAAAAAAACTTAAAATGAAAAAAATGTTTTTACAAATAGCATAGTTAAAAAGTGTTTTATTTTTTCATACAAAGTAAATATCTTAGAATGTTTTGGTATTAAAATAAGTTTTATTAAATCTCTGTCGTCGATTTTATTTTTTGTTTAGTACAATATTTAAGTTTTAAATAAACTTTATTTGACAGAAAAAGTCTTTTTGATGTTTACATTTGTAAATTATTTTTATCTGTTGATACAAATAAAAAGTTTCTTACTTTGTTTTGGTATTAAAATATGTTTTCTTAAACCTAGGTTGTCAAATGTATTCTCTGTTCTGTACGAACAAAAAAAAATAAAAATCTGTAGTTGACAAACAAAGTTTGTTAAGTCTACATATTCTAAAATATCTTTACCATTCGAACGAATAAAAAGTTTCTTACTATGTTTTGTAATAAAATAAGTTTTTTAAATCTTTGTCGGCAGATGTGTTCTTTGTTTAGTACAGAATAAAAGTTTTTAATAAACTTTATTTGATAAAAAAAGTCTTTTTGATGTTTGCATTTGTAAATTGTTTCTCCGTAAATCCCAATAAAAAGTTTCTTACTTAGTTTTGGTATTATATTATGTTTTCTTAAACTTAGGTTGTCAAATGTATTCTAAGTTCTGAACAAACAAAAAAAATTAAAAATTTGTAGTTGACAAAAAAAGTTTGTTAAGTTTTTATATTTTAAAATATCTTTACTATTCGAACGAATAAAAAGTTTCTTACTATGTTTTGTAATAAAAAAAGTTTTTTAAATCTTTGTCGTCAGATGTATTCACTGCTCAGTATAAAACAAAAGTTTTTAAAAAACTTATAATGACAAAAATGTTTTTTCAAAATACATAGTTAAAAAGTGTATCTTTTTTCATACAAAATAAATACCTTACAATATTTTGGTATTAAAATAAGTTTTCTTAAATCTTTTTCGTCGATTATACTCTTTGTTTAGTACAATACAAACGTTTTTAATAAACTGTTTTTGATAAAAAATGTCTTTTTGATTTTAATATTTGTAAATTGTTTCACTGTTGATACAAATAAAAAGTTTCTTACTTTGTTTTGGTATTAAAATATGTTTTTATAAACCTAGGTTGTCAAATGTATTCTCTGTTCTGTACAGTTAAAAAAAGTTAAAAATCTGTAGTTGACAAAGAAAGTTTGTTAAGTCTACATATTCTAAGATATCTTTACTATTCGAACGAATAAAAAGTTTCATACTATGTTTTGTAATAAAATAAGTTTTCTTAAATCTTTGTCGTCAATTATATTCTTTATTTAGTACAGAATAAAAGTTTTAAATAAACTGTTTTTGACAAAAAAGTTTATTTTATGTTTACATTTGTAAATTGTTTCTCTGTTGATACAAACAAAAAGTTTCTTAATTAGTTTTGATATTAAATATGTTTTCATAAAATTAGGTTGTCAAATGCATTCTCTGTTCTATACAAACAAAAAAAATTTAAAATCTGTAGTTGACAAAGAAAATTTATTAAGTCTTCATATTCTAAAATATCTTTACTATTCGAACGAATAAAAATATTCTTACTATGTTTTGTAATAAAATAAGTTTTTTAAATCTTTGTCGGCAGATGTATTCTCTGCACCGTATAAAACAAAAGTTTCTTTTCAAAAAGCATAGTTAAAAAGTTTCTTTTTTTTTATACAAAATAAATATCTTAAAATGTTTTGGTATTAAAATAAGTTTTCTTAAATCTTTGTCGTCGATTATATTCTTTGTTTAGTGCAGAATAAAAGTTTTAAATAAACTGTATTTGACAAAATAAGTCTATTTTATGTTTACATTTGTAAATTGTTTCTCTGTTGATACATTTAAAAAGTTTCTTAATTTGTTTTGGTATTAAAATATGTTTTTTAAATCTTTTTCGGCAGATTTATTCTCGGCTCAGTATAAAACAAAAGTTTTAAAAAAACTTAAAATGAAAAAAATGTTTTTACAAATAGCATAGTTAAAAAGTGTTTTATTTTTTCATACTAAGTAAATATCTTATAATGTTTTGGTATTAAAATAAGTTTTATTAAATCTCTGTCGTCGATTTTATTTTTTGTTTAGTACAATATTTAAGTTTTAAATAAACTTTATTTGACAGAAAAAGTCTTTTTGATGTTTACATTTGTAAATTGTTTCTCTGTTGATACAAATAAAAAGTTTCTTACTTTGTTTTGGTATTAAAATATGTTTTCTTAAACCTAGGTTGTCAAATGTATTCTAAGTTCTGTACGAACAAAAAAAAATAAAAATCTGTAGTTGACAAACAAAGTTTGTTAAGTCTACATATTCTAAAATATCTTTACTATTCGAACGAATAAAAAGTTTCTTACTATGTTTGGTAATAAAATAAGTTTTTTAAATCTTTGTCGGCAGATGTGTTCTTTGTTTAGTACAGAATAAAAGTTTTTAATAAACTTTATTTGATAAAAAAAGTCTTTTTGATGTTTGCATTTGTAAATTGTTTCTCCGTAAATACAAATAAAAAATTTCTTACTTAGTTTTGGTATTATATTATGTTTTCTTAAACTTAGGTTGTCAAATGTATTTTCTGTTCTGAACAAACAAAAAAAATTAAAAATTAGTAGTTAACAAAAAAAGTTTGTTAAGTTTTTATATTCTAAAATATCTTTACTATTCGAACGAATAAAAAGTTTCTTACTATGTTTTGTAATAAAAAAAGTTTTTTAAATCTTTGTCGTCAGATGTATTCTTTGCTCAGTATAAAACAAAAGTTTCTATGAAACTTAAAACAACAAAATTTTTCTTTCAAAATGCATAGTTCAAAAGTGTCTCTTTTTTCATAAAAAATAAATATCTTACAATGTTTTGGTATTAAAATAAGTTTTCTTAAATCTTTGTCGTCGATTATACTGTTTGTTTAATACATAATAAAAGTTTTAAATAAACTTTATTTGACAAAAAAAGTCTTCTTGATGTTTACATTTGTAAATTGTTTCACTGTTGATACAAATAAAAAGTTTCTTACTTTGTTTCGGTATTAAAATATGTTTTTATAAACCTAGGTTGTCAAATGTATTCTCTGTTCTGTACAGTTAAAAAAAGTTAAAAATCTGTAGTTGACAAAGAAAGTTTGTTAAGTCTACATATTCTAAGATATCTTTACTATTCGAACGAAAAAAAAATTTCATACTATGTTTTGTAATAAAATAAGTTTTTTAAATCTTTGTCGGCAGATGTATTCTCTGCTCAGTATAAAACAAAAGTTTTTAAAAACTTAAAATGACAAAAAAAATTTTTTAAATGCATAGTTAAAAAGTATCTTTCTTTTTATAAAAAATAAATATCTTTCAATGTTTTGGTATTAAAATAAGTTTTCTTAAATCTTGTCGTCGATTATATTTTTTGTTTAGTACAGAATAAATGTTTTAAATAAACTTTATTTGACAAAAAAAGTCCTTTTTATGTAAAAATTTGTAAATTGTTTCTCTGTTTATACAAATAAAAAGTTTCTAACTTTGTTTTGGTATTAAAATATGTTTTCTTAGACTTAGGTTGTCAAATGTATTCTCTGTTTATACAAACAAAAAATTTAAAAATCTGTAGTTGACAAACTAAGTTTGTTAAGTCTACATATTCTAAAATATCTTTACTATTCGAACAAATAAAAATTTTCTTACTATGTTTTGTAATAATATAAGTTTTTTAAATCTTTGTCGGCAGATGTATTCTCTGCTCAGTATAAAACTCAAGTTTTTAAAAAACTTAAAATGACAAAAATGTTTTTTTTAAAACGCATAGTTAAAAAGTGTCTCTTTTTTCATACAAATTAAATATCTTATTATATTTTGGTATTAACATAAGTTTTCTTAAATCTTTGTCGTTGATTATATTTTTTATTCAGTAAGAAATAAAAGTTTAAATAAACTTTATTTGACCAAAAAAGTCTTTTTGAAGTTTACATTTGTAAATTGTTTCTCTTTTGATACAAATAAAAAGTTTCTTACTTTGTTTCAGCATTAAAGTATGTTTTCATAAACTTAGGTTGTCAAATGTATTCTCTGTTATGTACAAACAAGAAAATTAAAATATCAGTAGTGGACAAACAAAGTTTGTTAAGTCTACATATTCTAAAATATCTTTACTATTCGAAAGAATAAAAAGTTTCTTACTATGTTTTGTAATAATATAAGTTTTTTAAATCTTTGTCGGCAGATGTATTCTCTGCTCAGTATAAAACTCAAGTTTTTAAAAAACTTAAAATGACA
This sequence comes from Thalia democratica, assembly GCF_965202585.1. Lineage (NCBI taxonomy): Eukaryota > Metazoa > Chordata > Thaliacea > Salpida > Salpidae > Thalia > Thalia democratica. Next base: position 100,463,054 of record NC_139165.1, read on the forward strand.
AAAATGTTTTTTTTAAAACGCATAGTTAAAAAGTGTCTCTTTTTTCATACAAATTAAATATCTTATTATATTTTGGTATTAACATAAGTTTTCTTAAATCTTTGTCGTTGATTATATTTTTTATTCAGTAAGAAATAAAAGTTTAAATAAATTTTTTTTGACCAAAAAAGTCTTTTTGAAGTTTACATTTGTAAATTGTTTCTCTTTTGATACAAATAAAAAGTTTCTTACTTTGTTTCAGCATTAAAGTATGTTTTCAAAAACTTAGGTTGTCAAATGTATTCTCTGTTATGTACAAACAAGAAAATTAAAATATCAGTAGTGGACAAACAAAGTTTGTTAAGTCTACATATTCTAAAATATCTTTACTATTCGAACGAATAAAAAGTTTCTTACTTTGTTTTGGTTTTAAAATCTGTTTTCTTTAACTTAGGTTGTCAAATGTATTCTCTGTTCTGTACAAACAAAAACATTTAAAAATCTGTAGTTGACAAACAAAGTTTGTTAAGTCTACATATTCTAAAATATCTTTACTATTCGAACAAATCAAAAGTTTCTTACTATGTTTTGTAATATAATAAGTTTTTTAAATCTTTGTCGGCATATGTGTTCTCTGCTCAGTATAAAACAAAAGTTTTTAAAAAACTTAAAATTACAAATTTTTTTTTTAAAATGCATACTTAAAAAGTGTCTCTTTTTTTATACAAAATAAATATCTTACAATGTTTTGGTATTAAAATAATTTTTTTTTAATCTTTGTCGTCGATTATATTCTTTGTTTAGTAGAGAATAAAAGTTTTAGATGAACTTTATTTGAAAAAAAGTCTTTTTGATGTATAAATTTGTAAATTGTTTTTCTGTTGATACAAATAAAAAATTTTCTTATTTCGTTTTGGTATTAAAATATGTTTTCTTAAGCTTAGGTTGTCAAATGTATTCTCTGTTTTGTACAAACAAAAATATTAAAATATCAGTAGTGGACAAACAAAGTTTGTTATGTCTACATATTCTAAAATATCGTTACTATTCGAACGAATAAAAAGTTTCTTTCTATGTTTTGTTATAAAATAAGTTTTTTTTAATCTTTGTCGGCAGACGTATTCTCTGCTCAGTATAAAACAAAAGTTTTATTTCAAAATGCATAGTTAAAAAGTGTCTCTTTTTTCATACAAAATAAATATCTAACAATGTTTTGGTATTAAAATAAGTTTTCTTAAATCTTTTTCGTCGATTATATTCTTTGTTTAGCACAGAATAAAAGTTTTAAATAAACTTTATTTGACAAAAAAAGTCTTTTTTATGTTTACATTTGTAAATATTTCTCTATTGATACAAATAAAACGTTTCTTACTTTGTTTCAGCATTAAAATATGTTTTCATAAACTTAGGTTGTCAAATGTATTCTCTGTTATGTACAAACAAAAAAATTAAAATATCAGTAGTGGACAAACAAAGTTTGTTATGTCTACCTATTCTAAAATATCTTTACTATTCGAACGAATAAAAAGTTTTTACTATGTTTTGTGATAAAATAAGTTTTTTAAATCTTTGTCGGTAGATTTATTCTCTGCTCAGTATAAAACAAAAGTTTTTAAAAAACTTAAAATGACAAAAATGGTTTTACAAAATGCATAGTTAAAAAGTGTCTCTTTTTTCATACAAACTAAATATCTTACAATGTTTTGGTATTAAAATAAGTTTTCTTAAATCTTTGTCAAGGATTATATTCTTCGTTTAGTACAGAATAAAAGTTTTAAATTAACTTTATTTGAGAAAAAAAGTCTTTTTGGTGTTTACATTTGTAAATTGTTTTTTGTTGATACAAATAAAAAGTTTCCTACATTATTTTGGTATTAAATTATGTTATCTTAAACTTTTGTTGTCAAACGTATTCTCTGTTCTGTATAAACAAAAAAAATTTAAAAATCTGTAATTGACAAACAAATTTTGTTAAGTCTACATATTATAAAATATCTTTACTATTCGAACGAATAAAAAGTATTTTACTATGTTTTGTAATAAAATAAGTTTTTTAAATCTTTGTCGGCAGACGTATTCTCTGCTCAGTATAAAACAAAAATTTTTACAAACTTTGAATGACAAAAAGGTTTTTACAAAATGCATAGTTAAAAAGTGTCTCTTTTTCCATAAAAAATAAATATCTTACAATGTTTTTGTATTAAAATAAGTTTTTTAAAATCTATGTCGTCGATTATATTCTTCGTTTAATACAGAATAAAAGTTTTAAATAAACTTTTTTTGACAAAAAAAGTCTATTTGATGTTTAGATTTGTAAATTGTTTCTCTTTTGATATAAATAAAAAGTTTCTTACTTTCTTTTGGTATTAAAATATGTTTTCTTGAACTTAGGTGGTTAAATGTATTCCCTTTTCTGTACAAACAAAAAAACTTAAAAATCTGTAGTTAACAAACAAAGTTTGTTAAGTCTACATATTCTAAAATATCTTTACTATTCGAACTAAAAAAAAGTTTCATACTATATTTTTTAATAAAATAATTTTTTAAACCTTTGTCGGCAGACGTATTCACTGCTCAGTATAAAACAAAAGTTTTTTTTTCAAAATGCATAGTTAAAAAGTGTCTCTTTTTTCATACAAAATAAATATCTTACAATGTTTTGGTATTAAAATAAGTTTTTTTAAATCTTTGTCATTAATTATATTCTTTGTTTAGTACAGAATAAAAGTTTTTTATAAACTTTATTTGACAAAAAAAGTCTTTTTGATGTTTACATTTTTAAATTGTTTTTCTCTTGATTCAAATAAAAAGTTTCTCACTTTGTTTTAGTATTAAAATAAGTTTTCTTAAACCTAGGTTGTCAAATATATTCTGTGTTCTGTACAAACAAAAAAATTTAAAAATCCGTAGTTGACAAACTAAGTTTGTTAAGTCTACATATTCTAAATATCTTTACTATTCGAACGAATCAAAAGTTTCTTACTATGTTTTGTAAAAAAATAAGTTTTTTAATCTTTGTCGGCAGATATATTCTCTGCTCAGTTATAACAAAAATTTTATAAAACTAGAAATGACGAAAAAAATTTTAAAATGCAAAGTTAAAAAGTGTCTCTTTTTTCATACAAAATAAATATTTTACAATGTTTTGGTTTTAAAATAAGTTTTCTTAAATCTTTGTCGTCGATTATACTTTTTGTTTAGGACAGAATAAAAGTTTTGAATAAACTTTATTTGACGAAAATAAGTCTTTTTAATGTTTACATTTGTAAATTGTTTCTCTGTTGATACCAATAAAAAGTTTGTTACTTTATTTTGGTATTAAAATATGTTTTCTTAAACCTAGGTTGTCAAATGTATTCTCTGTTCTGTACAAACTAAAAAATTTAAAAATCTGTAGTTGACAAACAAAGTTTGTTAAGTCTACATATACTAAAATATCTTTACTATTCGAACGTATAAAAATTTTCTTACTATGTTTTGTAATAAAATAAGTTTTTAAAATCTTCGTTAGTAGATGTATTCTCTGCTCAGTATAAAATAAAAGTTTTTAAAAAACTTAAAATTACAAAAATGTTTTAACAAAAACAAAGTTAAAAAGTGTCTCTTTTCTCAAACCAAAAAATTATCTTATAATGTTTTGTTATTAGAATAAGTTTTCTTAAATCTTTGTCGTCGTTTATATTCTTTGTTTAGTACAATACAAAAGTTTTAAATAAACTGTATTTGACAAAAAATGTCTTTTTGATGTTTAAATTTGTAAATTGTTTCTCTGTTGATACAAATAAAAAGTTTCTTAGTTTGTTTTTGTATTAAAATTTTTTTTAAAACTTAGGTTGTCAATTGTATTCTCTGTTCTGTACAAACAAAAAATTAAAAAATCTTTATTTAACAAACATACTTTGTTAAGTCTACATATTCTAAAATATATTTACTATTCGAACGAATAAAAAGTTTCTTACTATGTTTTGTAATAAGTTAAGTTTTTTAAATCTTTGTCGGCAGATGTATTCTCTACTCAGTATAAAACAAAAATTATTAAAAAACTTAAAATGAAAAAAATGTTTTTACAAATAGCATAGTTAAAAAGTGTCTCTTTTTTCATACAAACTAAATATCTAACAACGTTTTGGTATTAAAATAAGTTTTTTTAAATCTTTGTCGTCGATTATACTCTTTGTTTAGCACAGAATAAAAGTTTTAAATAAACTTTATTTGATAAAAAAAATCTTTATGATGTTTACATTTGTAAATGTTTCCCTTTTGATACAAATAAAAAGTTTCTTACTTTGTTTTGGTATTAAAATATGTTTTCATAAACCTAGGTTGTCAAATGTATTCTCTGTTTGTACAAACAATAAATTTAAAAATCTGTAGTTGACAAACTAAGTTTGTTAAGTCTACATATTCTAAAGTATATTTACTATTCGAACGAATAAAAAGTTTTTAACTATTTTTTGTAGTAAAATAAGTTTTTTAAATCTTTGTCGGCAGATGTATTCTCTGCTCAGTTAATAACAAAAGTTTTTTTACAAAATGCATAGTTAAAAAGTGTCTCTTTTTTCATACAAAAGAAATATCTTAGAATGTTTTGGTATTAGAATAAATTTTCTTAAGTCTTCGTTGTCGATTATATTCTTTGTTTATTACAGAATAAAAGTTTTAAATAAAATTTATTTAACAAAAAAAGTCTATTTGATGTTTACATTTGTAAATTGTTTCTCTGTTGATACAAATAAAAAGTTTCTTACTTTGTTTTTGTATTAAGATATTTTTTCTTAAGCCTAGGTTGTCAAATATATTTTCTGTTCTGTACAAACATAAAATTACAAAATCACTAGTTGACAAACAAAGTTTGTTATGTCTACATATTCTAAAATATCTTTACTATTCAAACGAATAAAAAGTTTCTTACTATGTTTTATATTAAAAAAAGTTTTTTAATTCTTTGTCGGCAGATGTATTTTCTGCTCAGTATATAACAAAAGTTTTTTAAAAACTTAAAATGACAAAAATGTTTTTTTTACAAAAAGCATAATTAAAAAGTGTCTCTTTTTTATACAAAATAAATATCTTACAATGTTTTGGTATTAAAATAAGTTTTCTTAAATCTTTGTAGTCGATTATATTCTTTGTTAAGTACAGAATAAAGTTTTAGATAAACTTTATTTGAAAAAAAGTCTATTTGATGTTTACATTTGTAAATTGTTTCTCTGTTGATACAAATAAAAAGTTTCTTACTTTGTATTGGTATTTAAAAATGTTTTCTTAAACCTAGGTTGTCAAATGTATTCTCTGTTCTATACAAACAAAAAAATTTAAAAATCTTTAGTTGACAAACAAAGTTTGTTAAGTCTACATATTCTAAAATATCTTTACTATTCTAACGAATAAAAATTTTCTTACTGTGTTTTGTAATAATATAAAATTTTTAAATCTTTGTAGGCAGATGTATTCTCTGCTCAGTATAATGCTAAAGTTTTTAAAAAACTTAAAATGACAAATATTGTTTTTTTCAAAACGCATAGTTAAAAAGTGTATCTTTTTTAATACAAAATAAATATCTTACAATGTTTTGGTATTAAAATAAGTTTTCTTAAATCTTTGTCATTGATTATATTTTTTATTCAGTAAGAAATAAAAGTTTTAAATAATTTTTATTTGACCAAAATGTCTTTTTGAAGTTTACATTTGTAAATTGTTTCTCTTTTGATACAAATAAAAAGTTTCTTACTTTCTTTTGGTATTAAAATATGTTTTCTTAAACTTTTGTTGTCAAACGTATTCTCTGTTCTGTTAAACAAAAAAAAATTAAAAACTGTAATTGACAAACTATGTTTGTTAAGTCTACATATTATAAAATATCTTTACTATTCAAACGATTAAAAAGTTTCTTACTATGTTTTGTAATAAAATAAGTTTTTTAAATCTTTGTCGGCAGATGTATTTTCTGCTCAGTATAAATCAAAATTTTCAAAAATGCTTAAAATAACAAAAATGTTTTTTTAAAGCCATAGTTGAAAAGTGTATCTTTTTTCCTACAAACTAAATATCTTGCAATTTTTTTGTATTAAAATGCGTTTTTTTAAATCTTTTTCGTCGATTATATTCTTTGTTTAGCACAGAATAAAAGTTTTAAATAAACTTTATTTGACAAAAAAAGTCTTTTTTATGTTTACATTTGTAAATGTTTCTCTTTTGATACATATAAAAAGTTTCTTACTTTGTTTCAGCATTAAAATATGTTTTCATAAACTTAGGTTGTCAAATGTGTTCTCTGTTATGTACAAACAAATAAATTAAAATATCAGTAGTTGACAAACAAAGTTTGTTATGTCTACATATTCTAAAATATCTTTACTATTCGAACGAATAAAAAGTTTCTTACTATGTTTTGTGATAAAATAAGTTTTTTAAATCTTTGTCGGTAGATTTATTCTCTGCTCAGTATAAAACAAAAGTTTTTAAAAAACTTAAAATGACAAAAATGGTTTTACAAAATGCATAGTTAAAAAGTGTCTCTTTTTTCATACAAAATAAATATCTTACAATGTTTTGGTATTAAAATAAGTTTTCTTAAATCTTTGTCGTGGATTATATTCTTTGTTTAGTACAGAATAAAAGTTATAACTTAACTTTATTTGAGAAAAAAAGATTTTTGGTGTTATATTTGTAAATTGTTTTTTGTTGATACAAATAAAAAGTTTCCTACATTATTTTGGTATTAAAATATGTTATCTTAAACCTAGGTTATCAAATGTTTTCTCTGTTTTATACAAACAAAAAAGTTCAAAAAATCTGTAGTTGACAAACAAAGTTTGTTAAGTCTACATATTCTAAAATATCTTTACTATTCGAACGAATAAAAAGTATTTTACTATGTTTTGTAATAAAATAAGTTTTTTAAATCTTTGTCGGCAGACGTATTCTCTGCTCAGTATAAAACAAAAATTTTTAAAAACTTGAAATAACAAAAAGGTTTTTACAAAATGCATAATTAAAAAATGTCTCTTTATCCATAAAAAATAAATATCTTACAATGTTTTGGTATTAAAATAAGTTTTTTTAAATCTATGTCGTCGATTATATTCTTTGTTTAATACAGAATAAAAGTTTTAAATAAACTATTTTTTACAAAAAAAGTTTATTTGATGTTTAGATCTGTAAATTGTTAATCTTTTGATTCAAATAAATAGTTTCTTACTTTCTTTTGGTATTAAAATATGTTTTCTTAAACTTAGGTTGTTAAATGTATTCCGTTTTCTGTACAAACAAAAAAACTTAAAAATATGTAGTTGACAAACAAAGTTTGTTAAGTCTACATATTCTAAAATATCTTTACTATTCGAACTAATAAAAAGTGTCTTACTATGTTTTGTAATAAAAATTTTTTATTAAATACTTGTCCGCAGATGTATTCTCTGCTCAGTATAAAACAAAAGTTTTTAAAATACTTAAAATGACAAATTTTTTTTTATCAAAATGCATAGTTAAAAAGTGTCTCTTTTTTCATACAAAATAAATATCTTACTATGTTTTGGTATTAAAATATGTTTTGTTAGACCTAGGTTGTCAAATGTATTTTCTGGTCCATACAAACAAAAAAAATTAAAAATCTGTAATTGACAAACGAAGTTTGTTAAGTCTACATATTCTAAAATATCTTTACTATTAAAACGAATAAAAAGTTTTTTACTATCTTTTGTAATAAAATAAGTTTTTTAAATCTTTGTCGGCAGATGTATTCTCTGCTCAGTATAAAACAAAAGTTTTTAAAAAACTTAAAATTACAATTTTTTTTTCAAAATGCATACTTAAAAAGTGTCTTATTTTCATACAAAATAAATATCTTACAATGTTTTGGTATTAAAATAAGTTTTTTAAATCTTTGTCGTCGATTATATTTTTTGTTTAGTACAATAATAAAGTTTAAAATAAACTTTATTTGACAAAAAAAGTTTTTGATGTTTACATTTGTAATTTGTTTCTTTGTTGATACAAATAAATAGTTTCTTACTTTGTTTTGGTATTAAAATATGTTTTGTTAAACCTAGGTTGTCAAATATGTTTTCTGTACTATACAAACAAAAAAAATTAAAAATCTGTAGTTGACAAACAAAGTTTGTTTAGTCTACATATTCTAAAATATCTTTACTATTCGAACGAATCAAAAGTTTCTTATTATGTTTTGAAAAAAAAATAAGTTTTTTAAATCTTTGTCGGCATATGTATTCTCTGCTCAGTATAAAACAAAAGCTTTAAAAAACTTAAAATGACAAATGTTTTTTTAAATTGCATAGTTAAAAAGTGTCTCTTTTTTTATAGAAAATAAATATCTTACAATGTTTTGGTATTAAAATAAGTTTTTTAAAATCTTTTTTGTCGATTATATTCTTTGTTTAGTACAAAAAAAAAGTTTCAAATAAACTTTATTTGACAAAAAAAGTCTTTTTGATGTTTAAGATTGTAAATTGTTTATCTGTTGATACAAATAAAAAGTTTTTTACTTTGTTTTGGTATTTAACAATGTTTTCTTAAACATAAGTTGTCAATCATATTCTCTGTTCTGTACAAACAAAAATATTTAAAAATCTGTAGTTGACAAACAAAGTTTGTTATGTCTACATATTCTAAAATATCTTTACTATTCGAACGAATAAAAAGTTTCTTACTATGTTTTGTAATAAAATAAGTTTTTTAAATCTTTAATGGCAGATGTATTCTCCGTTCAGTATAAAACAAAAGATTTTAAAAACTTAAAATAACAAAACTTTTTTTTCAAAATGCATCTTTAAAAAGTGTCTCTTTTTTCATACAGAATAAATATCTTACAATGTTTTGGTATTAAAATAAGTTTTTTTTTAATTTTTTTCGTCGTCTATATTCTTTGTTTAGTACAGAATAAAAGTTTTAAAAAAATTTTGTTTGACAAAAAAAATCTTTTTGATGTTTACTTTTGTAAATTGTTTCTCTGTTGATACAAATAAAAACTTTCTTACTTTGTTTTGGTATTAAAATATGTTTTCTTAAACTTAGGTTGTCAAATGTATTCTCTGTTTGTACGAACATAAAAATCTAAAAATCCGAAGTTGACAAACAAAGTTTGTTAAGTCTACATATTCAAAAATATCTTTACTATTCGAAAGAATAAAAAATTTCTTACTATGTTTTGTAATAAAATAAGTATTTTAAATCTTTGTCGGCAGATGTATTCTCTGCTCAGTATAAAACAAAAGTTTTTAAAAAACTTAAAATTACATTTTTTTTCAAAGTGCATTGTTAAAAAAAGTCTCTTTTTTCATACAAAATAATTATCTTACAATGTTTTGATATTAAAATAAGTTTTTTAAATCTATGTCGTCGATTATATTCTTTTTTAGTACAAAATAAAAATTTTAAATAAACTTTATTTGACAAAAAAAGTCTTTTTGATGTTTAAATTTGTAAATTGTTTCTCTAGTAATAAAAATGAAAAAATTCTTATTTTGTTTTGGTATTAAATAATGTTTTCTTAAACTTAGGTTGTCAAATTTATTCTCTTTACTGTACAAAGAAAAATATTAAAAAATCTGTAGTTGACAAACAAAGTTTGTTAAGTCTTCATATTCTAAAATATCTTTACTATTCGAACGAATAAAAATATTATTACTATGTTCTGTAATAAAATAAGTTTTTTAAATCTTTGTTGGCAGATGTATTTTCTGCTCCGTATAAAACAAAATTTTTAAAAAACTGAAAATGACAAATTTTTTTTCAAAATGCAAAGTTAAAAAGTATCTCTTATTTCATACAAAATAAATATCTGACAATGTTTTGATATTAAAATAAGTTTTTTAATTCTTTGTCGTTGATTATATTCTTTGTTTAGTACAAAATGAAAATTTTAAATAAACTTTATTTGACAAAAAAAGTCTTTTTGATGTTTAAATTTGTAAATTGTTTCTCTGTTGATACAAATAAAAAGTTTCTTACTTTGTTTTGGTATTTAAAAATGTTTTCTTAAACCTAAGTTGTCAAATACATTCTGTGTTCTGTACAAACAAAAAAATTTAAAAATCCGTAGTTGACAAACTAAGTTTGTTAATTCTACATATTCAAAAATATTTTTACTATTCGAACGAATAAAAAGTTTCTTACTATGTTTTGTAATAAAAAAAGTTTTTTTTAATCTTTGTCGGTAGACGTATTCTCTGCTCAGTATAAAACAAAAGTTTTATTTCAAAATGCATAGTTAAAAAGTGTCTCTTTTTTCATACAAAGAAAATATGTTACAATGTTTTGGTATTAAAATAAGTTTTCTTAAATCTTTGTCGTCGATTATATTCTTTGTTTAGTACAGAATAAAAGTTTTAAATAAACTTTATTTGACAAAAAAAGTCTATTTGATGTTACATTTGTAAATGTTTCTCTTTTGATACAAATAAAAAGTTTCTTACTTTGTTTTGGTATTAAAATATGTTTTCTTAAACCTAGGTTGTCGAATGTATTCTCTGTTCTGTACAAACAAAAAAATTTAAAAATCTGTAGTTTACAAAAAAAGTTTGTTAAGTCTACATATTTTAAATTAAATTTACTAATCGAACGAATAAAAAGTTTCTTACTATGTTTTGTAATAAAATAAGTTTTTTAAATCTTTGTCGGCAGACAGATTCTCTGCTCAGTATAAGATTAAATTTTTAAAAACTTGAAATGACAAAAATGTTTTTACAAAATAAAAAGTTAAAAAGTGTCTCTTTTATCATACAAAATAAATATGTTACAATGTTTTGGTATTAAAATAAGTTTTCTTAAATCTTTTTCATCTATTATATTCTTTGTTTACTACAGAACAAAAGTTTTAAATAAACTTAATATGACAAAAAAAGTTTGGTTAATGTTGACATTTGTAAATTGTTTCTCTGTTGATACAAATAAAAAGTTTCATACTTTGTTTTGGTATTAAAACATGTTTTCTTAAACTTAGGTTGTTAAATGTATTCTCTGTTCTGTAGAAACAAAAAAACTTAAAAATCAGTTGTTGATAAACAGAGTTTGTTAAGTCTACATATTCTAAAATATCTTTACTATTCGAACGAATAAAAAGTTTCTTACTATGTTTTGTAATAAAATAAGTTTTTTTAGTTTTGTCGGTAGATTTATTCTCTGCTCAGTATGAAATTAAATTTTTAAAAACTTGAAATGACACAAATGTTTTATAAAAAGAAAAGTTAAAAAGTGTCTCTTTTTTCATACAAAATAATTATCTTACAACGTTTTGGTATTAAAATAAGTTTTATTAAATCTTTGTCGTCGATTATATACTTTGTTTAGTACAGAATAAAAGTTTTAAATAAACTTTATTTTAGAAAAAAAGTCTTTTTGGTGTTTACATTTGTAAATTGTTTCTCTGTTGATACAAATAAAAAGTTTCTTAATTTATTTTTGTATTAAATTATATTTGCTTAAACATAGGTTGTTAAAAGTATTCTCTGTTCTGTACAAACAAAAAATTTAAAAATCTGTAGTTTACAAACTAAGTTTGTTAAGTCTCCATATTCTAAATTAAATTTACTATTCGAACGAATAAAAAGTTTATTACTATGTTTTGTAATAAAATAAGTTTTTTAAATCTTTGTTGGCAGATGTATTTTCTGCTCAGTATAAATCAAAAGTTTCAAAAATGCTTAAAATAACAAAAATGTTTTTTTAAATGCATACTTAATAAATGTCTCTTTTTTCATACAAAATAAATATCTTACAACGTTTTGGTATTAAAGTAAGTTTTTTTAAATCTTTGTCGTCGATTATAATCTTTGTTTAGCACAGAATAAAAGTTTTAAATAAACTTTATTTGATAAAAAAAGTATTTTTGATGTTTACATTTGTAAATGTTGCCCTTTTGAAACAAATAAAAAGTTTCTTACTTTGTTTTGGTATTAAAATATGTTTTCATAAACTTACGTTGTCAAATGTATTCTCTGTTTGTACAAAGAAAAATATTAAAAATCTGTAATTGACAAACTAAGTTTGTTAAGTCTACATATTCTAAAATATCTTTACTATTCGAACAAATAAAAATTTTCTTACTATGTTTTGTAATAATATAAGTTTTTTAAATCTTTGTCGGCAGATGTATTCTCTGCTCAGTATAAAACGAAAGTTTTTAAAAAACTTAAAATGACAAAAATGTTTTTTTTAAAACGCATAGTTAAAAAGTGTCTCTTTTTTCATACAAAATAAAAATCTTACAATGTTTTGGTATTAAAATAAGTTTTCTTAAATCTTTGTCGTTGATTATATTTTTTATTCAGTAAGGAATAAAAGTTTTAAATAAACTTTATTTGACCAAAAAAGTCTTTTTGAAGTTTACATTTGTAAATTGTTTCTCTTTTGATACAAATAAAAAGTTTCTTACTTTCTTTTGGTATTAAAATATGTTTTCTTAAACTTGGGTTGTCAAATGTATTCTCTGTTTTGTACAAACAAAAAATTTAAAAATCTGTAATTGACAAACTAAGTTTGTTAAGTCTACATATTATAGAATATCTTTACTATTCGAACGAATAAAAAGTTTCTTACTATGTTTTGTAATAAAATAAGTTTTTTAAATCTTTGTCTGCAGATGTATTTTCTGCTCAGTATAAATGAAAAGTTTCAAAAATGCCTAAAATAACAAAAATGTTTTTTCAAAATGCATAGTTAAAAAGTGTATCTTTTTTCCTACAAACTAAATATCTTACAATTTTTTTGTATTAAAATGAGTTTTTTTAAATCTTTGTCGTCGATTATATTCTTTGTTTAGCACAGAATAAAAGATTTAAATAAACTTTATTTGACAAAAAAAGTCTTTTTTATGTTTATATTTGTAAATGTTTATCTGTTGATACAAATAAAAAGTTTCTTAATTTATTTTTGTATTAAATTATATTTGCTTAAACATAGGTTGTTAAATGTATTCTCTGTTCTGTACAAACAAAAAATTTAAAAATCTGTAGTTTACAAACTAAGTTTGTTAAGTCTCCATATTCTAAATTAAATTTACTATTCGAACGAATAAAAAGTTTATTACTATGTTTTGTAATAAAATAAGTTTTTTAAATCTTTGTTGGCAGATGTATTTTCTGCTCAGTATAAATCAAAAGTTTCAAAAATGCTTAAAATAACAAAAATGTTTTTTTAAATGCATACTTAATAAATGTCTCTTTTTTCATACAAAATAAATATCTTACAACGTTTTGGTATTAAAGTAAGTTTTTTTAAATCTTTGTCGTCGATTATAATCTTTGTTTAGCACAGAATAAAAGTTTTAAATAAACTTTATTTGATAAAAAAAGTATTTTTGATGTTTACATTTGTAAATGTTGCCCTTTTGAAACAAATAAAAAGTTTCTTACTTTGTTTTGGTATTAAAATATGTTTTCATAAACTTACGTTGTCAAATGTATTCTCTGTTTGTACAAAGAAAAATATTAAAAATCTGTAATTGACAAACTAAGTTTGTTAAGTCTACATATTCTAAAATATCTTTACTATTCGAACAAATAAAAATTTTCTTACTATGTTTTGTAATAATATAAGTTTTTTAAATCTTTGTCGGCAGATGTATTCTCTGCTCAGTATAAAACGAAAGTTTTTAAAAAACTTAAAATGACAAAAATGTTTTTTTTAAAACGCATAGTTAAAAAGTGTCTCTTTTTTCATACAAAATAAAAATCTTACAATGTTTTGGTATTAAAATAAGTTTTCTTAAATCTTTGTCGTTGATTATATTTTTTATTCAGTAAGGAATAAAAGTTTTAAATAAACTTTATTTGACCAAAAAAGTCTTTTTGAAGTTTACATTTGTAAATTGTTTCTCTTTTGATACAAATAAAAAGTTTCTTACTTTCTTTTGGTATTAAAATATGTTTTCTTAAACTTGGGTTGTCAAATGTATTCTCTGTTTTGTACAAACAAAAAATTTAAAAATCTGTAATTGACAAACTAAGTTTGTTAAGTCTACATATTATAGAATATCTTTACTATTCGAACGAATAAAAAGTTTCTTACTATGTTTTGTAATAAAATAAGTTTTTTAAATCTTTGTCTGCAGATGTATTTTCTGCTCAGTATAAATGAAAAGTTTCAAAAATGCCTAAAATAACAAAAATGTTTTTTCAAAATGCATAGTTAAAAAGTGTATCTTTTTTCCTACAAACTAAATATCTTACAATTTTTTTGTATTAAAATGAGTTTTTTTAAATCTTTGTCGTCGATTATATTCTTTGTTTAGCACAGAATAAAAGATTTAAATAAACTTTATTTGACAAAAAAAGTCTTTTTTATGTTTATATTTGTAAATGTTTATCTTTTGATACAAATAAAAAGTTTCTTACTTTGTTTTAGTATTAAAATATGTTTTCATAAACTTAGGTTGTCAAATGTATTCTATGTTATGTACAAACAAAAAAATTAAAAAATCACTAGTTGACAAACAAAGTTTGTTATGTCTACATATTCTAAAATATCTTAACTATTCAAACGAATAAAAAGTTACTTACTTAGTTTTGTAAATAAATAAGTTTTTTAAATTTTTCTTGGCAGATGTATTTTCTGCTCAGTATAAAACTAAAGTTTTTAAAAAACTTAAAACGACAAAAAATGTTTTTACTAAAAGCATAGTTAAAAAGTGTCTCTTTTTTCATACAAAATAAATATCTCACAATGTTTTGGTATTAAAATAAGTTTTCTTAAGTCTTTGTCGTCGATTATATTCTTTGTTTAGTACAGAATAAAAGTTTTAAATAAACTTTATTTGAGAAAAAAAGTCTTTTTGGTTATTCAATTTGTAAATTGTTTATCTGTTGATACAAATATAAAGATTCTTACTTTGTTTTGGTATTTAAAATATGTTACCTTAAACTTTTGTTGTCAAACGTATTCTCTGTTCTGTATAAACAAAAAAAAATTAAAAATCTGTAATTGACAAACAAAGTTTGTTAAGTCTACATATTATAAAATATCTTTACTATTCGAACGAATAAAAAGTATCTTACTATGTTTTTTAATAAAATAAGATTTTTAAATCTTTGTCGGCAGACGTATTCTCTGCTCAGTATAAAACAAAAATTTTTAAAAACTTGAAATGACAAAAAGGTTTTTACAAAATGCATAGTTAAAAAGTGTCTTTTTTTTTCCATAAAAAATAAATATCTTATAATGTTTTTGTATTAAAATAAGTTATTTTAAATCTATGTCGTCGATTATATTCTTTGTTTAATACAGAATAAAAGTTTTAAATAAACTTTTTTTGACAAAAAAAGTCTATTTGATGTTTAAATTTGTAAATTGTTTCTCTTTTGATATAAATAAAAAGTTTCTTACTTTCTTTTGGTATTAAAATATGTTTTCTTGAACTTAGGTTGTTAAATGTATTCCCTTTTCTGTACAAACAAAAAAACTTAAAAATCTGTAGTTGACAAACAAGGTTTGTTAAGTCTATATATTCTAAAATATCTTTACTATTCGAACTAAAAAAAAGTTTCATACTATATTTTTTAATAAAATAATTTTTTAAACCTTTGTCGGCAGATGTATTCACTGCTCAGTATAAAACAAAAGTTTTTTTTCAAAATGCATAGTTAAAATGTGTCTCTTTTTTCATACAAAATAAATATCTTACAATTTTTTGGTATTAAAATAAGTTTTCTTAAATCTTTGTCATTAATTATATTCTTTGTTTAGTACAGAATAAAAGTTTTAAACCAACTTTATTTGACACAAAAGGTCTTTTTGATGTTTACATTTGTAAATTGTTTCTCTGTTGATACAAATAAAAAGTGTCTTACTTTGTTTTGGTATTAAAATATGTTTTCTTAAACCTAGGTTGTCAAATATATTCTCTGTTCTGTACAAACAAAAAAATTAAAAAATTCGTAGTTGACAAACTAAGTTTGTTAAGTCTACATATTCTAAAATATCTTTACTATTCAAACGAATCAAAAGTTTCTTACTATGTTTTGTAAAAAAATAAGTTTTTTAAATCTTTGTCGGCAGATGTATTCACTGCTCAGTATAAATCAAAAGTTTTTAAAAAACTTAAATGACAAAAATGTTTTTACAAAAAGCATAGTTAAAAAGTGTCTGTTTTTTCATAGAAAATAAATATCTTACAATGTTTTGGTATTAAAATAACTTTTCTTAAACCTATTTTGTCAAATATATTCTCTGTTCTGTACAAACCAAAAAATTAAAAAATTCGTAGTTGACAAACTAAGTTTGTTAAGTCTACATATTCCAAAATATCTTTACTATTCGAACAAAAAAAAAGTTTCTTACTATGTTTTGTAAAAAAATAAGTTTTTTAAATCTTTGTCGGCAGATGTATTTATTGCTTAGTATAAAACAAAAGTTTTTTAAAGAGTTAAAATGGCAAAAATATATTTTTTAAATGCATAGTTAAAAAGTCTCTCTTTTTTCGTACAAAATAACGATCTTTTAATGTTTTGGTATTAAAATAAGTTTTCTTGAATCTTTGTCGTCGATTTTATTCTTTGTTTAGTACAGAATAAAAGTTTGAAACAAACTGTATATGACAAAAAAGTCTTTTTGATGTTTAAAATTGTAAATTGTTTCTCTGTTGATAAAAATAAAAAGTTTGTTACTTTGTTTTGGTATTAAAATATGTTTTCGTAAACTTAAGTTGTCAAATGTATTCTCTGTTCTGTACAAACAAAAAAAAAATTAAAATATGTAGTTGACAAACAAAGTTGGTTAAGTCTACATATTCTAAAATATCTTTACTATTCAACGAATAAAAAGTTTTTTACTATGTTTTGTAATAAAATAAGTTTTTTAAATCTTTGTCGGCAGATGTATTCTCTGCTCAGTATAAAACAAAAGTTTTTAAAAAACTTCAAATGACAAAAATGTTTTTACAAATAGCATAGTTAAAAAGTGTTTCTTTTTTCATACAAAATAAATATCTTACAATGTTTTGTTATTAAAATAAGTTTTCTTGAATCTTTGTCGTCGATTGTATTCTTTGTTTAGTACAGAATAAAAGTTTTAAATAAACTTTATTTGACAAAAAAAGTCTTTTTGATGTTTACATTTGTAAATTGTTTCTCTGTTGATACAAATAAAAAGTTTCTTACTTTCTTTTGGTATAAAAATATGTTTTCATAAACCTAGGTTGTCAAATGTATTCTCTGTTCTGTACAGACAAAAACATTTAAAAATCTGTAGTTGACAAACAAAGTTTGTTAAATCTACATGTTCTAATATATCGTTACTATTCACACTAATAAAAAGTTTCTTACTATGTTTTGTAACATAATAACTTTTTTAAATCTTTTTAGGCAGATGTATACTCTGCTCAGTATAAAACAAAAGTTTTTAAAAAACTTAAAATGATAAAAATGGTTTTACAAAAAGCATAGTTAAAAAGTGTTTCATTTTTTATATAAAATAAATATCTTACAATGTTTTGGTATTAAAATAAGTGTTCTTAAATCTTTGTCGTCGATTGTATTCTTTGTTTAGTACAGAATAAAAGTTTTAATAAACTTTATTTGACAAAAAAAAAATCTTTTTGATGTTTACATTTTAAATTGTTTCTCTTTTGATACAAATAAAAATATTCTTATTTTGTTTTGGTATTAAAACATGTTTTCTTAAACCTAGGTTGTCAAATGTATTCTCTGTTCTGTAAAAACAAAAAAAATTAAAATCTGTAGTTGACAAACAAAGTTTGTTAAGTTTACATACTCTAAAATATCTTTACTATTCGAACGAATAAAAAGTTTTTAACTATTTTTTGTAGTAAAATAAGTTGTTCAAATCTTTTTGTGGCACATGTATTCTCTGCTCAGTATATAACAAAAGTTTTTTTTATAAAATGCTTAGTTAAAAAGTGTCTCTTTTTTCATACAAAATAAATATCTTAAAATGTTTTGGTATTAAAATAAGTTTTCTTAAATCTTTGTCGTTGATTATATTCTTTGTTTAGTACAGAATAAAAGTTTTAATAAAACTGTTTTTGACAAAAAAAGTCTTTTTTATGTTCACATTTGTAAATTGTTTCTCTGTTGATGAAAATAAAAAGTTTCTTACTTAGTTTTTGTAATAAAATATGTTTTCTTAAACTAAGGTTATCAAATGTTTTCTCTGTTCTGTACAAACAAATAATTTTAAAAATCTGTAGTTGACAAAAAAAGTTTGTTAAGTCTACATATTCTAAAGTATCTTTACTATTAGAACGAATAGAAAGTTTCTTACTATGTTTTGTAATAAAATAACTTTTTCAAATCTTTGTCAGCAGATGTAATATCTGCTCAGTATAAAACAAAAGTTTTTAAAAAACTTGAAATGACAAAATGTTTTACAAAAAGCATAGTTAAAAAGTGTCTCTTTTTTCGTACGAAATAAAAATCTTACAATGTTTTTGTATTAAAAAAAGTTTTTTTTAATCTTTGTCGTCGATTATATTCTTTGTTTAGTACAGAATAAAAGTTTTAAATAAACTTAATTTGACAAAAAAAGTCTTTTTGATGTTTAAATTTGTAAATTGTTTATCTGTTGATACAAATAAAAAGTTTCTTACTTTGTTTTGGTATTAAAATATGTTTTCTTAAATCTAGGTTATCAAATGTTTTCTCTGTTCTGTACAAACAAAAAAAAAATCTGTAGGTGACAAACAAAGTTTGTTAAGTCTACATATTCTAAAATATCTTTACTGTTTGAAAGAACAAAAAGTTTCTTAATATGTTTTATAATAAAATAAGTTTTTTAAACCTTTGTCGGGAGATTTATTCTCTGCTCAGTATAAAACAAAAGATTTTAAAAAACTTAAAATGACAAAAAAGTTTTATAAAATGCATAGTTAAAAAGTGTTTCTTTTTTTTATACAAAATAAATATCTTACAATGTTTTGGTATTAAAATAAGTTTTCTTAAATCTTTGTTGTCGATTATATTCTTTGTTTAGTACAGAATAAAAGTTTTAAATAAACTGTATTTGACAAAAAAAAATCTTTTATGTTTACATTTGTAAGTTGTTTATCTGTTGATACAAATAAAAAGTTTCTTACTTTGTTTTGGTATTAAAATATGTTTTCATAAACTTACGTTGTCAAATGTATTCTCTGTTTGTACAAAGAAAAATATTAAAAATCTGTAATTGACAAACTAAGTTTGTTAAGTCTACATATTCTAAAATATCTTTACTATTCGAACAAATAAAAATTTTCTTACTATGTTTTGTAATAATATAAGTTTTTTAAATCTTTGTCGGCAGATGTATTCTCTGCTCAGTATAAAACAAAAGTTTTTAAAAAACTTAAAATGACAAAAATGTTTTTTTTAAAACGCATAGTTAAAAAGTGTCTCTTTTTTCATACAAAATAAAAATCTTACAATGTTTTGGTATTAAAATAAGTTTTCTTAAATCTTTGTCGTCGATTATATTCTTTGTTTAGTACAGAATAAAAGTTTTAAATAAACTTTATTTGACAAAAAAAGTCTTTTTGATGTTTAAATTTGGAAATTGTTTCTTTGTTGATACAAATAAAAAATTTCTTACTTTGTTTTGATATTAAAATATGTTTTCTTTATTTTAGGTTGTCAAATGTATTACTCTGTTCTGTACAAACAAAAAAAGTAATAAATCTGTAGTTGACAAACAAAGTTTGTTAAGTCTACATGTTCTAAAATGTCTTTACTATTCGAACGAATAAAAAGTTTCTTACTATGTTTTGTATTAAAATAATTTTTTTTTAAATCTTTGTCGGCATATGTATTCTCTGCTCAGTATAAAACAAAAGTTTTTAAACTTAAAGTGACAAAAATTTTTTTTTAAATGCATAGTTAAAAAGTGTCTCTTTTTTCATACAAAATAAATATCTTACAATGTTTTGGTATTAAAATAAGTTTTCTTAAATCTTTGTCGTCAATTATATTCTTTGTTTAGTACAGATTAAAAATTTTAAACAAACTTTATTTGACAAAAAAGTCTTTTTGATGTTTAAATTTGTGAATTGTTTCTATGTTGATACAAATAAAATGTTTCTTACTTTGTGATGGTATTAAAAAAAGATTTCTTAAACCTAGGTTGTCAAATGTATTCTCTGTTCTGTACAAACGAAAAAATTTAAAAATCTGTAGTTGACAAACAAAGTTTGTTAAGTCTACATATTCTAAAATATCTTTACTATTCGAACGAATAAAAAGTTTTTTACTATGTTTTGTAATAAAATTAGTTTTTTAAATCTTTGTCGGCAGATGTATTCTCTGCTCAGTATAAAACAAAAGTTTTTAAAAAACTTAAAATGACAAAAATGTTTTTACAAAAAGCTTAGTTAAAAAGTGTCTCTTTTTTCATACAAAATAAATATCTTACAATGTTTTGGTATTAAAATAAGTTTTCTTTAATTTTTTTCGTCGATTAAATTCTTTATTTAGTACAGAATAAAAGTTTTAAATAAACTTTATTTGATAAAAAACTCTCTTTGATGTTTACATTTGTAAATTGTTTCTCTGTGATAAAAATAAAAAGTTTCTTACTTTGTTTTGGTATTAAAATATGTTTTCATAAACTTAGGTTGTCAAATGTATTCTCTGTTCTGTAAAAACGAAAAAATTTAAAAATCTGTAGTTGACAAACAAAGTTTGTTAAGTCTACATATTCTAAAATATCTTTACTATTCGAACGAATAAAAAGTTTTTTACTATGTTTTGTAATAAAATTAGTTTTTTAAATCTTTGTCGGCAGATGTATTCTCTGCTCATTATAAAATAAAAGTGATTAACAAACTTATAATGAGAAAAATGTTTTTACGAAAAGCATAGTTAAAAAAAGTCTCTTTTTTCATACAAAATAAATATCTTACAATGTTTTGGTATTAAACTAAGTTTTCTTAAATCTTTGTCGTCAATTATATTCTTTTTTTAGTACAGAAAAAAAGTTTTATATAAACTTTATTTGACAAAAAAAGTCTTTTTGATTTTTTCATATGTAAATTGTTTCTCTGTTGATACAAATAAAAAGTTTTTTACTTTGTTTTGGTATTTAAATATGTTTTCTTAAACCTAGGTTGTCAAATGTACTCTCTGTTCTGTACAAACAAAAATATTTAAAAATCTGTAGTTGACAAACGAAGTTTGTTAAGTCTACATATTCTAAAATATCTTTACTATTCGAACGAATAAAAAGTTTCTTACTATGTTTTGTAAAAAAAAAGTTTTTTAAATCTTTGTCGGCAGATGTATTCTCTGCTCAGTATAAAACAAAAGTTTTGTAAAAACTTAAAATGACAAAAATTTTTATTCAAAATGTATAGTTAAAAAGTGTCTCTTTTTTTATACAAAATAAATATCTTACTATGTTTTGGTATGAATATAAGTTTTTTTAAGTCTTTGTCGTCGATTATATTCTTTGTTTAGCACAGAATAAAAGTTTTAAATATACTTTATTTGACAATAAAAGTCTTTTTGATGTTTACATTTGTAAATTGTTTCTCTGTTTATACAAATAAAAAGTTTCTTACTTTGTTTTGGTATTAAAATATGTTTTCTTAAACTTAGGTTGTCAAATGTATTCTCTGTTCTGTACAAACAAAAAAGAAATTAAAAAACTTTAGTTGACAAACAAAGTTTGTTAAGTATACATTATCTAAATTTCCTTACTATTCGAACGAATAAAAAGTCTCTCACTATATTTTGTAATAAAATAAGATTTTTAAATCTTTGTCAGCTTTATTTAAAAAGATTTATTTGTCAAAAAAATTCTTTTTAATGTTTATATTTGTAAATTGCTTCTCTGTTGATACAAATAAAAAGTTTCTTACTTTGTTTTTGTATTAAAATATTCTTTTTTAAATTTAGGTTTTCAAATTTTTCTCTGTTCTCTAAAAACAAAATAATTCAAAAAACTGTAGTTGACAAACAAAGTTTGTTAAGTCTTAATATTCTAAACTATCTTAATTATTTGAACGATAAAAAGTTTCTTACAATGTTTTGGTATAAAAATAAGTTTTCTTAAATCTTTGTCGTCGATTATATTCTTTGTTTAGTATGATATAAAAGTTTTCAATAAACTTTATTTGACAAAAAAAGTCTTTTTGATGTTTACATTTGTAAATTGTTTCGCTGTTGATACAAATAAAAAGTTTCTTACTTTGTTTTTGTATTAAAATATGTTTTTTTAAACTTAGGTTGTCGAATACATTCTCTGTTATGTACATTAAAATAAAATTTAAAAATCTCTAGTTGACAAACAAAGTTTGTTAAATCTACATATTCTAAATTATCTTTACTATTCGAACGAATAAAAAGTTTCTTACTATGTTTTGTAATAAAATAAGTTTTTTAAATCTTTGTTGGCAGATGTTCTGTCTGCTTAGTATAAAACAAAAGTTTAAGAAAAACTTAAAATGACAATTTTTTTTTTGAAAATGCAAAGTTAAAAAGTGTCTCTTTTTTTATACAAAATAAATATCTTACAATGTTTTGGTATTAAAATAAGTTTTCTTAAATCTTTGTCGTCGATTATATTCTTTGTTTAGTATGATATAAAAGTTTTAAATAAACTTTATTTGACAAAAAAAAGTCTTTTTGATGTTTACATTTGTAAGTTGTTTCTCTGTTGATACAAATTAAAAGTTTCTTACTTTGTTTTGGTATTAAAATATGTTTTCTTAAACCTAGGTTGTCAAATGTATTATCTGTTCTGTACCAACTAAAAAATTAAAAATATGTAGTTGACAAAAAAAGTTTGTTAAGTCTAAATATTGTAAAATATCTTTACTATTCAAACGAATAAAAAGTTTCTTACTTTGTTTTGTAATAAAATAAGTTTTTTAAATCTTTGTCGGCAGATGTATTCTCTGCTCAGTATAAAACAAAAACTTTTTAAAAACTTAAAACGGCAAAAAATTTTTTTTCAAAAAGCATAGTTAAAAAGTGTCTCTTTTTTCATACAAAATAAATATCTTACAATGTTTTGGTATTAAAATAAGTTTTCTTAAATCTTTGTCGTCGATTATATTCTTAGTTTAGTACAGAATAAAAGTTTTAAATAAACTTTACTTGACAAAAAAAGTCTTTTTGATGTTTACATTCGTAAATTGTTTCTCTGTTGACACAAATAAAAAATTTCTTACTTTGTTTTGGTACCTAAATATGTTTTCTTTAACCTAGATTGTCAGATGTATTATCTGTTCTGTACAAACATAAAAATTTAAAAATTTGTAGTTGACAAACAAAGTCTGTTAAGTCTAAATATTCTGAAATATATTTACTATTCGAACGAATAAAAAGTTTCCTATCATGTTTTGGTATTATATTAAGTTTTAGAAATCTCGGTTGTCAGATGTATTCTCTGTTAGTACTTTATAAAAATTTTTAATTAAGCGTAATAGTGTAATTGACAAAAAAAGTTTGTACAGTCTTCATGCTCAAAATTTTTTTTTTCATACAAATAAAAATTTTCTTACTGCGTTTTGGTATTTTATTAAACTTTCTTAAATTTAGGTTGTCAGATGCATTCTCTGTTAAAAAACAAAAACAAATGATTTTAAAAATCTGTATTAGACAAACAAAGTTTGTTCAGTCTCCATATTCTAATTTTTTTTTTATACCACTAAAAGTTTCTTATCATGTTTTTGTACCAAAATAAGCTTTAGAAATTTTTTTCGTCAAATTTTTTCTCTTTTTAATATAAAACAAAACTTTTTAAAAACAGTTAATGACAGAAAAAGTGTGTTAAGTCTTTATATTCTTTTTTTTCCGACGAATAAAAAGTTCCTTACCCTACTTTGGTACTAAAATTAGTTTTTTAAAAATTTGTTGTCAGATATATTCTCTGCTCAGTACAAAACAAAAGTTTAAAAAAAACTGTTAATGTAAAATTAATTATTATTTTTGCAAATTTAAGATTTTAAGAGATAAGAGATTGTAAAGATAAGTACATTATTAATTTTAAAGTTGAACTGAATGAAGAGAATTTATGTTTGTTTATTGTGTATATAAAAAGTAGTAAAACAAAACAAACGGAAAGAACTAAGGGAAATGAGAAAAACTTAGAGAGAGTAGTTTCTTTGATATATGTTCATGCCTTAAACTTAGTCTGGCAGACTTTTTATTTTATAATTTTCATGAGAAAGAACTAAATGCACGATTGTAAGGACTAAGTTTTGCTATTTATATAAATAAAAGTTGCTAAGGAGCTGTCTAACTTAAATTTGAAAGCTTTCTAAATCTAGTAAGTAGCTTTAAAACTAAAAAAAGCAATAGTTTAACTACTTTCAAGGCTAACTTAATAAAAATTTCTCAAAACTGTACTAATACAGTATTATAAAAATAATCAGTTGAACAGTATAAAAGAAGGAGTAAACAAAATTAACCATAATTAAAGGGAAAGAGAAAATCATATTAGCCTAACCTGATAAAGCTTATGGTATTGTTCTACTCAATAAAACACAGTACTTGGGCAAAAAGAATAAAATTTTAACCGATATAACAAAAGTTGTAAAATTAGGACTTGCCAGTGAACTTAATAACTTAATAAACCCTAAAAAATATTTTTGATTTTATAAAAAAGCTATTTTACGATAAGAAGATCTAAAATTCTTTATTTATGGATATAAAACTTTTGTGTTTGTTAAGGCCTAGAATGTACGGTCTTCCAAAACAGCATAAACAACGAATTCTTTTAAGACCTAATATGTCGATGATCAAGTAAATTCAGCATAAGTTAGCCATATTTCTGAATTTTTTTGATTAACGACGGTTTTTTTTTTATTACTCACAGTTTGTTTTCAAAGACTCTTTTGGTGTAGTTGAAAGGATTAGAAATGTTAAATTTACAAATTTTGTTGTAACTGTATTCGACGTGAAGAAATTATTCACTAATGTTTTTATATAAGAATCAATTAAGGTAACTTTTGATAAACTATATAAAAGATCATGGGAGCACCTTTAAGCCCAACACTTACAAACACTTTCGTTAGATGTGTAAAACCTAAAGTTGTCGAATATTTGTTGTCATAGGTTGTTTACATTAGACACTCTGATGACTGTTTAGTTTTATCTAAAAGAGAAAATGAAAACGAAGTTATATTTCAAAAAATAAATTTCCTTCATGAAATTATATATTTTACTGGAGAAGTTAAAGAGTACAACCGACTGCCATTTTTAAACCTATTAACAACAAAAGATAAAAAAATACTAATGAATGATTAAAGGAAAGCTACCAATCTTTTTGCAGTAATAAGCGAAAAGTGAACTTATTAAAAGCATTACATCATAGAGCCTACAAGCTTTATTCAAAAGAAATCCTTCATTCTGAGGTCTGTAAGAATAAAAGATATTCTAATAAAAATTGGTTACCCACTAGACTTGATTAAAAGATTTTAAAAATGACATACCAATAGCCTAAACAAACCTAAGATATACGGGCCTGGGAAGTTCCAAGCGGTTTTGAAGCTACCATATATTAGATATACCTCCCGTGTGTATGAGGATAAAGTGAAAGAGTTAAAAAAACAACGTATAATCAAATAAAACAAAAAACTTTATTTGTGTCAAAACCAATAAATAAAGTTCAGTAGAAAGATTTGATACCAGATTTAGATTATGATGTTTAATAGTATACGAATTAGATTGCTTCTGTGAAAAAAAAACTACAATGGTTAAGCTTCATAGCATTTCAAAACTATGATTAAGGAATATTTAATTAAAATCGTTTAAAAACTTAAAGAAGAAGAAGCTTAAACAACAGCAACTGAAAAGGCAGCTAAAGGATCCTTAATTACAAAATATTTAACAAATGATAGAAATTGTACCAAAAATCAGATATCTAGATTTGTATAAATAATCTTTGTTTTTGACCTCGTTAAGTTAGAGACTATTTCTATATTTTTAGATATACCAGCATTGTTCAACAAAAAGAATTCGAGTAAAAGGTTAACTAAAGTTACCACTTTGATTGCTTAAATAGTAAATTAGTAAAGTTATTGATTAATTTCCACTGATTATTTATTACGGTTTTATTGATTACTTTGCTAGTTTTAACTCTGTAAGTTTTAGTGAAAATATATTCACAATTTTATTTTTAGTTCTACTATGAGTTTTTAAAGAAAAGTAGAGAAAAATACATTAAACGTAACAAAATATTTAAGAGAGCGCTAATTACTTGTTATGATTGATATTGTTAAACAATTTTTTCATTAATTGTTCGAAAGAAGTTTTAAAGCAGAGTTTTCCAGTTTTTTCACAAGACCTATTCGAAGGAGTTTAAAAAGCTATGGTGCCCTTTAGAAAAATTCATTAAATTACTGATGTTAAATCAGCTAACACCTATTTTTTTGGTCTTCACCGTCAACTAAATAATATCAAGTGTTTGTTTCAAATCATGATTCTGTGCTCCCTCAACCTTTTAGAGCTTATAGCCACGCTAATTTCTAAAACTTTTCCATAAAATATAGTTTAAGTTTCAATACTACCCATAAATAAGCCAAAGACTAGGGGCTTTGTGTAAAAAATTAGAACAGATTATCAATCAAAGACTAAACAAAAACCCATTTTTTATATAAAACTGTTACAATATTTTTTTTGAAAATAGTTTTTAGTTGTAAAGATTTGATGTAGTTGTAATAATTTTGTTTTACTAAATTAGTATAAAAAATATCAAGTCAAGGCATTTTGTAAACTTTTGTAAATTTCTTGCACCCCCTAACAAAAACACTACGCATCATTAATGCCAAAAACTTTTTTCTTACTTTTTATACTGATAACTCAAGAATATCTAATGTAAGCTCAAATCATGGCGGCCCTATAATAGCCTTATTATTAATGGACCGCCTTTGCAGCTTTTGACCCCAAAGGGGCCATGCAACTTCTTTTTGGTAAATCATATTTTAAAAAATAATGTACTTGTAGTATATGCCAGGATTAGATAAAAATATTCTGTAATTTTATAACCAGCGACTTTTTGATTTATAAATATATGTAAGACGAAATTTTGAGTGTAGATAATTTATTGATTAGTTACTAGACATAACACATCTTTTTTAAATACAGCGGCCAAAAGAGTGTATTTCATATTGTAGGCAACATCTGACCAACCAACTAGAGAAGTTGCATAACTATGGTATGTGTAAAAAAGAATTACAACAAAGCTAATAAATGAGGTAAAATAAAAATCTGGCTGTAGCTTACATCTATTCAAATTATTTTAGCTAATTATTTTAAGTAACATTGAAATTAAGGAATTATGTATAAAAAACCAGTATAGACAAAGTATTCTGTTGGAGGCTATAACACTGTATCTATTTAGTGAGTTAACAATTTTTTAGTTTAAAAAAAATTGTTTACCGACCATATACTGTTGATAAAATACAACAAATTTGAAAAAAAAAGATTTGAATATGTTTATATACAAAATAAAACTTGCATAATCCTAAATCATAATAAAGGTTAGTTCTTAACTGTAATTAAGAAACATAATTTCTAGAGAAAAAAAATATATAGTAAAATACCTAAACTAGACTTTAGAAGTGACAAGTCCTAATTAAGTACAACAAAATAAACTATCATATATAAAATGATGATTAGAACAAGCAAAATTCATGAAAACTAATGAAGTAACAAACTAGACGTGATGCTTGAAATTCATATAATAGAAATATAAGGTAGATTAAAGTATACTACCTAGTAGTACTAAAATTTTTTTGAAACAGTATTAAAATATTTTTTCAATGTTATCTATTAAGAACACAATTTTAAGCTTTATTATATATATTATAAACTAAGAACTTTATAATATATATTTTAATTTTATTTGTAAATGAGTATTTTTTCGAATAGAGAGTTAAAATTTTTAAATACTACATTAATAATAGTTAACAGTTAGATAAAATAAAAGTCGCAGGCTCCTCGTTCCCGGCTCTCACTTTAACACTTTGCGAGATGTACCAGTCGAAACCTGCTCTATGACGTAGCTGGCAAACATCTTGCTCGAATCTTCTTGAAATATGACGTAACTGACGATCACCTTTCTAGACTCTTCAGTAGCTATGACGTAGCTGGCGATAACCTTGCACGACAGTTCTGCAGCTATGACATATCTGGTGATCACCTTGCTCGATTTTTCTGTAGCTATAACGTAGTTATTGCTTATTTATAGTTGAAAGTTATGTTTTAAGATTTTTAAACTAATATGAAAACTCTAATTATAAGATTAAATAATATTGAAGATTTTTTTGATTTTAGAGTAAATGGAAAATAATAAAAATGTTACAAAAAGTAAAATCAACTTTTAAGCCTTAAGCTTTTTTTTTATGTAAAATTGATCTGATGTTTCTTAATATAATACAAAACGTTACATTAAAATATTTTCAAGAACTTACAAATAGGCTTAGTAGATTAATTTAACGTTAATCAGCGAAATCGAACACAAACAAAATGCAATACGAAAAAAATTAGATATGGGTAGTTTATAAAAATTATGATTCAGTTTAATGAAGGGAATTTTTGTACGAACTGTAGCAGTTGATGGTACTCTGACACACTTTTTGTAAAAGGATACACTGTCGAACCCTACAGCTGAACTAAACAGTACTTTGATGCATACTTTTTAAGGCGCACACTCTAAAACCCTGGCTTCCCCTACATCTAAATTTGTCCGCTCAAGTGCGCTTTTAAAATCATCTGTTAAATTTAAGTAATAATAAGTGTTGGATTTTTATGTTAATTTTAAGTTTTGTTTGTTTGTAATTGTTTTACTTTTTATCTTTTGTTTGTTACAAATTCTATTATAAAATACTTTTAAAGCTAGATTAACATTATAAACAAAAATGAGTATTTAAATATAAAAATAAAATTCAATAGAATAAATGAATCTGTAGCAACCAATGCATACAGTGGAGTGACTACATAAAGTTAAGGCAAAACTATTTCTTTTTAACATTTAGTACAATTTCTTTTTCGGTAGTTTCTAAATTTTTGTTACTGATAAGCTAACATTGAATAAAAATAGAACAAAACTATTTTTGCTTGGTGAATCCAGTAGTTTATAAATACTTGAACTGATCATTTATTATGGTTACCTATTTTTAAAAGTTTGTGCATCCTTTTTTTTCAATCAGATGCGTGTGTCCAAAAAGTATTGATTTCTTTTAAAGTCAAAAACTGACAGGACAACTGCACCTTTTACAATTTTTTTTTAAAGAGGAGCTTTTTAAAAATTTGCATGATAAATCTTCTGAATCATAATTTAAAGTACAACATTATTTTTGGTAATGTACAAGTTATTAGTTAAATAAATACATAAATAAAAAAGTATATATTTTACACCAAATTAATTTGATTTTTTTGAACTCGTATTTAAATTGTATTTTTGTTATTGACAAAGTATATTAATTGTAATAAAGCCGAGCCGAATTTTCAAGGAGAGCAACATATAAACGCAACAAAAGAGTAAGACGTAATTAATTTGCGTGATAACCATACATGTTTGAGTAAAAAAAAAGTATAACTTCAACAGAAAAGAGTATATAATGAAATATAGTAATGAAAAGATCTATAAAAACTTTAAAGTTCTAATATACCTTTAGTATTATTTAAAATTATTTTTGATGATTCACAAAATCCTAACAACGTTTCTGTTCAATACAATGTAAAAAAATTAAATTGTTAGAAAATTAATAAATACATTTGCGAGTTTAAAACAGTTATATGCTTAGCTAAAAGCATATTTTCTTACAATTATCTTGTGTCTAGTTTCTTAAAAAACTAAAGGAAATAAACTTATTGATTGTCATTATAAAAAACAAAATGAGCTTTATTTAATATGAACAGACGTTATACCTAAGCGCTTTAAAATAAGGGCATTTTTATTGAATCAATAATATTTTAATTGTCAAAATAACCAATGATTATAAAAATAAAACTAAAAAAACTTAATAGACTTTTTATCTATAAATATTAAATGTACAAACCTAAGTTAAAATTTCGCATAAAAAACAATATTATGAACCGAAATCCTGATCTTCAAATTGATTTTAGAGTAGCAATTATGGATGGTGTTTATTACTTGACAGGCAGGTGAAATGTGCTAGAACTCGATGAATATTTCTGTTTAAAAGTATATATTAATTCAGCACACAGAATATAAAAAAAAACAATGAGATTACAAGAAAACTAAAGCCTTTAACTTTTCACAATATTTTTAAATACTATAAAGGGCATTTTAAAGTTACAAGTGTTAACATAAACTAATTAAAAATGTGTAAACAAAGTGACTCTTTTTTTTTGCTTTGAAAAAATAAAGCAATATCTCAACTATTTTCAATACTTTCTACTTCGATCTTTTGATATTGACAAAAACTTAACTGCAATAAAACAAACTTTAATTGTTCTTTAACTAAAAAAACTTAAAACTTTGTAAACTTTTCTTAACACCTCACTTGTATTACACAAATGCACATCTAATTTATCAACTATTACAATCTTTTCACACTTTATTGTGATCTTCATCTAGACTGACAAAAACATTGATAGATTAACAACTATAACATAAAATTTTGGTTATAAATTTTTTATTTTGATATTGAGTTTTCTAACTTTAAGAAAACTTATTTTAAAACTAAAGTAACTTTTCAAGTACAATAATTAATTTAAGTATTTTAAAATAAGGTATAAAAGTAATAAAGGATATATAATTAAGAATAAAAATGTATCTCAAACTATGATATAAACTAAAGAGTTGTGATATTTTTAATGATTTAAATATATTTATAAACAAGCCTTTGATAGAAAAATTAGGCACATTACTTAATTTATATAACTTAGAATACAATACATAATCAACTATCTATGATTTCAAATAATAAAAAAAATCACAGAAATTTGCGTAAAAGTTACTACTAAGCAATATTGTTAATAAGTAACAAATATAAAAATAAAATTTTAAAAATATATTTTTTTAATTACACATTCATAAAGTTCTAGAGTAATATTTTGATTTTTTTCTACGAACAATCAATCTGACAAATGTTGTACACATTTAATGTGATCTTCTACAGTGACAACAAGCTGTAGAGACTTAACTACACTACAACAAGCTTTATTTATTTTTCCATTTATAAAAAAAAAGTTCACTCAAAAAAATATCTCGCCATAAAAACATTTCTACAGTTCTAATTATTCAACTATTATTAATCCCTCTGTACTCTGCTCTTTATCTAAGCTAAAAAAATTATACGAGTTAATTTAAATACAAAATAATTTTGTAATAAACTTTTGAATATTATTTAGGGTTTTAAAATAGCAATTTTATTTTAAACTTAAGTAGTTTTTAACTACAGAAACTATTATATTTGTTTTTAAATAAGGCAAGCTTCTCGGTCTAAAGACTATATAGATAGTTGAGAACAATTAAATATTCATAAAAGCATTTATAAACTATGATTCAATATAGAATTGTAATATAACTGGAGAGTTAAATGTGTTTTTGAAAAAAAAAAGTAAGAGCGAAACTGAAGCCAACAATTTATCTGTTAATTATTTTTCAGTTTATAAAGCATAAAAAATTATCTATGATTATAAAATTATCAAAAACTTCACCTTTGCTTAGAAATTTGTATAAAGTTATAGTACTAATAAGCAATATTATTAATATTAAGTAGCAAAAAATTTTCTAAAAATTTAAACAACATAATTTTATTTAAATTAGTGTTTTCACAGCTTTCAAAAAAAAGTTAAGAAATATTAATATTAGTATAATATAAATTTTTCTCAAAAAAACTGATTTGTTCGTAGTAAGTCTTAAGATTACTTAAATACTAGTGTCTTTTTATCAATAAGTTAACCGAAAACTTTTTAATTATCTCAAAGTTCTTTTAATAAAAAAAGGAATAATTTTAGTATATTACTATCTTAATACATTTACATTTTGGAAATAAAATACTTTAGTTTTTGGATGCAAGTCAATTTTTTACATACTCTATAAAATATTAAACAATAATAATGTCTTCTACTAAAATGATTTTAAACATGAAAATGAAGCAATTTTGAATCATAAATTTCAAATACAATACTTTTATCATTATATTTTTGTTATATAAGTTTTTTCAAAACTTAAAAACAAATGAAACAAGTGAAATATTTTAGAGTTTTTAAATATTTTAAAGTTTAATATAAATTTTAAAGACGTTACTTTGGTCTGTTTTGTAAGTTTTTTGATAAGTATTACAAATTAAATATTATTTATTTATCTTTTCTTTAAAAAAATTGATTATAGTTACATTCATTATAGAAAAAACTGAAGTTTGAGTTTTTTTGCCACAGTCATGTTTAAGGTGTTGTAAAAATCAAACTATGTAAGTATGTTGATACTTATAGAAGTTTTAATCTTGATATACAAAAAAGGTTGCTAAATGAATTAAAATGCACATCTTGTTAAAACGGTATACTATCAAAATCCACCCGCGTTCAAAATCTAATCATTTTTCAAATATTTTTATTATGCATTAATTAATTTAATTTTTTTTGCATTTTAAATATTTTTTTAATCTATTTTTCACTATTACTATTACCCTTTAACCCTTACCCTCAATCGGTAAGCGGTTCTCAAATTTTACTAGGTGTATTTTGAACGTGTCCCGTTATAACACATATTTTTCACTTAATATACAAAATACAATAGTAGTTTATAATTACGCGCATTTAAAGCAAAGTAGTTATCAAAAAAGATTTAAAAAAACGTAAATAGACATAAGAAGAAATATTTATAATAATCAAACTCAATTAAGAGTTCAAACTAATAATATTTTGAAAAATTTTTCAGGGTTACCAAATGTTTTTGTCAATTATCCTCCAAGTTTTTTAAAAAACATATTATTGGGTCTATTTTAAGTTTAAAAATAAGTTCAAGGTAAGAAACTACGTTACATAGCAAAAAAAAAATATATTGTAAAGCTAACTTAAATTTGTTTTTCTATGAAAAATTATTTTGATATTTTATCTGTAAGTTAGATATTTTGTGTCAATTCGAACTTTTAGTACCTAGCATGTTGAAATTGTTAGGAATTTCAGGTTTTAAAGTTTTTTTTTTGTTCAAAGTTTCGGATTGTTTTTCAAATTTACTCAAATTCCAGGTTTTTTAGCCAAAATTTTCAAGTTCCGGGTTTTTCCAGGTTATTCAAGCTTTTTTGGCAACCCTATAGATTTCACTGTCCTTTAATGTGGCATAATTAACTTTAACCAAATTATTTAATAACAGTGATAAAAAAGAATTAAACAAAAATTAAGTCAATGCTAGTTCAATTTTTTAAATTTTATTTAAATATTCTTGTACGATATAATTTACATCTAAAAACCAATTCAA
The DNA here is from genome assembly GCF_965202585.1 of Thalia democratica. Lineage (NCBI taxonomy): Eukaryota > Metazoa > Chordata > Thaliacea > Salpida > Salpidae > Thalia > Thalia democratica. The sequence continues at coordinate 100,496,372 of NC_139165.1, forward strand.
GCGCGATAAAATGCTCATGACATAAGTCACCACTCAAATAAGTTCAACTTTCACATGTACAAATTTTTAAATTAAACTTGACAACCATTTTACTTCAACACTCGTTTGGTTTAAAAAAATCTGCTACTAAAAAAATAACCAGAGTTTTCGGAAGTTGTCGATCTTTTTTGTAATTCCTGAACTGTGATTAAAGCAGTAGCTGCAGAGCGGAATCCGCCTCTGTCTCTTCTGCGAACTCCAAATCCCCCTTTGATTCAATTTAACATTATATTAAAATTAACAATGAACTTTTTTTTTGTTTAAATTACACATAAGGTTGAATGACCATACAAAGCAGGAAATGAATATCAAAAACTTACGGTGATGTCTCTGGTTTTGGAGCCTACCATTGTCAACCTCAACCACTTGCTGCTCTTGTAGTACTTAGTTGCTGAATCCTCGAAATCGAACACAACGTGTCTGAATCTGTAAGAGAGATTAAGAGTTTTATTACTAGAAGTAGAAGCATTAACTAAACTAAAATTTAGTTTAAATAGGGGTAGGGAGTACAGCACATTTTTTTGGTCATGTTTTAAAAACCATATGAGGAGTCTTGATTTAGATGTATTTTGGTATCATTAAAAAGAATTAAAAAAAAAATTTAAAAAATTATGAAAAAAACTGCTAACCCAAAAAACTGATCTGGACCCCAAAAATCACATAATTTTTGATTTTTTGACTTAAATAGTAAATAAAGTCACTCATACACGTCCTAGACTTATATTTTATATTTTAAATTAAAGCTAATAGTTATAGGCATACACTTAAGACATTTCAACTGCTTTTGGAATATTATGACGTCATTATCACACAAAATATGTAAATTTTATCTGTAATATGGTGCGTTTTGAAAAATTAAGAAGCATAGCTGGTTGTCTAATCTAATTAAAACAAAATATTTTAAAATAAAACTTTGTAGATATACTTACTTACCTTTAAAATTTAGGTGATGTTGTATGTATATTAATGGGATATTTGATGTCATAATTCATTTAGCTATAAGTATTTAAAAATTACTCAAGAATGTTATTCAATTTGCATGACAAAAACATAACAAATAACAAAAAAGTTATAATTTATTATAGGCAACATAATGTTGTGTGGCATTAAACATTAAGTTAATGATTGCAAAATAAATAGAGACTAGTATAATAAAAAAATAAAGAACATTGCATAATAAAACGAACATTGCACTGTATCATTTAGTATTAACACTTAAGATTACTGCAAAATGACTGATACTTTTTAAAATACTAGTATAAAATAACTGTCAAATGATTGATAAAAATCTTATATGTACATAATACTCATAAAAATACATAAAAACTACTTTTCAACTTTATGTAAAAGACATCTGTTCTACTATTAAATCTATTTGGACATGGTTTCTCAATGAAAAAGTAAGTATGATCTTTCATTAGAAAAATCCCATTCCCCATTAACTTTACAATCAACAATAGAATCTAAATGCAATTTTAGCAAATCACGTTTAGGTGGGTGTTTCCGTTTCGAATTTCTTCTGTCTTGAACTCTCATGAATTGGTCCATCTTATAAGTCCCATAATCATTTTTACCTTCATACATAGCAATATATCATGTGTCTGATGACCCTTCACTAATTAATGTGACATAAAAATTCCCTTCCATAATATCTTTATTTTTTTCTTTCTGTATATTGGGGGAAGAACCCCCTACAATTAATAATGCATCAGTGTTTGTTGGTAAAGAACATAGAGAGCACTCATCATCTTCTGCAACAAGAGCACATAAGTTTAGAAGTCTTTCTTTGTGAGTATTACAATTAAATTTAAAAAGTTCTGGATTGTATAACACTTCAGATTCGTGAGACTCTCAAAGTAAATTAACTCATTACGAACAATAACTTCATTTCGATCAGAATGAGATTTTAAAATAGAACGCAGCTCTTCCACGCTCACTACAGGCCCACCCCAACTTTTACACAGTTTGAGACGTTTCTGCACATATTAATCCCTTTTTTTTTCCTTTTTTCAATTATTTCATTTATCTGTTTGAGCTTTAAATTTTTTTGATCTGCTACCCACCTTTGCTCCATCTCATTCAGAAATTGAACAAATTTATTGATTTGTTTTTCATGTTTAGTTTGAAAAGAATCAGATTTAAGTAATGTACAGTCATTTCTTATCCCTTTTGCTGTGAATCGTTGGTTTCTAAATTTTGCCACTGCTGCTCGCCTTCCAAAACCAGCAAGGTGTCTTTCAGATTCCAAGTTGTTTGTTGGGAGTCCAACCAGTTCTTTACTACTTAATAGGTTGAGCTCAGTAGCACGTGGTGGATTTGATAAACAAAACTTTCCAAAACCATATTCTCTAACTGTTTGGCTATCAAAAACTTGAGCGGCATGGAGACAAGTCTTCTTAAGAATTTTACAACATATCTCAGAAGTTGGTCTTAACACTTTAATATGTGGATAATGTACAACATAGGCATCCAAATTATTCATTATTCCATTGCTGAGATCTTCGTATAGTTTAGGAAATATTTTGAGAAGGTCTTGTTGAGATCTAACCTCAACCAAGTGTAAAAATGGTAGTGTTACCTTGTGAGTAAAGTAAGAAAGTGCCTCAAGTTCAGTCATTAGAAATTCAGAGTCAAGCAGTAGTTTGAAACTTCCACATGGTGGTTGCTTAGGAGCGTTTCATTTATAAGCATGCGAATAAACGGAAGGCTTTGCAAAATAGATGAGACAGAATACCCAAGTTTGGTAAACCTGCGTTCGTGATAGATTGCAAGGCAATTAACTTGGTTTTCTCTGTTTAAAATGTAGTCAAAGAGATCTGCTTGATTTGTACTGTGCGCTGACTTTTCATGACTGACCAAACTTAATATTGATGAAATTGCACACTCAGTTATACTTTTTTTTCCTCGCAAAAATGGTTTAACCGATGGATTTAAAGCTTGAAGCTTTTTTCGAAAATCTAACTTTGATTCTATTTTAGCCAATACTGTCAAGTTAGAACGATCAAAGGCCTCCACTGGATTTGATTTGCACAAAAAATGAGTTGGTGGTGGAACAGTTGATTTAAAAACTTTAGAAACTTGCTCCCCAATGGTTAAGTTTTTGCTAACAGAATCTGTCATGATCGAAATTGTATTTTGCCAAAGCTGAACAGGTTTAACTGATTCTTGGAAAGAAACAGTTAAACCAGACAAAATTTGCATATTTTGTGTAATTATGACGTCATAATATTCCAAAAGCAGTTGATATGTCATTAAAGGTATGCCTATAATTATTACTTTTCATTTAAGATATAATATATAAGTCTAGGACATGTATGAGTGACTTTATTACTATTTAAGTCGAAAAATCAAAAATTATGTGATTTTTGGGGTCCAGATCAGTTTTTTGGGTTGCAGATATTTTTTTAGGAATTTTTTAATTTTGTTTTTAATTTCTCTTTATTTAGACCAAAACACATCCAAATCAAGACTCCTCATGTGTCTAGCAAACATCACCCAAGTACTCCCTACCCCAGGTTTAAAGTTAGTAAACTCCTTCTTGTTAGTTGCAGAAAAGTTGAAGTAGTTGTTAATGAAGTACTAACCCTTTACAGGCTCCGGTTTCTTTATCGTTAACGATTAGAATAAAGCAAGATCTTGTTTTGATTCTCGTCTGTAAGTACCTAAGAAACTTGCACAATAGTTGTACTATTACTACCAAACAATACCGATTAAAGTAGACGATGGAGTGGTATTAAACCAATAGTCAATATGAATAATATCACTAAGTTCACAATTCATTAACATAATGTATATAAAAATAAAATTCAGGCAATATTTTTTTTAGTTTTTATAGTATTTTTGTTAAAATAGAAATAAAAAACTGATCATATCAATATTCAGGATTGCTAAATGTTTTTGACAAACTTGCTACAAAATTTCTTCAAAGTTTTTTAAAATGTACGTTTTAGGATCTATTTTTAGTTTGAAATTTTAATGTAAAAAACTGTGTTCAATATCATAACGACATTAAAAAGATATCTTAAAGCTTTTTTAAATGATTTTTTTTTGACCATCATAAATTGTTTATCTTTATGATCAATATTTTTTGTCAAATCAAAACTTTAGTACTTAACATGTAAAATTTTTAAAATTCCGAGCTTTTCAGTTGTTTTGTTTATTTTTATTCAAAATTCAAGTTTTTTTTTTAATTTCAAAAATTTCAGGTCTTTTAGCCTTATCTGTCAAGTTCAAGGATTCGAGGCAACCAAGAATATTGCAAAAACCTTATGTTAGTAATAATCAATCTCATCTTACATGGTGCTCTGGATTCTAGGAATCCACCGCCGCATCCACCGCGACCACCACAACCTCCGAATCCTCTGCAACCTCCGGTCCTGATGCAGGTTCCTGTCCAGTCAGCACGTTCAAGTACAATGCCCGACTGTCGGTCTCAATTCCATTGTCATTTTGCTTATAAGCAGTTTCTTTGGAGTTCTTGGTGTTGAACTCGATCGAACCCATTCTAAAACACATTAACAGTTAGTTTCATATCAACAATTTAAGAAAATAATTTGAAACTGTTTTTAATAATAAATAGTAGTATGCCAATGAGAAACCGTATTATTAAGTTGTTGTAGTTTGCCAGTTATGTACAAAAAATCTAAAATAAAATATAATAAAAAGTACTTACCCTTCTGAACGTCCTGATTCTCTGCCGTTGAGAAGACGGACTTTATTGACATTATCGAAACATGAAGAAATGGCATCTTCATCGGCGCAGTGTGGCAAACTCTTGAAAAAAAGTGTGCCCTCATTACGGTCAGGTGCTGAAGCTTCCCTTGGTTACCATCCTAGTTAACGATCACCACGAGTAGCATCAACTCCAACACTGATCACATATCCACCCCACTCGTGTTGGTCGAGCTTCAAGACTGCATATTTTTCATCACCTCTGATGTCGGCAGAAAATTGCCTGAGATAAAGTTATATGTTAGTAAATTAAAAAAAACTTTATTCGTTTAAACTAGGAAAGTAAGAATTATTAAAGCTTGTCGTTTATGAACAATAAAAAACTTACAGTTTTTTCAGTTGACACGCGATGAAAGAACTTCAGCACGTGCCTTGCTCAGCTTTTGGCTTTTTCTTCCTTTTCTTTTTCCTAAATAAGAGTTGAAAAACAAAATTTACAAATAGTTTTTGGCTTAAAAATTAAAACAAATAAAATCAATTATACAAACTTTTTCACTTTTATTTTCGTCGCTCTCTTCTTCTTCCTCTTCTTCCTCAGATTTATCTTCTTTGCAGCAGGTTTCTGAAAAAATATAATAAAATTAACAACAAGTTTAAAGAGCTCTAATTCAATTTTTTAAACTACAAGAAATTAAATGTAAAGTAACCATTTATTTATAATATATTTCACCTTTTCATCTTCAGACTCTCCTTTCTCAGATTATTCCTCTTTAGGTTCTATTTCAGCCTCGGCAGCTTTCAAAGAAGATTTTTCTTTGTTTCTCCTACATTATTAGAATTACATTTTAGTTGTTTTTTTAATTGTTAATAAATTTTTGTATTTGAATGTGTTTTTTATTTATGTTTTTTCTATGATTATATACTTTGAAGATGTTTGGTTTAATGTACCTCTTCTTTTTTTTTCTTCTTTTCTTCAGTAGGTTCTCTTCTTTTTTGCTGCTGCTTTTTTAGCTACAGGCTGCAGTAAAAAAAAATAATTAATATTATAAAGCTACAAGACGTAAGATTATATTATAAAAAAATTGTGAATAGTTTAAGAGCGGAGGGAGAGTAAAACACTTTTTTTACAATTTGATCTAATTTTATATAGTTTTTACTAAGCTACAAGATGTTTTTTACAAATTCAAAAAAATCAAAATAAGTTATTTAGATATAGTCGGTCAAAGTCGGAGGCAACATTAGATTTCTTATGGGAAAAGCAAACTATAACAGCAAAAATAGATTGTTTCACTAAAATCTATATTCTAGTATTTTGGGATTTTTTCAAAAAAACTTAGGTTTCCAGCTTAAAAAGTTATAAAGTAGATATAAATGTTAATATCTTTTAAATATCTTAGAATTATTGTTTTTTGAAATAATTAAAATAGAATTAATTTATACAAAAAGAAATTCATCAATAAACTAACTAAATTTGATTTATTATATAAAGACTGAGTTATAGTTTAAAACTTTCATGTATTTGTGTAGAAACAATTGCTAATTTTTTACTCCATTTACTTAAACCATACATTTCTTAATATGAATTTTCTTTAGGGTGGCTAAAGGTTGAAACTTCTTTAAAGTTAGTACTGTTTACTCCATGCTTTTAAAAGTACAAGTTTTTAGGTCTAATTTAAAAAACAGTTTTCTATAGCGTAAAAAAACTGAAAACACAATATAAAATTAATTTACTTGTGATTTTTGATGATAACACAGTATAATGTCAAAAAAATCTCTATACAAAACATTTTATTTTAAATGACCTTTAATTACTTTACATGTAAAACTTGTTTAAACTTCAGGTGTATCGAGTTTATAATATACTTTTATTGAAATTCAGGATTTTTCCAAGACTGCAGGCTTTTTGGCAATCCTGTTTTACAAACAAAAAAATGTTTAAATATTTATAACTTAAGTTTTTTATGCTTTTATTATGCAGGGTAGCAAATGAAAAAAATTTCCTAAGTGATTTTGAACAGCTCTGAGCTTTTTTGATTCCTGTAAAATATCTTTTAATAACTTCTTTAAATACGGAATAAATTTTCAAAATATTTGAAATAAAGTTTTTAAATAAAAATAGTCATCAAAATTTTAGTTATTTAAAAGTAAACAGTTTAATTTAATTCTAGATCTAACAAAAAACTAAACTAAAGTTCTTTAAAAAACTAAAATTTTCCTCACTTTTTAAAAATTACAAAAGTGGCCTGAGTCAAAATTATGTTTTTAGAATAAGTAAACTGTTTGGAGTTATCCTGGATGTGTAGCAAAATTTTTGTCTGGAAAACTGAGAAGGATAAATGATATTTTGTTAGATTTTTTTTCTAGAACTTGAAATAAAAAAAAATATTTTATAATACGTAAACTGTCATGAGATGAAATTAGTACTATGAATAAACAAACTCAGTCAGTGACCTTTCAGACATTCTGAATCAAATTTGCTATCCAGTACACTTTTTGTCTCTATACATCTACATCTGTTTTTTTTGTGTTTGATTTGTTGGTTTTAGATCCATTATAAAATTTCTATTAATAAAATATTTTAAGTTAGGTTGACCTAAAAGAAATACATATTCTTGTTAAAAAACAACAATTAATACAAACTAATATTTTAGTTGTAAACTAATTACAAAAAAATTCAATTTGTATATGAAAAGGGTGAGCCAACATGGCTGGTTAGACAGAAACTTAGTTTGAGAACAATTTCTGCAAATAAATAATAGTATATATTAATACTTTCTACTTTTTACTTTTAGTTAAGTAATCTTCCTCCTGATTTAGCACTTAAACACACATCACTTTGATTCCGGTAAAGTGTTTACCCAGGGAGAGACTGCTGAAATATTAAAAATTTTTTATTTAAATTGTTGTTGATTTTTTTTTTTGAACTATAATTTCATAAACTAAACTACTTAGTAAGACATACTTTTGACAATAAGATTGGTTAAAAAGCTTTCTGTTAAATGTAGACACCAACCATAAAAGTTGCAGAGCCTGATACAATCTATCTTTTCACTTACCATCAAGAAGAACTTAAAATTTATTTACTTATTAAACTTACTATAATACCTTTTAACAAATTCAATTATTGTATCTTTCACGCGTTGCTTGTGGTTGGTCTGATGGACCAGGTTGGCTACGGCGCGAAGAGTGTGGGTCAACACCCCTTTTGTTGATTCCTCTGTCAATGTTTCGCTGGCTACAGCGAGTTTCGGGGTTGTTGACCTTGTCTAAAGTGTGATGTATGTTCTCTTTAGAGAACATACTATCCTTTTTGGTGTGCTTGGATCTATTACTCATTATGATATACCAAGAGTTAGGTATGGCCCACTAGTTATTTAATTAAATTTAGATATTTTAGATATTTTAGATATTTTAGATATTTAGATATTTAGATATTTAAATTAATTAAATTTGATTTGTAAATTTCAGAGATTATTAAGAGCACCAACAGCAGCTTGCTTCTTAATTAATTATCCACAAAAAAGCTTATTTATTTAATTTTATATAACCAATTTACAGATAATTTCAATATAATGATCTATTAACACCAAAGTTTAGTTATTTAAATTTATGCAAAATCAAAAGTACAATCAACTTCAATTTAATTTTATCAACAGCAGAGTTTATTTATTCAAATTTATGCAAACCACAGTAAAATTAACTTCAATTTACTTTATTAAAAATTTCAATTTAAGAGACAGAACTAGAAAATAAGAGATTAATGACAATACTCACAATTTAGCACATAGGAAGTTCAGCTTGAGCTTTTTGCAAATCTAATAAATTCAAAACTAAGGCGGCAATTTAGAAACTTAACAAATTAATACAAAAAACCCCTAATTAGAGAAAACTCTTTTGCTGAATTTAATTTAAAGCCAGAGGCGTTACATTTTCCCCTCTTATTAAACATTTTTAGAATTTTAACTTAGGTTTTTTTATAAACAATAGTTTTAAGGTGTTAAACGTTTGTTAAACTGAAAAAAACTTTAAATATAGTCAAGGTTAAAACCATTATACACTAGAGCACTCAACTTAGAGATATATAAGCATGCAACATAAGTTTATAACTTTCTTTTTGTAATTTACATGTAATAATCAAAAATAATATTTTAAGAGATACTTATGATCATCAACTTTATGTGCTAAAAGGTACTTGCATATAACAACATTTTTGAGCTAATTCAAAATCTGGATTTAAACACTCCACTAGCTATTTTTAAAGTAAAATTAAAACTATAAGTATTTAAATGTAGTAAATGCTTAAGACACTTTTTACGTGTGGTAAAAATGCTTTTTTTACAAAATAAAAAAGAAATTCTAAAGAAATTGTAAAGAAAAGACTTTTTTTGAATATAAATTTACAAATTCCTAATTACAATCATGAGTCAAAAGTTTGTTTAAAAGTCAATGTTTACCGTTCATGATGGTGGTTCCTTACTCTTACACTGGAGGTTGAGGCTCGGCCTCTTCTTACTCGCCTTCTCCTCCTCTTCTCTGGTTGCTCCAGCTGCGGCCGCTCTTCTTGTAGCGGTTCTCCCGGAACTCTGGCGGGAAGTTTGGCTCCACTGACGTCCTTCTCCGCGAATTAATCGCTGGCGACCTCGCGTTGTTCACCATCGTCATCAACGCCAACGGATTTGAGGGTCTGCTTGACATCATCAGCAGACGGGTTGGCATTGCCCCCCATGGCATTCGAAGGTGTGCTGCCATGTATGCATTTCCAGACGAATCGACATCGTTACTACAATTCTGCTGTACGTAGTGGCAGCTTGTTCTTATTAGAATGGTTCATTCTGAGGTCTCTGGGGTGTGGCAGTTCGACTTACCCCACCAAACTAGATGAGTGAAAGTTATTGAGCCATGATTTTTACAATTTGCTTGGCAAGCTTTCCCAGTGCTAAACAGGAGACAACCAAAACTCAATGCAATATAGAAAATTTTAGATTTTTATATAAAATATCACACAGTACCTATTTTAGCTAAGATAATTACAAAAAAAATACATGTCTATAAGATACCAATTTTTAATGGTTGTACAAATAAATATAAAATCAAAAACCCCATTAATTTTAAAATTAAAAAATTTAAAGTTAAGTCATTTAACAGTAATATAAAAAATACAAGCAGCTTCTAGGTGTTGTACAAAATAATCAGTGAAAATCAACTGTTGCTTATTTGAATAAGCCCTTAACAGTATTCATCTAAAAAGTACCAAATATCTTTCTATGCTTGTACAAAAAAACACCAGGTCTCCTGGCTTTGACCATGGCAGGTTTGTAATTATCCAATATTATCTCGAGCTCGTAGTTGTGTTTTGGCTTTGCGTGGTAGGTTGGCTTCCTGGTAATTTCAGGGAAGTCCATTAATAGTCTTTTGCATTTTTCTTCTAACGGAGTCGTATTCTTACCACCCAGATTGATGTGGTTGACTGAAGCGACTATAGGGGTGGGCAACTCAGCAGGTGCGAACAGTCTAGCTGATTCGTTTGACCCCATCTTGCATAGTTGAGAGGTAGATGGCAGGATCGCTAGTTCGTTCTTTCTTAACAGGTCCATGCCAATAATGCCAAAGTGGCGTGATTCTTGAGTAACCCAGAACGAGTGGTTGATGGGCTCTAAATTCCCCAATTGAAGTTCGACATCCGCGCTACCAATAGGGTGGGTTGTTTTGTTACCAAACCCTTGGATGGTTCTACTTAGTTTAGGAAAATATTTGTCTATACCGTTAGTCAATTCCTTCGGCAGGATTGAAATTTCGGATCCGCTGTCAACCAAAAAGATAACATTTGTGTTTGAATCCGCTAAAAATAGTAGACCCTGAGGGAGGTTCTTCGGTTTGGGTGCAGGGAATTTATTCAGTTAAAAAGTCCATTTTTCTACACTTTTCTCTTTGTTGTGATTGGTAGTGTCGAGAGATTTTTGTTGTGGTTCTGGCTGCGGTTGCGCTGACCGTTGGGACTGCCCGTTGTGGTGCTGGCTAAGGTAGCTCGGATCGTTGGCGCTTGTCGTGGAGGTGCTGGCTTCGGTGGCGCTGACCGTTGACGCTGGCCCTGGTGATGCTGGCTGTGTTTGCGCTGACCGTTGGGACTGCCCGTTGTGGTGCTGGCTAAGGTAGCTCGGATCGTTGGCGCTTGTCGTGGAGGTGCTGGCTTCGGTGGCGCTGACCGTTGACGCTGGCCCTGGTGATGCTGGCTGTGTTTGCGCTGACCGTTGGGACTGCCCGTTGTGGTGCTGGCTAAGGTAGCTCGGATCGTTGGCGCTTGTCGTGGAGGTGCTGGCTAAGGTGGCGCTGACCGTTGACGCTGGCCCTGGTGATGCTGGCTGTGTTTGCGCTGACCGTTGGGACTGCCCGTTGTGGTGCTGGCTAAGGTAGCTCGGATCGTTGGCGCTTGTCGTGGAGGTGCTGGCTTCGGCGGCGCTGACCATTGACGCTGGCCCTGTTGATGCTGGCTGCGGTTGCTCAGAACTTTGGTTCTCATCAGGTGTTTCTGCTGCACTACGTGAGGCTGTTTGCTTTATATGAAAAGTCATCTTTGGTTTGTTTGAAGGTGTGGACACTTCATTTCCTGGATGACTTATAGTGCAGTTTGAGGCATTTCTGGTTGATCTCGGTTGAGATGGGGGTTGCTGTCGAGGGGCGGTTTTATTTACAAACTGGACAGCTTGGGTGTGAGATAGTGTAGCCCCAATCACTCTCCCTCTCACTGCGGAGAGTTTGGGAGCTCGTTTTTTGCATGAGGCGGAGATATCACCTGGCTCCTTGGTAGGTCTTGAGCCTTTGAGGTGTGTGAAACCTGATGGGGAACCTGGATTTGAGGATATATGTATGTATTCTGTCTAACCTGAGTTGAGATGTTGTGATTTGTCCTTGTGGATGGATTTAGACTTCTCAATTCATGTAATTCTTCTTGTAATTTTCGAAATTCCTCTAGAAGTTTAGCCCGTCGAATTTGTTCCTTCAAATCTTTGATCCCCTGTACTAACTCCTCGGCACCCAGTTCTTGAGGTGGCACTTGAATAGGGGTTCTCCTGTTGTTTTGGAGGGAATAGTCCATGTTTAAGTGGTTAGGTTGGAGTTGTTGTTGGAGTGTCAAGAGTGAGGTTCTTGCTGGAGGAATGGAGCTGTTGCTAGGTGGTCCTGTCACCCTTGGTGGAGGCCCATAGTTGCTAGGTGTAGAATTTTGTTGGGGTGGGTAGCTTTGTCTTGGCAGACCACTTGGATTAGGCTGGTCTCTAGGTTGTTGATAACTGCCCATTGCTGCCTGGGGTTCTTCCTCCTTTTGGTTATTTCCTGACTGATCCTCCCCTACGTTCATGTCAATCTCGGCACTGATTTCTATACCCTCAATTAAAGCGTGTTCACTCACGTCGTGGTCACCATATCTTTCACGCGTTGCTTGTGGTTGGTCTGATGGACCAGGTTGGCTACGGCGCGAAGAGTGTGGGTCAACACCCCTTTTGTTGATTCCTCTGTCAATGTTTCGCTGGCTACAGCGAGTTTCGGGGTTGTTGACCTTGTCTAAAGTGTGATGTATGTTCTCTTTAGAGAACATACTATCCTTTTTGGTGTGCTTGGATCTATTACTCATTATGATATACCAAGAGTTAGGTATGGCCCACTAGTTATTTAATTAAATTTAGATATTTTAGATATTTTAGATATTTTAGATATTTTAGATATTTAGATATTTAGATATTTAAATTAATTAAATTTGATTTGTAAATTTCAGAGATTATTAAGAGCACCAACAGCAGCTTGCTTCTTAATTAATTATCCACAAAAAAGCTTATTTATTCAATTTTATATAACCAATTTACAGATAATTTCAATATAATGATCTATTAACAGCAAAGTTTAGTTATTTAAATTTATGCAAAATCAAAAGTACAATCAACTTCAATTTAATTTTATCAACAGCAGAGTTTATTTATTCAAATTTATGCAAACCACAGTAAAATTAACTTCAATTTACTTTATTAAAAATTTCAATTTAAGAGACAGAACTAGAAAATAAGAGATTAATGACAATACTCACAATTTAGCACATAGGAAGTTCAGCTTGAGCTTTTTGCAAATCTAATAAATTCAAAACTAAGGCGGCAATTTAGAAACTTAACAAATTAATACAAAAAACCCCTAATTAGAGAAAACTCTTTTGCTGAATTTAATTTAAAGCCAGAGGCGTTACAATTGGTTATGTAGAAAGAAGATATTTAATTTTTAAATGAAAGGGGCAATTAAATGTTTTTAAAGTTAGTTTTATTTAGAAATTTTGTACAACTTAAATTATTGTAATTACTAAATGTTGTATAAAAGTTTAGAATTTTGTAGAAGCTATTTACCTATGCCAAATATTTCATACTTATGATAAACTTAAATTATAAGCAAAGAACAAAAATATTTTACTTTAAACAAAGATATAAACTAGTGTAGAAAAATTTATTTTATTTTCATAAAAACTAATTGCTTGACAAATAACAATTAAAATCCAACTTCAAAATTATTTATTATTTTCTGATTGTGTATAGGTTTCTGAAAAGCTATAAATAAACAACTGCATCATATCTACGTGTTGAATGTAAATTATTTATTGATCTATATGAGAATTTAGAACAGTTTAGTTATATGTATTTTAATAAAAGTGTTAGGCTTCTAAAGGGAAATGAAAACTAACAAAATAAATAATAATTTTTTTCTTAATGATTTTTTAGCTAGTACATTTTTAAAAGTTAACTTAAAGATGTTTTTATTATTTTTAAAGTGAAATTATGTTTAAAGCCTTTTGTTGATTGTTTTAAATTTGAGTTCTTATTTTTATGTTTAAAAAAATTACCAAGTTTTGTTTGTGATAAACGAATTCAGGACATTTTCTAAAATTTTTAGGTTTTCAGCTTACAAATTTATGAAGTAGAAATATTTGTATTATAACGTTAAATTTCTTTAGCAATTTGATATATAAATGACATAATTACAATAGGATACTTTTTATTTCCATCTGTAATGTTACTATATTTGTTGTACAGTCTGAGTTATAGTTAACACCCAGGTTTTCCCAGAGTAGGCCAAATGGCCCCCTTGAGGGCCATGAAGTCTTAATTTGAAACTTACAACATAATCCTTAATTGATGATGAAGAGCAAAATATTAGACCAAAATAAATTAAAAGGTCTAAGGTGTCTGAATGGCACAGCACACCTTAACAACAAGTCTTAAATCCATTAAGGTGTGTGGCTTTAGCACGGTGCGCCAATTATTGAAGAACTTTCAAGTGAAGCTTAAAAAATGTTTGGTTTGCGCAAAATAACCTCATTCTTAGATTAATAAGACGTTTCAAACAAAAATAGTAAAAAACTAAATGGTGCAAAAGTAATGCTCAATGCAAAAGTGAACCACCGTTCAAAAAAGATCTATTGCACTAAAGTGACCAACTGTGCATAAGTGACACATTGTGCTAAAACGACTCAGAGCTGAAGTGACTTTCTCAGTTAAAGTGATGCCGTGCTATTCTGACCCACAGGCATTTTTAATGGTAGTTTGGAAACTTACACTTGACATAAGGAGTTGGTGAAGAAAAGCAAAATAAAAGTTTTAGGGATTTATATTGGTTGTTTTATAAATAACCTTGTTGGAGGGGCCATAACTTTTTTAATTTCTTTAAATGGGGCCTTTTGATAACAACTTTAGGAAACCCTGGTTTAAAAATTATATGTGGTCTTGTAAAAATAAATTCTATTTGAAAAAAGCTTATACCTTATCATCTAAAATCTTATGTATTATAAAAATTTTAAATGTTTATCTTATATAAAAACTATATTGTGTGGCCAAAAACTGTCTTGAATGACCTTAAACTGCTCTGAGTCGTTAAGAGCTTTTATATACTTTATAAAAATATTTATAACACATTTTTAGAATAAATAAATTTTTTAATTGAGAAAAACCAAGTCTTAAAAAAATTGTTTGTTAAAACTCAATATGTTAAAACTGCAACAAAAAAAATTATTCTTAATCTGACAAAAATACAGGACTATTATTTTAACAAATCTAATAGTTAACTTATTATTTTAGATATAAGACAAAACTAATCTGGTTCATCTAGAGTTTTTTTTTTAATTTAAAACTAGTTTAAGTTGTTTTTAGCTTTACAAAACATTCTAACTACTAAAATTTGTTCTGAGTGTAAGGCGACTTATGAACACTGAGAAAAACTTGAATCATATATACATATGTTAAAGGGTTGAGCTGACGTGGCTAATTTGAAAGAAATTTAGCTTGATAACAATTTATGTAAGAGAATAAAGTTTTCAATATTCTTTTATTTTATTATAGTTTAAATAATCATCCTCTTGGGTAAGCACTTAAACATGCATTACTTGAGTTGTGCACTTTTGGACTGTATTCAAAGTTTGTATCAAGTAGTAAGACTATGATATTTTTTTTTTTATTGCAGTGGTGGCTAAAATTTTTTTATTAATATAATTTTTTAACATTAGTATAAGACATATATTAAGAACGTATGTAAATTAAGGTTTCTGTAAAATCTGGAAAGTAAATAGAAAAGTTCCTTATAGGGTAATAACATTTTATATTTAATATCATTTTTTTAAGTGTAGAAAATTAAAATAGATGTATTTTAAAAAATAAATTCAACACAAAACAGCTTTATTACTATTGAATAAATAAATAAAAAATTGTTCTCAGCATTACACAAAAGTCAATAATTACACTTTTATTGAAGTTTGATGTGATAAATTTTAGTAAACTATTTAAAGGATTAATATTTATAAAGCTTTATAGATTAACCATTTTATAAACAACTATCTACAATATTGTTTTCTTTTATTTTTTCACCTATTCAAAAACTAAATAAAATTGTATCTCTTTTTTTTCTAGCTAGAGTCTTCAAAATAAAAAATGTTCTTTGTTATATTTGTAGAATTTCAAGAAAATAAAAATAAAATAAAAAATATTTTAATTTTTTTTTCTTGAGAGAAAAATTAAAAAAAAAAAAACTTCTTCTACTAAAAGGAAGTTTAAAAAGAGTTATAGTTATAAAGTGGACAAAATCTTCAAGAAATTGAACTTTCATCCTTTGTAGTTTGTGTTTTACATAATATTTAAAACTCTGAAATTTTAATCACTTAATTTTAAAATTCATTTAGTTTACTAATAAATTTAAAAAAGATAACTATAAAAGAATCTCACTCCCCAAATGTTTTAATTATAAGAAGATTAGGAATATGTATACATTTGACAATTAAGATATGTTTGATATACAAAACTACTCATTAAAAAAATTCATAAAAAAGTTTTGAAGACTTTTTTTCTGCAGAATCCGAGACTTATTACAAAGTTATCTTTTTTTATAATAATGTCATAGGGGATATGGAACTTTTGTAAGATGTTGATTTTTTTTAAGATCTTTAATTTAACTAACAGTTGCTTTTTTGCATTTGTTATAAGATATTTTAAGTGTTTCAGATATGCAGAGATAAAGTTGAAGAGCTCAACAGGATATTCATGTAAGGTCAAAAAAAAACAATTTTTCTTATAAATGTATCTTCATCCACTATCTAAAAGAAAAAATAATTTGATGTTTTTTTTTGATTATAACATTTCTTTTTTTACAATTTTCAAAACTTACAAAATTTTACATTTTTTCTTTTTATGGATTGAACATTTCTTGAAAATTTAAGATCAGTACCTTGAAAAAAAGGACAAAATATATTTTTTGTAAATACGTTAAAGCTAGTGTTTAAATTGACCACAAAAAATTACACCATACTAATGTGTCAGAAAGTTTTTACAAAAATGATTATACTTTAAATTTAATAAAATGTTAATTTTTCACGAAAACAAACTTTAGTGTTTCGTTAAAAAAACCATTGTAAAATTAGAAAATAGTTTTATATCCTAATGCCCTTGATAAAAAACATTGTCATTATTTTTGAGTATAGGTAGCCACAAGGTAGCAAATTATAAATGTTTAATAATTACAAATAAAAAAAAGAGTTCAAATATTAGTTTATATACAAGTTTACAAATATCTAAAACTTAAAAAACACAACCACATCTGAGCAACTTTAGATAAAATGAACGACTAGCCTGAGTATATCAAAAATCTTTGATTAGCTAAGATTAAAGATAAGTTATTTTGAACGATCGCAATTATGATCAATGGATTTGTGTGGAGAAAAACATTTCGATCATCAAGCCACACACTATACTTTTTATAACATTTTTTTATTAGTTTTTATAAAAACAATTAAAGGAACTTGATATCAATGAAAATTTTATTATATTATTATTTAATTTTTTTCAAGTATTATAATTTAAATATAAACAAAAAAAACTATTATATTAAATAGAAAATTGTCGTGCACTCCTTTTTATACCCATTTCTGTCAATATCGACTTTTGAAACCAAAGTCTACCATGGGCACCATACCATCACCTGCCTTGGATTTCAATTTTTACGATCATGTACATTCACATTTTTCTTGTTGCCATTTTTACAATAACAACTACGAAAAATGCAATATAAAGTTTCATGACAACATAAAAAGGGAGAAGTAGTAAAATTGATATTAAAAATTAAAATACATATCTTATCTTTAACTAAATTAATGAGATTAAACATGAGTATAAAACAAAAACTGTAAATCATACTATACTTTAATGAAATATTTCATTTTTTTTTGTATGTGCTTAATTGTATATAAAAAATAAATATTTAGTACTTCTAATTTATGTTACAATTCAATTATAACTGCTAATGCTGTTAACTATAATTGGCGTTAAAAACCACCATTAATCAGCCCAAAAATAGATTACAAATACACTAATACTACAAAAATTATCTTAATTGTTAAAATATAAAGAGAAAATTAAGTTTGACTTCTTTCAAATTGATTTTTAAATAAAACAATTTTTAGTCCAGATTATAAAGCTTAAAGCTAGCTCTGATTTTTTTATTTCATGGAATTTCCTCCCATACTTTACATTCAAGATTCGATAAGGTTTAAGAACCTAAGATTAACATAACTTAAAATGGTCTGAAATGATTTCAGCAACATTATACTTTTGTCTATGGTTTTAAAAACCAACCAAGTTTAAAAAAAATAAATAATGTAATTTAATATTTGTATTAAACATATTCTAAATAAATGTTTTTATCTAAGATGGTATAGTCAGCAGTATGTATGTATAAACTTTTGAAAATGTTAACATATTTGATTATATATTTGATATAATAAAAAAAATAATGATAATTTCATTATGCTTTAGTCAAAACAGCATTATAGTCTAATACATCTTTTCAAAAGTTTTAGCTTGAAAAATGTTAATGAGTTTCTGATTACTCCACTTTTTTAGTAATAAAACTACTGAAGTGAGTTTATCTTGTGTAATTTAATGTTTAGTAATAATAATTGACTTTACCTATTTTTTATTTATTAAAAGTTTCTAATATATTGCTTCGAGTATCAACTCAGGGTATTTTAATTTTTAAATAAACATAATTTGTACTTTTTTACTAGAATGAAGTTGTAGAATCAAAAATTTTTGAGTGAGTTCTGTGTATGCTTAATTTTGACAATTCAAAATAAAAAAAATTGTGAAATGTGACTTAATTTTCTTAATTAACTTCATCAAACATTACAGAAAAATCAAAGCAAAAGATATTTGTTTTATTGAGGGAACTTAACACCTTATTTTTGTGGAAATATTTGACAAGTTTAGTATTAACTATCTAATTTTTTTTTAATTATATTGTTTAATGTTTTAAATCGTTTTCTTTTGATATTGTTATATTGTTTTTAGAAATTTTGATACAACTTCAAGATAAAAAAAAGTTAGATAGGCTATCGTTGAGTCATTTAAATTTTAAAAAAACACTTGAAAGAAATAACAGTGCATAAAGTTTTAGAGTATCATATTATTGAGAAGTTTTAATCTGAAGATAAGTGCCTGACGTCGTCTAAGGACCCATCTTAAATAGGTAGCCGTGTGAAGTAAACTGTTTCTAGTAGATAGTTTGCATCAAGCTGATTAATGCGATTTGTTTGAATAAAGGTTTACCATAAAGTTTTGTATTTAGACCAAGTCTAAACAGTTTTTTGGTCTTTTTTTCTTTTACTACTTTTTTATTAAAGTTGCTTTTATTCAACACGTTCTGTATTTGATAACAATCCAAAAAAATTTCTTATTTTTACAGCGTTAATTGGTCAGCAAAAGAAATTTGTAAAGTTACCAAAAAAATTATTTAAGTTTTGCAGATTAAGGGTTAATTAATTATAATCGATAAATTAAAAATTTACTTTTAAACAGTGTATTAATAATAGCCAGACAATTTTTTTTATTTTACTATGTTTTATTAAAATAATTTATTGTTACATTTACTTCTATAAGTATAATTGTTTGTGATAATAAAAAAATTCTTCTGTACAAAGTTATTAAACAAGGTAACAAATCGACAATTCGAACTTTTGTCACCTTTTATATATTTTATGCGTTTAATTAGTTATGCTAAAGTTGTGAAGGTCCAATAAAACCTTTCAAGTTTGATGTCACTTGACATGCTTCCGTGTGCTCCCCGAGTTTTACAATCGTTAACTTGATTTGTTAGCATCAGGATCAGTCTTTATCACAGCCACACGTTTTCATTTAACTGTAGTATCAACGTCTAGCATAAAGCTGAGCTGACTGATGCATGTCGTCTGGTAAAGTCTGTTAAAGGCTTTTTCCCATCGTACGGTGATTTTGTGGACAACGCATACGAACTATTATGTTGAGAGTGTTGTTACCCTCAATTTGACCACTGCCTGAATCTTAATTGCAGATGATACTAATTTCTCAGCCTGCCGAAGTGATTGCAAGTTACTTATTTTTAAATTTAAAAAAATGGTATCAGGTATTGACAGGTGCCAAATAAGATGCCAAAGTATACAGATGGCCAATAACGGATTCTTTACATTTATAAAAATAATAAAGGCCTTAAGGTCAGAATACTCTCAAGCGATGACTGGGCATTCAATCCCGACTTGTCAGTAATCTAATTGTTCTTATCTTGTATCATTTAAAAAGGTACCAGTAAAAAGGGTTAAAATAGTAAGGAAGGATATTAACAAATGTAACAGCATAGGCTGTTTTTGAATAAAGTAAAAACTAATTTTGTACTTTTTTTTTAGTTGCCACAAAAACAATTTAAAGTATTTATTGTACTCAAAAAATAGGAAATAAGCTTGGTGTATATAAGGTACTACTGTCTGCACAAAAACATACTTTATATCTAACACAGTGTAACAAGGTAAAACGTGTACTAGTTTGTTAATCGTGGCTTAGTGTGAAAGTACAAAATAGCTAATACTAATTTGTTTAACACCAAAAACAAGCTTACATCTATTGCTTGCACATAATGTATTTCAAACGCACTTCTTTTTTTCTGTTTAACAAATGTTTAGCGCATTGTTTTTTGATTAAGTACTCATTGCTACTTGTTATTCACAAAAAACAAAATATTATAGGAAAATTTCCCCTACCTCGCTCGTAATAAAATGTAAAGAAAAATTGCGGCTTTACGAAAAAAAATAAAGTTTCAAATGTTTGTGCTTTGACTCTTGAAGCTAGAATCAGTTATTAAATTAAAATATTTTTTGACCAATTAAATTTTGTGTCTCGAGAGAAATTCGTATCAAACACATGATTTAAGACTGTCTGATTTTGAAAGCAAAAATGAATTGAGTTATAATTAAACTACTTACGTGAAGAAAAATTTATGTGTATATTTTAAGTATGATACACTAATAGATGAAGATTGGAAACAATTAATATGCACTCTGCCTGTTTGCACTTTTAAAACAGAATCTAATTACTTGTTAAGAAACAAAATTGATAAAATAATCCTTAAAAAAAATAATATTTTGCATATTGGGATAATTTTTGCGTCGTTTCAGTTACTTGGCTATCTTATTAATTTTTCTCGACTATCAAGAGAAAAATATTTTGATTCACAAAAACTATTTCTTGATTAATTACATATAACATAAAATTAATAAATGATTTCTCATTTTTTAAAATCAAAGTAAGTAAACTTTATAGTGCACTGTTCACCTACCACTTATGCTTATTGCAAAATCTTTATCAAACAAAAAAAAAAAAATCACAATAAACTTGTAAAGAAAAACTCCAAAAAAAATTAAATCAAATACCAAAGATTAACTATGCACAGTATTATTGCTTAATTGAAGTTTGTGTTTATTCTAGGTTGACAAACTGGTATAATCTTTTTTTAATATTTAAAACATAAATTAAAAATTTAATAAAAATTTAGAATAACTATTAAACTCTACAGATTATGGCGTTTTATTTCTATAACTAATTTCAAATATCCATAAATCTAATGACTAATCAAAGTAGTTTTACGCCGTTTATTGTTGATTTTGCTTTGAAATTGGTTAAAGTTATATTAATCATTTAATTACGATATCTATTTAATTTTATAACTTTTCAAAGGTTTTGTTGTAGCTTTTACTATTTATTTAATCGATGAAATGATAGTATTTCTTACATAACGGGAAGGATTTGCTCATAAAAAACATTCTTAGGTCACTTTGTACTCTAAAAATATACTAGTATAAATTCGTATTATTTAACTTAAAAAAAGTTTAAACTATTACTTTATATAATAAATTTTTCAAGCTTCATAACGACTTTAGTATAGCCTTAAAGAACATTCTTAAAATTTTATATGTACCATTTTCTCTTTCTTTTTTAAATACTTTTTAAATCTTCTTAGTTTAATACTTTTGGAAATCGACGTGAAAATTTTATCGTTTTCGCTTCGATAGTCCAAAAGTCTAGTTTATAAATAACTTCATATTTTAATCTTTTTCTTTTACATAATTCTAAAAATGATAACAACACTTTGGGTTTAAAAAACATTGTTTCTAAAAAATAATAACTTGTTGACGCATTTTTGCTATGTAGAATTTAGTACCAATCACGCCAGGTTTCATGCTTTAATCAGCATGCTACATCATGCAACCTTGTCTTGACCAGGCGATTGTTATGTAAGAACAACGTATTTAAACAACCAAGAAAACGAGAAGGCAGATCATTTAGACGTCGACGATAACAAGAAGCATCACTACGCCAGTTTCCAGTCCGAAGCGTAAGCAGCCATCTTGGAAAAGTTAGTTGAACTCCCGGAAAACCTTTTCAAGGCGCTCTGAGTGTAAGTCGATATCTTGGAAAAGCTAGATGATTTCTGGCAAAACACTCTTATTCAAGTATTTTTTTGTTAGATTGAAACATTTACTTTGTACTTAACTTCATAACTACGTAGTTTTTATACGTTGTTCTACATACATTTTATCTACCTACTTTAGCAATGTCGACGGGGCGTACAACTTGATTTTAGTTGTTAACGTGCCATACTCATAAGCCTACGCATACTGCAGCAGACAAGCAATGACAACTTCCAGTTTAGATCAATTTAAACATTGAGCTCAACGCATAAGCCCACTCATTTGGTGGCATAAGCTTATTATTTTATTTCTAACTTTCTTTGTTTGAAAATTAAATCTTTTTATTTTGCGCGCTCTACATCCAGTGTCAACGAGGAAGTATAAGTTCCTACTTTCTGAACTAGTAAACTGTACAGCAACCATCTGTTACAGCCAAAGTAGAATTGTGAACTGCAAGAAGCCTTCTCAAGTAATAACCTTTCTTTTCGTGTCTTTGGTTGTATTGTATAATAAAGCATATAGATACTTGTTAGTCTATATTTAAACTAAAATAATAAGTAAAATGAATAGGTTATTAGCTTTTACACACTCTTGCAATCACTCGCAGACCGGAAGGCATTTAAAGATAAACATGGCCTTGAAGCTACTGCAAATCTGGCTCCTGTCGAAACTGCCGAGGCGGTTTCATACAAAGCAAGAGATCTCAGTAGTCCGGACTATATCAATACAATTTTTTCTTACTAAAAATTTAATCGTTTGCTATATGCCGTATTCTTTTTGTTTCTTATAAAAGTCTTGAAATTGAAGTTTTGTATACCATAAACTTTTCATATAATGACACTCAATTATTAGCTAGAATACGAGTGGCCAATAAAAAACTTGCGTTCCGCGGTGGACAACAAATAACTATAAGCAAAAAACTTCGGACCGTTACGTTGATATTATATGTTGATTGTAGGTAGTTTGAAGAAAGACAGCCATACAATACTTGGCGTTTTAAAATTCGCCTAAAGTTTAACACTATTTTGTAAACGTTAGGTCTTAACTTAAAACTTTTTTTATTTTTTTATTTTCATGTGGATTAAGAACCTAACGGGAAGTATCAAAAGCTATGAAATTAGTAAGAATTGATAAATGTTAAAATAATTCCATAAAACAGTATTAGCACACCATTAAAATAAAGTTGCACATCAGTACTTGAACTACATTTAAACATACATGCTTTTCAGGACTTTGGCAAGTTTGCCGACTATTACAACCAATTGAAAGAAGCCGATGGTTAGCATTGTTTTGATAGCGAATTAAAAAAGATTTTATAAAGCTACGTCTTGTCAAAGTTCATTTAAGGACTCTACAAGAAAAATCTAGTTATCACTAGATATCACCTGACAAAGTTTGCTTTTTAAATTATCCAGAATGAAATGAGACAAAATCTACTTACGATTAACTTAAAGATAAGATTAAAAGATTTCGCCAAAGACTTGACTAGCAAAAACTTTTCAAAAGAACACATTTAAGAACTATCCTTTACGTTACCAAAGCGAACGTAGCTGCAGATGTAGAACTTACCACTTGGTTGAAAGATTTTGAAGAAGGCTTACAAATTAGCAGTGTGTCATGTGGCAATCTTTTCAACAAATACTGCATTGTGCAGTGGTTTTAACTGCCAGAAAGACAATCAAATGTACTGAGCATTATTTTGCATACAAAAGCATCTTTGTAAAGTTTACCACTTATTTTGTTTATGTCTCCACCTTGAATTTGTTCACTAATTATTCTACTTTTCAAAGAAGTTGTATACCAAGATGGAGGCGAAGGCACGTCGTATGACTTATAGGAAAACGCGCCAAAGTTCAAATATCCGAATTGTTTACGTTACTGCTGCTGAGTAACTAAATAAGTAAGTAGGTAAATATAATTTAAGAGTTTAAGTCATCAAAACTACAAATATTTCAGGTTTTTAAATTACTTTGTAGCTCAATGCAAACACCTCTTTTGTTTTAGTTAATTTTAAAAACTAGCATTTCAGAATAAACTTAGGTAATTTAAGTATTGAGGTTTTTAATTTTTAAAAGCTCAAAAAGCTCTTAAAAGTTATTAAACTGCATTCTAATTTGCAACTAGATTTTTTGTCCTTCATGTGGTCCTCTACGTGATAAAGAATGAATAAAAAATCATAGACGCTATTTGTTAATATACCTGTTTAAACTTATCATTTTTTTTAGCTTTAAACTTTAATTCTAATAGGTTATTTAACAGACGTCTCCGTTTTTTTTATAATTAAGTAGTATTAAAATGTTTAAAGATAAATATTGAAAAAGTTATTTAAATACAGTTTACATAAAAGGTTAAATATACTAAATTTAAACTAAACAAGTTAAAGATTCAATATTTTTCAATAAAAAACACCAAAATAGTTTACAGGAGTAAAGTTAACGAGCAAATAATTAAAAATGGTTATTTAAACTAACAAAAATACAAATACGACGTCAAAAGGTTTTTTTCTAAATCTGACGATTTTCGTCAGTGAAAGATTTTTTCGACGGTTTCAGGTATTCAAAGCATTGCAATAAAACAATGTACAGTGGAAAACTTTCAACTTTTCAAAGCCTTTGAAAAAATGCTGACAAGACTTTTAATGATAAACGAAATAGTTTGATTCTAATTCACGATACAAAAAAGAGATATGTGAGAAAAATATTATAAAAATAGAGTTAAAATTTTTTTTTTATTCCAGAATATTCAAAAAATTGCAAACAAAATCCTGCGGGCCCAATTTGGCCTGCAGTCATGAAAAGACCAGCCCCCAATATTTTCTAATTTTTTTTGGAATCAGGCTCGCTAAGGTTATTATTACAAATGTTTTATAACACTTTGTAACATACTTTTACAAATAAAAAAGTAATAGTTAAAATTTAAATACATTTTTATAAACCTTTCTCATTTCAATATATGTTTAGTTATAAAAAAAGGTTTATAGATTGTTTTGGTCTAATGTTTTGTTTAGTTCAATCTTTTTTGGGTTATTCTTTTGTCAAATAACATAAAGCAAATTATTTATTTAAATATAGTATTTTATATATCTAGCTTTATGAAAAAAAATCATGCAGAAAAATGGCATGTCAAAAATGATAGTCTTTTCGAATAAATAAAGAGCTGTTTATAATGTTATTAAGAGAAGCAGTTTATATAACCTTTCAATAGGTAATGGATAACTGATTTCAGTCAAACTATTCAACTTTACACTTAATAAAGTTTTAAGGAAAGTTTAGGACCTAAAACGGCAAACTCGGATTTCGGATATTTGTTTAAACCCGGATTTTTTTAAGTTGGCCAAGTGGCCCCCTTGGGGCTATGACAGATACTCAGGGTACCATGAGCAGTAAAGAAGTCACAGGAGGGGTCATGATGTCATAATTTGAAATTTACACTAGATATTCTAGAGTTTTCAGCAAAAAAAAGGTCTTATGTGTTTCTTATGGTAGTTTTTGAGTAATCTTATTGAAGGGGGCCATAGCTTTTTTATATCTTTAAAGGGGGCTATTTGAAGAAAAGTTTGGAAAACCCTGGTTTAAACGGTACAAAAGTATAAAATTTTTACTTAACCTCCCAGTAAATGTTGTCACTAAGATTTTACTTTCATGCTATTGTAATATACTCTGTAATAAAGTCATTAATGTTAAAGTTAAAACTATAATTTCAGTAAAAATCCTTGATGCATTTTGCAACACCTGCAAATACAAAAAGGTCAGTGATATCATCATTAAACTACGTTATTGTTTATTTTTACAACGAGTTTGGTGTGGCGATGAATTTCAATTTAATAATACTTCAAAACAACTCAAAATTTATAAAAATTAAAACATTTTTTGTCAAACTCTACGAATTAAAGTTTGTTTCGAGTAGTTTTTATTATTCAAACTATTGTAATTTTCAATTTAGTTTTAATCCTGCCGACAGTTATAATAAAAAAGAAAACTGAGTAATCAATAGACATTAAATAAAAATATCATACTTAAGAAATTATCCTTTACTAAATAGTTTAAAAAAAAAAATCTACCAGACCCATTAAGTTAATATTCGTTGGGATCTGAATTGTTTTTTGCAGTTTGGGTCCGGCCTAGTCAAATAATAATAGTTTCTAATTAGGATCAGGCAAGATTTGGATATAAAAATAATGTTCTTCCGGATCTGTATACTTGATTAGATCGAAAAGGACTATTTTTTGGTCGGATACAGCCCGATAAAAACATTGCCCATTCCTATTTTCAAAGAACTTACTAATAATAGAAACAGATATCATATATACAAAATAACACTGAAAAAACCAACGAGTTGCTGAAATGACTCTAATATTTACAATTGAAAAAAGACATAAATTTGCAACTAGAACATGGTTTAGTGAAGAATATACGTTGGTAAACCCTGGTTTTGTTTTTATTTTGAAAAAAAGCTGAAAAAATTCCCTAAGTTAAACTAAAGTGTGCACATCACAAAACTGGTGTAAATAAGCTGGTGAAATATTTTAACATTTTTAATTATTAAGTTTTCTGTGAAAAATGAATGTGTTACCTCATGTTTTAAACAAACGAAAAAAAGTACTAGTGACATACTATTTGGAGAACACTGTATGGGTAAAATCTCAACAATAAAATCTCTAAACAACAAATCTAAGTTATAAGCTATCTATGCGAAAAATTGCCTAGGATCTTATAATATCAGATATATCTTATAGAATTTCATTCTGGACAAAGTGATGATTTACTTAAAATGGAAAATCGTCAAGACATAAAGGTTTAATCCTCAATGACAGCTTGATTAAAGAAGTAGGTATATTATAATTGTTTTTTTTTTTTAATTGAACGTTGTATCTATTTAAAAATAGAAATTCTGAATAAAACTTGTGTACAAACTTGATGTATAAAAAATTTTAAAATAAAAGTTATTTATCTTATGTATAAAATTATTTTTTTTTATATGTTTTATTTTTTCAGGGTATTTGATAATGTTTTTTTAATTTAATTGTTTAGTACAAGAAGACATTTTACAAAAACTATAATTAATAATAATTTATTTTCTAACTACAAGCACATGTGTTAAGATTTAATAGACATATCTGGCACTTTTATAGTTTTAATATTATGCTAAATACTTTATTCACAACTTTTCTGCTTATGTTTATGGTGAGTTGTTTGTTGCATTTTTGTGGTTGATTTTATAGAATGAGTAACAAGAAAAAGTTAGTTTGAATTAGACTGTGTAGAGCCAATGGTAGACAATGGTTTCCATGGTCAATATTGACAATATTGGGTTAAAAAGGTTTCTTATAAATTTTTAAATTCAAGTTAATTATTTGATTTTTTATTTAAAAAATGTATGGTTAAATACTAATAAAGTTTTTTATTGTTTTTTTATTTTATCCAAGTATTAGTTACAAGCAAAAGGTGTAAAGTTCCTTGACCGAAAAGTCTTTCCACACACTAATGCTTATAATATAATTGTTAAACTCAAGATTTTTTTCTTTCATTAAAAGTGTGGGAAAACATTAGAGCTCATACCCCTAAACATGTCATGGTTTTTTTAAGTTTTATTTAAATAGTTTTAAATACTAGGCTACTATTTTTAAATAAAATTACTACAGGCGTATGGGATTTCAAACATTTTATTACAAAAATTGACATTGGCTCTTAATTGAAATCATAGAGTGTATACTACAAAATAGATTTTTATTCAACAAAAAAAAACAATTAACATTAAAGTAATAACCAGTTTTCTGAATAATATTTTATTCAGTCCAATGGAATCAAAAGCTTTCAAGGCTGATTTTCTCAAACTTTTGAAAACTTTACTTAAAATATATTTTCTTCTAGTTTTATTTAAAAAAAATATTTTTTGTATTATAAATAAACCTATTGTAACAATTTAAATAAATTTAAAAACTCATATTTTTTTACAACAAAGAAATTAAATTAACATATATTTTATATTTGTTTAACGAAAAAATACTCAAAGTTTTTAAGACTCCTACAATAATTTTTTCTATTAATTAGTTAAAATTAAATTTAGTAACTTTTAAATATATTGCTTATAGATTCTAAAAGATAGATTTTTAATAAAATAGTATTTCTTATTCTCTTTTTTTGCCTTTCCATATTAAACTCCTGACTTCTCCCCTCATATCTCAAAACTAAATTTTCATTATAAAAAACAGTAAAAAGAAAAAAAGATCAACATTTTTAAGAACTGCCTTACCCTTGTATTATCTATAGGAAATTGAAACTTCAGGTCTCACCTAGAAAATTTTTTTTTGACCTAATCTTAATTATTTAAATTTATTTTTTTCTAACAATAAATTTTAAATTCTACTTTGATTTTGTTGCAAAATTTCATTAAAAGCTCAAAAATAATTACTTTAATTTTATTTTTAAAAAATTGTGAGGAATATTTTATTAAAATTTTGATGTAGCAAACATATTTTTTAAAAATGATATATTTTTAATTAATTTTATAAATTTTTTATGAGTTTGACAAAACAGTAATAGATCATAAATTAGTATTGTTATATTCTTACACAAAAGTCTTACTCACAAAAGTTGTCAAACTTTTTCAGTTTTATTAAATTTAATCTATGCTTAAAGCTTACACTTAAAAATTTAAGTTAGTTATTAAAAAAAATAGTTTTAACTATTTTAATAATTTAAAATAAAGTAAAATAAAAATAAGGAAATAACTACACTTAGTTTAAATATATAAAGTTAACAAATGAATAAGAAAAAATACAATTAAATGGTTTCTATTTTATTATTTTTTCTATAAACTTCTATATGTAGATTATCGTTTAGTATAATTCATTTAGCACTAATTTTATTGCTGCATAACTTATATAAACATTTTTATAGCATGTTTTATAGCAAAGCTACTTAAATTTATAGTTTGAAAATTCCCTGTTTGAAATTAGAATTAAAAACATGTTTTAAGGTCTTTAAATCATAAAAACTTATAATAAATAATTTTTATTTATTTTGAAGTTTGAAAGTTTTAAAAAACAAAAGTGTATTGAACACCAGTGTAAGATTTTTCTATTTGAAATTGTTTGAACAGAATGTTATATAAAACTTTAATAGTTCTATCTCTTTTGTAATGAGATATTTCTACTTCAAGTATGAAATAGTGAGGTAGAAATAAATATTTTTTTAAGAATTAAGATTCAGTTGTTTTTTGTCGAACATTGTTGACCAAAACTTTAAAAAAACTTTTAATAACTACTTGCTTTATGTTTTTAGCGGTTTATCTAATTTTTGAAGTATGCTCAAAGTTTCAATTAAAAGTAAATGGTGTATAGCTTGATGACCAAAAAGTCTTTCTCTACACAAATCTATTAACCATTGTTGTAAGCATTGACATTTTTTGTTTTTCTTCCAACTTAAACAAAACCCATGGTGGCCACCACTTGGAGAACTTTCACTAAGATGAAATTACAAAAATAAATAAAGTCTGGGAAATCCTTAACTTCATATCCCCAAGCAAAACTTTACTTTTTTACCATTTTCCAATTACGTTTGCTGCAAGAAAAGTCATATCAAAAATCCAACCATGTGATTATTGTAACCAGATCAACAACAATAAATTTGTATAAAAAAATTATTTTAAACAAATATTATAATAAATACATTAAGCTTTAGTAACTTGCTTAACAAACAATGTTGAACAACCGTTTTACTGTAAAATTATTTATTGTAGATAAACATTTAAAAAAATTAAAAATGTTCAAACTATAGTTAAAATCAAAACAAAATGCAAAACAAAAGATATATACATTTGGGTGCTTGTAAATACAAGAACATTGAATTTTTAGTTAAAAGAGTAGGCAAACAAAAACATCCTGTGCAAAATTTCATATAATTTGAAGAAACTTTCACTATGGCAGAAATCAATTTTCTGAATATCCCTGAATACAAACAGTATGGGACTTATAAAATGTGATTTGAAAGTTTTAAGCTAAAAATTTTTGTCATGTGGCAATTATCACAAAAACAAAATTTGTACAATTTAGGAAGACATGAAAATCTTATGATTGCACTTCTTTATAAAAAAAAAGGAATTTTAGGAAAACTCAAAAATAGTGATAAAAATTACCTAAAATCAACAATTATGTCAAAATTAACTAAAATGTTGTGGTACATAGTTTAGTGCTGAAAAATTCTAGAACAAAAGTCTAATTCCAAAAATTGACAATTTTTTAACTTTAAACTTAACTTTGTACCTGAAATAATTTGAAAAGTTTTTATTCAAAAAAAAATTATGGCAAACTTGCAGTTATTATTGTCATATAATAAAATTACTATTTATATTAGTTATTGTCATTCACTGTATTAAAACCTTAGAACTATATTTCATAAGATCAATTTCAAAATTATAGTTTTATTGCTGAAAACATAATGGTTTTAAACTTTATACCAGAATTATTACTGTAGTAAACTGTCATAAATAATTTATTTGTTTACACTAAACAGTAGCAAAACAATTTGAAATTTACTTTTTTAATAAGCAGATTTTTACCAATTCTTATTATTAATCAAAAATAAATAAGTAAACCAAATCATCTAATATCAGCATATATTTTATAAATGTTTTTTTACCAAAAAATTTCTTTTGAACAATTTTTTGTAATCTCTTTTGATTAACAAATGAAACAAGTAAACTTATTTGTAAAAAACTACAACCATAAGCTTTAAGTTCATAAAACACATATATTTTCACGTTTATATATAATGTCTACAGTGGCTTACAGCACAGAAACTGAAGATTTGGACGTGCTAGGAACTGTAGCCGGAACCAACTAAAGAAGGGTAATGGTTTTTGCTATCATTTGACCGTCGACGTTGTTGGAATAATGAACGATCCTCAAGGTTGAAGGCAACAAGGCTCGTTCTAGAAGCGGCATCTTGGTTAGTCGGAATATTGTTCACTTATCTAAATTAATAATTATCTTATTTATTATAGTAGTAACGCGGTGCTTCGCATGGGGTGTTGCACGGCCACAATTGCTTATCCTTAAAAATTTAAATGAAGAATTAATTATTTATTAAGATTTAGATATTTTTCCGAACAAAATTTTTTTAATACTTTAATTAGACAACGACCATAATGGTCACTCTGCTGCCGTAAACTCTTAGCTGACTGCCGCAAATGAACTCAAAAAAGCAAAATTTCTTCAAGAATTTTCGTAAAATCAATATCTTGCGGTGAGTTTAAAATTCTCTAAAACAGTACAGGCTTAAGTATCATTCAACAATCTATTGTAAACAAAAATAAAAGCTAAGGTAAGCTACTGCAACGGGTTATAGTTAAGTTTATGTATATACAATTTAGTTTAGAACAAACAGATCACTTCTATTAACATAAGACAATAAAAGATCAAAATTTGTCATTTAGTTAAATATTTTATAATAAGAAACAAAAAACCTTAATTTAAGTCTGAAGAATATGATTTTTTTTTATTTGCTTACATAGAATTAGTTTTAAGTAAAAATTGTTATCATAGAGTTAATGAAATATTTAAGTAAATTACGTTGATGTACAAAACTTAAGAGCTGAAAAAGTATTTTTAAGATATTTAGTATAAGCTTCTACTATAACAGAAAATAAACTTATATGGTAAATAGCAACAATTATAATTTGAACTGTCATATATTTAATGAAAGTAATTAGCCTAAACTTTAAACAAATGTATTATACACCTAAGAAACTTTGATCAATTTTGAGTTGTTTAACATTTTAGGAAAGCTTAATCTATTTTTATGATACTTTGTATAATTTTCTCATAAACAAAGCAAAAGTTTTAGATAAAATTTAGAAACATAGTTTAACTTACCACATGCTTAGGATAACTCAGAAAAGATAAAAAAGCTCAGGCTGACTAAAACAGTTGATTGTGTTTAACTTGAAAATGACAACCTTTTCAAAGTTACAAAAAACAAGTGTTTACCTAAATGGCTAAATAAAATTAAAAAACCCTTTTTTTTTGTTATAATGGTTACACATTTATAAACATTCTTTTAAATTATTAAAGTGTTTAACAACTACACCACCTGAACTATACAAAAATTGTGTTACTGAGAAAATAACTGTCATCAATATTAAAGAAAAATTAAAATCAAACACAAAAAAGAATTTAAGGAGTATAGTTGAAAAAACGTTTAACCCCTAAAAAACAATTAAGTTTAATGTAAATGCAAAGTTTTTGAAAGATTTTGGGGCTTCTTCAATCCAGACACGGTCAATGCTGATGGTATAGCAAATATTATTGTGACAGAGCTAAAAAAAAATTGAAAGGAGAAAAATAGAAAGTGGTTATTTATGATGGTGCTTTAGTCATGTGGGAAAGGATTGTAGAGGTGAAAGTTAAAATAAAGCAAGTATTTGAAAACTCTTGCGATGCTCTCTGTGCTTCTCATGAGCTTAATTTATTTATTTCGTTTTTTTTTTTGCAAAGAAGCAAAACATTTTTTTACAAATCTAGAAAAAGTTCCTTCTATTTTTTTGGTTGCCAGAAAGAAGATGTGCAGTAGAAATGAATTAAAATTCTGGAAATTTTGGAAACAAAACCAGGTGGAACCACAAGTCAAAAACTATTTTCAGAATTTTAATCAATAAACATTTATTACTTATTGGATTTAATTTTATTTCAGATAACCCGGACCGTTTTGTTTTTTCTCCGATAACCGCAGTAGTTGACTTTAAATGATGATAATTTTAATTTTTTGCTGAAATTGTTTTCAGAAGTAATGCTTACAGTCAAAGTGTTCTATAATGCCATGCAATTCAGAGACTTAACTGTTCAAAAAGTTTAACAACATTTGGAAAATTTTCAAGCTGCAATCTATATGTAATTTTTACATATAATGTTAAGAAAAACTTTTCTTTTTTAGCAAAAAAAGTCTGTGATTGTGTCAGCTTCAATATTACTAAAATATTAATTTAAGAATTTCAAAGTTGTTTTTGGCCACATATTTTACTGTTTATAAGTCCTTTTTTTTAGAATTTATAAAAACAGTGAATAAGTGTTACCCTGTAGTTAAATGTAAAGCGATAGAAAGAGAACTAGAAACTTTTTATACATGTAAGAAAATGCATCAGGATAATTTAATGAAAATACTGTTATATCTTAAAGAACATAACCTGGCGAAAAGATTTGACTAAACTGCAAAACTTCTTATCATTTTACAATACCCATGTAAAGTAGTAAAGCTAAAGGATAGTTTCAAATTTAAAAAATAATAAACATATTTTAAAAACACCATAGGTCAGTCAAGGTTAAATTTATCAAGTGTAATTCTTATAGGTAGGGATTTAATTAAATAATGTTATAGTTTTAAGAATGAAGTGAGAAAAAAATTTATAAAACAAAAAGAGAGTAAAATTAACAATTTACAAATTTACAAAAGTGAAAAATATGCGTCTAAGTATTTAAGTGTTAAGTTAGAACTTTATACTTAATTATTTAGTTAAATATTCTATAATATTCTATAATATAATTTAAATAATATAGTACCAAGATAAGTAAATTTTACTTTAAAAATATGTAGTTTGTACATAATTTTTTTTTGTCTAGCTAATTATCAATAAAAAAATCATTCTTAGTTTGGTGTTTAAATTTGTAAATAAAGTTGAAACTAAAAAAAACATTATTATAGTTGTTTTGTTCTTAATATAACATAAATTTGTTTTTTCAAAAATGTAACCTACTTAAGTTTTAACTTTAGTGCCTTCGCAAAACTTAATATATTCTAGTTTTTAGTTTGCTTGTTTTACTTTTGAGTATTTTACTTTGTAAAACTTTTATTTTTAATAATATTAAGTTGACAGCAAATTTAAGTTTATACTTATGTATTTTATTTTTCAGTAGTAAATACCATTTTTATTCTGTACTTTTTAAAGTAAGGTTTGTAAATTTTTTGTGTTTTGTTAATAGCATTTTCTTTGTTTGTAGACTTTTAAATTTACTTATAAAACTCATTAGGCATTCTTTTTTATAGTTTAGATATTTATTGGTAAAAATATTGTTATTTATTTGGTGTTTAAACTAATATTTTTACCGTATCGTTGATGCTAAAAGAAATTATATTCAAGTAGCAGTATTTATAATATAATAACTATTTATCTAAATTTAAGCTACTTTTATAGCTTTATAGCACTTTCTGTTCATAAAAGATTTATAGTAGCTATTTTTTCTGTACTGAAAATAATAGGTTAAATAAAGATGCAATTGGTATATAAAATATTCTTTGTTTGTGGACTTGTAAACTTACTTACAAAGTCTGGTCAGACATTTTTCATTCTTGTTAAGCTGATTATTATTTAAAAAACAACTTTTAGTTTGATGTTTAATACAATATTTTCTAAATATCGAATCCAGAAGAAACAGTAGCTGTATTTTTTAATGTAAAATAGTTTAGTTTTATATAAGATTTATTCGGCTTTTAGTATTTAATTAAGAGCATTTTAAAAATTGACAGTATAAGTAAGCTAATATTTTTATAAAATTTTTAACTTAGCCAAAAAAAATTAATTTTTGTTAATTCTTATTTTCAGATATTGGAACATAAGTGACGAGTTAATTACAATTAGAAACACAAGACACAAATTTTCAAAAACACTAAATATTTTTCAAGCAATTCTCTTCAGTAGAGTAGTAGTAGGGGTAGGGAGTACTTGGGTGATGTTTGCTAGACACATGAGGAGTCTTTATTTGGATGTGTTTTGGTCTAATTAAGAAGAATTTAAAAAAAAATTAAAAAATTCTTAAAAAAAAAACTGCACCCCAAAAATCACATAATTTTTGATTTTTCAACTTAAATAGTAATAAAATCACTCATACATGTCCTACACTTATATATTATATCTTAAATGAAAACTAATAATTATAGGCATACCTTTAATGACATATCAATTGCTTTTGATATATTATGACGTCATAATTACACAAAATATGCAAATTTTGTCTGGTTTAACTGTTTCATCCCAAGAATCAGTTAAACCTGTTCAGCTTTGGCAAAATACAACTTCGATCATGACAGATTCTGTTAGTAAAAACTTAACCATTGGGGAGGAAGTTTCTAAAGTTTTTAAATCAACTGTTCCACCACCAACTCATTTGTTGTGCAAATCCCATCCAGTGGAGGCCTTTGATCGTTCTAACTTGACAGTATTGGCTGAAATAGAATCAAAGTTAGATTTTCGAAAAAAGCTTCAAGCTTTAAATTCATCGGTTAAACCATTTTTGCGAGGAAAAAAAGTATAACTGAATGTGCAATTTCATCAATATTAAGTTTGGTCAGTCATTATAAGTCAGCGCACAGTACAAATCGAGCAGATCTCTTTGACTACATTTTAAACAGAGAAAACCAAGTTAATCGCCTTGCAATCTATCACGAACGCAGGTTTACCAAACTTGGGTATTCTGCCTCATCTATTTTGCAAAGCCTTCTGTTTATTCGCATGCTTATGAATGAAACGCACCTAAGCAACCAACATGTGGAAGTTGTCAAACTACTGCTTGACTCTGAATTTCTAATGACTGAACTTGAAGCACTTTCTTACTTTACTCACAAGGTAACACTACCATTTTTACACTTTGTTGAGGTTAGCTGTCAACAAGACCTTCTCAAAGTATTTCCTAAACTATACGAAGATCTCAGCAATGGAATAATAAATACTATTGGATGCCTATGTTGTACATTATCCACATATTAAAGTGTTAAACCCAACTTCTGAGATATGTTGTAAAATTCTTAAGAAGATGTGTCTCCATGCCGCTCAAGTTTTTGATCGCCAAACAGGTAGAGAATATGGTTTTGGAAAGTTTTGTTTGTCAAATCCACCACGTGCTACTGAGCTCAACCTATTAAGTAATGAAGAACTGGTTGGACTCCCAACAAACAACTTGGAATCTGAAAGACACCTTGCTGGATTTGGAAGGCGAGCAGCAGTGGCAAAGTTTAGAAACCAACGATTCACAGCAAAAGGGATAAGAAATGACTGTACATTACTTATATCTGATTCTTTTCAAACTAAACATGAAAAAAAAAATTAATAAAGTTGTTCAATTTCTGAATGAGATGGAGCAAAGGTGGGTAGCAGATCAAAAAAATTTAAAGCTCTAACAGATAAATGAAAAAATTGAAAAAGGGAAAAAAAGGGATCAATATGTGCAGAAACGTCTCAAACTGTGTAAAAGTTGAAGTGGGCCTGTAGTGAGCGTGGAAGAGCTGCTTTCTATTTTAAAATCTCATCCTGATCGAAATGAAGTTATTGTTCGTAAAGAGTTAATTTACTTTAGAGAGTCTCACAAATCTGAAGTGTTATACAATCCAGAACTTTTTAAAGTTAATGGTAATACTCACGAAGAAAGACTTCTAAACTTATGTGCTCTTGTTGCAGAAGATGATTAGTGCTCTCTATGTTCTTAACCAACAAACACTGATGCATTATTAATTGTAGGGGGTTCTTCCCCAATATACAGAAAGAAAAAAATGAAGATATTATGGAAGGGAATTTTTATGTCACATTAATTAGTGAAGGGTCATCAGACACATGGTATATTGCTATGTATGAAGGTAAAAATGATGATGGGACTTATAAGATGGACCACCTCATGAGAGTTCAAGACAGAAGAAATTCGAAGTGGAAACACCCACCTAAACGTGATTTGCTAAACTTGCATTTAGATTCTATTCTTGATTGTAAAGTTGATGGGGAATGGGATGTTTCCAATGAAAGATCTATTACTTTTTCACTGAGAAACCATGTCCAAATAGATTTAATAGTAGAACAGATGTCTTTTACATAAAGTTAAAAACGAGTTTTTATGTATTTTTATGAGTATTATGTACATATAGTCAGTTAGATTTTTATCAATCATTTGACAGTTATTTTATACTAGTATTTTTTAAAGTATCAGTCATTTTGCAGTAATCTTAATTGTTAATACTAAATGATACAGTGCAATTTTCGTTTTATTATGCAATGTTCTTTATTTCTTTATTATACTAGTCTCTATTTATTTTGCAATCATTAATTTAATGTTTAATGCCATACAAAATTATGTTGCCTATAAAAAATTATAACTTTTTTGTAATTCGTTATGTTTTTGTAATGCAAATTGAATAACGTTCTTAAGTTATTTTCAAATACTTGTAGCTAAATGAATTATGACATCAAATATCCCATTAATATACATACAACATCACCTAAATTTTAAAGGTAAGTAAGTATATCTATAAGGTTTTATTTGAAAATATTTTGTTTTAATTAGATTAGACAACCAGCTATGCTTCTTAATTTTTTAAAACGCACCATTTTACAGATAAAATTTACGTATTTTGTGTGATTATGACGTCATAATATTCCAAAAGCAGTTGAAATGTCATTAAGTATATGCCTATAATTATTAGCTTTAATTTAAGATATAAAATATAAGTCTAGGACGTGTATGAGTGACTTTATTACTATTTAAGTCAAAAAATCAAAAATTATGTGATTTTTGGGGTCCAGATCAGTTTTTTGGGGTGCAGTTTTTTTTTTAGGAATTTTTTAAATTTTTTTTTTTAATTCTTTTTAATGATACCAAAACACATCCAAATCAAGACTCCTCATATGGATTTTACAACATGACCAAAAAAATGTGCTGTACTCCCTAACCCTAGTAGTAGAGAGCTAACAAGTAATAATATTTTACACACTTATATAATAACTTGAACTTTGTTTCATTGGGCATACAAAATTTGCTTCCCAGAGTTGCTACTAGGTGAAATCAAACAAATCAAAACACTATTAAACAAAAACGGTTATCCACAAGAGTTAGTTAACAAATTAATTCATTTACATGTGAAAAAATTGGATAGAAAAGGACAATAGGACAGTAAAAATGTGTAGTTATTTTAAAAATTCCATTTATTAATAAAAGCTAAGAGATGTTAAAAAAGTAAATTAGATAGTCAGTAAGAAATACTTATTACACAGCGAACCCTAGATTTGTTTTTATCTCTAAACCACTAATAACACCAGGTGGTAAGGATCCAGTATCAAAATTAAATAAAAGTAGGGAAATCTACCAGTACAGTTGCTGTTGTACAGCAAGTTATATTGGATTTAAACTAGACATCTAAGGAAGAGAATAAAAGAACACATACCAAAATGTGTAGAGAATTTTCCTTGTCAGATAAGAAAGATGATATTCCGGTTAAGGTTTTAAACGCATCTAAACGGTCATATATTTCAGAATATTTAATTAATAATCCAACTTGTGCAAACAATTATAATATAGATAGATTTAAAAATATTAAAATTTGTAGTAATGTTTTTGGTTTGATTAAATTAGAAGCCATTTGTATTTAGTTAAGGAAACCTGTTTTATTTAAGCAAAAAGATTTTGACTATACTGTTTCTTTATTTTCGTAACATTTTTCAAGATTTGTTCATTTTATTTATGTTTTGTTTTACTGTAGATTAATTATAACGAGAATGGACTTATTTGGTTTTAAATTTTACTAATTGCTTTTGTCTTTTATCTATCTTTTGATTACTTTATGATTACTTGAATATTATATAAGTGTGTAAAATCTTTTTTTTGTTAGCATTGTACTCTACTGAAGAGAATTGCTTGAAATATATTTGTGTTTTTGAAAGTTTGTGTCTTGTGTATCTTATTTAACATTACTTTTCAGTTTGCACTATTTTTCTATTTTTCAGTATACTTAAAAAAAATATTTTTTCAGAAGTTTTATTTTCAAACAAAGGTTACATTAGGAATTGATTATAGTTATTTTTGAAAAAGTGTTCATCTAACCAAATAATGTTAACTAGTAGATTGTTCTAATTTGTTCACCACTTTAGTAAAATACCACGTGTTGCCACTCGTTACAACTTATTTTCACAAACTACAAAAATATATTCGATGGTTAAGACTAGGGTTTAAAACTTCATATCTGTTTATAAAGTTATAAAATATATTTGTTTCTTTATGCTTTATGTAATTGAAAAATTATATAAAAAAGCTTACAATTTTTGATATACCGGATTCGAAGTAGTATATTTAAATCAGAAGGATGATACTAAGTGGTAAATGCGGTGCTTAAACTAAAACAATATTAAAAAGTAAGTACATAAATCCCAACAACAGGTTTACTCCAAAGTATAAAAGTAAAATTAATTTCAGTGATTAAATAAAAATAAAACCATAAGAAAAGCAACAACTTTATCAAAAAAATTGAAAAATAAAAAGTTTTAAAACACCTGGTAATGAATTATATTATTATAAATTGTCTATTATACTATTTTTTTATACTGTATTTTATTATGTTTATGGTAATGAGTTTTTGATAACATTTTTTGTAGCGCAAGCTACTTTTTTCTTAAGCATAAATTGTTATAAACCGTTGTTAATTTTAAGTTTTTATTTAAAACAAACTTATCTATCAGTACTTCGAAAATTCTTTCTAAGAAAATTAGGATAGCCATTATTTTTTAAGAATAAAACAAAATTAATGAGAAAAATTGATGCATCATATATAAAATTCTTCTAAAGTTATATCTAAAAAATTTTTTATAAAACTTTCAACAGCTTTTTTTTCTGGTTTTGTTGAAGTAATCTATGTGCCATCTACTTATACTTGAAATAATTAATATATAAGAATATTCACTTTTATAACTATTAATAACAGCCATCTAATTAATTTTCATCAAGATATAGTTTATGTGCTACTTTGTATCCAAAAATAAGAAGAAATTAGAAATTAAGAAACAAAAAGTCTACAATAATAAATCATACATTTGTGCTCAAATATTCACTGTCTTTTTTATCTTTATTTTAAACCTTCACAAATCTGTACTAATAAAAAGTAACAACAAATATTTTCTCTTAACAGCTTTATGGCAATCAATTCCACTCCACCACAGCCCAACAACACTTGTGGCGCCCAAGAGATCCTAAGAACCGGTATCAAGGTTGTTGGCTAGCACGCCCTCTACAATAAGGGAAGGTTAAATGACAATTCAAATTCAAGCAATTAATTCTGTGGCAATTAAGATTCTTAAAAAAAAAAGCGTCGCAACTAAATAGGTACATTATTATATAAAGTCCCAATTAAGTCTAATAATTAACTAAATAACCTTTTTGTGTTTGATCAAAGCAATGTTTATTTTTTAAAAGTTGATAGATTACTAAAAACTAGTATATGTTAAAATTTTATATAGCCATATCTGCAAAAGTAATTAATATATTTTAAAGAAAAGCCCCAAGCAAGGCGAGATCGGTTCGTTTGGAGGCGCCGGTGTTGGTAAATCCGTCTTCATTATAGAACTAATTAACAATGTCAAGGCCTGAGGTGGTTACAAATTTACTTTAATTGAACTAACTTTGTTTACTACTTAATCTGTACTAAGCTACTAGGTTTACCTATAAGTTATTCAGTTTTCATTTCATCTATCAATTAAAAAAATATATAAAGGTCACTCATGTTAAAAGATAAATTTCCCCTAATACTCGTCAGCCTCACAAGTATTATCTTCGGTAAATATTTTCGTAACTTTTCAGATACTTTTCAAAAATTATAAATTTGACGGTGATATGTTATTAAAGTGTACTTTGTCTATATTGAATTTGATATCCCATTGAAACCTACATTGATGTTTATAAACAATCACAATATTTATTCCTAACATGAGAAAAGCTAATTGTATATAATTACAAAATAAAATTTTCGTGTATAAGGTATAATGCATTTATTAGATTTATAGGTTTTAATGCCTAATACTAATATTTACAATGATTTTTTTTATTCATGCTAGGTTGTTGAGAAGTATCATCTCTGTTTAAACATACTTTACTGTAAGTTATCAAACAACATTGGCCACTGAAATGTGTTTGATGCAGGAAAGAAACACAACCATTAGAATTTGTTTCACCACCTCTGTACTAGTGTGTTGCTTTTTAAAAATAATTTGCATGATAATTTAAAACACTTTGTATTCATTAAAAACAGATATAAACTGTTTTTAAAGTAGATATGTCTTAAAAATACTGATTTATTTATTTTTCTATTTAATTCATTATTTTACTTTATTTACATCTGAGAGCTTTTCTTTCGACAAAGTTGACACAATACCTGGAATATGTTATGCATATTTGATTTTTGATATTTATTATTGACCCTATTGTTTTGTCTGTTCTTTGTCAAGTCCCTGCTTTATTTGTTGTATTAAAATGAATAATACAACATAGTTTTTTCAAAATCTTCTAATTATAAAAGACTTGTTGCTTTTTGTTGTGAGGTTAGCTGTTCCCTTACAAGTAATAAATTTAATTTTTAATTTAAATTAAAAAAAAATTATATGTCTAAAATTCTTGTGCAAAGTTTCAATCTAAGAAATACGATTAAGACTAGTAACGGTTTACTGTTAGTTTTTAGCTTTTAGTTCGGAAGTTGTTGAAATTTATAGACTGTATTAGATTTTAATTCTAGTAATGTTTAACTTTTATAGTTGATGTACTTGCCTACTAATGTTGTTGTCTTCGTTTACAGACGAAATTTTTCTGTTTTTTACTAAAATTTATATTATTTTCAACCATATGATTATTTATCATATTAAAAAATACTTTAAACATTGTTATTATTAAAAATTCAAAATTATAAACAGTATTTATGT
This sequence comes from Thalia democratica, assembly GCF_965202585.1. Taxonomy (NCBI): domain Eukaryota; kingdom Metazoa; phylum Chordata; class Thaliacea; order Salpida; family Salpidae; genus Thalia; species Thalia democratica. The sequence goes on from NC_139165.1 coordinate 100,538,070, forward strand.
TCAGGTTGTACGTACAAAAAAAACAAAACAATTTTTTCACAAAAAATAGTTTTAAACATACTAGAGTTGATATACATTCAATAGGAAATTGAATAAATAGCTGGTAAAATAAAAAAAAAACTAAAATAAATATAGACTTACTCATTGTTAAAGTAAAGCTTTTAGTCATACGTTTAATAAACGCCTATACTGTTAGTAATTTACAATATGATAAAAAAATTGATAATTAATTACTATTTTATAATAGCTTTTCTTTCTGAAAAATGATTTGTTTATCTTAATTCCCCTACGTCATTGACTACTTAGCATACTTAACAATGTGGTAATATTTAACCATACATTCAAGTACAACTATACCGGTTAACTTTTAACTAACGCTTAGATTCTTATACCATACTTTCTACAAATAAATATATTTTTTTTAATTAATCAAATATACGACGTCAAGCCGAAAGGTGAACAGTCATCTATCCAAGTGCACCTCCTCAACAACCCTTTTTATGCGGCGAACTACTTGGATAATAGGTTCAAAATTATATTTAGAGCGAGAATCACTTACAATCTCTCAGTTCTTGGACTTTTGTTTATTAGAACTTGTGAACCGAAAATTTGCAAACAAAGAGATTTTCACAATTTAAAACTTTATAAATAGCGTGTTTTAGTATTATTGTTGTCGTTTATTGTTGTATTTTTGTAATAAACTTTCTATTTAATTTTGCCAGGTAAAATTTATACTATTTTAAATGTTTTTGTTTAGCAACTTTGTTTTACAAACAACTTTAAGTCATCAAAGTATAATTCAACTATAATTTAAGCATTTAAAATATACTTTTATGCTTCATGACGTAAACATTTATAGCCATGAATCAAAAATAAAATAGTTTTTGAAACTATAAATAAAATGTTATCATTTTAAAAAACACAAGTACAAACTCATTGCAAAGCAGACTTTCAAACTGTGTATGTAATTCAAACAGGAATACTACTTGAGCAATTTACTTATTTATTCAGGAAACTAAGCCAGTTCTTACACTCAAAAAATAGGTTAACGATTTGATGCAAGGCTTGTTAAGTTGTTCTGAGTTTTATATCTTGATATTAGAAATATTTATTTGTGAATAATTAATGGAATAATGATTTTACTCAGTTTTTTAAGTGTAAATAACCAAACGGTTATCTTAAAACTATTTCTAAATTTATTATAACAACTTACAATAGCTTAACTTCTTTTTAAGTCTACTACGTAATTAATTTCTATGTCAATACTAAAACATAAATTTATTGATAGATTAATAGATTATCATTTATTTAGCATTAAATTTATCATTAGTTTAAAATCACACAGGTCCGTCTCGTCTACGGACAAATTACTTAGTGTCTCAGCTTAGCCGTTAACACGACTCCACTTCGTTGACAACAGTTTCAGGTAACTAATCTATTTGACACTGATCAATCATTAAACTGTGAATTGTCTAAATTGAAGTAATAATTTGTAGTATCCCCTTCATATTTACATTCAATGTTTATATAAAATCAAAAAGTTTACCTTTAATATAAAAAATATATCTATATTGCCTCTATATAAATTATTTACTGATAAACGGTAGTCTAAAGATTTTATAAAGTTTCCTACTACGTAGTTAGCTTTATTTGCAATGATTTTTTATTTTGTAAAAACAATTTAAAGACAGTGAAAACCAATATAACGCAGGTAATACTATTTCCTGTTTTTTTAGGTTTAAATTTTTTTCGCAGAAATAACATCAAATAGCAAATGTATAAAATTACTAAAGTAAAAAAATTATAATTATATTTTGTTAAGTACAAAAAAAAAAAGAAACAGTTTTTAAAGAGTTTAGTTTAATTTGTCGACTTTCTGGTTTTATTGAAACAGTAAATTCAAATTTTACTTTTTATGAAAAATCAATAATAAAAGACTTTCTTATCAATGTTATTAAGTTTCTAAAATATAATTTATTGAATTTCTAGATTAACTTCAAAATTATAACAATTAATAGTTTAATGTTGAACAATTTTTCTTCGCATAAACGACCAGTGTGACAAAATTACTTAAATATACAGTCACCTTTCTTGTTCTTATGCAAGGACAAGGAAAAAAAAATACAAAAAACTTTGTATATAAACTTAGTAAATCTTTTTTTACATATTTGTACAACTATCGGAACTATTTTGTAAACAAAAAAAGGGGAAGTCTTAAAACTGTTTTTAATTAAATGTGTTATAAGAAAAAGAGCCAATATAATTCATATATTTGCTTGGGACGGGTCAAATGTATACAAAGAGCAACTTTTGCACTAATTTTTATTTTTGCCAAAGAAAAAAATAACAATATTAAAATTAAAAATAATGCAGACAAAGGGTAAAGGACTAGAGTTAAAGTAAAATAAAATTAAAAAAGAAACAGAAAAAATTGTATAATTAAAAAATTAAAGTTACTGACAAAAAGTAAGGGGTAACTGTGATACTTAAAAAAAAAATCAAAAGAAAGAAGCAAAGTTTACCGGGTAAGGAACAATGATAGTAAAAAAGAAATATACTATAACAAAACAACGATAAAATTTCATCCTGTGCAAAAGTTTCTTCGTACAAAAGTGACCTTTTGTGCATTTTACATCTAATTATATTTGTTACATGTTTTTTATTTAGATTTTTTTCACTAAATTACGAACTTTTGCTGTGGATTTAATAGGCGTAGATTAGCAAAATGTGACTATACCAATTCAAAGTATATACTACTATTTGTGTGATTTTTCTTTTTTTTTCTTTTTTTTTAACAAATTTAGATAACTATCTGTGACACAGTGTGTGATACACAGTGTATTATGTTTTCTCACTGCTATTTAAAGTTTTATATTAAATAAAGATTGTGTTGAATTTAATATATAAAATTTTACTACTTTTTCAACTAAAAATTTTATGTTTAGAATGTATAAAAACTATAACTCACTGACTTTGTTGTAACAAATTCCCTTTATCTAGCATAAAAAACTATCTAGATTACTTATTTTTTGCATAATTTTTTTTTTATTTAATTAAAGTAATTTCAATAATTATAGAAGGTAAATCTTTTAATATTTTTATAAAAATATCTTACATCCTAAAAGTTTCATATACATTTTTTTTTGTTTTTTTCGTAGTTAGTGTTTTGTTTAAATAAATCTAACTTTTAATTTATGTCCTATTATGTTTTGAAGTTATTAAAATACAAGAATATAATTTTTGTTATAATTACTGGTAATATTTTTCTTAATTTTCTAACTACACAAAGCTCCTTTACTCGATATTCATTACAATAAGCATTTTTTCCAAACAGATTTGCGGCCATTAACTCCAGACCCACTGCAGCCAAATGACACAGGGGAAATTTTTAAAACCAGACTCGTGGTCGTTGGTTGGCTCTACGCCAAAGGAGGAAATATTGGTTTGTTCCTAGGCGCCAGTATTGTGAAAACCGTTTTCATCATGGATTTTATCAAGAAGGTGGCCAATACTGTTTACTCCGTGTTAGACAAAGAGGGAGAAAGGTCTCGTGGAGGAGTGGATCAGTACTGCAAAATGATCGACTCCATCTCATTGACGCACAACTTTAATAAGGTTGGTGTTACATTTATTTATTTGCATTGTGTCTTAAACTTTTATGAGTCTGAAATCTTGATTTGAAAAACAAACACGGTCTTTTACTAAACATTAATATATTTCAGCAAATTTTCATCATTGTGATACAAATATTACAATATAAAATAAAATTTTAAACTTATATAGCTTTATTTTTGCATCAGAAATTGCTTACTCAAGCAACACAAAAAAAAAAAAAATATAGTTAATTTTTTAAATAAACATAATCAGATATAACATAAAAAATTAATATAACTAAACAAGTATAGTGAATGATCAAAATCTTTTGGCTCACATAACTTAGATTTATCTTAATGGATATATATGGCTTTAACTTGACAGGTTCAAAAATTATGTTACAACTTATTAATATAATAATTTTTTTTACCTTATTATATTTACCATAAATGGGTTTTTTAATAGAATTTTCTGATATTGAAGATCAGTTAATTGCATTTAAACTTGTTTTATTAATTATCATTGGTTGATTGTTCATATGTACTCTTACATACTTTGCAATGTACTCTTTAATTCTTGTTTCAAGGTGCCTCGACGTTTGACAAAAATTACTGTTTGACCAAAAGCATTTAAAAGTGTAAACCACATAACTTTTAAGTTTTTTATATATGAGGCACTCAAAACACAACTTGGTGTAAAATAGCTCTAGGTTTAGCAGCACGATATACTTTTCCGTTAACTTCTTTCAATCTGAGTTAGTTTTTAACCTATGTAAGGCAAAGTTAAAATGACTGGACATTTCTCAGGACCATAAGGTTTTATGCGATTTAATCTGTTAATATTAGTTTTAAAAGCTCTTTTAATCGTTATTCGTTCTTTATTAGAATTTCTTTTATAACATTAAGTATAACCTCAAAAACTTCTGGAGTACATATTTTTTAGGCTCCATGAAATAAAGTTTTATTTAAACCATTTTTTTCTTTGGCTAGAATAAGATTGTAAGGTTAGATACTGACCTGTAAAAAATAAGTTGTCTAAAAATTGCTAGTTTTAAGCTGTAATAAAATAATACAAATGGAGTCAAATTTATTTTTAACCACGTAGTACTCGAAACTTAAAAAAAAAGTTTTATAGTCTTTTGAATACCAAAATTTTTAGGCCAAGTTCAATTTATTAACTAATTACTTGAATATTTAAATAGTATTTTTTGTTTAATTTCTAACTAAAACAATTTTATAAAACTTTAGAAATTCTACATTATATAAGTTTAACATTGTTCTTAAAGTTAATGTTTTTTTATTTACTCAAATCTTCGAAATCTATTTAAATTTTAATATGCATTCTTTACAAAATATATACCTTTAAAAATAAGTTCTGAAAAATTCGAAACTTTTAATTAATTTGGAAGAAATTTAGAAGGCGCAATAGAGCAGTAAAGAAATTATATAAAGATTTCAGCTACAAAAAAAATCAAGTATAAAAATGAAAAAAACTGATGGCAAAAAGCAAAAGCTTACAAATGAATTAGATACGAATATTTTTAAAATTTATGACCCGCCCGGATCTATATCTTTTTTTTTAATATCCGGTCTTTACAGATCCATTAAAAAATTGTCAGATCCTGCCAGACCCACTTCAAATCTTAGATCAGGTAGATAATAAATTATAAGCAAATGATTTAATTGAAATAATGAACACATATCGTATATATATAATAATAGAAAATGATATAAATATTTATCGAACTTTTATATTATGTTAAAACTTCAGCTTAGTTAGTAGAAACAATAATGTACTTAGATTGCAAAAGTTTTGGTTTAAGATAGGAGTTTTCACCATGACTTCACTGTTTTGGCTTTCAAATTTCAATCACCAAGCAATAAACCACAACTTTACTTTCACATGATTTTCAATTTTTTCTATGGACTTATCGGTATTTTTCGGTACATTTAAAGTTTAATGATATAATAGGGAAGTTAGACTCCTGTAAAATCTAAATCTTTTGAAAAAAACTTAGCTTTTTAAAGTTTATAATAAAGACCATATAAGAAAACAGTTTATGACAATTATATACATATTTATATATTGAATTGAGAAAAATTAAAATTTTCTAAAAAGTTTTTGAATTAAAAAATGAATAAATAATAACTCAATATAAGTGGGTTTGAAATAAAAAATATAACATTAAAAAAAAAATTATCAATTTATTATATTTACATTTTTATAATATTAATTATAAGTCAAAAAGTCTGTTACTACAAGTTGTTTAAAACTTATTAAATATTAGACTAATAACCTTTTTCGAAATTACTCAAAAACAGAATTAAAGTATACATTTAAATTTTTATATTAACTGAAAGAGTCTATTTCTACCTTTTTAGTTTGACCCTCCAATAAATAAAGACACAAACTTTGTACACCTCACATTAAAAGTTGTTTTGAAATTAACATCATGGTGAACATCAGCTAATACCTTTCCTTTTTACATCAAAAATGAAATTAGCCTTAATAAATAGTTATTAACTACCTATTGCCTAAAAACTTTGATTTTCATAAATATACTTTCAATAATAAAGAGCTATTAAATAAGAGTTTGCAATGTTTTTGAGAATGCTTTAAAGGTTTTCTGAAACTTAAAAAGGTTTTCAAAAAGACATGTGTATTATAATTTGGTGTCTATATAGATTTAAATTAAGTTTAAGATCAATAATGATCTTAAATATTTAAACAACATAATAAGATACTGTAAATAAAATTAAAATTTGTTTTCTAATGAATAATTTTTTATATCAAGTCAAAATTTACCTATCAAAAAGTAAACATTTATTAAAATTGCAAAAATTTTAGTTAGATCTTTTCAAGTTCCAGATTTTTCAGATCTCAAATTACAGGTTTTTCACAGGATTAAGGATTTTTGCAACCCTTACACTAAACCTTTATAAAATTAAATCTATACAGGGCAGTTTTAAAAAAATATCTTTAAGTATGTTTTCATGTTTGTAAGGGTGGCCATCAGATTGTAGAAATTTCCCACAGATTTTGAGGTTTTTTTAGCCAGGCTTTTAATGGTAAAAGTTTATTGTCCATTTGTAGATTGAACTAAAATTTAAATAAAAGACTGTTTTAAATTATTAAAATATTTAAAAAAAATTCAAACTAGTGTTTTTATTTTTGAAAATTAAAAAAAATTCAATTTAATAATAGATTTTTTACATATATGTATATAAATATGGTTTAGTAACTTTTTTTTTAATTCTTTTAAATCTTAAGTTTTTATCAATTTTTATTCAAATTTACCCAAAGTATTATATATTTCAAACATGAAAAAACAATTAGATTTCTGTTATGCTGCATAATTTTTTTACAGTTAGAGAAATTAATAAACCACCTTTTATTACCATGTAATAATTAACAGTATAAAGTAAACTTTAAATTATTGAGTAGAATTATCATTAAAAAAATGTTTGATAATTTTGTATAAAAAAAATTTTCATACTAGTTGTTTTTTTATTGAACACATTTAAAAGACTTTGGTAATTTTTTTAAATAAAAAACTTTTACAGTATCATAAACTTAGTGGCAATTTGACAGAGGTCATTTGTAAAATCTCTATTTTGATTTGTTTTCAATATCTAAAAACAATTATTTTGACCATAAATCACTAAAATAATAGATTCTGAACAATAGTTTTAACTAAATTTACAAAATCAAGTATATATATATACAAAGTATATGTTATTACTTGAAAGTTTATAAAATTTAAAATTTTAGAAAAAAAGAACTAGTTTAAAAGTATTTTTTGATATTTTTATAATTTAAAACAGTTTTTTATTAATTTTAGTACAACTTGACAAGAAACTACTACTATTAAAAATCTGAAGAAAAAAAATCAAAAAAACCTGTGAAAATATTCTACAATTAATTGCCACCCTTACAAACATGAAAAATTATTTAAAATACGTTTCAAAAGTGCTATGCATTGAGTTATTTTTATATAAGACTTGTATCAAAGTTGCCTAAAAATTTTGAATCCTAGAAAAATCTAGAATTTAAGAAATAAACCTGGCATGTTATAAAAAATCACTAAAATTCATTGAATTTAAATCAATTTATAAGTTTTAAATAGTAAAATTTTTATTTGTCACAAAAATTTTTCATATAAGAATAAACATTTTTTTTATTAAAAATGCATTTAAAGCAGCTTACAATATCTTTTAAATGTAGCTTCACCAGTGATAACAGTTTTTGAATGTAAATTCAATTTTAAACTAAAATAGACTTAAAAACTTTAACTTTGTAAACCTGCTAGAAATTCAGAAAACTTGGAAAAATACTCAAAATTATTTTGCAACCTAGTAATGTTAATCTTTGAATTTTGTTTGTGAAAAATAAAAAAATAGGCCATAGGTGGGTTAATAACTAACTTTTAAAGCTAAGTTCATTTGTGACAAAAAAACGAAGCTAGCAATTGATATTTTACCAAATTAATGTTTTTAAAGTAATTTCTATGATGTAGGTGAACTATATTTGAGCTGTTAGTTATTGGAGGGACTTAAAAAAAAGACTTTTTCCTTAAAATAGAAGTATATATCCTTCTGTTTTTTAGGAATTTGTTGAAAAGCTTTTAAGTCTGATCTTTTATAAGTTTGAAACGACTTGTATTAACAGAATTATTAACTTTTTGTTAATTCTGTAACTTACATGTATATGAGTCTATAAAAAATAAACAAACTATTTATTAATTGTGTTAGTTATTTCATTTTTTATTTTAAACCCACTTTATAAAAGTCTATTATTTTGAACAATTTAAAAAACAAATTTACAAAATTATATATATATACAAAATAAATGTTATTACTTTGGAATTTTTTACAGTTTATTTATTAAAAAAATAAACTCGTATGAAGATGTTTCTTTAATATTTTACACAACTTAAAGCAGTCTTTTATTTTATTTTACTTCAATTAACAAATGAACAAGTAACTTTTACTGTTAAAAACCTGGTAAAAAAATTCTGAAAACCTGTCGGAAATTTCTACAGCCTGATAGCCACCCTTACAAACATGAAAACATGTTTAAAATATTAATTTAAAACTGCCATGTATAGAACTGTTTTTACAAAATTTTAATGCCAGGGTTTAACATTTTTCAAGGTTAACTTGAAAAATTAGAAATAGACTTAATAATAAAAATATTATTTTATTTTTAGTTATATTATAAAGTTATTTTCAACAAGCTGTTATCAAAATTTTTCTTTACTATATGAATTTGAAATAAATTGCAATTTTTCAAAGATAATAGGAAATTATCCATGAATTTTTTTTTTATTCTGAATGTATTGGAAATTTTGTACTTAACTACATTGTTTTAAAATATCAATTGAACTTAATAGATTTAGAACTTGAAAATACTTTAAACTAAATACTTTTTTAACTATTTTATAGTAGTCTTTTTGAAATGTTAAATTTAAAAACGATTTTTTATAAACTTTATATTACAAAAAAGTAATTAATTTTAAATTAATGCAAAAAAATAAGTTATTTTATAGTAATCAAGTTTTTTAAATGTTGGCAATTGTGAAATGTAATAAAGTATTTTGTGAACTGAAAACAAAATAAAAAACTCCCTAAAATAGTAGTTTGATAATTATAAATTTGTATGCATTTTTATTATTTTTTTATTTAAATTTTTTAACCCAGTTAAATATTATTATTTGTTTACGCTTCATTAATATAGTTTTTTTAATTGACCACTGTCTTGTAATAAAAATTATATAAGTAAATTCTTACTATTACATATAAAAACTGAACGTTGTGTGCATCTTCTACCTTTGTTGAAATAAATCTTAATAAATTCTTACAGTGAATATTCTATTGTTTTTTTAAAATTAATATTTTTCTAATAAATTTCTGAGTTGTTTGGTCTCTTATGTATAATCTTATATTATCTGTTTTTTTTCTAATTTTCTTACTTTTGTTAAACTTAATAGTTTGTTTAAAATAGGTTTTTTCCGTGATTTTTCTGTTTTTTACTAGTTTTTTTTATTATTGTGTTTCTTTTTCACTATTTTGGCTTAAATAAGTTAAACTATTATTCAGTGAATTTAGAAACAATAATAAACTTACTAAATTACTATTTATTTTTTACTGGTTTTGGGAGAAAATCAAAAATAAACTTATCAAGTTTACAAATGTTTAATTAGGCTCTTTAACTATAACACTTAAAAAAGCTTTAAAGTCAATACAAATAATTTTATGAGTATTTTAATAATAAAGTTACATTTAATACCTTTTATTTTTAGATCATCAAAATTATTTTAAAATTGTTAAAATTTTCCATTTAATTTTTGCAATCTGTTTGTCGCATATAATACAATGCTTTTGAATAAGTGTTGTTGGTGGTTAAAGTTTGTATTTTTGTGATTTATAGTTTTTAATTTTTTTATATTGTTTTTTATTAAAAAATAAATTTTTGTTTAAAAAAATTACAGTTTGTTATTTTTAAATAAATTTTCTTTGACTGGTGTTAAAAAACAATTTATTCTAATTACTTATTGCATATATAGCATATAATAAACAGGAAGTTTTTAATTATGTTATTCATGTAAAAATTGTAAATTATTATACATTTTCTATAAGTATACATTTTTTGGTAGAACTGAATTTATTTTTAAAAACGAGTGCTATTTTTTCAATAAGTGTTTCGTTTTGCGAATTAAGATCGATTTAGTTTAATGGTTCTTATCAAAACTTTATTACTAAAAATTTTAAAGAAGTCCTATTTTTATAAGGGCAAACTACCAGCTCACTGTTTATTTTTTAAAAAGTAATTAAGGTATAAGCAAAAAAAAAATTATATCATAAAAACTGTAATACACAGAAAATAAACGTCTATGAGTGATTTTAAAAGCTTTTTGAAACATAAAATTTCTTAGTATTTTATTTAATAAATAAAGTTAAAATAACGAATATATGACTTCTACATGTTAACTAAAAATGTATTACTTTTTGATATAATATTTTATTAATTAACGAAATATATAGTTTGTTGAATATAGCTAAAAACCTAATTTAAACTTTTACAAGCTAAAATACATTTTAAATATACTCTTTCATTTTCATGACTTTTATAATGTTGAGTATTGTAACCTTAGACTAGTTCAAAATTTGAAATATATCTATCTTAACAGGCTACCATGAAAAATTCTTGCTTCACTAGAGTGTTGGTCTCGCACGTGAGGGGCCCCTCTGTAAAACCTCTATGTTAGTTTTGTGGCTTAAAATAATATTGTTTTTAATCTGAAACTAGTTGTAACTGAATAAATTACTTTGAATTGTTTGAGTTTAAGTAATTTACTTAAGTGACTGAATTATAAAAAAGAATTCAACAGGATCCAAAACAAATTAAAACGGAAAAACCTCAAATTTTAAATTTTAGGCAAAAAAAAAACCTGGAATTCGAGAAAGTTTGAAATAAACTTGCAACTTCGAACAAATATCACATAAACGTACTAGTACATATATATTAAAACATATAATTTTCATGGTGTTACGATGCTCAAAATGATGAAACGCTAAAACACTGGCAACACACTGTAATTACATCTACAAAGTATATTTTAATTGATTAAATATATTATTAGTTAAAAGCTTAACTTTACAATTTGTATTTCAAACTTTTAACAAAGTTTTTAAATATTTTATAAAGTCGTATACTATATAAATCAGGGTTTCCTAAAGTAGGCCAAGTGGCCCCCTAGGGGGCCATGACAGATACTTAGGGGGCCACGAGCAGCAAAGGGGGAAGAGCGGGGCTATGAGCAGTAAAGGAGCCATAGGGGGGCCAAGAGGCCATAACTTGAAACTTACACTAGATATTCTTGAGTTGCAGATGAAGAGCAAAAAAAAAGTCTTATGTGTATTTTATGGTAGTTTAGAAACTTACACTAAATATTCTTGAGTTGCAGTTAAAGGCAAAAAAAAAAAAAGAGTAATCTTGTTGAAGGGGCCATTGTTTTTCAAATTCTTTAAAGGGGGCCATTTGCAAAAAAGTTTTGGAAACCCTGATATAAATAATAAAGATTATATATTTATTTCGTTAATTGCTTAGATATTTAAATATTATCAGAATTAAATAAATGTAAAATATTATAGAACGATATCTTTGTCTGTATAGTTAATTTTCTAAAGAAATTACCGAATAAAACCTAAGTATATGTTAAAATTATGATAACTAACTGCAAATCATCTATCTTTCCACAGAAAGACGCGACAGCTCAACTGCGTACCAGGGCAATCCTCATCCAGGTATACAACCACTGCTTGCACGACAAGTTGTATTTTGCACGTGACCTAATACACATGTCTCGCTTGCAGGTTTAATAACGCAGACACTCTCTTCATGATCAAATTCAACAAGACCATAGTACAGTTAAGACTGTGTGCTTTCAGGTACATTTGTTTGTGTAATTTATGTCATAAATATGTTTGTTATCAAATGTTAATATTATTTGATGGTTCATACTTTTTGTTTTTTATTCAGTATAGTCCTTAGTAAGTAGTTTTAAAAGCTTTTAAATTAAATGTTAGAAAAAAAAAAAAAAAATGTAACTCTTAAAACACTTGTTTGTTACTATATTTTATTCTAAATTTATTTGATTAAACTTTTTTTTTCACAATTTAAAATATAAAGATGCGGCCAGCTTGAGTTTAAAACTTTTCTGTAAAAATTTGGAAATAAGTTGATAAAAAAAAAATTATCATTACATTTACTATATGTATATGGTAAACAGACTGGGACTTGTAAGCAACGCGTACAATTTAAAATTTTGTAAATAGTAAATTAAATACACGTAATTGCAAATGTAACTTATATGTTAAACAAACATATTTGATTTGACAATAAGACAATATTTTGTAGCACGTTGTTGCAGGCAGTAAAAAAAATTGAAGATGTGCAACTTTCAGGGAATGTTTAAGCTCATCGTCAGCAAAAAAGGACCAAGGTTGCTGTTTTTATAAAATTTATAACTTCTAAGTCTTGTACTTGAATAAAGTTGCGGAAATAGGATTGTAATTAAAATTTAGAGAACCGTTTTTAGTTTTTTAAATATAAAACTTCTTGATTACAAGTTAAAAATGTTTTCAAAAATTCTGCATAAAGGTTTGTTTCAAAAGTGATAAAGGAATAATTTTGTTGTAATGTAATTTTAAAGATACTCCTACGTTTGTGAAATTCTAAAATCTAATTGTACATTTCTACTTGTTCGAACATTAGCATTGATTTTGTTTTTTATCGGTGCCGTTATCAAAACTATGTTTTCTAAATAAGGATACATTGTATTATATTTTTGAACACTTATCTAAAGTGTTTCATTTTTATCATCAGTTTTATAAGTAAAAATAAAATATTAGTATTATATTAATACCTAAATCAAGTGCATTGTGTAAAAGTTTAAGCTGATTTTAAACAGTTTATTCTTTTAAGCAAACTAAAACCTAAACAAGCATATCTCTAATTTACAACAACATGTGATAGTACCAAAAATCAAACTGCAATCAATTTATAAAAACACTTTATAGTAAGTTTTTTTTTCTAACCAAGGTAAAGTATAGCTAAATTAATAGTAATATATGAACAAACTTTTATTTTTATATGTAAAACAGGTAATGAAGGTGGTATAACGTTGAACTCGACCAGTCTACAAACTATTTTGTGCAAAGCATAGTTCTATTGTTTTTCAATTCATTTATTGTATTTTTGTGTATTTCATTATTATTATTTTTTTTTCAAGAATTCAACATAGAGTCTCAACGTGCTTGAATTTTTATGTAAAATCAAAAATACCCGTAAAACTTTGTTTTCTTAAACTTTTGGTCAAAAATCATTTTCATAGCCTTTTACTACGAATATTTTTTTTAAGATTTGTTCTTCACTTTTAAGTGAGCTTTCAATTTGTTTTTGTATTGTTAAAACTTACAATCAAATAATTTTTTTCACTTAAAAAAATATAAACAAAATAGTTCGAACAATTCGTAGCTTTACTTTCATAGTAAGTAAAAAATCAAATTTTAATTTATACAAAATGTATTTTTATTCTTCTTTTTCATTATTTAAACCTACCATAAGTAACTTACATGTAGCACAGTTACTTTGTTATAACTAAATTAGCTATAAAATAAAATGTATAAAAAACTTAAATTCTAAGGTTAAAGCAAGTAGTTATTCGACGTGCAGTTTTCTAGTTTTCCAGACTTTTCTAGTATTTAGCACATCTAAATAACAATGGTTGGTGTCTTAAGTAACCAATGAACTCAATGAAATTTATCCCATGAACTTATTAAGATAACATTTAATTTTATTCTATTAAATTAGTAGTAAAAGAAAGTTTTATAAGAATAATATTAAAGTAGTAAAAGTTTAATTTTATTTTCAGTACAGCAGCTTTTGTAAGAGTTTCTACTAATTTAAGGTATAGGTCGGTGTATATCTAAAAGTTTTTGTACTTTTTCGAAGTATCAAACTCATATTAAGTTCTGTCGGTAAATCTTAAATTGTTATTCAGCTGTTTAACGAAAAGTATTAATGTTTACCCTTTAACAGGGTTGTCACTCGGTCAGGAAAAGTCAGGAAGTCAGTAAAAATTTAGTAATATGATAAAAGTCAGGAAAAAATAGGGGGTTTTGAAAAAAGATCAGAAATTTGAAAAATTAAAAAAAAAAGTCAGATTTTGTCAGTTTAAATTTACAAAATTCCTTGTTTTTTAAAGCCTTTAAATGGTAAAAATTAATTAAAAGTCCTTTAAAAATAGAAAAAAATTCCAAAATTTTCTTAGAAATTTACAAAAATATTTAATTTTATATTCCAATGCCTTCATCTGGTATAAATTAGTAAAATATCCTTTATAAAACTGCAAAAATTTTCTGTTAACATATTTTACTAGTACCCTACTTGTACAAGCAGATTTTGTAAGCTTTTAAGTATTGATGATCTGTAGCAAGGACACTTTCATAGTGAAAATGTGATATATACACATAAGTTTATCTAGCATAATTTTAGAAACAAAGTTTTTTTTGTTTAAGTAAATAATTGAGTTCTTTATAACTAAGCAGTTAGTTTAGTATTTTATGTAACAAGTTAATGTGTATACTTAACCTCGTTATAATTTTTTCAAAGTTGTTTAAGTTTATAAAATAAGTTATAAGAAAGGTATATGCCAAAATTAAATTTAATTATTATTTGTATTTTTTGTAGAGTAAGTTTTTAAAGTAAATAAGAGTATATTTATTTCTTAAAAATTTTATACTAAATGATAAGAGGAAATATTTTGTACAACAGATATATAGTTCACTATTTTATGTCTTTTTTATAGTTACTGAAGTATATTCTTTTTAATTTATTTTTAATTTAAGGATTTTATATTAAATAGTTTGGGTAGTATTTTATTAAACTAAGTAAATAATTTATATAAGTAAAATATGTTCTAAGTATTTTATTGTTTAAAGGTTTTAATTGTAAAAGTTCGTTATTGTTTTAAATTTTTAGTTGTGAAAGTTCCTTATTGATATAAGGTTTTAATTGTAAAAGTTCCTTATATGTCATTATGTTTATTTAGATACATTTATGCTAAAAAATTCTAAAAAAAATGTGTTCATTATTGTTTTATGATTTAAGTTGTGAAAGTTTGTTATTAATTCAAGGTTTTAATTGTAAAAGTTCCTTATATGTTGTTTGTTTATCTATATACATTTATGCTAGGAAATGCTAAAAAATTGTGTCTTTTTTCAGACAAGCTGTGTTTATAAGGTAATATTACAAGTATTTTGATGAAAGAGTTGTTTATTACAAGCATATATCATACACAGATGGTTTAAGTGATGTACTGGAAGTTTGATGATAGAATTCAGCAAAAAACTGTTGTTTTTAACCTGTATTAAAACTAGATTGAAAGCTTTATATAGTTTCAAGTGTTAGATTATGTATTTTAGAATAAGTTTAATTTAAGAGTTTGATTTAGAAAATTCAGGAAATTTTTCTCAGATTAATCAGTGGCAACCATGCTTTAACTATAACATAACTGATATCTAGGAGTTGACCTTCTTATTAATGTTAATAATCAAGACACTTAAGAATTAGATTTTTTTAATATTTTAGAAATCATTGTAAAACTATTTTTATTTTTTTTTAAATTAACATTCAGTTTGAACAGTATCGATCCCTTTGTCTAGTTTTCTAAAGATTATTTTAAGCGTTACCTGAAAAGTTCTTAGCTATTTAGGGCTCAGTTTTGTTTTACTTTAATGTTTCTAAAATTTAGAGTTTAACTTTAAATGAAATTTTTGATTAGAAAAATAAACTATCCATCTTTAGAAGCTCTTTTATAATCTTCTAGTTAGAAAAATCTGAGTTTTGCTTTTCTATTTGTCCATGATATTCTAAACTACTTTAAAGAATTAAATAGAAAGATTTTTGTAATGTTGACAGCATAAACTAAGTAAAGTTCTATTAAATTAGGGAAACAAACAATTTTTATAAGCTATTTTTGAATCTTTTAGTTTTTACGTAAGTAATAATAAGTTAATTTTTACTACACTGTTTTGTATACAGTCTGATAATTTTAACTCGTTTAGTTATTGTTGATTTGTAGTAGTCCTGTATGTTTGCTACTATAGATTTATATATTGTTTATGTTTCCGTAAAACACAACTTTGTCATTTCTTAACGACCCAGTTTTTTGATTCGTTGTGAGTTTCTTCTTCTTTTATACGTTTTGTTGTATTATTATAACTCAAATACAAGTTTTTGCTCTGAGATTATCTGTACTTAAAATATGAATTAAGAGGCTTTGTTATAGACGTAGTATAAGTAAGTATTATTGTTAACTAAAAATAAAAATATATAGATTATATTTCTATCTAAAAACTAATATTTATATTTAATAAGAAATTTGTTTTTTGTTTAGAAAATTGTTTTGTTTGTAATAATTTATACACTTTAATTTTTTCAGGGAGACTTTAATTGTTTTTTATTAAAAACCTACAGTTATAGTAAATAAGTATATTGATTCAAACAATCTCTGCAACGCATTTTAAATTTAATTCAACAGATGTTTAATAAGTTGTAAACATTTGATTTAAGTACTCAACGTACACTAAAAACAAATTCCTGGGCTTCAACTTTTAGACTTACTCCTACGACTTAAAAAGACACTTTTTTTCAAATTTTTGAGCAATTTTTTTTGTCTCAAATGTAATTTTCTTATGTACAATAAATCTTGAAAAGATTTTATTTAGTGTCAGACACCAAAATAAGTTTTCTCAAGGAGAATAACCTCTATAAAAAAGTTTTGTTTAGCAATGCTGCTCTTAATACAAGTTTTGACTCCTACAAAATTCTCTTTCTAATTAACTAGTCTATTAACTAGTCTTTCTATCACAATTATTTTTGTTTTATTTTCCTTTTTAATTAGAGAAAAATATGTTACCAGTAAACTTTTTAGTTATTTTAACAATACCTTAGCTAGATCAATAATATAAATTATCATCTTTATAATAACAGAATTGCCAAAAAACATTAAATTCGACAATTTAGGCGAAAATTACCTTGAATTTGAGAAACTTTGAAAAAACCTGAAGAAAAAATACTTAATGAATCTATAAAATTTATTGTACTATTTTTACATGTTAAGCAGAAAAAAAATCAATAGAAAACAAAAGCCTACTAAAAACTAAATCTTTATACATTAAAAGTAATTTTGAAGTATTATTCTAATGTTGTTATGCTATTAAAACAAGATTTGTATCTTTAGTTTAATTTTATACTAAAAATGCACCAAAAAACTAGTATTTATAAAACCTTGAAGAGATTTACAAAAACGTTTAGTAGCCCTGTAGTAAAGATTGATTTTAGTTTCAGACGTTAAAATAAATTTATTTCATACGGTACATTATATTAAAATTATTTTTTTGAAAACCAAGTGTAACAAAAAGCTATTATTAAGTTCTTCAGACAATTTTTTATCTGCTTTTCTTTGATTTTATTTAGAAAAAATGTTTTTTTTTTAATTTAAAACGAAAATAGTAATAATACTGATTTTTTTAGTTAGTTGTTTCAACAAAGGCTTTGCTAGTAATAATCAGTTATGCATATGAGTTATTTTATATGATAAAAAATGAAATTTTTTTCTATGGTTTCAGACATTAAAAACAAGTTTAATTCATAAACTAAACTGATATTTAAATTATTTTTTACTAATACTACTGTTAATACAAATCTACTCATATGTTGTTGTCAACAAGTGTATTAATATTTTTTCTCTGTTTTTTATTAATATTTTTTGTTGTTTTATCAACATTATTGTAAATATTCTACTTTGATTTGTCAACTTTTTTAGCCGGCTACCTAGATACCTCAGTTGTTTTTTTATTATTTTTAACAGTAATAGTCCAATACTTTTGTCGATAGGCACTTAAGAAACTTTTTAAACTTGAGCAAAAACCTATTCTTTGTTTGAATATTAAAGGAATTTTTTCCAAGCATATCATTAACAGTTGAATTTACGAAATATACTATATTGTTTTTACTAACCTTTTTCAACTCTAATGCAAGTTTTTTTTTACAAGTACAAAACAACCGAACTACAAATTATATACCGAAATTTACCGAACAACTTTTCTTAACGACCAAACTCTGTACAAATGCACAGTGTTTACCCCTGACATTTTATAAAGTGTTTTTTTTATTTAGAACTGACAAACAGGACCATAAACTTTCAAATAATTGAAAACTTTTTTTAAGCAGCTAACTTTAATTTAAACTTACTAACTAACTAAACTAACATAACTACGCATTTCAATCGTTTTATGGAAAATGCTTGTTTACAAAAAAGTAACTGTTTGAAGTCATAAAATATGTTAGTTTAATATAAATTTAAAGTTTTTCAGGAAAGTTTTTTTCTGCTATACACAAAGGCTTTTGGAACGTTTTTATTTGTTTATTTGATAGATAGTCAGTTATAAAACGTACTCTAACAGAAACATTATTTATTATTTTAATTATTTATCGAATTTATTTTAAAAAGTTAATGCTGTTATATGTATATAACAAACTAATAAAAGAAGAAAGCTTGGGTAGCTTTTTTATACAAGTCAGAAGTATTGTAAAATAAGGTTTTTAAAACAAACTTAGATACCTTTATATGAAATATTTGGCTTTATACAATTAAAATTTGATTACATGGCAGTTTGTATATTAATGTTTATCTTCAATTTATGTTTTTTCGGTTGTAATTAAATCATTTAGTTGTAAGCTTTACTTTTGCAGGTATTAAAAATTTTGTTTTTAAAGTCTTCGATACTTGGGTAAAGTATAAATCATTAGTTTGTTTTAAATTTTAGGATTAGTAAAAGATTTTACTGATCGTAGAATCTAAATATTTTAAAGTTTTTTCTTTCCTTTTGTAAAAAATGACTGCAAAACAATATAATAATTGATTAATTCTATTATACTTAGGTTGGTAACCTGCAGTCTAGCAGAAATTCCTGACAACCTAAGTATTTTTTAACTTGAAAAATTTTTTATAAATGTTTGACAAAGAAAGTTAAGTGTAGAAAAAAGACTTTAACTAAGTTTTTGATTTTTAACGAGTACTCACTTATTTGATCTGATATTTTACTAAAAAAATAAACAGTTTATTTTATGTTTCTGAAATTTCGTGTCGGTTTAAAAGCTCTTTCAAAACTTCAGTTCTTGAGAAACTTTCTCTAATAGTTATGGCTAGCCATAGAAAACAATTAAAGTAAATAAAATTATCTAAATCTTTACACATCGAGTAATAACATATAGTTAGTTTTATAACTTTTTAAAGCAAGAGTTTGAATTCTAATAATATTGACAAACTTTGAAGTTTTATAAGTTTTTTAGAGTAAAAGTTTTATTTACATTTTGAACTTGCATTAAAACTGAAATATCTTTATTATGTTTTTCTAAAAAAGTTAGAAAATATTGAAAAAATTATTAACCTAGTGTACGAATATTTTGAATATCTGCCTTCTTTATACTATAAGACTTTTTTAACGTCTTTTGGTTATTATATATTTAAAAGGAAAAATTCTAAAAGTTTTAGATTTAAATTAACTACTAGTCAAACGTATCCAATACATTATTTAATGGTATTTCTTATGAGCTTCAAGTTATTTTTCTAACTTTAATAAAAAGTAAAAGCGCTATATTAGTCGTAAACTTCAAAAATAATAAAGTTTATTTAGCCTTTTTAAAACTATAAATACTTTTTGTTGTTAAAAGTTTATTTAAGTAAACTTATACGCAAAAAGCTCAACAATTTTGAGACTTTATTAAACTAAATCTAAAAATAAAAACTTAGTTATATTTAAGATACTTTTTTTAAAGAATTTTTCTAAGATAACTAATATAAAGAATTAATAACTTAAGGCATCATTTTTTAAGATGGAAAAATAAGCAAAATTTGTTGTTGATTAAATTAAGCAGTTTTTTTTTTTTTTTACTTATTGTAATCAAAAATTTAGCAAAAGCTTAACTCTAATGTGTATCGGAATATATAAATTCATTTTTATGTATATTAGTGATTTAGCCTATGAAATAAACCTCAACTAAGATTCTGTTTATTTAACTTTAGACATTTTATTAAATATTAAAGTGAAAAAAAGACGTGGTTATATTACTGAAACCAACATAGAACTGATTACCATTATATTAACTTATAAATTAAGTAAAGTTAAAGAAAAAGCATGCACTTTAAAAGTTTATTAGTTGTTTAAACAAAAAGATATCAATTACAATTTTGTACAATTCGTATCACATTAACAATCATAATACACAAAAATAATGTTTACTACATACAGTTTTTGAATAAATACAAAAAGCTCAAATTGGTCAATAATCCATTGAAAGTTTAAAATATTACCAAAGTAAAAATTTTATAAAATGTTTAATACTAATAAATGAAATAGCTGAAAGAAGCTCAAAACACAAAGTAAAACTGTAATTATTATAGTCAATTGTAAGTTTTAACTTGCTTCACTACAGCTTTAGCTTACAGTATTATTTTTTTAGACAGTTACTTTTTGTTGCAATATTTGCAGCTTTTGTCGCAAGTAATTTGCTCTTTGATATTGTAGAATCCCCTAGTCCTCAAAAGCTGAAAGTACTTAGCTTTACTTTTTTATAAAAAATTAAAAGAAAAATAAACAATAGAATTAATTTTTATTAAATGTATTTTATACTAAGACAAAAATTTACAAGTATATCTTGTTTTACAAACATTTATCATTGAAAGTTTTTTGTCAAAGCAACAATATAACTAATTTAGACTCAATTTTTTTAAAATAAAACATTAACTTACTAATCTAAGTTGAGACAACTAACTTAACTTAATCACAGTTTAAGGAATGCAATGTAATTAACATAGAAAAAAGATAAATGTGAAAAACCAACATGTAGAATGTTAATGTTAATATTCATACATATGTAAAAAAATAACTAATTGCGTATGCATAGTTCTTGAATCTATTGTATCTAGAAATCCTTTCCATTTCTGATTCGTTGGCATTTACAGAATCTAAAGAAAATGTCTTTTGTTAAATGATAGAAATTAATCATTTTGATTGCATATTTTCAAATCATATAGCTTATAATGTAAGATATATTTTTAAAAGTAGTTATCAAATGCTTCTATTTATTTCTTCAATACATATTTTGTACAAACAATTTAAGTATTTTTTCAAAATTAATTTAACAATCACTTTTTATGTAATTTAAGAAATGGTCGAAAACCTTCAAGATAACCTAACAAAGTTTTCTCTAACAATTCATTTTGATCTTTCTCTTATTTTTTAACTCGTTTAAATTACTTTATTTGAGAAACTTTTGTGACACATAATAATATATGTCCTTAAAATCCTAATTAATAAAATAATATTTCTATTAAAGTAAATAGTTTTATTTGATAACCGTTTTTTGATAACTCGATATAGTATAAATAAGACTTCTAAGAAATATTTCGTAACTTTAATCTATTAAGCTCATGCTATGATAAAAATATGTTTAAACAAAAACTTATGACTTAACATACATTTAAAACTACTTGGTAGTGTTGATCTTCTTTTCAAGTAAGGTGTTGTTGTTTTTGACATGTTGATGCTTTAGTTTATTAAAAAATAGACAATAAAACCTGAAGTAACGCAAAATGTTAAAATTACAAATTTGAAGATAATTACGATTATATACAATGATATGAAAACTTTAGAAAAACATATTATGAGTAAAACACTCAGTTGATTTAAAATTAATGATTAGATTTTAGTTATCATAGTTATGGAATAGTTTTAAATAGTTTTTTGTATATTTTTATAGACCTTGTTAAAAAAATAGAACAAAAAAGCTAGAGATCAATGTAACACTAATTCTCAGTTCGATACTTACTATACTTATTTAAAAAGTACTAATTTTAAATTGTTAGTTATAATTTTTCTAGTTAATAAAAAAAATGATACTTATTTCGAATAGAAGTTCTAACAATACGTTTAAAAGTTTAAATAACCTTAAGTAACTGTTAATTTAATAAAGTCATTGTTTTTCTTTAGAAAATAAAGTTCTAAATAGATAATTTTTCATTTAAGTTAATAATTTCATATTTATTAAGATTCCATCTAAAGAAAAGGTATTTAGATTGAAATTTTAACTTTAAAAATTTTTAATACTACCGTTTGCTCAATAATAAAGTTTAAATATGTTTACATTCTGCTTTATTTTAACAACTTATTCACTAAACTTTATTATTTTAAAGACTAAACATAGATAAAACAACTTATAACAAAATATAAACTTAAATTTACTTTATTGTTACAAAAATTGTTTTAAAACTGATGTTAATAAATGTTTTCACCTGTTTTACTAGACTCAATAACAAAATACTTTGTATTAAGAAAGCTGAATTCAAAATTTTGCTTTACACCAAACTTAATTTGATAAACAGTTTTTAAACTACCTGTGTAATCATGTAATAATTAGGTTATTGAAATTAATTTTTATTGCTTAACAAATTAGCGCTGTAATTACAACGTGTAAAAACTTGTATAGCAAAAAGTAAATGATAAAATTTTTTTTTGAATTTTCATTTTGATATACGTGTTATTATAAATAATAGATGAAAGTTTTATTTATTGTTATATAAAAAAAGACTTATGTTTTGGGTCGTCTTTTGTTTATTAATAAAATAAGTTACAACTATCTTTATTTTTGCAAATCACTTAAAAATTAGTAAACGTTTCTTTTTATCCTTAGTTAGCTATGTGAAATATGTTTTCATAAGTTTTTCACACTAACGGAAATAAAACTTAACTTAATACTCCAAAGCTAATTCGAAAAAAGAATCATTATTGTAAAGCATAACATTCTAACTTAGTTTTTGATAATTGTAAAATTTTATAGTATATGTAAAGTATAATATTTCAATGTGTTTAAAAAGTAGGTAAAATAAATAAGTTTGCTTGTATTTTATACACTTAGGAAAATTTAACAAAACATTAAAATAAATTTACATGCTTGTAAGACAAATTCTTGATAAACTTATACATTTAGTACAACACCAGTAAGTTTTATGTGCACAATTTATAAAACTTACAAAAAAATAATTCAACAAATTAGAAGATGTTAGTGTTGTACAAATGTTATAACTAACTTATCAGTTACTCTAATTAATTTTTGAAAACGGTTGTAGAAAACTAAATTTAAAAAGGAAATAACGCACTGTAGCAGTGATCTTCAAGCTAACTAAAATCTGTGCACCCAAAGTTTCAAAACTTAAATTCTGTCCCAATGTGCTAACATCTAGCATAATGTATAAAACTACCAATAAAAGCGCTTAAGATCTTTTTTCATTTTTTTTATTTTTATCATCAGATCCGAAAAATTACGTGTAAACTTCAAAATTTAAGAAAATTTGGCACCCAAAACATTTCGTGCACCCTAACACAATTTAGTGTACACTGGTACACACTTTGGAGATCACTGCTCTATAGTTATTTTTCTTTTTATTATTCTTTTTTTTTATTATTTCTTTATCGATAAAGATTTAATAAAGTTCATACTTGTAACTGTTAATAATTTATATTTGTTATTCTTTAATACAGTATTGTTTTAGTTTGTTTTTAAAAATATACTGTATTCTAATAAAAAATCGTTATTAAGTATGAAAGTTAAAACCACCACAAAACTTAAATTCTATTTCAAAAGTTAAACAATGTGATAACAACATAAATTTAACGGGAAAATTAACTTCTAAACTATTGACAAAATAATCAAACTTGTTAACAACTGAACATAATAACTAAATAAACTGTTTTACTTTAATAATTTAAACTTGAAACACGTTGTGCAGTTGGGCTCGGTCAATAAATAAAACAAAAAGTTTTTTAATCTAGTAAAAAAAAAACTAACTTAAAGTAAAATATTAAATATACTGAATTAAAACCATGTTATTTCTGAGAAGATGCAACTTAAGTGCTATGAAAAGTCATTCAAATTTAAGCTACTTGGCTTTTAGCCTCATAGGCATTTTAAGATTTCATGAAAAACTTGTTGATTTGTGAAATTGTTTTGTTCTATCAAAACTTTGTTTGTTGCAGCAAGTATTGTTTTTTAACTATTTTTTTATCGTCTGATTTTAGTGCTTTTAGTTTATACATTTAATATTTTACAAGAAAAGTCAACAAACTTAATACCCACAGAAAAAAGCTTAACCTAGTAATTGAAGACGATCAATTAAAAAACTAGTTTCTACATATATAAAACTATATCATACTATAAAAGAAAGTCAATTTAATCGCGGTATATAATTTCACTTAACTTCTAACAAAAGTATATTTGTTTTTCTGTATCAGAACTAAACTGAAACTTTTATATTCTCTAACTATTTCTGACTAGTGGGCTGATCAACAATCAAAAGTTAAAAAAAAGAAACTACGCTTTTGTACTTTAAGTCTTTAATTTAAAAAAATATGATAAAAAAATTTTAACATGTTTTCACTTTAGGCTGCTTTGAAAAAAATTGACAATTTTTTATTAATTTTTAATCTTTAATTTTTACATATTATTTACATTTTCTAGAAACATGACAATAAAAAAAGTACAGAAGTTTTAAATGTCAAAATTCTTCCGAATAAATTAAGTTATCCTTGATGATTGGGCAAATAAAACTAACACTTCTATTTTGTGTTTTATGACTAGTAGAAAAACATAAGTTAAGTAACTTTGTTTTATACATAACTTTAATGTAACTTGATATAGTGTTTTTATATTAAGTAACTGAATCTTTAATTTATTTGATCTAAAAACAAACTAGTGTGCTTTTTGTTTTATCTATATGGTAAATTTGGTTGAGGACGTTGCGAACTTAATAATCTTATTTTAAAAATTAACAAACTTTTATTTAGACACTTAAATTGTTACTCTAAAGTTTTAACGTTTGTAATTCTAAATACTTTAGTGTATATGTAAAGTTATGTATAAAAAGAACAAAACACATAAACAAAAATTAAAAAGTCATTAGTGTACAAAACTATTTGTTTTCTCCTAATTTGTATTTTAGCTTCTAATATACAAAACATTGAAGATTAGTAGAATATTTCTAACTAAAAACGATTTAGATACCGTCTTTCGCCTTGATTTTGACTTCTATTTTCAACAATCCCCAAAACAATCCCTAAAAATATGTTTTTGGATGTTATTTTCCCAAATTCTTACTCTGTATGCTAATACCATCCAAATTAATTAAACATTTATTTAAAAAATGAAAACAGATAAGTACCAGGTATCGTTACGTCACGGGAAAGTACCTTAGTTACAGTTCGATTGAGTTCATTTCGACAAGTTCGGTTAGAGAATTTCCTCTCTTTTGCTCTCACCAAACAAAATTAGTAAAAAAAAAATGTGAAAGTTTCAAAGAGAGAAAAAAAGAGTGCAACAATGTGCCTACATACTAGTATTTATTGTTTCTAATTATTCGCTTTCTGTATTATTTTTGTAGTATCAAACATGACTAATCGTCATTAGTTTTTAACTACAAATAAACATAATCTATTAGAACGTAAACTTTTATTTTTAGTATGAAGCATTGTTTTGGTTTGAACTTTTGGCTTTGAGCTTGTGTAAACATAAAAGGTTATAATGAAAAAAAAAACTGTCTCTTATAGCATTATTTATTGAGTAATATGGTACTTTTAATATCATAAATTCTACTCACTGTTTGCAAATTAAAGTCGACCGTATAACACATTATATGCTGTTTTTGTTTAGGAAGTATATGACTTGCTTTTTAATATAAAGATTTCATTTCGCAATAAGACAAATTAATTTAAGCATGAAATACAATATCTAGGCTTTTACAAATAAAATACCTTGTTGTTTACCATATCAAAAACATTCCTACTAGACTACAATCCTAAAAAGCTTGAAAGAAAACAGTAGAGAAAAAAAAAACAATTAAACTTGAAAAATAGCTTGTAGTTTAATAATAAAAAAAGCTAATAAAATTCCTTAGTTGATAAGTGGCACTTCTTTTATGGTTTTTTTACAGTATTCTATAAGCTTGCTTACATAATAAACGTAATCTATTTCTAAATATAGCCTACTTACACAACAATTACATTTAAGGTAAAGTTATTTTATAACTAGTAGTAGGCTTACTTTTATCTTTTTAAAATTTTCCACTTACAATACTTAATAAATTTTATAAACCTACAACTTACTATACAATAATAGTATACTATAAACATATACTATAACATTAAACCACAGTAATACAGTAAAACTTCGACCAAAACATTGTTAGATGTAAATAAGATATCGAAACTTTTAAAATATAATATTACCGACTAAAGAATAAGTACGTTAAAGAAAATAGTTTAACTTAATTCACATCTACATAATTATCTTACCAATTCAATCAAATGTTACATTTTTTTAAGGTAGTCAAACTATGCAAGTGTAAGCACGTTTTAAATAATTATTTACCTGTTTTTAAAATGAACTGAAGCAAAAAACAAATTTGATGTAAAATCTTTTAGGCGATTAACTTTATCAGTTGATCTGAGTATAGAGACTTAGTATTGATTGTAGCAGCATAACTTTAGCTAAATTTAATAGGATCATCCTTAAAATATAACGATTAATCCTTTATAATTCACAGAGATAAAAATCTATTTGTAAAAATATGATTATTGTGTTTTACTACAAATTTATATTTACTTTTCATCTGCTTATAATGATTTTGATATTTGTTTAAAGACTTATAACCCTTAAAAAAATGTGTAAACTTTAAACAACTTAAACAGATTTTATTCGTTCAAAACGTCTTATACTTAAGCTATTGAACTTGTGTATATTTAGATACCATGCATAGAAAAAAGAACAGGTCAATTCTGCCGCTAGTCACTGTGCATTGAACCATGCAATGCTTAAGGGCAAATAGGCCATACTTTTGATTATCGCTGGACAAAAGCCCGATATTATTAAAACTATTTTACAGCATTCAACGCTTACATTGTGTTGCTCTCTCAACAGAACTTTTTCATATACTTTCATTACCTCTCACAAATCTCGTTTCCCTTCAAAGTATGAAGTTTATTTTCCCTGATATCTATTAAACCGTATTTATGTATTAGCTTATGTATTTTACTTTTAACAATATACTTTCTTTTTTGTTTAGTCATTTACACTCTAACAATGTTAAATTACTTATAAATTCTGTCTTAACGAACAACTTACTAAATCTTATTTGTAATCGCTAAAAATTAACAAAAAATAGATAAAACTACTATATATTATATCACTAAATAGTATTTGCTAATATAATAATCTATTGATAATTACAAAACAATCGTCTGAAAAAGTTGAACTAGCTTTTGAAACAAGGCAGCAATGACTTTTTGAATATTTTAAAAACGAAGCATATTTATATTGTTAAAATTTTGTGAAAAGTTGATTTAACTCTTGTATTAGTTAAAAAATAGTCTGCAATAAGATAACTAAAAAACATTACAAGTACAGTCGTTCAACGTTTCTTCACTTGTTAAAATTTTTTAAGTTAATAACTTGAAAAATTTATTGAAATTCTTAAGGTTGTTCCATAATTCATATTAACATTCCTGGAGGTTACTTATATTTAACACGAAAAACCTGAGTTAGGAAGTTAATTCTCTAATACCTCTCTGCTTATGCTTACAAGCTTTAAGTTACAAAGGAGAATTTTTTTTCCAGTTAACGCTCCATATTCTGTAGATAATTAATTTATATGATACAGTTACACTTGACAACGTATGTAAACGGATAAAATCAGAAAGCAAAGGATATCGTTGTGTTTTTAAGCTTTTGAAAGTATAAAAATTCAACTGTTTATAAACTATAAAAACAGCTTTTTGATTTCTATACATACTAGTACATATTAAATAATTAGTTTTATATTTGTTTTCGCTTCTAAACAAATTTTTACTTTCAAATTTTAACTATTGATTAACTTTTCTAATATTTTCAGTTTATTATAGAGTAGTTTTACCAACTTTAGCCTTCACAAAGCATCTTCTGACAAACTAGAAAAAAAGTATTTTAGCCTTACTCTAAAAGTGTCTTAGAAAATTTAAACATTTAATTAAAAAAAAATCAATTTTTGTAAGTTTTATATTTAAATGTTTTTTATCATTATACGACAAGTAATTGTTAGCAATTTTATTTTAAAAACAACTTTCAGAAAAATGTAGTTATTCTAACGCACTGATAGTTTATTATAATATTAATATGTATTAGACAAAAACATTCATAAATAAAGATTTAGCATAACTAAGGGGTAAAAAAATAGTCACCAGAGGACCTAAGGCGTCTCTCAATGCCAAAACCTGCTGCCAGCAAGGTACGTTTCAGCTCAAAATATAACTAAAATAAGGTACTAACAAAATATTTTTTAATATTCGGTGCTAACAGTAGAATTTTTTTTATGCAGTGCGGACCGTGAGCTAGCTTTTTTCGTAAAATCGGTTAATCAAACAACTGCCGATTCATAACATAGTAAAGAGTTATTTAAGGCAATACACAACCAACAGGTTTTTGTCCATTTATCGGACCATATAATTATTTTTGAGTTATTTAACAATTGAAATATAGTTTCAAAAGTAACACGGTCCGAGACTATAATAGTTCTTATGGATTTGTTCCATTTAACATAAAAGTTGATAGATATTACCTTCTTACTTGACAAAATTATCAAATTTCTAAATCATTCTCTAAACTAATCAAATGATTAAGGGTTGTATGTTCAGAAAAAATTTGTTTAAATAAAAATGTTTTGTTCTGGATAGACGTTAAAAGGTAATCGTGGTGTGCAACTCGATAGCTGAAATATTTTTCCGTGCGCCATGGCGAGAACCAACTATTTTGAGCGTATTTTTTGTCGTTCAATAAACTATGTATATATTTTATGTATTTATGTTTATAAAAAAATATCCATATGATAATCTTATTTAGCTTGAAGTATTAGAATACTGGAAGTTTTGTTCATAAATTATATCATTAAATTTGTTTTTAAATCACTTGTTTTTTTCTGAAATTTGTGTTCTAGTTGTCAAAAACTCTTAGAAAATTTATATGTATGAAAGTTTTTGTAACGAAAGGTAACTTCACAAATCGAAAACTGTATTATTACATCACAGAAAAAGGAAAACACCTTTTGTTTACAACTTGATAAAGATTTACTAAGAGCTGTGTTTATACGAGAGTTTCTACCATTTTAATTTCTTTTATTATAAAATGCTTATTATTCTTAATGTTATATGATCATAAATTATTGATACTTTTAATGTTGCTTGATCAAATTGAATTCATATTTTAAATTTCTAAAGCTTTTAAAAACAATCCTGACAAAACTTTTTTCAATTTTACCTACAAAAGGTCACACCAGTCCTTTAGTTACACCCGCTTAGTAAGATATCAACATCGGTTTAGAGCGATTATACCTGCCTGATTAGTCCTAATAAGGACGAAAACAGTCGTAGGTTGCCTCAGATGCTGTTGTTTGTCGATTGGTGAAGTTAATTGTTTATTATATAAGACTTTATTATTTTATTATAAAAATTTATTTATTTTTATAATAAAATATAATTTTTATTTTTTATTTATTTATTATTAAAAACAAAATAGTTTAATACTATTTCATGGAACAAAATAAGGATATGTGAGCAAAATTGTGATATAATTAAAAAAAAAAGACTTATACGACAAAGTATAAGTTAAGTGCTAGAGACTTAAAAGGGATCTACAACGAACAATATATTTATTACTCGGTATCACCAGACAGAGTTTGCCTTTTAAAGTATTCAGAATGGAAGGAGACAAAATGTTCTTAGAGTCTTACCTAGTATAGTTTATTTTTCAACAGCCGTAGAATTAGTATTTTTAGTTTTAGAACAACTTTTAGATTTCATTAATTTTTTATACAAATATTACGTGTGTTTTACAAGCATATTTATTTTCTAATGACCTATAACAAAAAATATTATTTTACTTGTTTTTAACTTTTTTATTCTGTTTTATGTCAGTTTATATGATTTAATGCACTTTTGATTTTTTTTGATCAGTCTTAAGTTGTTTAGTAATATTTAGTCCATTCTTTAAAACAACGACTGTGTTCTAAAATTCACTAACTAACACCACAGTTTTTTATAAGCTATACACCTTAAAGTTCTTGAATGTAGTTAGCAATTTCAAAAAACAAACTAAAGATAAAAAAAGTTTGACAAGTTTTAAAGGCTTTTTTTTTAAATTGGTCGCTACGTAATTATCTAAGGCCATAAAACAGCAATCTCTTTAAACTAAAATCAAGGCCGCAATTAATTTATAATACTATCAAAAGATATTTTTTTGTATGCGACTACTTAAGTGTTTAATTAGGTTATCATATGTTCTATACTACAAAACTTGCCTTGAGAAAACTTCATACTAACTTAAATTTGTAAAAAACCTTTAAACTATATTTTTATATCATTTTCTTATAAAAACAAACTCAACAACTGATTATATAATTTTAGTAACATTTTCATAAGACAACATTTTTTATGCTGAATAAGTAAATAATATAAAATAATCGGAGTAATTAATTCATCTTATATCGTAAGCAAGTCTTTCTGATTTTTGTAACAAGTTTTGCAATAAAAATCTGTTTAGATTATTTCTAGTTTTTTTTAATCTATTCTTATATAGATATATTAAAATCTAAAATAAGAAAAGGTTTAGCTTATATGTTTTTTTTTCCACACAAAGTCCTTAAATTAAGTTATTTTTGAACACATTTTTGTCATTTGTCTTCAGTAAGCTTATTATTTAAAATTTATTGTTTTTTTAGTGATTTTCTGCAATAGGATAAAAATCAAACATCAAATGAATTTTAAATTAAACCATTAATTTTTTTTTACACTCTTATTAAATAAAACATACTGTTAAAGGTTTAGTTTAAAAAAATATAAAGTTAAAATAAATTGAAATTTTTTGACAAGTTTTTATACCAACAAAATGAAACAAGGAAAACAATCAAAAAAATTATTTTAAATTAAGTTACATCTTATTTAATTTTTAATATGTCAATGTTAAAATATCCTCTTTACACTTTCGATGTTATTATTATCGTTAAAACAAACACAAGTATTTTTTTAAAATGTTAAAAATTTTAACTGAAATAACATTAAACTAGTATTACACAACATTACAATATCAAAGTAAGGAAAAGGTTAACTGTTTTAAAAGAATTCACTAATTTTATAAATATATAGCATACTTAGACAATAACACTTAGAAGAAAGACAGTTTCCTGAGATAACGCTTTAATTAACACTTGAAGAAAAACCTAAACTTTCAGCCAAAATAAACAGTAATTCAAGAAGTAGATTAGTAAGCCTTGCTTATGTTCATTTTGAAAATATAGCTGAAAATTTTCCCTAAGCTGAACTAAAGTGTGCACACACAAACTAAGGATAACCTCAAAAAAAACTCTACTTTTTGCAATTATAATTTTTTTTTGGAAAAATTTTACCACAATTCACTTGCCCCATTAATATTTATCTTGCAATTAATCAAGGTAAAAAAACATAAACACCTCATGTATTTTTGTTATTTTGTTTTGTTTTTGTCAGAGTATATGTTAATAAGTTTTTTTTTAAAGTTTAGCTGTTCAGTAACAAAAATGACTTTATTTTTTGTATTTTAAACAAGTTTCTAACATTTTCTTATATTAGGTTTAATTGATAGCTAACAGACTGTTTTACAAGTGAACAAAAATTATAAACAAATAGTTAAAACAGTTTACACTTGGTAAGATTTTGCTAAACATTCCAAATGTTCCAAAATACACTCAATTTCCCTGAATAATATCTAAATAGCATAAAAAATAGTTTGTTAACCATTATATGTAA
The DNA here is from genome assembly GCF_965202585.1 of Thalia democratica. Taxonomy (NCBI): domain Eukaryota; kingdom Metazoa; phylum Chordata; class Thaliacea; order Salpida; family Salpidae; genus Thalia; species Thalia democratica. The sequence continues at coordinate 100,570,151 of NC_139165.1, forward strand.
ATAGAATAATGCTGAGATCTCTTATAGAGATTTAAGGTAATTATATAAAAAATGTAGAAAAAAAAACATTAATGCAGTTTTTTTTTTTTTTTTTCAAGTTCTATTTGCCTAAAAGAAGCTCAGTGTATTGGTTTTTTATTGGAAATTTCTCAAACAATACAAAACATCTGTAAAAAGTAATCTATTCTATCTTTAAAACTCAGAAAATTCAGCACAGGTTGAAAAAACTTGATTTACAACCTGCTCTATAGCCTTCGCCTATAGCTTAGAAATATATAGGTAAACTGATTTTTAAAGTGTTAATTCAGGGTTGCCACTTTACCTGGAAACCTGGAAAAACCTTGAAAAACCTGTAATTCGACAATGTATGCAAAAATAACCTGGAAAAACCTGGAATTTGAAAAATTTTGAAAAAATTCTGGAAAAACCTGGAATTTTGATCAAAAAACCTGGAAAAATCTGGAATTTTAAATAATTTTAACATTTTCAAAACTAAAAATTTAAATTTGACATAAAAAATCTATCATATAAATAAGATTTTTTTGTCATCATCAAAAAAACAAAAAAAAATTTTATTAAAAAACACATATAAAGTAACTTTACAGCATCTTTCAAAAGTTTTTGTACTACTTAACACAGTTTCTTTCATAGAGATAACGTTAAACTAAAAATAGAGCTTAAAATGTTCTTTTTTTAAAACCTAGAAGAAATTTGGAAAATCTGGAAAAAATTTTGAAAAAACGTATCGCAACCCTGTTAATCGTACTTATACTAGTTATTAAACTAACACTTTTAAATGAAACAAACAAACAAAAACATACTATTAATACCAAAAGTGATAAAATAACTAGCATGTTAAAATTCTTAACAATTTTTATGATAAGTCTTATTTTTACAAATTTAGTTTCTTTGATGAGTTTAATCCAATCTATATGAAAAAAAAGTCCATATTCAATTGTTATACTTTTTTTACTTATAACAAACTTCAAAAGCTAACATTTTTTTTTATTCTTGTAAAGTTCTAATATGAAAAATAATCATTTTTTACAGATACTTTAAACATTGTTGAGAATATTTTAAAAGTTTACAGTCTCTTGTAAAATCTAAAAAAGGTATATTTTAATGAGTTTTTATATTACTATAAACCTAGCTAAAAATTTTTTTTAATAGGTTAGTAGTAAAAGAGTCAAAGTTAAAATTTTTCAGTTTAATAAATTTTGACTTTAATATACACTCTAAGCTTTCATTTAAGAACTAATGTTATTTTTTTAAATTAAGTTTTTGACATTTTCTAGGGCCTTTACACTTATTTGCTTAAAAAAAACTGTATATTTACTACAACTAGTGCAAACATACAACAAGATAAACTAATTTATAATATTTTTTTTATTTAATACTATTTTATTTAAAGTTACATATTTTGTTTAAAGTTTACTAGATATTTTATCCAAAATTCTTATACTTAAGTTCAAAGAATAACCAACTACAACAATTTTTTTAGCATGTTTTCTAGCTCCTTAAAATTTGCAATTTAAAAAAATTCCCATTTGCAATTCAAAATTAGATTTTAAAGTTAAAAAACGATTTTAAAAATCTGCTGTGTAGTAACACAAAAATTATTTATTAAAAAAAAAACTTCTAATTACCTTCCTCAAAGATTTATGTTAGAAAGTAATTTAGTTTTATTTTTAGTAAGCCATAAAAATAATAATCTTTATAGTGCAAAACTTTTACAAGAAGACTGATAATTTGTCAAGATTTTATAGAATTTTAAGTATCATTTGAAAAATGACTTAAGGTTAAAAATCCGGGTGTTTTATATGTGCCACAAAATAATTCTAAAAATATTTTCTTGTCATCTACAGCTTCAATAATAAAAAAAAATGAAAAAATGATTAATAACGGTAAATTATTTCTTTTTGATTTAAACAATCTAAAGACTTTTTTCATCTTTTTTAGTTTTTTATATCGAATGTTAAAAAGTAAAATTATATGAACACTAGTTAAAATCATGTATGATAGGGTGCAGGACAGGTGCATTACTTTTTTTACCAAATAGTTTTATCTTGTTTATTATATCTTAACCATGTGATTCTTTTTTGTACTTTAAAAAATTAAATTACTTATGATGGTTGATCAAATTCAATGACTTAAAAAGTGTTTTTCTAAAGTAGGGGAAACTAAAAATGTAAAAATCAAAACTAGTTTTCTAAATATCTGTTCACTACTTCATTTTAAAACTAATATTTTCAAGTGTTTAGTGTTGTTCTTTGAGTATTATTAATATAATTAAGATTTTTTTAGTTATAAAAAACAAATTTTTTGTTAAGCATAATTTTATACATATCATATTGGTTTTCATTTTATTGTTAAGTTTTTACTCACTATGTAAAGACTGTACATTCTTTTTAAATATATAGTCTAACACTTTAATTAACAGAATAAATATTTTTGTTTATATTAAAAAAACATTATGAGTAGTAATTATAAAGTTTTTTAACCTTTTTTTTCAATTTTAGATTTCTAATAGGACAAAAACTATATTTTTATTAACTTTTCAATTTCTAAAATGTTTAAATTTTTTTTTGCTTATAAAAAATACACACTTTAAGATCAAAAAATAAGAAAAAAATATTTCAATTTATTGTGATATTAAAATTTTAAATTACTGAAAACTACAAAACATTTTTTGTTAATTTGAATATTTTATGAAAACTAAATGTAATTGTAACTTTAGCTTTTTTATAATGTCCAGTCATATTTAGTTTATATGTCTTGAACTCATGTGACATTATTTTTAAGTCAAAACCAAAAGTAATATCTTAAAACAACAAATGAAACTTAATTAATTTTTGAGGTATTTCAATTTTCTTAAATATAACTGATTCTATCGTATAGTTTCAAAATTGATAATAAACAATTTGTATGAAATTTTTAAAACATTGATGATTAAATTTGTTTTCTCCTTTATTCTTAGAATGGTTTTTCTAAAATTTTCGAAACTTTTAATAATACAAACAATATGTTAAACTGAGTTTTTGAAAAAGAAATCAAACACTATAAATAAATATTTCAATTTTTTTTATTGATTTGATAAACCACCCAATACAATAAAAAGATTAACTAACAAAATGTATAGAAGTTTATTTATTTAATTTATTGATACAAAAATTATATTTAAATGATAAAAATTAAAATTATAAACTTTATACAAATTAAACTTTCTATTATTATTTCTTGATGCAATTTCTAAAAATACTAATGCATCTTAATTCCGATCAATCTCTATATGTTCAGGTCAGAACACCTCCAGTACCATTGTTATGAACTCCACCATTGGTTAGAGTACAGATGGTCGTAGCCGGTCCTAGCCGGAACCCTCAGAAGGATCTTTAGCTGTACAGACAATTGCCATATTAGGTGCTACCAATACTGAACAGTAAGTTTATATTAATCGTAGTTCAAAATGACTAAACAAAGTAAAGGAATAGTTTAAAATACGTAATTTTTAGCATATATAAATTAGGGTTGCCACAAAACATAAAATCCAGTGGCAACCCTAGTAAAATTTAATTTTGTATTCAAAACAATTATTTATTTGGTACATTTGATTGGCAACTGATAATTCAAGTTAAATTTTTTTTATGATCAATTTTTTTTCATCAGATGTGTTTTAACAACTGTTTAGACATAAAATTTAATTCAGTCTATTGTGTAATTTTAACATACAATGGTTTTTCAATAAATTTAGTTATTTGTTAAGTTTTATGTTATTTTATAAACCTTTACTAGTGTTTTTAAATTGAACTTCATAAATAAAACTCTTTTTAAGTATAGTAAAGTTATAAACGACTTGATTGAATAGTTTAAAAACATCATTTCATATGGTAAATTTTTTTATCGTTTATTTTTGTAACACAATCCTAAGACTAAATATATCATGTGATACAAAAAACAAAAGTAAATACACAAACAGCCACAATAGGTTTATTTCAATATAAAAAATAGAATTAACTTAACTTAAAAACAAAAAAACCTAAAGTTTTGGTTACAATATTAACATGCAAATTAAAAATTAAAAATTTGAAACATACCTGCTAATAATATTTTAGTTTAGGTTATGTACTATACTTTTTTTTACTGTAATCTGTGTTCTTTTTTTGTCTAGATTTATTACTTTTTCTTAAATATAAATTGGTAAATACAATTTTATTTTAATTGTAAGTTTTTTTAAAACCAACTAATCTTAAAGCTCTTCAGCTTTCTTTTTTTTTTTGTGTAGAAAACGAAGTAAATTAAGATAAAATTCATGATAAAAATTAATTGAACATGTGTTAATTTTACAAAATTTTACATTTTAAAAGTATTATATAATCATCCTCAAAATAAAAATCAAGGCCTTAGACTAGCACAGTTCCCTGTGCAGAGTTAAACATTTATGATTTTTTATAAACATCAAATGTAACTATGAAAAAAGTATAAAATAATATTCTTTAAATTTAGACAGGGAAGATACAACAGGATATATTTGTTCGGAGGCGTTGGTTCCACTCAGACCGTCTTAATTATGGAGCAACAATATGGTGGCTACGTCGTGAAGATACCACGAGATGATCCGGTGTCTTTTCATTGAAAGACGGATCATACAATGTTATTGTTAAGGTAAATTGGAAAAATGAATTATTTTTTTGAAAAGTAGTAATTAAGTACTAAAATCCTGAAACATTAAAATTTTCATTTCATTAAAATCATACAAGTTGCTCGCGCCTATAAATTATAAACTTGCAATTAGTATAGATGTAAAATAAAGATTTTACATAAAAAAGTTTTTGATGTTATTTTTAAACTGAAATTTATGTTAATCATTTTTTGCGTTCTTATAGTATAATTAAAATATATAAGAAATTTTATATACAAAAACAATTCATAAGGTTCTTAAGCTTGTGTTGCCCTCACCTTAACAGAACGTGACTTGCATCACTTCTATGACATCATTTTCAATCACTTTTTGGCATAAATCTGACATTTAAGTGTGTTTTGTCTAGGTTAACAACCCAGGCTACTGAAATGGGTTTCATGAACAACCCCACCTAGAAGGATTCAAAAATCTCTGTACAAGTTTGTTGCTTTCCCAGTAGAGAGTTTATGGTGCTATAAAACTTAGTATATTTTTCAAAAACAGATATTTACTATTTTCAAATTAAAACACTATAAAAAATATTAATTATTTTTATTTTTTATTTTATTTTGTTGTTTAATTTTATTTACAACTAAAATTACTTAATCATTTTATTTTCTGTTTACAGCGATTACGAAAAACCTGGATATATTTTACGTTTTTGATTTTTGATATTTAATATGGCGACTATTGTTTTGTATATTTTTTATCAAGTTTATTGATAATGCAAAAAAAAACGCTCAAAATATTTGGTCCCAGGACCTGGTGCACGAAGAACCTTTCGGTTTTCGAGTCGCACAACAGTGATACCTTTTAATGTCATGTCCAGGACAAGTCAAGTCTCTGCTTTGTTAGCTGTATTTATGTCATTAACACAATGAATTTTTTCCTAAAGTATTTTACTAACAAATAACATATTGATTTTTAACTTGCAGTAATTTTTTCCTTACATGAAATCAAATTAACTTAAAACTTATGTATGAAGTTAATATTTTTTTAACTCATTAATATAAGTAAAAAGTTTTAACTTTAGAAAATTAAGACTTGTTACTTATTCCTGTTAGTTTTTAGTCTTTGGCGCAAAAATTTTATAGTTTATAGACTACATTATAATCTAATTCGAGTAATGTTTCATTTTAACAGTTTTTGTTTTTACCTACTATTATTGTAATAAATTTTAAATATAACTACGTTTTCGGACTAACTTTTTAATTCTTTCTGTAAAGTATACATGGTTTTCTAGCTTATAAAATTTAATAATTTTTATAAAATTATGTTTCGAAGATTGTTTTTAGCTTTATTATCAAGAGTCTTAGAAAATATACATACACTATATATGTTCAATATGTATGTAAGGAAAATAACTGACCAATTATTTTAAAAACAATAGTTATAAACATACTAAAATGAATATACATTCTATAGAACACTTGATAAATAGTTGAAAAGACATACTAATTGCTTAAGTAAATCTTTTGATCAATTTTATTAAAAGCTTCAATGTAAATAATGTTTTATGTTTCAAGTAATTTTTTTTATAGTTCATATTTTGTAGTAGTTTTTTGTTTTAAAAAACTTATCGTTTTTTCTTATTCCGTCATACGTCGTTGATAATTTAGCATGCTTGAAAAGGTGGTCATACCCAACCACACTTTCAAGTACAACTATGTCGGTTAAAATTTAAGGCTTAGATTTTTTTTTTACCATACTTTCAGTACATAAATCTTTTTTTTTATAAAAAATTCATAGTAAATTTACTAGTTTTATATAAATATAAATAATAACAAGTATTAACTTAGTTAACAGGGTTAAGTTTTTTTCTATTGGATAAAAAATTTGTCAGTAAGTGTTTGCTGTAAACTACTACTTTTAGTCTCATTATTTTTGTTAACGACGTTATCATTATATAGTTACTAATATTAAAATTCTGTTTAATAGATTCTTGGTTATCAAATATGGTATACTTTTTAAATGTTATGATTAGAATGTGTACAAATAAGTAAGTTATTACTAGGTATAGATAATGCAAGAATTTTTATCTGAGATATATATTGTTCTTATTTGTTTTTTCAGTTTAAATTTTGAAAAAAAAATATTTAAAAAATCTTAATTGTACAAACTTGCCATCAATTAAGCTATTTTTTTTATTTCCTCAATCTTTGAGTAGTTACAATATAAAAGGTTTTTATGTTTTTCGATATATGATTTAATTTGATTTATTGTCGTTTATATAGTTTTATTGTAATATGTAGGTATATAAACTAATTATTAATTTTAACAGAATTTAATTTAGTATTAATTATGTAGTTTATGCAAACTAATGATAACTGTTTTCTATTTTTCTTTTCTGTGATGTCAAAAATAACAGTTTTTTAATTAAATAAAACTGTACTAAATAAATGCAACATAACTTTTTGATTTTTGTTTTTATGTAAAAAACATTATACCAATACTGAATAATTTATCAATAATGATAATTTAGCAATATCTTTAGGTATTATCAGAAACTATTTTGTAAATGTATTTTTACAATTTTTTTAACCTTTTTTTGTTATTTTATGGATTATCACATCAAACAAATTAATCTACTTTTAGAAACTTTCCAAAAATCATCTTAAAATTGTGTAAAAAAAAAATTAACATTTGTTTAGAACTTATATCTATCGACAGTGAGAAACATCACTGAGGCTGCAACTCCTAAGATGTGCAAGAAACATGAGTCAAACAAAGGAAGAGATTGTTGCTGTCATCAGACTGTTGACGTTTTTTTTTTAGAAAATGCCAAATATCTTGAACGGCCAGTTACTTAAGGGACAGCAGGATTGTTCTTGAAGTAGCCCAGCATCTTGTGTAGTTCAATGACGTTTATTTATTTTTAATTTTACTTAAGTTTTTTAAGTTATGTTTATTAAACTTTCACGAACTATATTAGTATAAGCAATGGTTGAGACTGAAATTTGAAATTTTTAACATTTTTGTAAAAAGTTATAGAATAAAACTATTTCTTGCTTTTTTTCTGTAATTTTTAAAAGCAAATTGTACAATAAAATGTTAATGACAAATTAGCAGGCAATCTCCCTAAATAAAATGAGGACTTTGCTTGTCTGGAAAAGTAAAGTTGCATGCCAAAAAACAAATTTCATGTTTCGTGATTTTTGACTATTATTTATATTTTTATAAAGATCAATCACCGTTGGTACAAATACTGTTGACTTCACCGATTACTAGTCAGAGAACAGCAATTAGTCAATGTTGGATCACCCATCCATGTGCTAGTAGTTCTCAGAACCCTCGTAGGGATCAGTCACTAGTGAGCGTTTTAAAGTCATTGGTAAACTTGTCAACACTTTAACTGTGATGATTAACGTTAACAATAAAATCTAAGTTTTTTAAATTTTTGTTAAAAGTAATTAAACACAGTCAAGAAAATTTTTAAAGTTTGTCATTTTTGAATATATCTAAACGCTTGATCTGCATTTCAAGTAATTAATTATTTGGTTCTCGTACCGATCTTTTGATTGGCAACTGCCACCAAAAATATTTTTTTTATATGGCAAGCACTTTAGATATGATTTAATAATTATTTAAACCATAAAACATAATTTCGGCCTATTGTGTTTTTTCAAAAATACTATTTTAAACTATCTAGTTGTTCTCTTAAGTTTTCTATTGTTTTTTGTTAGTGTTAATATGTTGGAGCTCATAAATAATTTTCATTTAAGTAACGGCAGTAAAATCGTTTTTTTATATATATTTTAGTTACATAATTTCTATATGTTAAAACTTGTTACTGTTTATTTTTTAACACCATTTTAAAATTACTTGCACCATGTGTTGCTAAAACAAAAATGATATTTAAAAGTAAATAGAGTAAATATAAATCCCAAGAGTAAATAGTAAATAAATTAAACAACTACTTCATGATTAACATGTTAACAATCATTATTTTTCAAATAGTAATTAGGAACAAATAAAGGTTGTATAAACTTAAAGTACTATCAAGTATTTATCAGATTGAAGAAAGCCGCGTCATGACTTTAACCACAGCAATTTCACTCATTCAGCATCCCTTCATTAGTTTTCCCTTCTCAACATCTTCTTCCTTGTTACCGATCTAATGTACTTGTCCCTTATGGTCTTAGCCGGAGAAAGATGGATGGAGATAGTGATCTATACCACGATCTGATCGATTCTGGTGTTATCACACTAAATGACGACTCATCTAAGGTTGGTGTTTGTTTTGTTTAAAACTATTTTATTTACAAAAATACAACGACATTTAACCAAAATTAGGATCTTTAATTGGTTTGAAAAGTAAAATTAAATCATGACGATGGATAACTCAAATTAAAATTTAAAACAACTAATACCATCAAACTTATAAAAAACAATACGCTAATTTAACATTATCGTTTTTTGCAATTTGTTTATACTTTCAAATATTATATATTGTAAAGAAAACCAGGCCAGTTCTAACTTTAAACAAACAAAAAAACTTAAAGATAAAGTTGATGCAATGTTACGTCATAAAGAATCTTACATCTTGATATTACTAAATATTAATAAATGTAATATTTTGAAATTAAAGATTTAGTTAAGTCTTAATCTAGAACATTTAAAGCTATGTAGAGTTAATAGAGAACAAACTTTAAAATTAAAATAATAATTCAATGTGTTATCATATATCTTGTTAAAAAAGAAACACAATTTTACTGTTAGTCTGTTTTATTTTAGACACTAAAACAAATTAAATGTTGTACTAAGAAAGATCTATCTATACGATAATTAAGTTTTAAATTAAGGATATAATTTCGAACCACTTACACAATTGAACTTGAATTTGTTCTTTGTATAAAGAAAATAGAAATAAAGTTAAATGTTAAAGTTTTAAATAATCATTTTTTTGTACTGTATAATAAAACAAAAGTGCATTATATAAATTACTTTATAAATCATTAAGCCACTACTAAAGCTTTTCTTCGGCGATTTCATTACACAGTGTATTGAAAAAATAGGCCAAACAAAAGCTAACTGTTTTAATAACTTGAAAATCAAAACAGAAAAGTTTTATTTAAGTTTATATCAAACAAGAGTTGTATAGGGTTTTTTGTTTTTGAAAATTCACTCGTTTTTATTATTTATCAAGTATAAAAAAAAATTTAGTCTATTTTCAATTAATTTAATAAAAAAACATTTTATTTTTATTTATGACAAATTTTGTAAAAAAAGTTCCAATAGTTAAGGATGAGATATAATTTTAGATGACCAATTATCTTAGTTTTGAAAAGTTAAAGTTTACCTTAAACCATAATTTTTTTTCTTACTTTTATTTAAAAATTGTATAAAGTAGATTTAAAATTTAGCTATTATTTAGTTATGACCAAAAAAAATTTTGCATTTTTTTGTGACTTATTAATAAGTTAATTATTATATATAATAAAATAGTTTCAAAAGTTCTTCAAAATTTATAAAAGATCAAAAGAGTTATGTAATAATTTCTCAAAAACAGAATGAGGTAGACAGGGTTTAAAATAGTTCCATAAAATCTATAAAATATAGCAAACTTGTAGAAAGTTATCAAAAAACAACAAAAATTAAATCGTTAAGGATATATTTTAAAGGTACATAAAGTAAAATATGTCATAAACAGTTTATAATCACGAAAGTTCAAGGGTTTTTGAGCTCTAATTTTAATTATATATGCAAACTTTAGATGCTTATACTTGATAGAAATAAAGGTGATTTATTACCAGGCAGTGCCAAGAAATCACAGCTTTGTAGTTAGATAGCAAAGATCTTGAATTTAAAAACAATATTTAAACATTGTACACTTAATCAATAAATATGTAATTCACCACGCGCTGTCTTAGTTTTGGTTCCCAAATTTTTATCATCAAGCAAACACTTAATTTTTATGGATTTTTATTTATTTTTCATATTTTCTATGGGATTTTTCAAACAATGCCAATTTAGGGAATGTATAGGGAAGTTTAAACCCTGGGTAGATTAAAGCCTATTTTTGAGTTTTTAGTTTGATCCTTTTATAAAAAACAAGTCTTACTTTGTTCTCCTATGTCTTGAAAGTTACTTTGAATTTATCAACAATCAACAAAAACATCGCGAAAGTCTGCAGAGCAAGAGCTTGGAATTTCGAATGCCGTGAGACAAGCCCAAGTTCAACAAAATGGTTGTTCATACCAATTTGATCATCAGACCACAACCCTTCGGTAGACTGAGTACGGTTTCGTCTTTATCAGGACTTATAAGTCAGTCACAACCGAATATGGTTTATCATGCTTTCCTATGAAAAAACCTTTGTTGGTTTTGTATATAGCACAATACCAGCAAAGAGTTGCTTCATGTGATGATAAACCGTTTGTAGATTTAAGACTGTAAGTTGGTTGGTTATGACTGACTGATGAGTCCTATTAAGGACGAAACCGGTCTCAGTCTACCAAAGCTTCTGGTCTGATAATGGAATTGGTATAATCAACACTTTTGTTAAACTTAAATTTATAAACATGGTGCAATATCATCTTGTACTGTAGCTTTTCTTTATAATGAAACTAACTTGAAATAAAAGTTGTTATACCCCTTAAAATAAATCAAACTTAAACATCAAATCTTTATTAAAATATTTTTAGTGACAGTTTGAAAGCTGTTTTTTTCGATTATATTTACATATTTGTTAGTGTGGCAATTCAATTAAAATACATAATTCCCACAGGTTTTCTAACTTGTTTTTGAGGTTTTTTAAAGTTTAAGTTTCTTGTCCATTTTTATTTCGTTCTAAAATTTAGACAAAAATTAATTTAATTGTATAATTTTCAAAAATATTATGTTATGCTATTTTATTCTTTTTCATATATATTAATAAAAAAAACTGTATATAACAAATATTTAGTATCTAATACGATTTTTTTAATTTACTTAAAAACATTTTTAAAACAAGAGAGTTTTGAGTGATTAAAAATTTTTTTTTTGAAATTTAGTTTTAGGTTCTTCATGGTTCCTTAAAAAGTTGAATTGAAAAGTTTAATTGCAAGCTATAATACTCATAAAACAATTCAATATAATACTTTTACACAAGATACAAATTCTTTTCAAATAACATAATTACAAAGTACTTATATGCTGCAAAAAAAACTCATATTCTTTTTATAACTGTATAAAATTATACTTATAAAAGATATTTTTTTTTACATCTAATAAAAATATTTTTCAACTTTTAGTCTTTGATAAGTTGTAAAAGGAAAACTTTGATGTTAGTTATTTCATGTATGAACAAAAATCATCAGTCTTGAGTGAAATTGTTTTATTTATTAATTATTTCTTTTAACCTTATTATCTCATACTGGGTTGCAAATTTACTTTGGACTTTTGTAAAACCTCAAAATTGATTTGTTTTAGAAAAAAAACTGAATTTTCAACAAAATCTAATAGAATATCTTATCGGATCAAGTTCTTAAATTGATAAAAAAAATTATACTTTATACAAAATATTTAATGAGTACTTTGATTTTTCTGTTAACCTGATGTATTTAAAAAAACTGTACTAGATACTAATGTATTTCTTTTTTTTACAGTTTAAAACAGTATGTTTTTTAAGCTTATCACAAATTGACAAGAAACTTTAAAAAACTCAAAAAAAACCTATGTGAAATTTCTAAAAACAAATGGACACACTGCATAATTAAAAGTATATAAAACATAAATAAAAATATTTTAAAAGCTGCCCTGTCTAGATTTCTTTTATAAAATTTTAATGTTAGGGCAGTAAAATATTCTGGAATCCTAAAAAACTTAAAATTTGAGAAATTTTGAAATAAAATTTGATTTTAAACAAAATTCACCAAAAAAATCCTAAAATTTTACATTTTAGGAAGTAAAACTTTTATATGACACATGAAATGTATCATTTAGGAATATTTTTTGTCCTCTTGAATTTTTTATTTAATTTTTTCTTATAAAAGAACACATTTTAAGTAGCTTAACAATATTTTTAATGCTGTTTATTATTTAAGACAGTTTTTAAGTTAAGTTTAACTTTAAACTTAAATAGATCAAAAATTCTTATAGACATGTACTTTTGGAAACCTGCCAGTAATTCAGAAAACCTGGAAAAAGTAATTGAAAACATGTTGCAACCCTGTAACTATCATATTTGAAACTTTTTTGTGATAATTCAAAATTTTTAGGGCATAGGAGGGTCATTTAGCTAATAAATTTAGTTTTTTTTTGACATAAAACGAACCTTCTAGTTGATGTTTTATCATATTAATAAATTGAAAGTAACATTAAAGATATAATTGAACAAAGTCAGAGCTGATATTTATTGGAGACTCTACTTGACTAGTCAAAATTAGACTATTTAATTAAAATAAAATCTATATATTCTGTTTTTGAGCAATTATTTTAAGTTTTTGTATAAGTTTTCTGTAGACACAGACTTTTTAGTTTTTTGTTCATGTTGTAACTTACTTAATAATAAATATATAAAAAACTAATAAAATATATATTTTATGCTGATTGTTATATAGTCTTATTGTTAAACCCCCTTACTAAAAACCTGTTAATTTAAAGAATTATGAAAATGAAATTTTCTAAATGTTATAAATACAAAATTTTTGTCATTATATTTAAGTTTTTAAAAATTAATTTATCAAAGAAATATAACAGTACAAAAATATTAAAAATTTTTTTTTTAAATTTAAAACAGTTTTTTTTTTAAATTAGTACAAATTATAAATGGAAAAAAAAAACTTCTATTTTTAGAACTTCGAAAAAAAAATGGAAATCCTGTGGGAAAATTCTAAAATGTGATGGGCCACCCTTAGAAACATGTTTGAAATATAAATTTAAAAGTGCTATGTATGAAATTATATATATCGCGGATTAATGTTAAGGTCGTAAAAAAATATTTTAAGAAACTTTAAAATAAACCTGGATTTTTATAAAAAAAAATCACTAAAAATTTTGGAATTTTAGTCAATTTTTCTATTTTAAATAGTAAAATTCAATTTGACATAAATAATGTTTCATACAGGATTTTTTTTATGTCATCATCAATCATTATTTTCAATAATACACATATAAACCAAATTTACAGCATCTTTTTAATGTAGTTTAAGTATTTGAGACAGTTTTTTATCTATACTTAATTTTAAACTAAGATGGACCCAAAAACCTGTATTTTTAAAAAATCACTAGAAATTCAGAAAACCTAGAAAAAAATAATAAAAAAAATACTGCAGCCCTGTAATGTTCATGTTTGAATTTTTTTATTAAGTTATTAGAATTTTTAGGTCTAACAGCATTTATTAAACATCAATAAATCTAGTTACTTTTTTGACATATAAACAAAGCTGGCTGCTGATATTTTACTATATTGATATTCTAAAGTAATTTGTATGATCTAGATGAACTAAATTAAAGCTGCCATTTATTAAAGGGTCATAAAGGCCAAAGACTCTTTCACTTAAAAAAAGTTTTATATCCTTTTGTTTTTGACCAATTTTTCAAAAAGGTTTTAAGTTTAATCTTTTATAAATTTTAAACAACTTGTAGTGACATACTGTTTAATTAGTTTTTTATTGATATTACAACTAATATATAAGTAAGTATAAAAAATGTATTTATGTAGTGTTTATAGTTATTTTAATTTATATTTGAAACCCACTTATTAAAAACATCTGATTTGAAAAAAATAATAATAACATTTACAAAATTATATAAATACAACATTTTTGTAACTTTATTTAGTTTTTGTGCTAAATTATTAAAAATATGTATGTATATGAACATATTTTTTTGACATTTTCTTTTCAAATTAAAGCAGTTCTTTTATTTTTAATTTAAGGTAAATTACAAATGGACAAAAAACTTATAAAAACTTTAAAACAAAAATAAAAAAACTTCTGGAAAAATTCTAAAAAGTGATGGCCACCCTGACCAACATAAAATTGTACTTAAATATGAAATAAAAACTGTTTGTAATTTATTTTCATACAGGTTTAGTATCATTGTTGTAAAAATCTGGATTCCTGTTGATTCCAATTTGATATATGAATACATTCAGGAGTCACTTAAAAAACTGAAATTTAAATGTTTAAAGTAATAAAATTTCGATTTGACACAAAAAATCTATCATTTAAATGAATTCTATTGTTATCATGATTTTTTTTTCAATATAAACACTTTTTAACTAGCTTTACTGTATCTTTTTAATGTTACTAACACAGTAAACATTCTTTTTTTTCATCATAGACTTAATTTTAAACTTGAGAATATCCAAAATTTCAATAGACATGTATTTTTGAAAGCTTGCCAGAAAATTAGAAAACCTGGAATACTTTTCTTTAAAACATTTTACAACCCTGTGATGAACATGTTTGAATTTTTTTGGTGAAAATCAAAATTTTATAATTTAGGAGAGTTATATCTAATTATTATAGCTAAAGCTAGTTAAATTTTTGACATAAGAAACAAAGCTACCAGTTAACATTTACTATTTTGATGAACTCAAACTAAATTTTAAGATATATATGGAAGAAATTAGAGCTTTTATTTAGTAGAGGGTCAACTAGAAAATGGAAAAATATACATTTTCACTAAAATTTAAACCCTTCTGTTTTGAGCAAATGTTGTAAAAGTTTTCTGTTCTGACCTTTTAGAAATTTGAAAAACTTCTAGAAACAATTTTTTTAAATTTATTTTTAGTTTAGTAGCTTACTTAAACTAGTCTAAATAATTTTTTGTTCGTACTTATATTTTAATTTTATAATTAAACCCACTTCTAGATAGTTGTTGTTAATCATTTTCTTTAAATTAAAAATAAATTAATCATATAAAATTATCTATGAATTTTTTTTTGACTCTTGTAGTATTCGTTCTTTATACAAAACTGCATTGTTTCAAATATAAGTTGATTTTTTTCAATGTAAAATATGTTATGTTCTTTACATAAAAATTTGAGTAAGAGCAAATTTTGTTTTGAAGAAAAAAATGTATATGTCAAAGTTTTTATAGTACTACTGAAAATAATTTTATATATGACATGTTTTTAGTTTTTTGTGATATTTTCTTATTAATTTATAACAGTTTTTCACAGAACTTTTATATAAATGTTCTTTTATAAAAAACTTTTAGTCTTTCTACTGAAAACTCATATATTTTCACAATAATAACTTTAAATTATGTTCATACATAATAGGTTAAGTTATTTTCAAAACTTGTATGCATTTATTCATGATGGTTCTTAAACTGTTTTTATAAACATATCATAACTTATTTTTTGTTTACTGTATTGTAAAAACTCTTACACATTAAAAATTTAAAGATTGCAAAATGATTTCATATCTAGCATTCTTTTATAGTTTTTTGAAATATGTTGTTAATTGTAATTTTTTGAAGTTCTTTTTTACACATTTTATTGTAATAGTAAAAAATAATTACAAACATCATATTTCTTAATTTTATGAAAAAAATATCCTCTTCAAGTTTATTCTAGTATTTTATTTTAATTAAGTTTTTAAAAAATTGGCATTTGTGATATGTCTTGAAGCATTTTGTGAACTAAAAACAAAATAAAAAACTCCCCTAAAATAGTAGTTTGGTAATGAAAATTTGTATGAATTTTTTTCATTTTATTTTCAAACCTTTTTCAACTTTCTTAAGTATTATTATTCTTTACGTTTTTGCTCCTGCTTCATTAAAATGGTTTAGTAATCAACCAATCTTTTGTAATATTTTTTTTTAATGTGCAGGGTTGCCACTCGGTCAGGAAAGTAAGGAAAAGTCAGAAAAATTTTAAAAAATAATAAAAGTCAGCAAAAGTCTGGAAAAAATGGGGGGTTTTGAAAAAAATTCAGGAAAGTCAGAAAATTTTATGAAAAAAATAAAAAAGTCAGATTTTGTCACTTTAAATTTACAACATTCATTGTTTTCCAAAGGCTTCAAATGGTAAAAAATAATTAAAAGTCCTTTAAAGTCAGAAAAAATTCCAAAATTTTCCTAGACATTTACAAAAACATTTAATTTTATTTCCAATACCTTCATCTGGTATAAATTAGTAAAATATCCTTTATAAAATTTCAAAAACTTTCTATTTACATATTGAACAAGTACCCTACTTGAAAATTTTGTAAGCTTTTTGGTATTGATGATCTGTAGCAAGGACACTTCCATAGTGAAACTGTGATATATACACAAAAGTTTATCTAGCATAATTTTAAAATCAAAGTTTTTTTTTTTTGTTTTAGTAAATAATTGAGTTCATTATACCTAAGCAGTTAGTTTAGTATTTTATGTAACAAGTTAATGTGTATACTTTACCTCTTTATAATTTTTTCATAGTTTAATTTTATAAAATAAGTTGTAAGATAGGTATATGCCAAGATTAAGTTTACTTATTGTTTGTATTTTTTGTAGAGTAACTTAAGTTTTTTAAGTAAATAAGAGTTTATTTATTTGTTAAAAATTTTTATACTAAATGTTAAGAGGAAATATCATATACAACAGATATATAGTTAACTTTTTTATGTCTTTTTTTTACAGTTACTCAAGTATATATTTTTTTAATTGATTTTTAGTTTACGGATTTTATATTAAATAGTTTGGGTAGTATTTTATTAAACTAAGTGAACAATTTATATAAAAAAGCATGTTTTAAGTAAATACATAATGTCATTTCGTTTATTTAGATACATTTATACTAGGAAATTCTAAAAGTTTTCTATACTTTTTATTGTTTTAACGATTTTATTGATTTAAAGTTTCAACTGTAAAAATTTGTGAAAGTATTAATTATTAAAGGTTTTAATTGTCAAAGTTCATATGTCGTTTGTTTATCTATATACATTTATGCTAGGAAATAATAAAAAATGGTGTCTTTTTTCAGACAAGCTGTGTTTATAAGGTAATAATACAAAAATTTTGCTGATAGAGCTGTTTATCACAAACATCAATCATACACAGATGGTTCAAGTAATGTACGGAAGTTTGATGATATAATTAAGCAAAAAACTGCTGTTTTTAACCTGTATTAAAATTAGATTGAAAGCTTTATATAGTTTTAAGTGTTAGATTATGTATTTTTGAATAATTTTAATTTAAGAGTTTTATTTAGAAAATCAGGAAAATATTGGTAAAAAGTCAGGAAAAGTCAGAAAATTTTTATTAGCTTGATCAGTGGCAACCATGTATGTGTGTATTTATAAAATAAAGTTATTACTCAAACTTGAATACCTTCTACAGAGTCCACTTGAAGGGCTTTTAAATAGTTTATAAGAAAAGTACGATTTTAAAAATACTGGTACATATGTTTAATAAAAATCTAATCATCTGCCAGTTCAATTCAAAATAAAAAGCACTATACTAAACAAAGAGTTTAGTACATCTATTTACAATCTATGTAAAGTAAAGCGCTTTGTATTTAGATTTTAACTGGCTGATGATTAGAGTTTTATGAAACATATGTACCAGTATTTTTAAAATAGTACTTTCCCAATAGATATATATGTGTTATATATTATATATATATATATTATAAACTAATTCTTACTTTTACTTATAAAAACTGAACGTCGTGAGCATCTTATTTTTTCGTTGGAATAATGTTTAATGAAATCTTATAGTGAGTAATTCCTCTTTTTAATAATAATTTGTTTTAAATAAAATCACTTTTTAAATTATTTTATGGCATTCCATTTTTTACAAAATCTATCCATTGCTTGAAATTTATATCAGATTTAAAAATGCAGCAAATCTTTACTCTTGGTATATTAAAATTACCAAATCTCTTCTTGACACCAAAACTATTTTGTTCTGAAGGTACATTTCCAAAATCAAGATAATTTACGGTTGCTATTGTTTTAGTTTATAATTACTATTTTCTAATAAATTTTAGAAGGGTTTTGGTCTCATATGTCTAATCTTAACTAATCTGTTTTTTTTTACTTTATATAAACATTATAGCTTGTTAAAAACTGGTGTCTTCGTTATTTATCTTTTTTTCTAGTGGTTTTTTGTTGCTCTGTTTCTTTTTCACTAGTTTGGCTCTATTAAGTTAAGTTAATTTTCAGTAAATTTACAAATAATAATAAACATACTAATTAGTTATTCATTTTTGACTGGTTTTATGGAGAAAATCTTAACCCTGTCATTTTTTTTACTGAAACCAAACACAAATAAAAAGTTCATTATCACGTTTAAAAATGTTTAAGTAGGCTCTTTACCCTAAGCTTTATAGTCAATACAAAAGATTTTATGAGCATTTTTTATAATAAACTTAGATCTAATACCATTAGGTTTTAGATCATCAAAATGATTTAAAAATGATTTTAATTTTCGATTTAATATTTGCAACCTGTTTGTTGTATGCTTTTAAATAAGTGTTGTGGGTGGTATAAGGTAGTATTTTTATGATTTATAGTTTTAAATTTTTTTTTGAGATTTTAAATTTGTATAAAATGTATAATAAATTGAGCTCGCTCCCTTTTAATTTATTTTTTAATACATTTATATTGCAAAATAAGCTTTTTCGTAAAAACTTACAATTTGATATTTTTAATATTTTCTTCTTTCGCTGATCATAGAAAACAATTTAATATATATACTTATGCTATACCATGTAATAAAATGGTATTTTTTAATCACGTTATTTATTTAAAATTTGTAATTTATTATACATTTTCTATAAGTATACATTTTTTTGGCAGAATTAAACAAGTGCTAAGTTTTATGTAAGTGTTTAGTTTGCGAATTAAGATCGATTTATTTTAATAGTTCTTATCAAAACTTTATTACTCAAATTTCAATGAAGTCCTATTGTTATAAGGGCAGACTACCAGCTTACTGTTCATATTTCAAAAAATAATTAAGCTATAAGCAAAATAAAATTTAACTATTTCAAAAATTTTATATTTTAAAAACTATATATACACAAGAAGTTAAACGTCTATGACTGTTTTTCAAAAGGTTTTGGGTAAAAAAAATTTTTTAGTGCTTTATTAAATAAATAAAGTTAAAATAATGAAAATATGACTTAAACATGTTAACTAAAATCACTTTTTTTTTGATAAAATATATTACAAGCTAAGAAAAAAAATAGTTTGTTGAAGATAACTAAAACTTAATTTAAACTGTTACAAGGTAGAATACAGATTTTTTCCATATTTCCTCTTTTATTTTCATTACTTTTATAACGTAAAGTAATGAAACCTCAAGCTTGTTAAAAATTTAAAAATATGTTTTTTTACAGGCTACCATAAAAAATCCTGGCCTCACTTGAGTATAATCATAGTCGCGCACATGACTGTCAAACCTCTTTGTTAGTTTAATGTTTTATGATATTTTTTCTAACATATGAAACTAGCTTTAAGTGACTAAAATTACTGTTACAAGTTAGCTTTAGTGACAGAATTATAGAAAAATGTTTAAATAGGGTTAAAAAAAAAACAGAAAAACCTGGAATTTTAAATTTTAGGCAAAAAAAAAGGAAGAAATCTGGAATTTATGAAAGTTTGAACAAAACTTGCAACTTCGAACAAAAATCACAAAAACGTACTGCTACATATATATTATATTTTCGTTGTTCTACAATGCTCAAAATCATGAAACGCTAAAATACAGGCAAAAATGTAATTAAATCTACTAAGTATAAGTTAATTGATTTAATAAACCATTAGTTAAAAGCTTAAGTTTACAGAGTGTTTTTCAAAATTAAAAAAACAGTTTTCACTGTTCAAAGTCGTATACTATATAAATAATTATAATTATGTTTTTTTTGGTTAATTGCTTTGGATATTTAGAAATTAAAAGAATTAAATAAATTTAAAATATTTAGGAACGATGTATTTGTCTGTATAATTAATTTTCTATAGAAGTTACTCAATGAAACCAAATATTTTTTAATAATGATAACTAGTTGCAAATCAACTATCTTTCCACTGTATACCAGGACAATTCTTTACCAGGTATACAACCACTGCTTGCACGACAAGTGGTATTTTGCACGTGACCTGATGCTCATGTCTTGTTTGCAGGATCAATAACGCAGAAATTCTCACTGTGATCAAATTTAACAAGACCGTAGTACAATTAAGACTGTGTGCTTTCAGGTAAAATTGTTTGTATAATTTATGTCATATATATGTTTGTTATCAAATGATAATATTATTTGATGGTTCATACTTTTTTTTGTGCATTTTAGTCCTTTGTAACTAGTTTTAAAAGCTTTTAGAATAAATGTTAAAATAATAAAATTAAATGTAATTTTTATAACATACCTAAGTTACTAAATTTTATTTAGAGTTTATTTGTTAAGATTATTGCTTTACAATTTTAAAAATATAGTTGTGGTTAGTTTGAGTTTAAAACTTTTTTGTAAAAACTATGGAAAGAAGTTGATAAAATAAAAACATTTTTCTAATATTACATTTACAAAGAAATTACATAGAAATATACATTTATATGTATATTTCTTTAGACTGGGACCTGTAAGCGACACGTACAATTTAAAATTTTGTAAATAGTAAATTTAATACACCTAAACGCATATGGAACTTACATATTAAACAAACACTTATAAATAAAAAAGAAAAGAATTAGGTAACTAAATAAACTTTCACAGAGTCCACTCAATGGGCTCTTGACAACAAATTTATATAGTCTTGTCGACATATAAAAAATCTCTATTTTAATAAGCTTAACAAGTTTTAATATTATAATAAGTTACTGTAGTTTTGCGATTTTTGTTTTTTTTTTAAAGTAAGTTCAATGTACATTGAAATTCGTCCTGTACATAAATTCATAACTATGTAATATTGTTTTTTATTTTTTATATTATTTGGTAACTTGTTTGTTAATGTAAAGCACAATGTAATTCAATTCGAACTTATAGAGGTGAAGATTAAAAACATTACCTTGTATGAAAGAATAGTACAATTAATTTTTACACAGTAAACAAACACAGTAAATAATAAGAATTTGTTATAAAGTACACACATTGATGTATATATATATAAACATGTATAGCTTTTAGACTGTCAGCAACGCTCACTCAACTTTGCTGGACGTTCACTCAACGGGCAAGGCTTAAGAATTGTTTGTACAGAGAACAATGAAAGGATAGAAAAAGGGGAACACAAAGACAGGTTAAAAAAAGATAATTAAAATAAATCTAAAGTTATTGATCTTGCTAAAATAAACATGGTGAAAAATTGGGCCACATAATGTTTTAAGATGTTAATAACATGATTAATGTTAGGCTAAATTTTACACATACGTTTAATATTGTTTTGTTTCGTTTAATTTTTTTAACTGTTGGAGTGCCCTTACTTAGCTTCTGATTTTCAAAGCTATTAAAAGTAATTTTTAAAAACTAGATTAAAACTAAATTATATTAGTAATACTAAAACTGAGTGCATAAGTAGTTTAATAACACTAAATATATTCATGTTAAATCTAATGGTATATCGAAATAAAAATAGTCAAATAAATAATAAGTACCATTCATTTTGTTTGAATGCCAACTTAGTATTATTGTAATGAATTAAAAAAAAACATAAGTATAGCATGAATAAATAACTAGTTTTAATTCATATGCTCATAAATCGGAACTATTGGAATGTGTATATTTATATGCTCCTTGTAATTGCTACTCTGCTGCGAATTAATTTGACGCTAGAAGGTTTGGTGTTTTATGAATAAGTTAAATATGTTAAATGGGAATTTTAGTTTTAAAATGATTCAGAACAAAGGTATTATTGTGAAACTAGTTTCTTTATAAAATATTTTACATAATTTTTATCTTAGAAACTTATAGGAACATTTTAAATTTTGTTTGTTCTTAATATACTTTTGTGTAGCAGCCATAGTCACCTTAATTTATAGTTTTTAGTTTTCCCCTGTGTATATTGATTTTTGGTTTAAAAAAAAACCACATGTTGCTGTAAACTTAGTAGGTTTATAAATTTGTAGCAGTTAAACGAGTATCTATATTTGTAGATCGATCTAATAAAAATATTTTAATTGTTGTTTTCTTTCCGTCTTTCTAATTTTATAAAAACTACACACTGGATTTTTATGTATTCATAAACGTACATCTTACAGGTGCATGATATTAAAGCAGTTTAATCATCAAAGCTTCGTGTTAGCAAAAGCTTGAGTTTGATTGGACATCAAGAAAATATTATGTAGCATGTTGTTGCAGGCAGCAAAAAAAAACTGAAGTTGGGTAATATTTAGGGATGCTTTAAGCTCATTCTCAGAGAAAAAATGAGGAACAAGGTGTTTTAAAATAAATATTTTAATCTATAAGCTTTGTTTAAATTCCGTACTTGAAGCAAATTTACAGAATCAAGATTGTAATCAAACTTTTTTAGCACTTAAGATTTTGTATTAGAGTTTTAGAATCTATTAAAGACCTAATAATTTGTTTTAAAAGTTTAAAGGTTTTATATTATATTTTTAGATTTACTGAAAATATTTTACTCATAACTTTTAAAACTTTTAAACAATTTCTTTTAAGCTCTACCGTTTCACACAATATACTTCAAAAAACAGCTTTTTTTATATCACATTTGTTAGTACAGGTCAAAAATAAAGTTAACCATACCAATCATATTGAATTCAGTACAAATTTTATTTTTAAATATTCTTACACAGGTATGGAATTCGTTCCACAAGAGTGAGGTGGTGTTCGAAGTGTTGAAACAAAGAGGAGGTATTAAGGTGCTTCAATTTCACCTATTCGTAATTCTACGACAATATGAGATTGAAAGTTCTCATCGTAAGGTTTTAAATTATCAATATTATTAGCTATTGTTAACTAATGTCTCAATATAAACCAATTTTTTTATAATCTTTTACATTAGTTGTTTAGTAATAAATAAGTATAACTCAACAACGAAAACTTATATGCAAATAATTACCCAAATAAATAAATTATAAATGAGGATATAACATCTACCAAGGAAATCCAAGAATTATAATTATGTATACTTAAATAAAAAGTCATCCAATAGCATATATCATCTTCAAAATATAATTAAATCAAACGATATATAAGTAAGAATGACAGAAGTAAACAACTAAGATTGTAATAATAAATGTAATAAACAACATTTGTTTAGATAACTATCTAATCTCAGCAATAAACAGGTTCGAATTAAACTATGAGAAGTGCCACTGCGTAAATTCAAAGATGATAATGAACGAAGAGATAGTCAGTTTGGACAAACATAATATTGAGAATTCAGAACATGACGGTTCAAGAGAAAATCTAGTTAATATGAACGGAAAATACTAGATGGTGTGTAGGTATGATAGTTTTTAATTAATTCTAGTTTGTTTTGATTTTAAAATAAAGTACAGTTTTACAAGTTAACAATAAATTAAAATTCAAATGAAGTTTTGCAAGTAAGAAATGAAAAAAAAAATATGTGAAATGGATAAAAAAAATCAATTTTTAAAAACAGGTAATGAAGACGATAAGCTTTGGATTCGACGAGTGTACAAATGCTTTTTGTTTTGCATTTTTGTTTTAAATTTTACACAGTATTTCAACTTAACTTGGTTGAAATTTTATGTTGAACCAAATTTACCTGTAAAACAGTGTTTTATTAGAATTTCTGATCTAAAAATAATGTTCATAACCTTTTATTGCAATTCTTTGTCAACAAAAGTTGTTTTTAATTTCAGTGAGCTTTCTAATTGCTTTTGTTCTGTTAAAACTTACGATCAAAAATATTTTTTCTTAAAAAAAAAGATATATTACAAATTACCTTATAACAATTAGAAGCTCTACTTTCAAATTAAGTAAAATTTTCTTTTTTTTTCCAAATTGAATTTTTTTTTCTTGTTCATTATTTAAACTATCATAAGTAAATTTCTTTATTATAACTAAAAAACTTTTGAAAAAAGTGTATCAAAAACGTAAAGTCTAAGGTTTAAACTTAAAGCTAGTATTTTTTCTACGTACAGTCTTTTAAGTTAAAATTTAGGACATCTAAACTACTATTTTTTTGTGTCTTAAGAAACTAATGAATTTTTATCTGTTTATCCATTGATATTATAATATATTTTTGTAGTAGTAGTAACAAAATGTAAATGAATTAAAACATCAACATTAAAGTAGTAAAAGTTTATTTTATCTGATTTTAAGTATAACAGTTTTTGTAAGAGTTTCTACTAGTTTAGGTTAAAGGTCGGAAAATATTTAGAAATCTTTGTGTTTTTTCAAATGTTAAACTCTTACTAAGTTGTGTCTGTAAAACTTATATTATTATTCAGATGTTAAATGAGACTTTATTGTCTACCTTTTAACTCTAAAATAACTGATTTCTAGGAGTTAACCTTCTGTTAAATATTATTTATCAATAACTTTAACAACTAGACATTTTTGGTATTTCAGCAATAATAGGACAAAACTTAACTATATTTATATTCTTCAAAAATTAATGTTCAGTTTAAACAGTATATTACTTTTGCCTAAAATTATAAAGATAACTTTAATCGTTATCTGAAAAGTTCTGACCAAATTTTAATCATTTAGGGCTTAGTTTAGTTTAACTTTAATGTGTCTCAAATTTGGAGTTAAATCTTTAAAATGTTGATTGTAAAAATTAGCTATCCATACGAGCTTATCTTTAGAAGCTTCCAATAAGAAAAGTCTGTGTTATGTTATAGGTCTTTTTTTTTTCTATTTGCCCAAGATATTCTAAGCTACTTTAAGGAATAAAAAAAGTCCTTGACAACATAAATTATGATAAAGTTGATTCTATTAAACCGGAGCAACAAAAGCTTTTTTTAGTTTTTTAGAATTTTTAGGGCAAGTATTAGTAAATAAAGTTTTTATTTACATTTTTATATACATTTTGATAATGTTAACTCGTTTATCCTTTTTTTATTAGTAGTAGTTCTGTTTGTTTGCTACTATAGAGTTATAAATTATTTAAGTTTACCTTAAAAAATACTTGAGTCGTTTCTTGACGATTCAATTTTTATTTATTTTTTGTTAGTCTCTTCTTCTTTAATATGTTGTATTGTACTAGTTACACTTGAATAAAAGTTTTGTTTTGAGAGTATCTGTAGTTTAGTAAGAAATTAAAATAGTTTGTTATCGACTTGATCTTAGTAAACATTATTGTTAAATAAAAAATCAAAGCTTCTATCTAAAATGTATTTTTTAAGTTGTATTTCTATCTAAATGATTATTTTTGTAAAGTATGAGTAAATATTCTTTTTTTTTATAAAATTGTATGGTATATAGAAACTTATGTGTTTTTTTATGAAGTAAAAGAACTTAATTTTATTAAAAAAAACTTACAGTTTTTATCAATATACGCAAATTAAAACAATCCCTGCAATGAATATAAAACTTTATTTAACAGACTAATGATTTTTTGTAGTTGTTCAACTTATAGTATTAAAACAGGGGCCCTCAAAGCCAAAATTTGCGGCCCGCAATGTACTTTTTAGCTAAAAACACACAATTTTAAAAACATAAAAAAGTTTACAATGAACTCTTACAACTAGGCTTTTAAAATAATAGTTACTCTAAACTAGTGCTGTTTTACTGCTTATTAAGTAAAGTTTTGGTTAAAAAAAGTGTTTTTCTTCTAATTACCATGATTAACTTTTGATAACTGCGGCCTTCAAAAACTTTTCTTTTTATATAGAGCAGCCTGCGAAAAATTTTTTCAGTGAAAATTGGCGCTCGAGTTACAAAAGGCTGATGACCGCTGTACTATACGTATAATATTAATAAATTTGTGTTCTACTAAGTCAAACAACTAAAAAAGACTTTTATTTTTTCAAATCTTCGAGCCAATTTTTTAATGGTTTGCACCGAAAGATCTCAACTAAATATAATCAGTTATGTAGAATTTTTTATTTTTTAATTTAAGGTTTGAAAAGATTGTATTTAATTTCAGACATCAAAAAAGATTATTCTATGAGGTTTACCTTGTTTAATAAAGTCTTTTTTGTTTTTTTGATTAGAGAAAAAGGTGTTTTAAGTAAACTTCAAAGTAAAAATAAATGCTATTACTGACTTTTTGTTTGTTATTTCAACAATGTCTTAGCTATATCAGTTATATAGATAATATTCTATTAATAACAGGATTGCTAAAAAACCTGAAATTCGACAATTTAAGTAAAAAAAACCTGTAACGAAAATCACTGAAAAAATATAAAATGTTGTGACTTTTTTCCTTTTAAAGCAAAAAAATACTAAATTAGAACCAAAAAATCAAATAAAAAGTTAGAAATCTTTTGTATCATATATTTGGACATTAAATAACACTTTTAAAGCAGTTTTAGAATATTATTCCAACGTTTTTATACTATTGAAGACATTATTTATAAGTTGAAATTATTTTTTTATTAAAATTGTACTAAAAACTAGTTTTTATATACCCTCTAATAAATTTACAGTTTAATAACCCTGTAGTAATAATTGAAATGATTTGTTTAGTTTTCGACGTCAAAAGAAGTTTATTATATACAGTAAATCACTACTAAAGTTTTTTTTTATTTAGTAAAGCTAATGTATTGAAAAGCTATCCTTATGTCGTTCAAACAAAACTGTTTTTTATTTTGTTTTTCTGTTGTTTCATTAAAAAAAAATTCTACTAAGTTTAAAAAAAAAAAAAATACAATACTGATTGTTGTAGTTATTAAATTCAACGAAGGCTCTGCTAAATATAATAAGCTATGTAGACAATAATATTTTCTATAATAACGATTGAAATGGTTGCACAAGTTTTAGACATTAAAACAAATAAATTGCATTAGGTAAACTACTATAAAATTATTTTTCTGAAATAATATTGTTGATTACAAGTCTACTCCTATATCAATCTATCAAAAATTTTTTGTTTTTGTGTTTTTTAACAAGGAAAAACAAATTTTTTGTAGTAAATTTCAAAAGAAGATAAAACTTAATACTGTTTGTTATATTTCAGGGGTTGGCAGCCTTATGTAACTCGCAGGCAAATACTCCTAATTTTTTAATTTAAAATTGTAGCGGGCCGTACTATTTATAAAAAAGCCTTTAAGGGCCACATTTATTTAAAAACAAATCATTCAATCAATAGAAAAATGATATTTAAGTAATAAAATATGATAAATTAAGCAATTTTAGAGTACTAATAAATAGTATTTATTGAATAGTGAGCTTAACTGTAAGTTTTTATTACAAAATATTCAAATTTCATTGTTCAAAAATGTATATTTTTGTCTTAAAAGGAGCTCGCGGGCCGCGGATTTTGACTTTGAGGGCCGCATTTGGCCCACGGGCCGCAGTTTACCGACCCCTGTTACAGTTAGTTGTTTCAACATAGGCTTTGCTATAATAATCGGTTATGTAGATATGTTAATTTATATGATTGATGTTTTAAAGTTTTTTTAGTTTCAGACAACAAAAACAACCTTAATCCCTAATATAAACCACTATTTGAGTGTTTTGTTTACTAATACTACTGTTAAAACAAATCCACTCATATCTTGTTCTATCACAAATATTTTATATTCATTTCTTTGTTTTTTAATAATGTTTCACTTGTATTTTTTCAGCATTGTTTTGTAAAAATTATAGTTGGTTCAGTCAACATTTTTAGTTGGCTACATAGATACAAAAGTTGTTTTTACATAATTTTTAACAGACTTTAGTAGTCTAGTACTTTTGTAAAAATGTGTAAAAACTTTTAAAATTTACAAAATGCAATTCGTTGCTTAAATATTTAAGATGTTTTATCCAGACATCTTGATAAATTACGAAATATACTGTAATAATTTTACTTCTACTTTTAAACTTCCATGCGTTTACCAAGTTTTTTTTGCATCTAAAAAATAAGTTTGTAGACCGAACAACTCTCCTAGCGACCAAAAACTGCAAACGGCCATGGTGTTAACCCCTGACTTTCCATAAAGTTTTTTTCTTCTTCATCAGAACTGACAAACAGAATGATAGACTTTTAGATAAATTAAAACGATTTTTTAGCAGTTATAGATTTGAAATTAACATATCTCTGCTTTTCAATATTCTTATGGAAAACACTTGTTTACAAAAAGGAACTGTTTAAAATTATAAGTATGTTAGTTTCAAATAAATTGAAAGTTTTTCAGGAATTTTTTTTAGCTCTATACAAAGGCTTTTGGAACGTTTTGTTTGTTTATTTGAAAGTTAGTCAGTTCTAAAACATAATCTAACAAGAACATTAATCGAACTTATTTTCAAAAATTAAAGTTGTAGTATGTATATAACAAACTAATAAAAGAAAAAAGCTTGGGTACCTTTTTATAAAAGTCTGAAGCATTGTAAAATTAAGGTTTTAAACAAACTCAGATACATTTATAAGAAAAATTTTGCTTTATACAATTAAACTTGATTACTTCAATATTTGTTTTTTTGTTTGTGATTAATTTATCTAGTTGTAAGTTTTACTTTTGCAAGTATTTAAATATTTGGTTTTAAAGTCTTCGATACTAGGGTAAAGTATAAATCATCAGTTTGTTTTGATATTTTGAGGTTAATAAAAGATTATACTGATCGTCGAATTTATATATTTTAAAATTTATCTTTGCTCTTGTAAAAAAATCTCTGCAAAACAACATAACAATTGATTTATTTTATTATATTAGGGGTTGGTAACCTGCAGTCTAGCAGAAATTCCTGACAACTTAAGTATTTTTTAACTTGAAAAAAATCTTATAAATGTTAGACAAGAAAGTTAAGTGTAGAAAAAAGACTTTAAATAAGTCTTTGATTTTTAACGAGTACTCACTTATGATTATTAAACACTTATTTGATCTGATGTTTTACTAAAAAAAATAAATAGTTTAGTTTAGGTTTTTGAAATTTCGTGTCGGTTTAAAAGCTCTTTCTAAACTCCAGCTCTTGAGAAACTTTCTCTTATAGTTATGGCTAGCCATAGAAAACAATTAAAATAAACAAAATTATCCAAATTTTTACACATCGAGTAATAACATATAGTTAGTTTTATAACTTTTTAAAGCAAGAGTTTAATTCTAATAATATTGACAAATTTTTTAAGTTTTTTAAGTTTTTTAGAGTAAAAGTTTTATTTACATTTTGAGCTTGCATTAAAACTGAAATATTTTTATGATGTATTTCAAAAAAGATTAGAAAATATTGAAAAAATTATTAAACTAGTGTACGACTATTTTGAATATCTGCCTCCTTTATACTATAAGACTCTTTTAACGTCTTTTGGTTATTAAAAATTTGATAGTAAAAATAATAAAAGTTCAAGATCTAAATTGACTACTTGTCAAACGTATCCCATACATTATTGGAAGGTATTTCTTATAAGCTTAAAGTTATTTTTGTAACTTTAATAAAAAGTAAAAGCGCTATTTTAGTCGTAAACTTAAAAAATAATAAAGTTTATTTAGCCTTTTTTAAACTATAAATACTTTTTGTTGCTTAAAGTTTATTTAAGTAAACTTTTACGCAAAAACGCTCAATAATTTTGAGACTTTATTAAACAAATTCTAAAAATAAAAATTTAGTTAGATATAAGATACTTTTTTTAAAGAATTTTGCTAAAATGACTAATATAAAAAATTTATAACTAGGGGCATCATTTTTTTAAGATGGAAAAAAAAGCAACATTTGTTGTTGATTAAATTAAGTAGTTTATATTTTTTTACTTATTGTAATCAAAAACTTAGCAAAAGCTTAACTTTAATGTTTATCAGAATATATAAATTTATTTCTATGTATATTAGTGATTTAGCCTATGAAATAAACCTCAACTAAGATTCTGTTTATTTAACTTTAGACATTTTATTAAAAATTTAATTTATAAAAAAAGACGTGGTTATATTACTGAAACCATCATAGAACTGATTACCATTATATTAACTTATAAATTTAGTATAGTTAAAGAAAAAGTATGCCCTTAAAAGTTTATTAGTTGTTTGAACGAAATGACTTCAATTTGTACCATTCGTTTCACATTAGAAATTATAATTCACGAAAAAAATGTTTATTACATAAAATTAAAAAAAAATAGTTACAACAAGTTCAAATTGGTCAATAATCCATTGAAAGTTTAAAACATTACCAAAGTAAGAACTATATAATTCTTAATACTAATAAAATAAAATAGCTGAAAGAAAATCAAAAATAAAGTTAAACTGTAATTATTATAATGGTAAGTTTTAGCTTGATTCTATACAGCTTTAGCTTACAGTATTATTTTTAGGTAGTTACATT
Organism: Thalia democratica; assembly: GCF_965202585.1. Classification (NCBI taxonomy): domain Eukaryota; kingdom Metazoa; phylum Chordata; class Thaliacea; order Salpida; family Salpidae; genus Thalia; species Thalia democratica. The sequence goes on from NC_139165.1 coordinate 100,601,074, forward strand.
TTGTTGCAGAATTTGCAGCTTTTGTCGCAAGTAATTTCCTCTCTTATATTGTAGAATCCCCTAGTCCTCAAAAGCTGAAAGTACTTAGCTTTAATTTTTTGTAAAAGATTAGAGAAAAACAAGCAATAGAACTAAATTTTTTTTAAATGTTTTTTATACTAAGATAAAGATTTACAAGTCTTTTTTGTTTTACAAACATTTATCTAAAATATTAACGCGAAAGTCTTCCAAATGACTTTAATAAATCTAAAACAAAAATAAAAGTATTTTTACCTGTGTTAAGAAAATTACTATGAAAAACTTTGGCGCAATATTAGATGATATTCTTTCGTCTATACTGAACTAATTTCTTTTTAATATTTGTATGTAACATTTATTCTTATTATTAAATATTAAATGTTTTTGTAAAAGCAACAAAATAACTAATTTAGACTCAAATGTTTACAAAAAACAACATTAACTTATTAATCTAAGTTTAGACAACCTAATTAAAATTAATTAAAATTAAAACTAACTTAAATTAATAAAAATTTAAGGAATGCGTTGTATTTAATATAGAAAAAAGATAATTGTGAAAAACCAACATGTAGAATGTTAATGTTAATAGTTATACCAAAGCTACAAAAAAAATAACTAACTGCGTATGCATAGTTCTTGAACCTATTGTACCTGGAAATCCTTTCCATTTCTGATTCGTTGACAGTTACAGAATCTAAAAAAAACGTTTTTTGTTAACTTATAGAAATTAATTTTTTTGATTGCATAGTTTAAAATTGTATAGTTTATAATATAATATATAATTTTTAATAGTTATCAAATGCTTCTATTTATTTCTAAAAAAACATATTTTGTTCTAACAATTTAAGTTTTTTTCAAAATTAATTTAACAATCACTTTTTATGAAATTTAAGTACTGGTCGTAAGCTTTCAAGATAACTTAACAAAGTTTTCTCTATTAATTCATTTTGATCCTTCTACAATTTTTTTAATTCGTTTATATTACTTTATTTGAGAAACTTTTGTGACATATAATAAGATATGTGCTTAAAATCCTAATTCTAAAAATAATATTTCTATTTAAGTAGGTAGTTTTATTTAATAAGCGTTTCTTGATAACTCGATATAGTATAAATAAGACTTCTAAGAAATATTTCGTAACTTAAATCTATTAATCTCATGCTGTAATAAAATAAGTTTAAACAAAAACTAATTACTTAACATACATTTAAAACCACTTGGTAGTGTTGATCTTCTTTTTTGCATATAAGGTGTGGTTATTTTCGTCATTTTGATGCTTTAGTTTATTAAAAAATAGACAATAAAATCTGTCGTAATGCAAAATGTTATAAAGTACGAAGTTGAAGATAATTTGAGAAAGTTACGATTATATATAACGATATGAAAACTTTAGAAAAATATATTATGAGTAAAATACTCAGTTGATTTAAAATTAAAGACTAGACTTTAGTTATTTTAGTTATGGAATAGTTTAAAACAGTTTTTTGTATATTTCTATAGACCTTGTTAAAAAATAGAACTAAAAAGCTAGAAATCAATGTAACAATAGTTCTCAGTTCGATACTTGTTATACTTATTTATAAAATACTAACTTTAAATTCTTAGTTACAATTTTTCTAGTTGATAAAAAAAATGATACTTACTTCGAATACAAGTTATAACAACACTTTTAAAAGTTTAAATAATCTAAAGTAAATTTTAGTTTAATAAAGTCAACGTTTTTCTATAGAAAATAAAGTTCTAAAAGATAATTTTTCATTTAAGTTAATAATTTTGTATTTATTAAGATTCCATCTAGAGAAAAGGTATTAAAAAATTGAAATTTTAACTTTAAAAATTTTTATACTACCGTTTGCTCATTAATAAAGTTTAAATATGTTTACATTCTGCTTTATTTTAACAAATTTTTCAATAAACTATATAATTTTAAAGACTAAAGATAGATAAAACAATTTATAAATAAATTTCAACTTAAATTTACTTTATTGTTACAAAAATTGTTTTAAAACTGATTTCAATAAACATTTTCACTAGACTTATAAACTTATATATATGTTCTACTAGACTCAAAAACAAAATACTTTGTATTAAGAAAGCTGAATTCAAAATGTTGCTTTACACCAAACCTAATTTGTTACACAGTTTTTAAACTACCTGTGTAATCATGTAATAATTAGGTTATTGAAATTAATTTTTATTGCTTAACAAATTAACGTTGTAATTACAACGTGTAAAAACTTGTATAGCAAAAAGTAAATGATAAAAGTTATTTTGAATTTTCATTTTGATATACGTGTCATTATAAATAATAGATGAAAGTTTTATTTATTTTTATATAAAAAAAGGAAATATGTTTTTGGTCGTCTTTTGTTTATTAATAAAATAAGTTACAACTATCTTTATTTTTGCAAATTACTTAGAAAATAAGTAAACTTTTCTTTTTATCCTTAGTTAGCTATTTGAAATATGTTTTCATAAGTTTTTCACACTAACGGGAATAAAACTTAACTTAATACTCAAAAGCTAATTTAAAAAAAGAATCATTATTGTTAAGCATAACATTCTAACTTAGTTTTTGATATTTTTAAAAGTTTATAGTATATGTAAAGTATAACATTTCAATGTGTTTAAAAAGTAGATAAAATAAATAAGTTTGCTTGTATTTTATACACTTAAGAAAGTTTAACAAAACATTGAAATAAATTTACATGCTTGTAAGACAAAATCTTGATAAACTTATACATTTAGTACAACACCAGTAAGTTTTATGTGCACAATTTATAAAACTTACAAAAAAATAATTCAACAAATTAGAAGATGTTAGTGTTGTACAAATGTTATAACTAACTTATCAGTTACTCTAATTAATTTTTGAAAACGGTTGTAGAAAACTAAATTTAAAAAGGAAATAACGCACTGTAGCAGTGATCTTCAAGCTAACTAAAATCTGTGCACCCAAAGTTTCAAAACTTAAATTCTGTCCCAATGTGCTAACATCTAGCATAATGTATAAAACTACCAATAAAAGCGCTTAAGATCTTTTTTTTTATTTTTTTGCTTTTCATCATCAGATTTGGAACATAAAGTGTAAACTTCAAAATTTAAAAAAAATTGGCGACCAAAACGTTTCGTTCATCCTAATATAGTTTTGTGTACACTAGTACACAATTTTAAGATAACTGCTCTATAGTAATCTTTCTATTTATTGTCTTTGATAAAGATTTTATAAAATTCATACTTGTAACTATCAACAATTAATACTTATTATTTATTAATGTAATATAATTTTAGTTTATTCAAAACAATATACTGTATTCTAATAAAAAACCGTTGTTAAATATTAAATTTTGAATCACCACAAAACATAACAGTTATTTCAAAAGTTAAACAATAAATATATATGATTAAACATTTAATGATAACAACATAAATACAATGGGAAAATTAACTTCTAAACTACTGACAAAATAATCAAACTTGTTTATAACTGAACATAATAACTAAATAAACTGTTTTTTTTTAAATTACACTTAAAAAAATATTGTGCAGTAGGACACGGTAAATAAATAAAGTTAAAAGTATTATGATCTAGCATAAAAAAAAACTAACTTTAAAGTTAAATATTAAATATATAAAAATAAAACCATGTTAATTCTGAGAAGATGCAACTTAAGTGTTATGAAAAATGATTTAAATTTGAGCTACTTGGCTTTTAGCCTCATAGGCATTTAAAAATTTCATAAAAAACTTATTGTATTGTGAAATGTTTGTATTCTATATAAACTTTTATGTTGCTGCAAGTATTGTTTTTTAACTTATTTCTTTATAGTCTGGTTTTATTTCTTATACTTTATACAATTAATATTTTTCAACAAAAGTCAATAAACTTATTACCAACAGAAGAAGGTAAAAATAGTAATTCAAGACGATCAATTAAGAAACTAGTTTCTACATTTATGAAAATATATTATACTATAAAAAAAATCTATTAAATTGCTGCATATAATTTCACATATTGTCTAACAAAGGTATATTTGTTTTTCTGTATCAGAACTGAATTGAAACTTTTATTTATCTGACTGGTGGGCTGGTCAACGTTTGCCTTTGCGTTTTGAGTCTTTAATTTAAAATTAAAGATAAAAAAATTAACATGTTTTCACATTAGGCTGCTTTGAAAAAAGTTGATGATCTTTTCTATTTTTAATCTTTAATGTTTACATATTATTTACATCTTCTAGAAACAAGACAATAAAAAATCTACAAAAGTTTTAAAGGTCAAAATTCTTCCGAATACATTAAATTATCCTTGATAACTGGGCAAATAAAACTAACTAATAATTCTACTCTGTGTTTTAGAAAAACATGTGTTACGTAACTTTGATCTACATTTAATTTTAATGTAACTTAATATAAAATCATTATATTAATTATATGTAACTTAATATAATGATTTTATATTAAGTTACAGAATCTTTAATTTATTTGACGTTGGAAACAAATTAGTATGCTTTTTTTATCTATATAGGTAAATTTAGTTAACGACGTTGCGAACTTGATTATCTTATTTTAAGAACTCAAAAAAATTTATTTATATACATAAGTTATTACTTTAAAGTTTTAACGTCTGTAATTCTAAATAATTTAGTGTATATGTAAACTTATGTATATAAAGACCAAACACATAAACTAAAATATAAAACTTGTTAGTATAACAATACTATATGTTTTCTCCTAGTTTGTATTTTAGCTCATATCATACAAAACATTGAAGGTTAGCAGAATATTTCTAACTAGAAACGATTTAGATACCATCTTTCGCCTTGATTTTGATTTATATTTTATTTTATAGAAATATTTTTTGTTATAGAAATAATACCTAAAAGTATGTTTTTGGATGTTATTTTTCCAAATTTTTACTCTGTATGCTAATGCCATCCAAAATAATTAAAAATTTATCTAAAAAATCGAAACAGATAAGGTACCAGATATCGTTTCGTCTAGGGAAAGTACCTCAGTTACAGTTCGATTGAGTTCATTTCGACATGTTCGGCCAGAGAGGTTAACTAAGAGGAATTTCATCTTTTTTGCTCTCAAAAAAACAAAATTGGTGAGAAAAAATGTGGAAATTACAAAGAGAAAGAAAAGAGTTTAACAATGTGCATATATAATAATTTTTATTGTTTGTTATTATTTGCTTTGTAAATATACTTTTATAGTACCGAGCCTGACTAATCGTCATTAGTTTTAACTGGAAATAAATTTAATCTATTGGAAGAGTAATATGACACTTTAAACAAATAAAACTTACTCTTTGCAAATTAAAGTAGTAGACCATATAACACATTCTTTGCTGTTTTTGTTTTGAAAGTATGTGACTTGCTTTTAAATATACAGATTTCATTTCGCAATAAGATAAATTAATTTAAGCTGGAAATATTATATCTAGGCTTTTACAAATAAGATACCCTGTTGTTTACCACATCAAAAACATTCCTACTAGACTAAACTTCTAAAGAGCTTGAAAGAATACAGTAGAGAAAAAAAAATCAAACTTGAAAGATAGTTTGTAGTTTGATAATAAAAAAAGCTAATAAAATTTCTTAATTGGTAAGTGATACTTTTTTAAGGTGTTTTTACAATATTCTAAAAGCTTGCCTACATAATAAACGTAATCTATTTCTAAATATAGCTTGCTTACAGAACAATTAAGTTTAAGGTAAAGTTGTTTTATTACTAATAGTAGGCTTACTTTTATCTTCTTAAAACTTTTTAATTACAATAATTAATGAACTTTATAAACATATAACTTACTAAAGGTATACAGTAAAACTTAGACCAAAACATTGGTAGATATAAATAAGATATCGAAACTATTAAAATCTGATAGTACTGACTAAAGATTTAGTATGTTAAAGAAAATCTTTTCACTTAATTCACATCTTCATAATTATTTTACCAATTCAATCGAATATTACATTTTTTAAGGTGGTCAAACTATGCAAGTGTAAGGACATTTTAAATAATTTTTTACCTGATTTTAAATTGAACTGAAGCAAATAAAAAATCTTTTAGGCGATTAACTTTATCAGTTTATCTGAGTATCGAGACTTAGTATTCATTTTAGCAGCATAACTTTAGCTAAATTTATTAGGATCATCCTTAAAGTATAACAATTAATCCTATATAGATCACGGAGATAATTTTTTTTTTTTGTAAAAACATGATTGTTATGTTTTACTACAAAATTATATTTATTTTTTTATCTGTTTACTATGATTTTTGATATTTGTTTAAAGACTTTTAATCCTCAACCAAAGTGTGTAAACTTAAAATAACTTAAACAATTCGTTCAAAACGTCTTATACTTAAGCTGATTAACTTGTGTATATTTAGATATCATGCATAGACAAAAGAACAGATCAATTTCACGGCAAGTCACTGTGCATTGAACCATGCGATGCCTCAGGGCGAATAGGCCATTCTTGTGAATATCGCTTGACAAAAGCTCGATATTATTAAAACTATTTTACAGCATTCAACGCTTACATTGTTTTGCTCTCTCAACAGAAATTTTTTCATATACTTTCATTAACCTCTCTTCCCTAAAAATTTGAAGTTAATTTCCCTTGATATCTATGAAACCGTATATATGTATTAGCATATGTATTGTACTTTCAACAATATACTTTCTTTTTTGTTTTGTCATTTATACTATAAAAATTTTTCATTTCTTATGCATTTTGTCTTAACGAACAACTTGCTTTTATAATAGCTAAAAGTTAACAACAAATATATATAGCTACTATATATTATACTACTTAATAGTTTTTGATAGTATAATAAATGTATTGATAATTACAAAACAATCGTCTGAAAAAGTTAAATTAGCATTTGAAAAAAGGCAGCAATGACTTTTTGAATATTTTTAAAACGAATATATTTACATTGCTAAAATTTTTTAAAAAGTTGATTTAACTCTTGTATTAGTTAAAAATAGTTTACAATAAAATCACTAAAAATATTACAAGTACAGTCGTTCAACGTTTCTTTACTTAATAAAGTTTTTTAGTTAGTAACTTGACAAAGATTTATAAAACTCTTAAGGTTGGTTTATAACTCATTTTAACATTCCTGGAGGTTGAAGTGATTATATTTAAACTAACAGCCTAAGTTTGGAAGTTGATTCTCTAATATCTCTACTTATGTTTACAAGCTTAAGGTTAAAGATAAGAATGTAGAAAGAAGGAAACGTTCCATATTTCGTAGATATTTCATTTATATGTAACAGATTGCTCTTGACAACGTACTTTCTGAAGTATAAAAAGTTAAACTGTTTATAGCAAAAACTGTGAGAAGAGCTCTTTGATTTCTATACTTACTAGTACATATCAAATAAACACTTTATTATTCTTTTTCGCTTTGAAACATATTTTTTATATTTTGTGGTTTAGTTTTGTAAAGTTTTCAGTTTGTTATAGAAGGTTTTTATCAACTTTAGCCTACACAAAACATCTTCTGAAAAACTAGAAAAAAGTATTTGAGCCCTTACTCTAAAAGTGTCTTAGGAAATTAAAACATCTTATGTATTGGAAAACTATTTATTTAAGTTTTATATTTAAATCATTTTTTTCAACATACGACGCGTAATTTTTAACTTTTTTTTAACTACTTATAGAAAAATATAATTATTTTAACATACCAATATTTTATTGTAATATTAATATGTTTTAGATATAAACATTCATAAATGAAGAATTAGCATAACTCAAAAACTGCCACCCGAGAACCTAATGCCTCTTTCAATGCCAAAACCTGCTGCCCGCAATGTACGTTTCAGCTTGAAGTACAACTTTAAAAAAATTACTAAGAAAATATTTATTATTAAAGTCTTACATGGCTCTTAATTTGTTTAGTTGAAATTAGTATTGTTTTGAATTTTACTTCAAATATATTTTAATATTTTCTGCTCACAGATCTAATTTTTATGCAATGTGGCCCGCGAGCTAGTTTTTCTCGGAAAATTTGGTCAATCAAAAAACTGCCGACCCATAACATAATAAAAATTAATTATACACAGCAAACAGGTTTTTGTCTATTTATCGGACCATATAATTATTTTTGAGTTTAAAACAAGTGTTTGTTAATAAAATGACATAAAGTTTCAAAAGTAATACGGTTTGAGAATATAATAATTCTTAATAATTTGTTCCATTTAACATAAGAGTTGATAGATATGACATTCGTACCTGACAAATTTATCAAGTTTCATAATCATTCCATAAAACAATGAATTGATTAAGGATTGTTTATTTAGAACAACATTTGTTAAGATAAAAGTGTTTTGTCCTGGACAAGAGGTTAAAAGGTATCCGTGGTGTGCGACTCGATAACTAAAATGTTTTTCCAGGCCCAAGGTCGAAAACCAAATACTTTGAGCGCATATTTTGTCGTTCAATAAACTATTTTTATAATCTATGTATGTATTTATATTTATGAAACATTAACCATATGAAAATAGTATTGAGATTGAAGCATTAAATTACTGGAAAAATTCTTTATAAATGACTTCCTTAAATTTGTTTACAGATCACTTTCTTTTTGAAACATGTGTTCTAGTTATCAAAAAGTGTTGAAAAAATTATAAGAATTGGAAATTTTCGTTATGAAAGGTATATAAACTTTATTATTACGTCACAAAAAGGGAAAACACCTTTTGTTTACAACTTGATAAAGCTATTGCAATGATAGTTATGACTATTCAAGAGTTTCTTTTATTTTGCTTTTCCTATACAAAAGTATTTTTAATGTTTGGTCTAAGTCATAGTAAATTTTAAGATTTTTAAAGCCTTTGAAAACAGTCCTGACAAGAATTTTTTTTTATTTTTTACCAACAAACGGTCGATTCAGTTCTTTGTACTCAAGTTCACTTGGTATAATCTTAACAGGTTTTTAGAGATTATACCTGCCCGAGAAGTCCCAAAAGGACAAAATCAGTCTTAGGTTGTCTTGGAAGCTGTTGTTGTTGGTTGCCTGCTGATATCATAAACTATTATCTAAGTGTTAAATGAACGACTAAAAACACTTGATTCTATTTCACGGCACAAAGTAAGAATAAGTAAGCAAAATATTTTTAACGTTATAAAAACTCAGAAAAAGGCAATTTACGACAAGGTAATTTAATTTTTATTTACAAATGTAATTAAAAATAATATCATAAACAATTAGTATTCATTATATTTTTTTTTTCACAAAACTCTTATACAAAGTAAAAAAGTTTAAAAAATTCAATCAATAAGAAAAGTATCTAATTATTAAATGATTTATTTAAGGGATTCTTGATACTTATAACTCTAACGGGGAGTTTATATTACTGGGTGTCTAGTTTAGGGTTTCTCAAAGCGAGCAAACGGCCTCCTTGGGGGCCATAACAGAGATTTAGGAGGCCATGAGCAGCAGAGAGGCCAATGGGGTCATAATTAAAATACTTATACTAGATATTCTGGAGTTGATAATGAAGAGCAAAAAAAAGTCTGGTTTAGTGTTTATAATGATAGTTTTTAGACTAGTCTTGCTGTAGAAGGCCATAGATTTTTAACTCTTTAGAGGAAGCCTTTAAAAAATAAATTTTGGGAAACTCTGATCTAGATGTTGCCTTGAGGTATACTCAGAACAAATGAAGTATTTTTTCAAAGCATCCTTTATGCAATAATTTTGTCAACGAGATGCTAGAAACGCAAGAATTGAAAACAAAAGTTTAAAACCCTGTTCAGAAATGAAGACACTGTGAAGAGATTCATAAGTTTCACATAACACATCATAACACAAAAAGTCCACAACTAAATTTAGTGGACTATAAAAAGACTTTTTAGGAAAAAGATTTTAAAGTTACTGGCAAACAACTTTTCAATAAATATGTAGCCTGAGGCTGGTTTCTAGATATCTGATTTTCTTTTAATCACAAATGGAAAATTTTAAATAAATAATTATTTTAAGATTGTTGTGTCGTGTTTAAAAATTTGTCGCTACTAGAAACACCTAACTACGTTACAAAACGTTCAAAATAATAAAGTCCTTAGTTAAAGATAGTAAAAGCTTTGAAGCTTTTCAAATGAAGGTAGATATGATAAATATTAAATCATTAGTTATTGAATTAAGTTTTTGAATAGAATTTAATAGAGTATGTCTTACCTAATTAATATGCTGCTAAAAAGCTTTTTATCAATTTTAGTAAGTTCATCAGTATTCAGTAGCGTTGACTGTTATAACAAGTAATACTAGTTAAAGAAGCTACTGAACTTTGTTGTTTTGTCAAAATTTTAAAGTTTTTTTTAACAGTTTAAAATAAATAATCTTTTTCAAGTTATATTTAATAACAACTTTAGTTTATGTTAATCTTAAAATGAACTTGTTTGTTATTTGTATTTAGCTTTGGTAGTCTGTTTTTTACAGCTTAAGCGGTTATTAATAAATGTATGAAAGCTATTAATATTTTAGTAAGTTAAAATTATCTTTTCAATTATTAAGTTTAACCAATAATGCTTAACAAAATAAGGCTCACAAAAATAGTATGTCGAAAAACTAAAACTATTAAAACAATGATTTTTACCATAGAAATCTTTAATTTACAACATACAGAACAATTAAAATAATGTTTAAAACTATAAAAAGTATAAATGTTAACGGTTTTTAATTGGTTATTAAAACTTAGTTTTGGCCAGATCCAAATTCTAATTACCTTTAGTATAATAAAACATTTTTTTTGATTTTATTAGAATTTGGAATTTAATCAATTTAAGTTCGACTACAAAAATTAGGGTTTAAGAAAATATAAAAATCTTATTAATTTTTTTGTAATCACTCTAAAACAATAAAAATATGGCATTTTGGCTAATAAATTTTTGTTATTATTCTCAGAGCTAAAAGGAAAAGTCCCTTGTCGTTTTCTATTTGCAGTTTTACAACAGGGAGTTCTTATGAAGTTCCCTACTATTTTATGAACTTAGGTATGGTCTAAAAGATCTTGGCAATTCTCATTGTAGAGTGAGAACCTAACCAGAACTACCAAACAGTTTAAAATCAATGAGAATAGAAAAAGTTTTTAAACAAAGCCATGAAAATGTTTTTGCATAAAGTAATGATAAAGTTGCATTTAAGTACCTAAACTACATTTTTGACATACATGCTACGTATAATAAAAGCACCGCCGATGACAAACAAGCATACAAACAAAAGTGTGTCGAATTCAGAGCTGAATTCAAACAGTTCTTGGAAAAGCATTTGCAAGTTAGAAAAGTTTAAAATCGAGCACAGACAAACAGAGTGCTTAAATATATATATAATTATTAGTACCTTACTACCGAGTAAAATACTATGGACTTTAACAAGCTTACCGACTAGTACCCCCAAGTGAGCAAATCCAGTGGCGTGAAATCGTTCTAAAGCAAATTATGTTTGAATTTGTACAGTTAAGAAGTGCTAGAGTTCTTAAAAGGGATCTACAAGGTACAATATACTTATCACTCGATATCACCAGACAAAGTTTTTTTTCAAAGTATTCAGAAGGGAAAGAGACAAAATGTTCTTAAAATTAGCCTAGAGATAAGACTAAATGAAGACACCATACTTTACCTAGCAATAGCATTGAAGAAAACAATCCTTTATTACAGTAGTACTAGAGCGAGCGTAGCTGTAGATGTAGAGTTTACTGGATGTATAAATGATTTTGAAGTCGACCAACGAATTAGCAGAATGCCGTGTGATGACGCTTTCCACAAAGACTGCATTGCACAGTGCTTCAAATTGCAAATAACACAATCAAGGAATTCTGAGTACTGTTCTGCATTCACAATCAGCTTAACCTAGTAGATTTTACCTTTGTTTTCTTTCATGTTTGCACCTTCAAATTTATTGAGTCATTATCTAGGTAAAGTTTATTTTTCAACAGCCCTAGAATTAGTAGTTAAAACAATTTAATAAAGTGTTTTTTGTTATAGAACAATTTAAAGATTTCTTTAATTCTATAGTAGAATATTACGTGTGTTTTACAAGCATATTTATTTTTAACGTTTTATAACAAAAATATAATTTTACTTGTTTGTAACTTCTTTATTTTGTTTTATGTTATTTTCTATGATTTTATGCATTTTTCTAAATCAGTCTAAAGTTGTTTAGTTTAGTTTGTTTTAACACTATTGTTTTTCAGTTTAATATCGAGCTGAACATTTTGTTCAGTCATTAAAAAAACGACTGTATTCTAAATTTCACTAAAATATACCACTGTTTTTTATAAGCTATACACCTTACAATTTTTTAGTTGACTTCGCAAAATCAGAAAACAGACTGAAGATAAAAACTAATTACAAATTCTAAAGGTTTTATTTAAAATTGATCGCTGCGTAATTACACAAGGCCATAAAACAGCAATCTCTTCAAACTAAAATTAAGAACACATTTAATTTATTATTTTATCAAAAGATATTTCGTTTTGTTTGCCGCTACTTAAATGTCTAATCCGGTTTTTTTCTTTTTAGGTTAACATATGTTCTGTACGACAATACGTTCCTTGAGCATACCTCATATAAACTTTAAAATCGTAAAAGACCCTTTTAACTATGTTTTTATATCAATTTAGTTAAAAAAATATATAACAATTTTGATTTTACTAATTTAGCAACATTTTCATAAAACAACTGTTTTTGTACGCAATAAATAATTCATCTTTATTCGTTAACAAGTATTTCTGATTTTTGTCACAAATTTTGCAAATAAAAATCTATTTTGATTATTTCTAGTTTTGTTTTTAATTTATTCTTATTATAAAAAATCAAAATCTGAAATATGAAAAGTCTTTGTCATACATAGACAATGAAACTTAAAAAATATTAGGTTCCTGAAATAACGCTTTTATTAACTTTTTAAGAGACATCTAAGTTTGCAGCTAAAACAACATTTAGTAAAATAATTATATTAGCAAGCCCTGCCTATGATTTATTTTGAAAATAAAACTGAAATATTTCCCTAAACTGAATTAAAGTGTGCACATTCAAACTAAAGATCACCTCAAGAAAAATTCTACCTTTTGCTATTAAAATTAAAAAAATAAGATTACCTAAATTTCACTTCCCCAATTAACATTTATCTTTCATTTAACCGAAGTAAAAAAAATATATCTTATTTATTTTTGTTATTTTGTTTCATTTTGCTACAGTATTTGTTAAGAAGTTTCTTTTTAATTTTAGCTGTTCAGTGACAAGAATGACTCTATTTTATGTATTTAAAACAAGTTTTAACATTTTTTAATGCTAGGTTCAATTGATAATTAACTAACTATTCACAAATGAACAAAAACTAAAAAAAATAGTTAAAACAGTTTACACTTGTCAAGATTTTGCTGAAAAATCAAAATTTCCAAAATACACTCAATTTACCTGAATAACCTCAAAAAAGGACATAAATCAGTTTGTTAACTTTTATTTGTAGATAAGATAATGCTGAAATTTGTTTATAGAGCTTTAACGTCATTATATCAAAAATGTACAAAAAAAAAATATTAATGCAGATTTTTTTTCTGTTTAAGTTCTATCTACCTTTAAAAAGCTTATTGTACTGATTTTTAATTGGAATTATCAAAAACAATACAAAACATCTTTAAAAAGTAATCTATACTATCTTTAAAACTCTAAAAATGCAGAACAGTTTGAAAAATCTTGATTTACAACTTGCTGAATAGCCTTAGCTAATGGTTTAAATAAATAGAGATTAATTAATTTATAAGGTATTAATTGTACTTATATTAGTTATTAGACTAACAATCTTAAGTTAAATAAACAAACAAAAACATTCTATTGACATCAAAATTAAACAATTTTTTCAAAATTACCTAGCATTCTCAAACTTTTAAAACTATTTATGATAAGTTTTTTTTTACAATTTTAAGATGAATTTAATTTCAATCTATATAAAAAGAAATCAGTCCATATTTAATTGTTATTCTTTTTTTATAAAAAAAATTCAAAAGTCAATTTATATTTTTTTTTCTAGTAAAATTGTAATATACAAAAATAAACATTTTTTGACTGATACTTTAAACAATTTTGAAAATATTTTCATAGTTTACAATCTCTTGTATAATCTATTAAGGTATACTTTTAGTGATTTTTTAAATAAATTTAAAGTCAGCTAAAAAGTTGTGTTTTCTAGGTTAGTTTAAAGAAATTCTCACACCAAAGTTTGAGTTTTTCAGTTTAACAAAGTCTGACTTTAATATATACTTTAAGCTTTCATTTAAAAGGTAAGGTATTTTTTTCAAAATATACTATATTATTATTATTAATTAATATACTAATTTCTATAATTGTTCTTGACATTTTCTAGGGCCTTGACACAATTTTGTGTAAAAAAATGCATACTCACTACTACAAATACAAACATATAAGAAGATAAACAAATTCAAAATGTGTTTTTTTTTTCTTATACTAATTTTATTCAACTTAGATATGTACTTTATAGTTTACTAGTTATTGTTTCAAACATACTTATACTTAAGTTCAATAAAAAAGCTATTACAACCAATTTTTGAGCATATTTTCTAGCTCCTTCAAATTTTCAAATTAAAAAAATTCCCATTGCAGTTCCAAATTAAGTTTGTAAAACTGAAAAATGTTTTGAATAGTGTTATGTGTAGTAAGTACAAAAGTATTTTATTTTTAATAAACTTTTAATTATATTTCCCTAAAATTTGTATTAAAAAGTAATTAAGTTTTATTTTTAGTGAGCCACAAAAAATAATAAAATTTATAGTGTTAACTTCTACAAAAAGACTAATGATATATCAAAAGTTTATAGATATTTAAGTATGATTTGAAAAATTACCTAAAATAAAAAATTCAAGTTTTTTATATAAACCGAAGTTACTTCTATAAAATTATTGGGGTCACCAACGCTTCAAGAAGAAAAAAACAAACAAAAAATAATTTATTAAAACAGTAAATTTATTTTTTTATTGAAATAGTTTAAACACTTGTTTCATATTTCTAATTTTTTATATTTTATGTTTTAAATAATTATATTATAAACACTATTTAAAATTATATATAGTAAGGTGCAAGACAGGTGCATTATTTGTTTTACAAAGTAGTTTTTTTTTTAATCTTCACCATGTAGTTCTTTTTTCTATTTAAAAACAGATTAAATAATTTATAATACAGGATCAGATTCAATGACTTAAAAAGTGTTTTGCTAAAGTAGGGGAAACCAAAAATGTCAAAACCAAAACTAGTTTGCTAAGTATCTGTTCACTACTTCATTTTGAAACTAATATTTTTAATTGTTTAGTGTTGGTCTATGACTAAAATTAATACAATTGTGATTTTTTAATTATAAAAAGCAAATTTTTTTTGTAATGACAGTTTTTTTACATTCCATATTTAATTTTTCTTTTTTAAAGTTTTTACTAACTATTTACAGAGTGTACATTGTTCTTAAATATAGAGTCTAAAACTTAAAAAAAAAGGAATAAGTATTTAGTTTATATATAATGAAAAATATGAATAGTGTTTATAAAGCTTTTCAACCTCGTTTTTTAAAATTTTAAATTTCTAGTACGAATAAAACTATTTTTTTATTAACTTTTAAATTTAAAAATCTTTAAATTATTTTTTAGACCATTTATTTAATGCTTCTATAAAATACACACTTTGAACTAATAAAAAAGAAAGAGTGTTGCAATAAATTGTGATTTAATAATTTTCAATTACTGAAAATTACAAAAAAAAAAATTTAATTTGAATATTTTATGGAAAATTACTTTAAATTTCATTTTTAATTAATTATCATTTTTTAGTATCATTAATTAGCCTTTTTATAGTGTCCAGTCATCTTTAGTTTATATGCTTTGAACTCATATGACATTCGTTTAAATTCAAAGCTAAAATTACTATCATAAAATAACAAAACTAAGTCATTTAACTTTTGAGGTGTTTTCAGTTTTCTAAAAAAACTTATACTATCGTATACATTCTAAATTACTAATTAACAACTTATATGAAATTTTTAAAATATTGATGATTAAATTTGTTTTATCTTTTATTATTTAAGTAATTTACTTAAAACTTTCAGATCTTTTAATAATACAAACAAATTGTAATAGTTAATTTTTGCAACAAAAATCAAAACCGATAAACAAAAATTCTAGATTTTTGTTATTGTTACAATTATTCACCTATTATTATACAAAGATCAACTATCAAAAGGTATAAAAGTTTATTTATTTATTATATTGAAACAAAAACGATTGTTATACGATAAAAACATAAAGTTATAAACTTTACACAAAACTAAACTTTCAAGATTTTTGTTCTTGGTGCAGTTAAAAGTATTAGTGCTCATTAACTCCAATCAATATCTATATCATCAGGTCAGAAGACCTACCGTACCATTGTTATGAACTCCACCATTGTTTATAGTACAGGAGGTTTTAGCCAGTCCTAGCCGTTACCCTCAGAAGGACCTTTATTAGTGCAGCTAATTGCTGTATTAGGTGCTGCCAATACTGAGCAGTAAGTTTTAATTAAACACGGTTAAAATGATTAAAAAGAGTAGATGAATAATCTATAATACGTTATTTTTGAGTATAAAGAAATTAGAATTGCCACAAAACATGAAATCCAGTGGCAACCCTCATAAATGCTTAGTCTGTATTCAAAAAAATGTTACATTTGGTACTTTTGACTGGCAATTGACAATTAAATTTATAATTTTTTTATGGCCAGAATTTGTTTCATTAGATATGTAGTATTGATTGTTTGAACTATAAAATATAATTCAGTCTATTGTGTACTTTTAACCAACAAAGTGTTTTCAATAAATCTAATTATCTTTTAAGTTTTTGATTATTTTATAAACCTTTACTAGTGTTTGTAAGTTGGACTTCACAATTAATATTCTTTTTAAATATAAAAGACATATTTGATTTAATTAAATATTTTAAATATATAATTTTGTTAAAAATATTTTATCGTTTGTATTTGTAACACAGTCCAATACTGAATATATCATATGATACAAAAAACAAAAGTAAATAAACAAACTGCCACAATATGTTTACACCAAACTAAGAAAAAAAATAACTTAAATTAGTAATAATAACCATTAAAAAATATACCTAAAGTTTTGGATACAATATTGACATGAAAATTAAAAGTTTGATAGTTGAAAAATATTTCCTAATGATATTTTGGATTAGATTATATAGTATACTATATATTTTTTATTGTAATCAGTATTTGACTTTATTTTTTGTTAGTTTGTGTTTTTTTTTTTAAGTAGAAATTGGTAATTACAGATTTATTTTATTTGTAAAAATTTCTTTTTCAGTCAACTATTTTTAAAATTCTTCAGCATTTTAGAGTGTAGAAAACAAAGTAAATTAAAATTAAATTAATGATGAAATTAATGAAACATGTGTTAATTTTTACTGCATCTTACTTATAAAAAGTATTATATATTCGTCCTTGAAAATAAAATCAAGACCTTTGAATAGCAAGCTCCCTGCGCTAAGTTAGATTTATTAATGAATAGAAATTTTATGTCTGATTCACTAACATATTTATATTAAAGCATTATAGAAACAGTTACTATATTTAAAATAACATTTATGAAATTTTATAAACATCAAATGTAAATATGAATAGAGTATAAAATAATATCACTTTAATTTAGACAGGGAAGATACACTAGGATCTGTTTGTTCGGGAGCGTTGGTTAAAGTAAGACCGTCTTCAATATAAAGCTCACCAACATCATGGTGGTTATGCTGTGAAGGTACCACAAGATGATCGACTCATTGATGTCTTTTCATTGAAAGACGGCTCATACGAAATTTATTTTAAGGTTTTTTGTTTATTTGTTATTATTTTTTTTTAAACTCTTCAGTTATTTTTTTATTCGTTTAAAACGCCAAGAAAGTTTTCGTCTCAAAAAAAGGTTAACATAAGTTTATCATTTAAAATGGTACAACATGTGTTAAATTATTCTAATTCTTATATCTATATGTTGTTAAACTATAATCAAGATACATTTTATATTAAAAATCTAATTTAATTTTCTTGCTGAGTAGTAAGTTAATAATTGTAAAAAGTAGTATTAATATTTATACAAGTTACTTACAGTAGCTTAATTTTCTTTTAAGTTTAACACATGCATCAATATTGAATTATTAGAAGTATCAATACATTAAAATCATGTAGGTCGCTCTCGCCTATAATAGATTGAAATAAAGCAATTTTACATTAGCTTACTTTTTTGTTCTGATGTTACAGAAAAAATATTAATTGTTAGTTTTAAATTAAATATAATTTTAATAATTCTTACTTTTTATTTTATAATTCGATTAAATAAGAAAGTTTTTAAACAAATACATTTCAAAAAATGCTCATACCTGTCTTGTCATCACCGGTCTTATCTTGACTGAATACTTCAGTGACTTGCTTCTCTTCATTTGCAACATTTTCTTGTACTTTTTTCAAAGAAGTATATATTTTGCGCTATTTTGTTTGTTAAGTGTGTCTTGTCTAGGTTACTAACTCTGGCCACTGAGATGGGTTCTATGAATAACGACCACCTAGAAGGATTTCGACACCTCTGTACGAGTTTGTTGCTTTTTCAATAGAGAGTTCATGATGCTTTAAAACTTAATATATTTATTACAAACAGATAAATACTATTTTCAAATTCAATATTCCTTATAATATACAACTGTTAGTTTTTTGTTATTTAGTATCATTTTATTATTTGACGTTGTTCACAACTGAAAGCTCTTAAGTTATTCTATTTCCTTTGTATAAGGTCGACGAAAAACCTGGTATATGATTTGTCCTATTGACTTTTGATATTATTCTTGACACTATTGTTTTGTCTGTCCTTTGTTAAGCCTCCTTTAATATGCTGTACTTAAAACAATAATACAATATACTTTTTTCTTAAATCTATTACTTATAAATCATATCTTACTTTTTGTCTTGATCTAAGTTGTTCCCTTACATGTAATAAAATTAACTTTAAACTTTAAAACAAAACCTTTTACTCTTTTATAATTCATTAATGTTAGTTAAAAGTTTTACTTTAGACTACGATTAAGACTTGTAACCGTTAACTGTTTGTTTTCAGCTTTTGGGTGGAAAATTTATAAAGTTATTGGCTACATTAAATTTTATTACAATATGCTTAATTTTTGTTGTTGATGAATTTGCCTATTATTGTTGTTGTAAACTTTAACTTCGTTTTTAGAGTAAATTTCTTATTTTGCAGAAAAGATTATATGGATATCAAGTGTATAAAATACTATCATAATATAATATCTATAGTTAAAAGATTGTTTTTGTTGATATTATAAAGAATCTTGAAATAAATATAAACTATATTTGTTTAACATGCATATAAAGAAATAACTGAACAAACTTTTTCACAGAATTAGTTTTAAACATAAGAAAGTATATAAACTAATCGTTCCATAGATTGTTAAATAAGTAGTTGAAATTACAACATTAAAGATAAATAAAAAAATATTTATTTATTGCTTGGTAAAGCTTTTAATCATACCTTTAATAAATGTCTTTACTTTTAAAACTATTTTGTTTAATTTTGACTTGATTTAAAGTTCATACTTTATAGTTGTATTTTCTAATAATGTATCTTTTATCCTAATTTCCCACGTCATTAAAACTTAGCACGCTTAAAAATGTGGTCATATTTAGTAACATTATTAAGTACAACTATTCCGGTTAGTGTTTAACGTTTGGATTCTTATACCATACTTTCTATAAATAGCTTTTTTCTATTGAAAATGAAGCATATATATAGTAGTTTATATAACTATAAATAATATTTATTATTTTAAGAAACACAATTACAGTGTATTACTGATAAGCGGATTTTAGAGTTTTAAATCTTCATCATTTTAATTTTTAATCATCTCCTTCTTTAATAAGTTACTCTGTTAAACTCAATAGTTGAACTATAAATATCATCAAGAAATAACTTTGTCGATAGTATTAAGTATATAACTTAACTTGGTTAAAAATTATGTAAGTAAATAATTTCCATAAAAATACTTTTAATCTCAATATGTTTTATTAATGAATTCACTATTATATTACTAATGTTATTGAACTTCTATCGAATAAACTAATTAATATAAAATAGAGTATACATTTAAAATAAATTAAGTTACATAAAAATAAGTTAATAATAATTAAGTTACATAATGCAAGAACTTATATCTGAGATGCAATTTGTTCTTTCTTATTGATTTCAGTTTAAATTTTTAAAAAAAAAAGTCTTAATTTGTACACACTAGTCATAAACTCAGAGAACGTTTTTAAACCTTTCCTCTGCGAAAAGTTATAATATAAATTTTCTTTTTGATGTATTTCAAAATTCGTTTTAGTTTGATTTATTATTTTTTGTGTTAAACTTTTATAATATATAATTATATAAATTAGTTGTTACAAGCAACAAATATTGTTTTAGTTTTTGTAGCTGATGTAAATTAAAAATTTTTTTTTTTCTTTTTCCTGTAATGTTGAAAAATATTAGTTATAGTTGGTTTTTGATTTGGTTCAAACTCTAATGAATTATTTTTTTATTCAATCAATTTAAGTTTAATAAAAAAAAATCAAGTAAAATAAAACTCAACTAGACTAAACTCTAAACTAGTAAACTAATATTATACCAAAGAAACAAAAATGAATTTTTACAATTTAGTAAAATAAATCAATTAAGTCAATATTAATCATATACTCTTGCTAATGTTCTACCTGGATTTTTAGATAATAAGTTTTGTGTATAGCTATTTCTTTATTGAATGTAATAAATCTGAAATTATTAAAACTGGTAATGTATTTTATCTTCAATAACTTTAAGTCAGTATATAGCTTAGAGATTAATTACATTTATTATAAACAGTAGTGTTGTGTCATTGAAAAGTCCCAATGCTGCTGTGGTCACTAAGTTGTTCTATTTAATTTTTATAAAATTAAAAAAAAATAGTTAATTTTCCCAATATTTAGATTTCAGAATGACTTGTTACTCTGACAGGAAGTTTCATGCCAACTACAATGTGAGTCATAGAGATACACCTAGGATATAATATAATTATTTGTGCAGCGTTTAAAAAAAAATGAACAACGAAACTACAACTTAAAGTAACCGACCAAAGGTAAGGGTTAGGAGCAATGATAACAAAAAAATAAAAAATTTTTACCCGTGCAAAAGTTTCTTTGTGCTCAAATGACCCTTCGTGCATTTGACACCTTTCAATATTTGCCACATGTTGTTTATTTACGCATTCTTGCTTTGAACACAATGTGCATAGATTATCGAAAGGTGATTGTTCTGATTGAAAGCATATATAAAATTAGTTTGATTTATCTTTTTACAAAATGTTGATGCAAACTTTGTAAACTATCTGTGACATAGTGTATAATTTATATTTTTAGTTTTAATTTTGCAATTTAAGCTAAAAAGAAGATCTTTTTCAATATATTTGTGTTAAACTTAACTTCTATTTAAACTAAAAACTATATACTTAAAATGCATTGGACTATAATTCACCTTTTTTGTTGTAATTAACTCACTTAATCTAACACAAATGACTAGTAAGACTTATTATTGTGTTAATAAATATTATTTTGATCATATATAGTAGTTTTAATACTTCTACAAAGTAATTATTTTAACATTTTTATAAGTATATCTTAATTTGAAAAAGTAGAAATGAAATTTTATTCGCATTTTGTTTTTGTGTTTTTTTTTTCTTGTCTTATTTACTTTTGGAACAATTTAAATAGAAAAATGTATTCTTTATTACAACTACTGGTGATAACCAAAATATGTTTTATCTGCGATGTTGTATAGAGGAAAAAAAATTACAAGGATAAAATATGAATCTATATTCAAACTTTTATCACCTATAAAAAATGTATAACTTCACAAATCTCTGAATACAACAAAAATTTTCACCATCAGCCTAGCTAAACGGAGCACCGGCGCTCAAATGACCCTCAGAAAAAGATCTACAGAGAAAATTAAGATTTAATATTTATATATTCATCGCTAGTTAAAAAAACATTTTAACTATTCAAATATCTACTTCATACCAAATGAAAAAAAAAAAAAATTCACAACAGCTTAGCAACCACCACCCTACCATAGCACACCGACACCCAAGAGCTTTTTGAAATCAGAATCTAGATCGTTAGCATGCCCTACGCTAAAAGGGGCAAGGTTGTTTTGGGTTAGACACCGATGTTATTAAGACCGTTTTCATCATGGAGCTGATCAACAATGTCTCAAGTATGTTTACGCTCTTATAGCCGAAGTTGGAGAAAGGACTCGTGAAGGTAACGATCTGTAACGCAAGATGATCGACTCCATCTCATTGATGCACAACTTATATAAGGTTGGTGTTACATTTGTTTATTTGCATTGTGTCTTAAATTGTTCTGAGTCTCATATCTTGATTCCAATAAGTATTAATAAATGTACTTTTTTAGTTTAATATCCTGCAAGATCTGAATCCTAAACATTTTAAGCTTTAGGTAGTGCTAGTAGAGAAAAAAAACTTAAAAAGAATAATTGTTAATAATTTAATGTTTAATTATATATCTATATTATAAAGGAACAAAATGTTACTGTTTAAGTATTTAGTTAGAACACTAGCAAAAAATTTAAATGTCATACAAAACAAGACAAAGAAATTAACCTATAAAAAATTTTTGTTAAATTGTAAGATAATATTTTTATCTTCTTATACGATTGAACTTAAATATTGTAATTGTATAATGTAAAAGAAAAATAAATTAAGTAACTTCTGCCGGTCTTCGGATGTAAATGATTTTACTTGTACAATATACCAGTTTAAAAAAATTCCTTTCAAAACAAAACCGAAAATTGAGGTGGATTCGAAAGATATTCCCTTGCAAACCTAGCGAGATGTGAGTATATTTACTTGGTTCACATCCACCAAAATAAAACTTCAGCTTCTTTAATTTTGTTTCTTAAAATTTGTTTCTTCAGCAAATTGTTTTGTCTCAATCTTTTGATCAATGTAATTATTTTGCTCGCATTCATGAGTAGTTGTTTCACTGTGATTGTTTCTTATTAAAAACGTGCAGTAGAACTACAAATTCACTGTAATGCAGGGTTGCCACTCGAAAAGTCAGGAAGTCAGGAAAAATAGGGGGTTTTGAAAAAAGTCAGGAAAAGTCAGGAAATTTGATAAATTTTTCTCAGCTTGATCAGTTGCAACCATGGTAATAGTTTCTGTTAAAACGTGCAGTACAACGACAAATAGTGATTGGGAACATCATTTGTAGATAAATGAGTTTTTGAATTATTCGGCAGATCAAGAAGAAATTGAATTTTGTGACCAGTCTTCAACAACTAAGTCTTTTCACATTAAATTTTAGCAGCCTTTTTAACTCCTATTTCTTATTACGAGGGAAAAATAAAGTCGTCCAGTAGATCAACAGCTGTTTAGACTAACAACAAGCTGTTATCATGAAGGATTAAGTGTGAGCTGTTGTTCGATATATACAACCTTCTTTCAATAGTCTTTTTAAAGTTTTCTCCAAATGTTGCTTAGATTTCTTCTGCCATTTCATAACACAGTGTATTTTGAAAGTAGTTAAATGAAAGCTGAATATTTTAGTTATTTTGAAGTCAAAACAGCAAATGTATTATTTCAAATTTAATTATAGGTGTATAGAGTTTCATTTAATCGAAAATGCATCCATTTTTACTATTTCATTCAAAGTATTTCAGGTTAAGTTGTTTTCTTATATTTTTTGCAAAAAAATATTCATACAAGAGTGATCATTATAATAACTGTCTTCGGGAAAAAGTGACCCTTCGAGAAATTTTGACCAGTCCTAATTCAACATATTGTAAAATTTAAACAATACTTGTTGTATAGTTTAGTTTTAAAAATTTTCTAAAAAAATCCAAGCATTTTTTCCAAGACAACAATTGTGCAAGTTTTTTGATCAATTTATCATACTATAATAAAATAATCATTAAAAGAATGTTATAAATGAAAAGCTATAAAAAAAAAATTAAAGTTTTTTTCTTATGAAAGTAAATGATAAGGTGTGAAAAATACTCTTTTAAAACTTAAAATTTATAGTATATAAGTATATTCTTACAATGTATTCCAAGACTCAGATTATAAAAATAGTTACAAAAACATTTAAAAAACATTATATAGGACTAAATTAGAATAAAAACAGTTCTTAAACAAACTAACTGAACTTTTTTACAAAAATTCAAGATTTTTATGCTTAAAACATATTATTTATGGAATTAGAGGGGCTCAACATTTATTTTTCCTTTAAAAACATATTCACATTTATTTAAACATTGACGTATATACTTAAATTTAAAAAAATGGAATCTGTATATTTTTAGATGTAACAAGTTTTGTCGTAAAGTATACAATACAAGCTAATTCAATAAAAATTTCAATCGACTATATTTCTTAATTGAGAACGATTGCAATTTACATTAATTCAAAAATAAATTAATAACAATTTGTTTAAAGTTGGTTTAAAAATAAGAATTAGAATAGCTAAGTACAAAACATATATATTTGGTCTATTTTTTATATACTTATTTATACATTGGTAGTTACAGTATTAATAAAAACTTAAAAGTCAGTTATTACAAGTTGTATAAAATTTATAAACATTTAGACTTAAGCCTTGTTGAAAAATTGTTTGAAAACAGAAAGATAAAGGTTTTCATTGTAATGAAATAGTCTATATTAGCCTTTTCTTGTTGACCCTTCAGTAAATAGCTGCTATAACTTTGTTTACCTATATGTTTTTAGTTATTTTATATTTATTAATATGGTGAAATATTAACATTCAGGTTCGTTTTTATTCCAAAAATAAAACTAAATTTAAAATTTTTGTTAAATGTGTTATGGTCTAGAAATTCAAACATGAACATTACAGTGTTGCAACTTTTTTTGTAATTTATATTCTGGGTTTTATGAATTTCTGGCAGGTTTTAAAAGATACAAGCTTTTGGGTCTAATTAAGTTCAAAAATTTTTTTTTTGTTTTACAATTATCTCAAAAAGTAAAACAACATAAAAAATATAATCTAAATTTGTTTTAAATGTGATTTATAATAAAAAAAATTGATAATGTCACAAAAATAATGCTACATGATTAATTTTTTGTGTCAAATTATAATTTTATTACTTAAAACAGAATAATTAGCTAACATTTCAGGGATTTTTAATTTATTTTGTTTTAAAATCTAGGTTAAGTTCAAAATTTTTCAAATTATAGGTTTTACAGTTTTTCAGATTTTTGAAAACCCTGACATTAAACTTTTATAAAAATAGTTGACTAAAGACAGATTTAAATTTACTTTTTTTTAGTTTGCTTCATCTATGAAAGGGTGGCAATCAGATTTTAGAAATTTCCCACAAGTTTTTTTTTTCTCCAGATTTTAAACATAAGAAATCTCTTGTCTATTTGTAAATTTTATTTGATTTAAAACAAAAAACTGGTTTAAATTTTAGAACACATCAACAAAATATTTATATACTAGTTTTTTTTTCCAATAAGTAAACTAAAAAAACTTCAATTTATTAATAGATATTTTGTATACATGTATGATCTTGTAAATTTTGCTTGAGAGATTGTACAAAGTCACAGGTTTTTAGTGATAGAGTTGATAAAAATATTTTGATACAGGGCAATTTTGAAATTAATATTTCAAGTTATTGTTTTCTTGTTTGGAAGGGTAGCAATTGATTTTCCCACAGGTTTTCTTTTTTTTTAGGATTTTAAAAGTAGAAGTATTTTGTCCACTTATAATTTATAACAAATTAAAACAAAACACTGTTTTAGATTGTAAAAGATATGAAAAATATATTTTTATACTAGTTTTTTTTTGATAAAAAAATAAAATATCAATTTAATAAATAGAAATTTATTATATATGTGTTTGTAAATTATATACAAAGGATTGTTCAAAATCACAGGTTAATATTAATTATATTGTTATGCTGCAGTTTAAAAATACATAAATCACCTTTTTCAACTATAATAAACTTTAAATTGTTTAGTGAGATTGTTTTTAAAATGAGAACTTTTGATAATTTTGTAGAAAATAAAAGTCATGCTATTTTTTTTATTATTTAACACATATAATAAATTTTTGTATTATTGATTTACAGAAAAAAGTTCAGATTACATACACATAGTGACAAGTTGATATAGGATCTTTTAATAACCTCTATATTGATTTGTTTTGAAAATTGGAAATCATTATTTTAACATAAACCACTAAAAACCTGTGATTTTGAATAATGGTTTGACAAAATTCAAATATCTGTTAAAAGTATATACAAAAATCTGTTATTAAATCTAAATTTTTAAGATAAGTTTATCAAAAAAAAAAAAAACACCAGTATAAACATATTTTGTTGATGTGCTCTAAAATTTTAAGCAGTCTTTTTTTTTTTAATTTAGTACAACTTACAAATGGACGAGAAAATTCTCTTATTAAAAATATAAAAAACATCAAAAACCTGTGGGATAATTCTGAAACATGACGGGCACACTTACAAATATAAAAACATATTTAAGTACTAAATTAGAATTTTCCCTGTATAGATTTATTTTTATAAAGGTATGCTGAAAAATCTGGTAACCTGTAGTAAATCTGTAGTTTGAAAAATGGAAAAAATCTAGAACTTAAAAAATAACACTAAAAATCCTGGAATTTAAGTCATATTTTACATTTTTAGTAGTAAAATTGCGATTAGACACAAAAAATATATAATTTAGGTGAATTTTTTAAAAAACACGTTTAAACTAGATTTACAATATTTTTCTAATGTAATTTAGGTATTTGAGACAGTGTTTCATTTTAAAATTAACTTTAAACTTAAGTAGACAAAAAGTTTCCATAGACATGTACTTTTGAAAACCTGACAGAAATTCAAAAAACCTTAAAAAAAAAAAAAAAAACCCTGTGATGTTCATGTTTTAAAGTGCTTATGTTGAAATCAAAAAGTTCAGGATTTGGGTTTTATAACTATTTGTTAATTGTATGTTAACTTTTGACATAAAAATGAGGCTGCCAGTTTACCATATTAATAAATTGAAAACAGTTTTTAAGTTATAGGTGAACAAATTTAGAGATATTATTTATTGGAGGGTCAACTTGAAATAGCAATAATAGACTCTTTCACTAAAATAAAATCTATCTCAGTCTATTTATAAGTAATTATTCTAAACATTTTAATCTGACTTTTTTTTTAAATTAAACAATTTATAGAATGAGACTTTTTAATTTTTTTTTAACATTATAATTTACTTTTTAAAAATTATGTAAAAAACTAAAATTATTTTTTTCATAACTATGTTATAGCTTTATTTTTAACTTCATTTCCTAGACTTTTTATATATAAACCTGAAAAATTGAAGTATATTGCAAATTTTCTAAATTCAGAGAAAGTTGTCAATACAATTTCCCTGTTACATCTGATTGTGTTTGACTTTTCTTTTACAAGACTGGTTATATTTAAAGAAATAAATATTTTTTTTATTTAGTTTAATACTTTAAAGCATTAAAAAAAGTTATTTTTAAAAGTTTCAAATAAGACCCAATGTTAGTTGTAAAGAAAAAAAAAGTTTAGCCCCATTGACATAACTAGTTTTTTTAATTATTTATGCAAAATCAACTCTAAAAAATTTCTTACACTAATATACTTATAAATATAAGTGATAATTGATTTAAAATTCATATTTTTCTTATGAATATTTATATTTTGAATAATAATAAATTCTTATATCTTCATATATTTAAAGAAATAGTTTTAAGAATGTCATGACTAAAGAAAAAATGACTCTCTTAAAAGTTTTACTTTATTAAAGATTATAGTGTTAAAATATTATCAAGCAGTAAAGTATTTTTAGTTTTTTTCACATCAAAATCTTTAATATACTTTAGAAACTATTTTCAATAATATAATCCTTAAGTTTTTTTTTAAATTTTCAGAGTTGAAATTATAATAATTTAGTGTAATGTGACTTACACACCATATTTTTTTGTAATACATGGTAATTTTTGTTTTAGCTTGTGTAGATTTTTAGTCATACTTAACTTAATTGTCTAACTAAATATTAAATTCAAGATAAAAATTCTTTTGTTTTAATGTTACTCTTTTTTTTATTTCTAAAAATGTTTTTGTTTTAGTTATCTATAAACTAACTTTATTTTTTTTCGAAAAACTTAGTTTAAATAAATAAAGTTTTTAAACTAAAATTGAAAAAAAAAAAAATTTTTAAATTTATCTTTTTGTAAGACAAATAAACAGACTACTCCTTTAAAAAGATCTAATATAATTAACCGGCCAAACTATCCTAAAAACCTGGAATTAGAGGAATTTTGACCAAAAATCATTAATTATATATTTAACAGAGTTTTAAGGGTAATTTCCTAGGATGATGTCGCACCAATATCAAAGTGAAAATATTTTAAACTTTTAGTTTTACACTCTGAAAAATTATAGAAATGAAAAGCTCTAAATCTAAACATTTGTCATAGAGACCTTAAGGAAAATAAAAAAGGAGATTTTGATTAGTAAAAACAAAGCTACCGATCGAGGGTAAGGGGTAACAGTGATAATAAAAATAAAAAAATAACTAAAAGAATTATAAAAATTAAGTTTTCTGCTAAATTTGAGTAATTGTGTACCTTGTATTTCAACTCTATACTAATCTTATCATAGTATATATTGAAAGTGTTAAACATTTTCACTTTGATATTGGTGCAACATCATTCTAGGAAATTACCGTTTTTAGTATTTCAGACTAATTAGTAAAATGTATTGTGAAATTTAAAATATACATTCATATTATATATCTATATCTATAAAATTCTTTAAAATTAATAATCTTTAAGATTTTATAACAACTCCTTCACATCTATCATTCTTTTTTTGTTTTTCATAGATTTGTTGATAATTAAACATCTTATATTTCACTTTATTTTCTTTTATTTCACATTCATTGTAAGTAAAAATAATTACAAACATCATAATTTTACCAACTTTTTTTCAGGATACTTTTTAAATGAAATAAAGTCGTTGAATATTATGGTAATTAACATACGCTAATGTCAAGTTGAATTTTTTTACATAGATCATATTCATTGTTAAAAGTTATATAAATATTAATCAATAATTTAATTGTTTTGTAATATAATAGAGTATGATTTATTAAGTAAAGAAAAGATCAGCATTTTGGGATCTATTTGCTAAAACCTTATTTAAAAAGATCTTTATCTTTTTTTTAAATTTATATCTAATAATATTATCTTGTAATTGAAATATTTTTCTATTAATTTATATCAACTTTTTATTGTTATCTTAAAATAACTTTCATCAATAATATGTTTTGTTAAAGAAATTGCATGCATGTTACTTGGTATATTATTTTCAATATGTTCTGTAATCATTTTTAAGCATATTTGTCAAAAGTAAGCTTTTAAGATACAAATGTATAAACATACTAATAATACTTATTTATTAACACAACTAAGTACCTTCATTTACAATATTGTTTTTATATGTTTTAACAAGAGATGAAATGGTGGTCTTGTATTTTTTTTTGTTATGTCAGATACTTTTTAAATTATTTTATAGAAATGGTCTCATACTTAATTATTATTACTTAAATAATTCACTGTTCTGTTAAATATGTTTTGATAGTACTTTTTAAATAATATAATTAAAATTATGTTGTATAAACTTTGTATTTAAGCTAATGAAAACAATACACTATATTATTGTAGTTAAATTGTTAAAATGTTTGCATTTGTGATATGTACTGAAATATTTTTTGAACTAATACCAACATAAAAACTCCCTAAAATAATAGTTTGATAATACTAATTTTGTATGAAGTTATTAACTATTGACTTCAAACTATCTTTTAACTTTGTTAACTATTATATTCTTTAATATGTTTTTGGTTAATTTTCTTATATCACTTTAAAAATACGTTCTTCTTATATGGATATTCAACTTTTAGTGAACTATTTTCTTATGCATTTAATTTATTTAAATATATGTACTTATTTTTGATATATTAATTTTTATTAGTCTTTTAGCTAATAGTTATTTTTAATTTATGTTTTTGCAAATATTCTTGTAGGTGTTTCATCTTTTAGAAAAACTATTCTTCGTTTGTCTAATGTATATCTCATAACAATCATTACATGTTGCAGCGTACATACCATAGGATATGCAGTGAATTTTTTTATTATTTAATACTATGCAATTTTATAACCCCTTGAAAATTCAATATAAGTCAAATTTCTCACAATTAGCTATTTTTTTTTTATAAAGCTGTTTTGTTTTTTTAAAAACTCATAGTGTTGTAGTCCTTTATTTTTCAGTCTAAATGATTAAATATTTTTTCAATGTTCATTCTTGTAAACATTAATAAATTTTATAAAAGTTCAAAAACTGGTTGCCCAGCGTGAATTTCTTATTTGTATTTTTTTCTGTATATCTTTTATTATTTTCTAAAGTTCTTTAAAAGTTTTTTAACTGTATATTAAAGTCCTGAAAGAATCAATATTATATTCTTTAAAACTATTAATCATAATTTTTTTTAATTTGATCCAACATATTTGGTTTTTGAGATTAATAAAAAAATTTTTAATTATTCATTTTTATCAAATACATTTTAGCCTATTCAGTTTAGACAGTGATTTGTTTTTAGTCGGCGGGCTATAAAGGACAAATTTAGTCGTTGGTG
The DNA here is from genome assembly GCF_965202585.1 of Thalia democratica. Taxonomy (NCBI): domain Eukaryota; kingdom Metazoa; phylum Chordata; class Thaliacea; order Salpida; family Salpidae; genus Thalia; species Thalia democratica. The sequence continues at coordinate 100,631,936 of NC_139165.1, forward strand.
GGCTGTACGTGTAGCATTTAAATTTTGTTACATTCACAAAGATTTATTAATAATCTAACTCTTGACAAACTACTAGACAAACTTATTTTTATATTATCAATTGTAAGTTTCAAATATTACATAAATTGTACCCGATATCTTTTTTTGCTTTTCATTTCAAGTCCCAAAACATATAAAGTAAGTTTCTAAATTTTGTTTTTACATTCTTTGAGAACTTACATGCTCTGGGGCCGCAGTTATGACTTTGACTGGCAGCATTCTACTTAAACTTTGTAAACTATAGCGGGCAGATCATTATCACTACGCAGGCCAGATCAAGTCCAATCTGCTTTTGAGGTTTCTACTTTTATGCTGCTCTTAAAATAATAAAAAAAACAGTGAAATTATTAGTTACAGCAAAATCATTAACATAGACAAAAAACATTTTATATATATTAAGATGTTTTTGTTTCTTAACAACTTTTTATTACCCTTTTTGTAGCTTATCACGTATAAAGTTCATTATATAGCGACATAATTTCTCCACTAGTTAACATAAAGTCTGTTGTGAAATAAGGTAGATAAAAAAAGTTTAAACCTTCAATACATAAAAACTTATTCCAAAATAAAAAAGTATTTTATAACTTTTCTGAAGTAGTTTCTGACGACTTGAACGATGTTAAACATAGTAAGGAATTGCAAACAAACACCACTCTAGAAAAGCAGCAGTATATGCGGCTTCCATTAGAAAGTGAGTAACTGTGAATGTTTAACTAGGAAATTGTAAAACTATGAGCTTTCTTTTTTAATTTTTCAAGCGCTACTATGTTTTTTTTAATTAAGTACTACATAACTTATGTATAAAATTCTTACTTGTGCAGAAGTTAACATGAGACATATAAGTTAAAATAAAATAATAAAAGATTTTTTCTAAATAAAAAATCATTAAGACTTAGCATTATCAAATTAAGCCATATTAATTAGACAAAAAATAAGTTAATTAACAAAATTCCTTGAATAAATTTTTTAATTTCATATTTTTTTTCTATTAATTGTCTCATAACATAATGACTAATAAAAACTATGTATCTATAACATTTTTGAAAATTTAATTTTTAACAACTCTATGATCTCTGTTACCACAATTAAAAGTTTGTCTTTTTATAAGTTTTGATGTATTTTAGATCCGTTTAATAATTAAGACTGTAAATTTTTTTTATGTTATTTAGAGTTGAAATGGTAGTAATGAATACAAAACTCGTAACAAGACCTTTTAACTTGATTATATTTTTCTCAAACAGAGACTTTACAATTAACCTGAAAGTTAAGTCAACTTGCAAAGATAAGTCAAGTTAGTGAGGTTTTTTAGTGATATAATTAAGAATTAAATGTTCTGATTTGTTGGTACAAGTAATTCCAAAATAGATTAGTTTTAAATTTTATATCATAAAAAGTGTAGAACAGCTTTAACTCTTTGTATGATAAAAAAATATGAATCTTACACAAGGAAAAATTATTCAAGATTTTCGGTTAGCTGGATTCTAAAATTGCAATGATTTAAAAACACTGGAAATGAAAGCTTATCAATTGAACAATGAAATAAATCACTTCGAACAAGCATTGCCAATATCCTTAAACTTTTTGAAGTACTTCTTCATTTAAACTATACAAACTTGGATCTAAAATAAGTATACACATAACATTTGGATAGTACTAAGGTTAGTTTTTTTGTTTCATCTATTCAAACATGCATTATATATCACACAATTTCCTGCATTAAAACTTTTTTCTCAGGTTTTAAGTAAAAACTATTTAAGAATATTTCTTGATTTGTAATTCTTTTTATCTTTCAAGGACTTTTAAGTTTTTATTAAGCTTATATAGTTGGTTCATTAGTCTTTAGAGATCTTTTTGATTTAAATTTTAACTTTTTAAACGTACTTTTAAGAAATGCTTATGTGTGACTCTGGTATAGAATATAATTTAAAATTTTCTTAAAGATCTTTAAATACTATACATACTTCTTTGTTATTAATGTAAAATATAATTTATTGAGTTTATAATTCTAAAGTCATTTGAATTTAACTTAAATAAATGTAAACTAGATGAAATAAAGAAGTGTTAAATTAACAAGCTTTCTTATAAATTAAACTAGCTTTTTCGAGTATTTTCTAACACTGTGAACTTAATAAATATAATCTTTTTAAACTACGTAACAAATCGTTTTTCTTTTAAGCGAATCGAAGCTATAAAACTAAATGACATACACATTATAGTTAAACTAGATTAAAAAACTATTCTTTAAAAACTTAATTATCTTAAAAACATTAAAATGTAGATAAATTTTTAAATATAACTATGATATTTGTCACAGGCGCTTCAGAGCGGATCAAGTGAGCAGAGGAGGATCCGCAGGAAGATCGAGGACTGAACCTCCAAACAGCTCACTGCAAATAATCCTCAGTGGCAGCTAGTTACATTGTGAACTAAGAACGAGTTTTGCAAGTCGTCATGGAGACGCACTTGATGTTGAGCCTGTTGCTAGGCAACGACCCTGCGAGTTCCTACAAAACAGGTCACGGCTTAGTGAGTCTCGTGTCTGTCGATTCTGTGCTACTCTGGAAAACAAAATATTTTTTTATTAACGTATGTTGTTTATAACTGACCTCGTCAGGATATAAATTTTTATGTATCAAATATTTTAATAACATTTCAGAATTTATAAAATATCTAAATACCAGAAAAAATTTTGTTTCTGGGTCAACATTAAAATTTCTATTTAACCTTGGTAATATTGTATTGTTTTAGTAAATATATTTTTTATAAAACTTTAACTGTTCATTTGCACCGTAAAAAATTTTTTAAAAACATATTTTTACTGTAATTATTAAACTACGAACATATTATATTTATTCAGAAGGTATTCAACAGTGTAGTTTCTCACGTGTAAATGCGTTGTGACGAATGGCTAGTTTTTCACTAGTTCTTTACCCATACAACTCAGTTAAAAAAATTACAATCCAGAGAGAATTTCGAAGAGTCACTATCAAGTCAACTTTTGATTGGTCAGTATTTGTTGTAAAAACTTAAATTCTTTCTGATGTTACATCTATTTTTATTAAACATGTATTTATTCAGTTGAAAAAATTGTGTTTTTTAATGAAGAAAGAAGATAGTTTATATTCTATAAAAAATATCTTTAGAAGTTAATGCTTAAGTAAACTAAATTAGAGTGTTTTGTAATATACATGAGTAACATAAAACTTACTAAAATTATATAACAGATATTCATACTTAGATAATTCATTATTACGTCACAATGCAACGAAACGGTCCAATCAGCTTTTGCATTGTTTTAGGGACTTCCTAGTTGAAGGATAGCCACTTTGAAGTTCATCACGATAAATACTTTTCAGGTTAATAATTAATCGAAGTTAAATTATAAATATAAAAAAAATTGTGAAGTAAATATTTACTAAAATAAACAAATTACGCTTTAATTTAAAAGCTCTTCTCAGAGTGACTTTGTTGTGTACAACATTTAAAAAAAAACAAAAATCAAAACATTTTATGAGTGTATACAGTTACTTATTTTTATAATAATTACCAAGTTGTTTTTTTTACTATATAAAAAGTGATTTTTGATTAAACAGTATATATTTATCATACTTTATCTTATACTTTGGCAATTTTTTTGTTGGAGGGCTAGGATTAAACAATTTTAGTCCTTTGCAGGCCGGAGAATTTTATGTTTCATAAATTCACGAAAACTTCTCAACTATTCATAAATTTCTACAAAATACTAATAACTCTATATGATTTTATAGATCTAGTGCAAGTTAAAACTTTCTCGTGAATTGTACCAAAAAAAACTTTTTTTGGTTTTTATTTACATTGTTTTGAAAAGCTTGTGTAAATTTAAAAGTTTACTTGAGCGATTCAGTATTGTAAGAAGGGCCATTTAAACTTTGAAAACATTGACGGGCCGATCATTTGTTTTTTGCGGGCCGGATCCCGTTCGCAGGCCGTACGTTGCCAACCCCTACTTTATGTCGTTTTAGCAAAGATGATTTTTATTTAAATGATAATCAAAGGTTTTTCAGATGTGATTAAAATGGAAAATATATTTTGAGAACTAGTTAAAATAGATAACAAGCAAAAGCAAGCTTAATTTGTTTAAAAACTTAGAATTTAGTACTTTGGTAAGAATTTTCATTAGTTTTTTGAATATTTTAGGATATTTTCTTGTAGTTTTTTAACCTACACCCCTAAAAATCTTAGAATTAGATGTTTAACTTTGATAATATAAGTCAATTGTTTTCATTACATTTGAAAAAACTTAAATTATTGTTCATTTCTTTTATTAGTAAGCATTGACTTCTATAAATTAAATTTATGAAAGTTTAACTTTTCTATACACTATTAGAGTTTTAATTTTTCTTCAAACAGTTATCACTGAGACTATAAAGTACAGACTTTTTATATAGTATAGCATTTACAAGTTCATGAAAGCTTATTAATTAATTACTAGTTTTATTACTAATTACTAACTTTATTTTAAATATTTTCATTACTTGGTATAATCTTTACAAAGTAGGGTATTGTGTGAAATAACATTTTAAAAAGTACTAAGTCTAAAAGAAAAATTAAAAGTACTTCTCTACATTTTAAAACTAGAAAGCTTAGAATATAATTAGTATAATTTATTAATCGACAAAATAAAACGCTCAAAACATTTAGTCCTAGGTGCACGAAGAACTTTTCGAATATCAAGTCAAACACCACGGTTTTTTTTAACGTCTTGTCCATGACAAATAACAAACTTAATACTAAGATATATTTGGTGGCTACAATGTAATTAAAATCAGGTTATTATATCCAGCTTAATAAACATTCAGAAAAAGTTATATAATTAGGTTTTAAAATGTTTTTGGTAAATTTTTATGGAGACATTTTTGTGGTATGAAACTTTCTCATTGAAACTGGTCAAAACTTGCTGTATTACTTAAATGTGAACAAATTATTTAGTTTTTTTTAAATCCCTTCAAAGTAAATAAAGTACTTAACTTTATCCTAGTTTTTTTAGTATTGACTAATAAGTAAATACAATGGTTAACTTATATTAAAAAATATGGTAAATGCTTTTTTTATATATAACAACAAATGCCGTTCTAATAAAATCAATATTTTTTTACAAATTATGTACAGTACTTTTTAGAAATAAACAATTTTAAATAAATATTTTTTCAAACTTACTATTTAGAAGATAAAAACTGTTTTTATAAGTTATAAGTTATACAACTAAGTTTTTATTAAGTGTTTTTATCCCATTGTATAAAATGTTAATCTGTTGACGACATTAACACATCTATTTCTAGTTGTTTCTGTTTTAAACTAGTTTTTATATAATTTTTTTTTTAATATATTTAAACATTTTATAGCTTCATACTTATCTAAACTACTTTCAATCATCGGTTATGGAGTTCAATTTTAAGTTTTATATAAACGTCAAAATCAGTCACATAGGGTAAAAAGTGTTTGCAGTCTAAAAATATGTTAAAAAAATTACTGTCTAGCCTCACAAAACAACTTAGAGTTTTAATAATTTTATTTTTAATTTACTACATTTTGTGTTAGTATCAGAAACTAAACTGCATTAGAATTATATAAAAAAATCAAAAATAAGTTGCTTTTCGACCTAAGTTAAAGTGCAGTTTAATAAGTTTTATAAAATATATGAATAAACATTTATAGTGGAGAAATAGAATAAAACATGTGAAATTAGTTTAAAAACTAAATTTATTGTGAAACAGGTCATATGGATAATGAGATGTTGGATCCGACCATACATAAAATTTTGGTTACGACATGGTCCTGAAACTTTATGTGCTTTAACTTTTTATTTAAAACCAAAGATGTCTGTAAAATTGTGTTTTTTATACGATTTACTAAAAATTTCTTTTTATAACCTTTTATTCATAAAAAATAATAATTCTCATGATATTTAAAATGGCTAATTTTTTTTTTTAGCTCTTAAACTTATGATCACAGATAGTTTACTTTACTTTAAAAACGTATAATACGAAAATAAAGTTATACATTTTAAACTTAAACTTTTATAGTTACATAATAAAAACATTAGATTATTTAAAATTATTGTTTCTTTCATAAAGTATTCGTATTTTCTTTAATTATTTTGATAATTTGCGAAAATTGCATGCATTCTATTATTTTATTTTTTATTTTTTTATTTTGAAAAAAATAATTTTTTTCTTACTTTAAAAAGAAAAGCTTTAAAACTAGCAATTTGAGTAAATAAATATTGTACTGCTTCACATCAATACATATAGTTTACCAGGTTATTTTCTAATAAAATATATGAAAAGTTGATATTCAAATTACTTCATATTTATGATCTAAGATCACATGTTTTTATTCATTATCAAAATGTTTGATATACAAACTCTTGGAAGATATACTTTAATTAAGGATATAAGTAGGAATATATATAACTAAAAGTTTTTGTGTTTTTCTCAGTGTCAAGCTAATAAGAAATTTTATACTTAAATGGTATTTGATTATTTGAATTTTACATTCATTGTTTGTTTTTGGTTAAGTAGTCACAATTTATTTTTTTGATTTTTTTTCAGTCAGAGCCACCTTAGCAAAAAATTATTTGTTTAATATCAGCAACCATCTTAAAGTTATATAATATTTATTCTTAAATGAAGGTATGTTTTTACACAATGTATAATCCTATTAAAATTCCTTCGTTGATTTTATGATTATTAAATATTATTTCTCTAAAAAATACCAAAATTTTTTCTTGATTTTAAAGAAAATATTTTTTTCATCAAAACTTTCAGAATTTAGAGTCGAATTTTTATGATTTTGTTTGAAAACAAGTTTTTTCGTACAGCATACCTTTAGAAACTTTTTCTAATCTTCCAATTAGCACATTCATTGTTTTATTTTTGGTTAGGCTGTGTTTGCTTTTCTATGTGTCCCTTAAATCCTAAACAGAATTTTTAAAGTAAAAAAATACATAATCAGACCATTGATAAGTATATTTTGTTTAAGAATTTTTCAAATAAAATTTTACTATATTATGCGTTGCACATCTATGTTTAATTCGGTAACTTTGTTGTGCTTTCAAGCGAGCACAATTAAATACCCTACCTATTTTTCTGTAGTACTCAGCATATTCGTTTAATTTTTGTTGGTATTTATTATCTGTATATATTATCGAACTATAAAGAACAAAAAAGATAATTAAAATGTCGATTAATATTTTTATATAAGTTCTTAGTTTTTAGTCTTAATATTTTATTTTTATTGGTTATTTCAATACTAAATAATTTACAATTTTTTACTATAGGTAGTCATACATCTTTTTGTTTTTTTATGCTAGCTACCACTAACTAAACAATAAGCTAGTTACTTTTTTATGTTATAAAATAAAAACAAAATGTATTGTTTTAAATACAATTTAAATAAACTAACCTACTGAATCCAATTAGTTTATTTTTTTAATATATTATTTAAACTTATGTTTGCTCTACGAATTAAAAAAATATGTTTGCTCTTCTAAAACACTTCGAATCAAAAAAATAAATTATGCCATTAATTTTAAAGTCAATAAAATTAACAAAAAGTTTTGAAAGAACATTAACGTCCAAATAATCTGTTTAGTCTTTTTGTTAATAAGTATCTACCAAGGTCTCTACTTAAATTAATAAGCTTAACATTTATTCATCTGATATAAATTTAAAAGTAGTGTATTCGATTTAATTTTTATTCAGGTTATTTTACATTATGTGATATTATAATTGTCTGTTTTGTAATGTTATTATGATAAAGTTTGCAACAGAATTTTTACTCATACAATGCAACTAAGAAGTTTTTCAATTTTTGTTGGTTTGAAATTGACATTTTTTATTTAATAAATAGTTTTTAGACTGATGTAGAACTAGAAAATAGTTTTTTACTTAGTAAGTACTATAGGTATTTATGAAAAATTTATTTCAATAGAACTTAAAGCTAGCTAGTTACTTTTTTTTTCTTGTCAACTCATACTATTTTGAAATTTTTATTAATCTTTCTTGATAACACTAACAAGTTCACAACGTTTGTTTTCAAAAGTTTTTGGGAAATTAGAATAATTTAATATGAATAATTTTCTTTAAGAAAATATTAAGAATTAATTTTTGAACGTAGACTAGTTTTTTGATTCGCTAATTTATTTAGAAAAACATATTTTACTTAGCTGATAAGATTGGTCACATCATGAGTTATAATAAAAATACAATTCAAATATTTACAACACAGGTGATCAGTTAATTTTGCTTAGTATCGTCAAGTGCAAATAATTAAAAAACAATCAAAAGCATTGATATATAGGTTGTAGTAGACCGTTTTGTTTTGTATATATCTGCTTATCGGCACTTATTTTGTACTTAATAATAGTAACTTAACATCTGTGTTGTTATATTATTTCTCACCATTTGTGCTTGAAAACTATATAAATTTTTCCAGTTAGATACTTTCCATGTTTAATATTTTAAAGAAAATTATAATTCTAGAACAAATATTCTGTTCTAGCAAGGTAATTATTAAAACTTATCATCTCATAAATCTGATCGAAAAATAGAAATATTATTTTTTTAAATAGTTCGTGAGACAATAAAATTGTAATTTTTCTCCTTGAATGCAAATTGAGATTTTTGAATGTTACGCTTTTTTTAAACTACAAGTAAATTAATACATATCCATTGAATAAAATTTGAAACTTTTAGTAATGATAGGTAATACTTCTAAAAACTCTAGTTAATTAGAAGTTTTCAGTATGATCTTTTTAAAAATGTATATTATTTTAGCAAATTCTTTAGCAAAAAGCTGTTAATTAGTTTGCAGTACGAACTTTTATAAAGTAGAATAGTTTTTTAACTAAGATTAACATGTTGTTACTCCAAAAGACTAGGTTTACACATTAGTACTATTTTTTATCTTATAAAAGTGTTTTAATTTTACTGTTTATGTTTTTTTATTTTTGTTTTAACAACTGGCTTGATATTGTAACACTAAGATATATTTAAACATAACTCTGAAGTGGTGTTATATCACTTAATTTTACTATATTTTATGCTTTCTTTTAATAATAAAAATGATCAAAGTTTTTATATTGGAACCAATACTGCTGTACTTTTTTCTTTCTTACAGATATTTCATAGCTTCAGTAATAACTTAAATGATACAAATTTTCATTGTACTGTATAAAAAAACCATTATACTTAAAAAAATGACAAATAATTAACTTTACACTCATTGTATTGCTTAAAATACTTTCAAAACTATTGTCTAATATTATTCAACTTGTTTCGGCAAACTTTTAACCATTTTTTCAGCTTTAATTTAAACATTTTTAATTTAAACTATAAACTATATAACTTCTTAAGTCAGCTTCCTAAGTATGACAACCTTTTGTACGTTAAAGATATGGTTAAGTACAACAATACTTTTTCGGATCTTCAGACTTGTAAAACTTTTAAAAAGAAAAGTTAGTTTTTGATTATTTAATATAAGTTTATGAACAGCTAGAATACAATTAAATTTATATTGTTCTGCTAGATTTTCTTAATGCTTTTTTAAGCTGAGTTTTAAACTGATCTTAACTACTTTTATAACTCAAAACAACTCTTCAGTAAGTTTGCTTGATGATCCTATCATGCACAAAGTTTAAATGTTCCATATCTCTGAATTACTTTATAGTATGTTTTACTTTGTAATGAAAAATGACAAAAGAAAGATAAATTTACCTAAAAACTATTTGAGTCTTTACAGATTTTTACTTAGCATGGTTGTCTTTTCAACGGTTTTTAGAAAAACATATTGCTTGAAAAAAGTATCTTTTAACTTCTATATATATATTAAGCTTTTAGGTGTAATCTAAGTTAATGATAACTTTTTAAAATTTTATTACAATACATTGTTTCAATCGTTTTTAAAAAAACGAGATCTTCAGTTGTTTAAAATCTGTAAAAATTTATGTGATAACAAGTAGAAAGACATTAGGCTAAACTTAAAGTAAAAGAAGTTAAAAAGAAAAAAGTATAACAAAAAACTGAGTAAAATATAATTTAATCTTATAGTTTAAAGTTACTAGCATGTGATGATTTTTAATTTCTAAGTCTTCAAATAAGCTTTATTAGCTCTAAAACAAGATATAGGTTTAACTTTGCTTATCGACAGGATAAATAAGACTATATTTTTTATCTAAAAAAATATCTAATTATCTGACTTAATCTTTAACAAGTTTTAAATAAAATTTAAAAGAAAGTTGCTTGTTTGAATCGATTTTCTTTCTTTCAACTTACAAACGTTGTAAACTTTAATTTTATTTAGAAATCTCAGTGTGAAAATGTTGGCTGTTTGCAGCAGAAAATAGTAAATAAGTTAAAATGACTACCGTTTTTATTTTTTGGTTTTGATGAACTCATTTATGTCTAAGTTTAACAATTGGACTTATCAACCTATTTTTAAAAAGATGTTTGTTTAAAGATAATGCGTATATAGTAGTTGGTTTTAAGGGTTAGCAAAACAATTTCAATAAAAATCGTCAAATTCAGACGTTCACTATTGTTTTAGTAAAAATATAAAATAAATCGACATAGTCTGAGTGCATTTCAAATCAATATAAATGCTTGTTTTCCTCATTTTAGATTTAAAATCTGTTGGGCAGTACCAAAAGTTTGATCGTTTAGGCCTAGCAATATTTTTGAAGAGATGACTAGTTATGTATTTTTTATCATAAAACTAACTTTTGATAAATAAACAAAGTTATATACTTAACAGCAAAATTTTTAAATGTGTTATTAACAATTAATAACTTTAATAAAATTTTGGTTAAAAGAATTTTCTTTAATACTTTTTTTCAAGGTTCCCCGTCAAGTAATAACATTTTTAATAACACAAACCTTAAAAAAAATTAATAGTAAATCTGATCCGCTGCCTAAAATTATCAGCACAACTTTGTATTTAGAACTTTTTAAAATACTAATATGATAACAACAAGCTTAGAAAGTTTTCTAGGACTTTTAATGTTCTTTACAGAAAACTTATTTTATTGTATATTCATTTTCTTTAGGAATTTTTTCAAGTATATAAAAATGTAATCAAGTTTTCAGAAGTTATGTTTTATTTAGACTTCAAAAACAATAAAATTTGTACATATTAAAAAAATACCTTTCTTACTAATAAATCAATAAACTGCTTAAATTTATAAATACAAACTATTGAAACAGAAATTAAGAACTTTCTATAAAGCATTTATGAATAGTTGACTAATTTAAAGACTTAAATAACTTTAAAAAATCATTTAAACAAAATGACATTTATAAGATTTCAATTCAAATGCATTAGCTATTATTTAATTTTTTAGTAACAAAACGAAGATTTAAACTTACACGTGTTTTCATTTTAGTTTATGTTTCAGATTTAAAATTAAAACTACATTTAGGTTTTGACTAAGTTTCTTAGACTTTTAGCAATCTATTAGTTGTTTAAGTAATTAAATAAGTAAGTTTTATGATAGTTTTTTACCGTTTTATGAAACAAAAACAATAATAACACAGTGAACTTTAAAACTTATCAGTTGTTCAATGAAAGCAATAAAATTTCAGTTAAATAAAATTAAGAAGTACATCAAACTAAGCACAATTTATTTCACACTAGCATTTGTAATACACAAAAGATTAAGTATACTGTAAAAAAAATTATTAACTTAAAACAACAAGACAGTTCAATTACCAACTAAATGCGTAAAACATTGACAAAAAGAAAGCTAAATAAAAAAGATTTTGCTGTAATAAATTCAAGAATAAAGCAAAAAGCTCTTATTTAAACTAACATTTTTTTCACTAAAGTTCTAATAGTTAGTACAACTTTTCATTAGTTACTTATTATTTTTTACAATATTTGCAGTTGTTGTCACAAGTTGTTGCTTGACGAATGTCGTAATAACCTCTACTTCTCAAAAGCTGAAAGTTTTTATTTATAATATTCGGTAAAAGTAGAAGTTTGTTAAGAAAAGTACAATAAAAATAAATATAAAAGTTATTTCATATTATGAAACAGATTTCAAAAGTTTAACTTCAACTTATTAAAATTACTTTTATATGAAAAACGATACTTTGCTGGTCGCTTATACGATTTAAAGATATATATATATATAACAAAAGAACTTAGTTTTTTTTTGTTTCTTTGTTTAAAATGTTTTGCTGTTTTATAATATAATATTTTGTCTTTATTAAAAAAAATGTTTTAAACACTAACACGTTGTATATTTTGTTTTTATCTTTATGGTTCAAAGCTTTGTTGCAAAGCAACGAAATAACTTTACTAGTTTTAATTATAGTTATTTTGAACATTATAACTTTGTATTTTAGTTTGTTTAACTAGTGTAGAACTGCTTAAACTTCTATTTAAATTCAGTATCATTTGTTAGTCTTACAATTAAAAACAACTAAACTTAAATAAAGTTTAAAAAGCTCATTTTATCTAGCAATGCAACAAAGCTATATGCTGAAAACCTTATGGTAACAAGGACATTATTTTTACCAAAGTACAAAAAACTAACTGCATATGCATAGTTCTGAAATCTATTGTATCTTGAAACCCTTCTTATATCAGATTCATTGACGTATTCAGAAACTATAAAAAATGTAAGTCAAATGATGAAAAGTAATCACTTTGATAAATTATATTTAACTTAAACAGTTTTATACAAAATCTATTTTGTATGGTATTTGTTAGTTGTTTAAAATAGCTTAAAATTAAAACAAAAATTAAAAAAAAATTCCTATAACAAAGTATTTTGAATTAATAATTTTAAAAACTGTTTTTTTCAATTAATTAATAATCGAGTTTCAGAACATCTAAACAAAGTTTTATCCATTAGTTTGTTTTAATCTTCCTACAACTTTACATTTGATTTAAGTTACTTTATTTGAAAACTTTTTGTTATAGAAAAGTTCACTGTGGTTAAAACTTTTATTCTTTAAACAATTTTGCTTTTAAAGTAAAAAGTTTTGTTTGATGAGCTATAAGTTTATAAAATGTCTCAGTACAATTAATAGTAAAATCATTTGAAAAAAAATAATTGACAACTTCTATTTATTCCTATCAAGCTATAAAATGGTAAATTTTAACAAAAAATATATATTTAACAAACATTTGTAGTTGCTGGGTACTGTTGATCTTCTCTTTTGTATGTATTGTTTCGTCATTTCTATGTTTTTCGTTTTCAAATCTTTATAACAAAACCTGACGTAAAGTTAAAGATTGTAAACTTCAGTTAATTCAATGAAGCCTTGAAATATATAGTAAATTTTATATTACTAAAAGTCGAAAACTTAGTTGTTATCTAAATAAAAAACGAATACTTAATTAAGTTAATTACCACGAAAGTATATATATATTTTTTTTTTCTCTTGGCTTTTTTACTAATAGAACGAACAAGTAAGTAAACAACAAACTAGTTCAATGACTGATAGTTATTAAACTTTGTTAAAAAAATTAATTCCGTTTAAAAAAATATATTTGCATTGTTTCTTTTAAATAAAAAGCATTTATATTTACTTCGAATTTAAGTAATAAACGAGTAAGTTAAAATCAGTTAAAGTAACTTGTGTTTAGTAAACACAATGTACTTCTTTAAAAAAACTAAACTCATTACCTTTTACTTAAGTTAATAACTTTACAAATAATAAAATTATAAAAAAACAAAATTATAATCATATTTAGTTTTAGCTTTGAAAACTGTGTGTACCTACTTTTGCTCGAATAAAAAGTTTTAGGTCTGTATATTCTGCTTTATTTCAATATTTTTTCACTAAACTTTATTATTTTAAAGACTTTAGATAGATAAAACAATTTATAACCATATTAAAAAAAATAAATTTATTTCAATAACACAAAAACTGTTTCAAAACTGATTTCATTAATTTTTTACTTTTCTACTAGCCTCAATAACAGAATACTTTGTATTATGAAAACTAAAATAAATTTGTAGTTTTACCCAAAAAATTAACTGCTTAATTTGTTACACAGTTTTCAAACTACCTGTATAATTATGTAATAAATTAAGTTATTTAAATTAATTTTTATTGCTTCACAAATTAACGTTGTAATTTAAATGTGTTACAGCAAACTTATACAGCAAAAATAAGAATAATGAATAAATAAAAATAAATGAAATAAAAAAAAACTTTTGAACTATGGATGAACGTGCTTAAGTTTATAATTATTTTAAGCACATTAAATGGTTATTAAGTTTTCTTTATTGCTTTATAATTATTATCATGTTTGTTTGGTCGTCTTCAATTTTTTTTTGTACATCAAAAAATTAAATTACAACTGTCTTAGTTTTTGCTAATTTTTTGTCATTTATTTTAAAAATTAGTAAGTGTTTTTATTTATCGTTAGTTTAACTACGTGAAATACTTTTCTTTAATGTTTTCACACTAAAGGGTATAAAACTTAACTTAATACTCAGAAGGTAATTTAGAAACAGAGGTAGATAAATTTGTTAAACATAACATTATAACTTAGTCTTTGATATCTGTAAAATTTTGTAACTAATGTAAAATCAAACATTTTAATATGTTTAAAAGTAGATAAAATAAATAAGTTTAGCTTGTACTTTATACACTGAGGTAAGTTAAATTAAAAATTAAAATAAATTTATATGCTTGGATGCAAGACTGCAAGACAAAACTATTATTAACTTGTACATTTAGTACTACACCACTATGTTTGATGTGAACCATTTATAATACATACAAAAAATAATTCAACCATATAGAACAACACTAATATGTGTTATACAAATGTTATAGTTAAATTTACAGTTATTCTTATTAAGCTTTAAAAACTGTTGTAGAACATGAACTTAAAAAAGAAATGATGCTTTATAGTACCCTTTTTATCTGTTGTTTATTAGGAAAAATTATAAAGTTCATATATGTAACTATCAACAATAAATAGAATAATTTTATTTGTATTTTATTTTGAAAGATTTACTGTATTCTTATGTAAACAAACTTTATAAATGTTATAGTTAAAATTATCACAGAATCTAACAGTAAAACAATAGTAAAACAATGTAAAAATCAACAGAAATTTAATGGAAGAAAAGTTGGTAACCTATAAACAAAATAGTCAAACTCCTAAACAACTGGACAGAATAAAATAAAAACTGTTTATTTTCAAAGTAACACTTAAAAACGTTGTGCAGTTGTGTTTGTTCAATAAGTAAAGGCAATCTTTTGGTATAGCATGAAAAACTAGCTATCCAGTTTGATGTGAAAAATATAAAATTAAAAGCATTTTACTTCGGAAAAGTGCTAAAAATATCATTATAGCTCAACCTGCTTTGCTATTAGCTTAGAGTGCTTTTTAAGATTTCGTGAAAAACTTATTGCTTTTTGTAAAATTGTTGTGTTCTTTTAACGCTTTATGTTTAGCCTCATGTTTTTTTTTAGCTTAAAATATATATTTCGTTTTTTAGAACCAATAATCAGCCTGTTTACACATTTAAGATGCTTCAAGATAAGTACACAACCTTAAAAAAATCATTTAAATAAATTTAAACAAGAGGATTTTCACAACTGATCATATAAAAAGCTATCATACTTTCGAAAAAATAAAATGTTCGTTAAATGGCTGTACTGCAACACACTTTTAGTTTATTTTGGTGATACATACTTAGTATATAACTTAAAGTTAACACGCCACAAATCCTGAAATAAATTCAAAATTTAAACAGTGATAGTCAGTATAAATTTAGTCGTAATAAAACTCAATTTGTTAATTGTTTTAAAAATTACTAAACACGTTAAACACTTGACGTAGTTAATAAAATACAATCTTGAAATTAAATAATTTTAAACTACCCTGTGTAATTGTACTAGGTCAACAAATAATACTAGGTCATTTACAGTAAAGGGTGTAATTTGATCTTATAGAATAAAAAAAAAAAAACTTTCCAGAAAATTTTAAAAATCATAAAACTAAATACATGTTACTTCTGCGATGATGCGAGTTAAATGTTGTAAAAATATTTTAAACTATGCTTCTTTGCTATTGGCCTCACATAGATTTCAAGATTTCGTAAAAAACTTATTGTTTGTGTGAAATTGTTGTGTTCCTTGAAAACTTTATTTAGTGCTAGAAGTACTATTCATTACCTTTTTACTTAATCGTCTGGTTTTAGTATGAATATTTTACACATTTAGTATTTTTCAGTAAAAGTGTTAAACTTAGTAACCATAGAAAAACGTTAAACCTGCTCGCTAAAATTAAAAAAAGATCAATTTAGAGATTATGTTTTACAATTGAAAAATCTATCACACAATAATAAAAGTTCATTTAATGTCTGTAAATAACATTACTTAACTTTTTACAAAAAAAAATTACTGTCTTATAAGAAATGTTTTTCAATTTTTATATTTATTTTTTGAAGTATTTCTTACTGGTGAGCTGATCAACATACAGCTATTAAAAAAAAACAAATTGTAATTACGCTTTTGTTTTTCTTAAATCTTTTTTAAAATTAATTTTAACTAAATAAACTTAATATGCTTTGACACATAGTTGCTTTGGACAAGATTAACTGTTTTTTTTTTTCTTATTTACTTATTTATTTTACAAGGTTTATTCATGTTGCTTACTTCTTTTAGAAACCTGCCAAAAAAAAGTACATAAGTTTTAAAGGTCAAACTTCCAGGGCAAAAATTTAGTTATTCTTAATACTCAGACAAATAAAACTAACACCTCTACTTTGTATTTAGTAGAAAAGTGTGAGTTAAGTCACTTTGTTTTATGAATCTTTAAATTTTTTGACATTAAAAACAAATTAGTACGTTTTTATTTATATAGGTAAAATTGTCCAACAACATTGCAAGCTTAATTATCTAGTTAAAAGAACCCACAAAACCTTAGTTATATACATAAGTCCTTACTTGAACGTTATATTTATACAAATTATTGAAGGTTCGTTGAGTATTTCTAACTAAAAACGATTTGAATACCACTTTTCGCCCTATTTTTGACTTGTATTTTCTTTATAGAAATGTGTTTTCAGATATTAATTTTCTCAAATTCTTACTCTTTATGCTAAACACTCTCAAAAAAACCAAAAATTTAATTTTAAAATCCAACAGAAAAAGTACACGGTGTTATGACGTCACGGGAAAGTACCTCAGCTACAAGTCAATAAAGTTCATTAGTTCGGCTTGAGAGTTTTCCTCTTATCTGCTCTCACTAAACAATATTAGTAAGTAACCCTGTGGAAATTACAGAGAGAAAAAAAAAGAGTATAACAATGTGTTTATATACTAGTAATTACTGTTTGTTATTCCTTGCTTTCTATCTATACTTTTACAGTACCTTACCTGACTAATCGTCATTAGTTTTTAACTAGAAATAAAGAAATATATATAATCTGTTAGAACGTATTTTTGTTTTAAAAGCGAAGCATCTTAAGTTTTGGAATTTTGGCTGTCAACTTGTTTAAACAAAAAGGATTACGATGGAAAACAATAAAACAAAATATTACTGTCTCTTTAAGCATTATTAATTGATTAATATGATATTTAAAATATCTTAAATTAAACTCACTATTTGCATAACAAAGTAGTAGACCATATAACACAGTCTATGCTGTTGTGGTTTGAGAAAATTATTTTTAAATATGAAGTTTTTATTTTGCAAAAAGAGAGTTTTGTATTTATGCATAAATTTAGGCTTCTACAAATAAAATATCCTGTTGTTTACCAAATTACAAACATTCTTACTAGACTACACTTCTAAAAAGCTTGAAAGACTACAGTCAGAAACAAAAAATATTGAATTAAATTTGAAACATAATTTGTAACTTGATAATAAAAAAACTAATGAAGCGCTTTATTTAATACTTTTTTTAAGGTGACTTTGAAAAATTTTAAGCTTTGTACATATTAAACTTAATCTATTTTTGTAACAAAGTGTGCTTACAAAACATTTTACGTTTTAAATATTATAATTTATTAAACGGTAAAAAAACGCTCAAAATATTCAGTTTTAGGACCTGGTGCATGAAGAACCTTACGGTTATCGAATCGCTCACCACAGGTACCTTTTATAGTCTTGTCTAGGACAGTCAACTCTAGTTAGTAGTCAGTAAATTGGCAAAAACTGTTGTTTATCATACGTTATAGGCTTAACATCCAAAAAAATTTTTTTTTGATACCTTGTCTAGGACGGTTCGGTAAAGTTATTTTACAACTAATAGTCGACTTACTTTGATCTTTTTATAATTAGTTACTAAATAAACTTTATAAACATGTAACTTACTATAAGCAAAGTAAAATTTAATCTAAAATATTATTAGTTGTAAGTTTAATATCAAAACTATCAAAACCTGATAGTACAGAACTATAGGATTAGAACATTAAAGAAAGTCTATTCACTTTATTCACTTCTACATATTTATCTTACCATTAATATCAATTGTTACATTTTGTTAGCTGGATAAATTATGCAACTGTAAGCACATTGTAAATTGTTTTTACGTATTATTAGATTGAACTTAAGCAAAAGAAAAAATTAGGTGTAAAATATTGTAGGTAGTTAAAATTTTTAAACATACAAATTATGAATTTTGTCCGTTAAAAAATATTTAATGAATATGACCTTTATACCTTACAAAACTATCAAAATTTATAATAATTTCCTAAATTAATCAAATGATTAAGAATAGCTTATTTTGAAAACCATTTATTAATAGAAAATGTTTATGGAAAACATCTATATGATAGTAGTATTGAGCTTAAAAAATTAAAATATCAGAAGTATTGTTTATAATTTACATCCTATAACAATTTTTGGATCTTTTTTTTTTAAATTCTTGTTTTACTTGTCAAAAAGTCTTACAAAATTATAAAAAAAAGTGTAGGTTTTAGTTACGAAAAGTCTTTAAGTTGTATTAATACATCACATAAAGGGGGAATACCTTTTGTTTACAACTTGTTGAAGCTATTGCATTGAGAGTTGTTATTATTTGAGAGTTTCTTTCTTTTAGATTTTACTAAACAAAAGTATTTTTAAGGTTTTTTTAATTAATAATTTCTTTATATTAAATTTATTTTTGTATACCAATAAAATAGCTAACTTATTATTAAGTATTTTATTTTCTGTTATTTTGAAACAGTGAGTACTCAACTAAATTTTATTACTCAACTAAACTATATTTTCCTTTGAAACTTTTTCACACTAAAGGGAAAATCTTTGTCGTTTGCTAATGCTAGTTTAACAAAAAAAAAACAATCTTTTAAGTGTTATATTCTAGCTTAGTCATAAAATTGATTAATATATTTTAAAGTATGAATCTAAGTGTGTTTTATGAGTTAAAATCTTTGTTAGATTGAAAGTTATTAGCTACTTTTTCAAAAGCTTAAGTTTAACTAATAAAGTTTTGAGATAAATTTAATATAGTAAGGAGTTATTTTTAACAAACTTGTATGTTTAGTACATCAGATACATTAAAAAATTATTATTTCAACCTTTTTAGACTAATAGTTAAGTACGGTACTTGTTGAAATTAATTCCAAAATTGTTTCTACTAACCTAAACTTAAAACAACACTAAAAACTAAACCTGTAAAACAGCATGTTTTAAATATATAAATTTGGAAAATTTAACAAGACTTTTATTTATTTTTCATATATTATTCATTGTATTAAAAAACTCATGAAAGTGATACTGGAAAACAAAAAACATTAAAAGATAGTCGTACTTGTATGCTTTTTATCAAAATCCAAAACTTTTATTGTATTATACCACACAAAAATCTAACTATTTTATTTTTACTAGTAGTATAATATTAAGTTTTAAGATGGCAGTAATAAAAAACATCTTAAAATAGTAACATGACAGTATCAATAGATTTCAAAAAGCATGCATTCATATTAATTTTCTCTATTAAAGTTTATATTACTACACTCATTTTACCATTTATAGTGTTACTAGAAAAAGCTTTTCTTGTCTATTTGTTTGTACTTCATTTCGATAATATAGCACTAAACACAAATCAAAAGAAATACCTTAAATGATAAACTTCTAAAACCTGTTATTGATTAAACATTATTGACTTAGCATCCAATTCATTTCTTGATACTTTTTACTGTTAATACTATTATTTAATAATAAAAGTAGCAATTGCAATTCCTTTTGCAAAACTGCACTAAACCATAATTTTACTAGCATAGTCACCGAAAAAGCTATAATTCTTAACTATTTTTTAAAACAAGCATATGACCAAACCAAAAGTCTGATATAGATGGCATCATTGGAAGTTAAAGTTTTTAAACATCTAACTGTTTTAAATGTTGTTTTAACAAAATAAAAAATCTAAAAAAAATATTGTAACTTTCGGCTTAAGTTGTAAGCCTTCAGATTTTAAGTTTTTGCCCATTTGAAACACTAATTTTTTTAATTTCTTTCAACTCCTATATTATTTTTTTTAATATAATTGTGTTAACTGTATTCTAAATTAACTATATTCTAAACTATATTCTGAAGGTATGAATTAAACAACTGTGTTAACATAAAGATTTAATCATACTTTATTGTCTGAACAAACCTTTATGTTAACTTTAGCTTGTCTTACGGCATACAAATGTCTTAGCTTAGGTTCAGTAGACTTTAATACTTTTTTTCAAACAACTGTGTTGAGAATATTTAAATTTATAGTTTATACTTTAAACTATGTCAAGACTGCATTTAAAAGTAATTAAATATGTTTAAAAATTATATGAAAGTCATATCTTACTTTTTGATTACTTATGTCTTTAAACATATCTGGATATTGAGCCTATATATTAACTAAGGCAGTAAAACTTGTAATAAGCCTATTAAAATGATTAAAATGATTTTTCATACTGAAAAACCTAGTATAAGCCAATTTATTAAAGCTGTTCGTCTACATGTTATTGATTGTAAAACTTTATATATGGAAGATTCTAACAATCTTAGCAAGAATTCATTGTTGTGGTACTTTTAACAAGCAGTAGATTGTTGTTGGTTATGTTTATATTGTTGTTAACAAACAGCTCAAAGCAGATGTAGGATTGTTGAACAGTTTGAATAAGAATATACTAAATGTTAATAACTTAACTAACTTAGATCAAAAATTGAATGTTTGTTGCTGCATTTCTGAACTATTTTTTATGATTGTGTAATAGCTAAAATCAACATAAATAAAAAGAACTTTGATAAATTAGAAAGCCATGTAAGTAAACAATAAGTTAAAAATAAAATTTGCTTGCTTAAAGAAATAAGCAGAAAAAGCTATTACTTTTTTTAAATAAAAAAAACTAAAATTTTAAACTTAAAATTTCTATCGGCAAATACATTTGTAATTACCTAAAATTAAAGTTTAATTGATTTGTGCTAGAACTTTACAAGAATAAAATATCATTATAACGTACGTGTTAAAGTAAATATGAAATATTACTGAACTTTAAAATAACTTCATACTAGTTTAATTAAGTGAAATATGTTTTTGTTTGACATTATTATCAACGCTATTCAAATTCATTTAAGCTACAAAATTTGGTATTCTTTAACTAAAAATTTTTGATAGATGTGGGTTTTAATACTCATTAAAAAGTACTGAAAATTACCATCTTTTATAGATAACTGTTACTTAAAACTATAAAGTGTAATTTTCTATTCACCGATTTTAAACTTGAAGTTTAAAATAATCAACCGAAGTGGGTCAAGATTGAAAAATGGTATTGTTTATAGTTTTCAAACATTCAGAGTGTGTTAAAAATTAAGATTTTCATTATGTTTTTTATTCGATATGACGTTTATACATAAGAATATATTAACTTTATTACCGCTAGATGGATGTAAACTATGCCACAGGGCAAATAAAGTCCACTTCATTGACTATTACTGCACTAAAGTCCTATAATATTGAAAATTTTTTACAACATTCATGGCTATGCTGAAAAAGTATCTCAATGTAACTTTTTCTTTACTGTCTTTGCCTCTCACTAAATTCATTCTCTCAAAAACTTGATGCTACTTTTTTTTCTTGATAATTATCAGTACTGTAAAAAATAAAAATATGCTTAAGTTAAAATCAATAATTTGTAAAAAATTCTTTGTTTTCTTATTATTTATATCGGTAATTTTCCGATATTCACTACAAAATAATAAACGATAATATTAAAAAACATATTTAAACTAAATCATGAGCTAAAGGACCAACTTGCTTTAATTATTCACTGTGAAATGTCATATAGAGACACTACTAAAAAAAAGAATAACTTTAGAAATACCAGAAATGAAAAATTTAATTTTATATAACAGCAGTGGGTTTAAAAATTCAAAGCTAAAATTTTTTTTAAATATTGGTTTAATGAAAACTATATAACATAACGCTATATTTTCATTATTTAATTCTTTTTTAGAAAACTTAAGTTTTTTGTATACAGTTATTATTTATCATGACTTAAATTTACAAAAAAATTCAAAAAAAAAAAGATAAATTGTTAGCTAGATTTTTAATATACTATTATTATCTACTTATAATCATCTTTCCTATAAATATCTTTAAGCCTTGTATTACAGTCTTTATTTAATTTATTTACATTTTCAAGTATTAATATTATATCTGGACTTAATTTCTTGTAAAACAAATTTAAACTAACATCTTATCATACTATTCTATAAGTTTGTAATTTTCAGCGGAACTGAAACTTTTTTATTAAAAGAATGATACCTTGTGTTTTCATTTAACAGAGTTGAGACATATATTTTTATTGTTTGTGTAATAATTTTTTACATAGTCACTAGTAAAGTAACAACTATATCTGTTTAACATATGTATTACTACATAATAATCTTTACTAATAAAACTAATACATAGTAGACTTTATCTTCAACTCTGACGAGAACTTTGTACTCAAAACAAATGTCTCTATTATGTAAATACAGTAGTTTTTGTTTTGACTTAAGATTTTACTAATATAAAAAAAATAATCGTCTGAAAACTTTCAAGTAGTATAACAAAAAGGCAACATAAGCGAAATTTAAATAATTTTATAACAGCTTTGTTAGCTTATAACTATAAGTCTTTGATGAAATTTATAACACTTGTACTCATTAAAAATATTTTACATTTTCATAATACAATAGCTACTTGAATAGCTATTGTATGTCTTTAATACTGTGGTTTGTTGTAAAAATTTTGTTAGATTGTTTGAAATAAATTAAAAATAAAACTTTTACATTAGTCAAGTAACTCATATTAAAACTTATGGAGAATAAGTTGTTCAACCCTTACAAGCTAAGAGTTTGAAAAACTTAAGAAAACAAACAAAATAGAGTTTTCAAACAAAAACTTCTTCTAAACTTTATTTTCATTTCACTCTTGTACATGTTTAAAGTATTGTTCTATGACATTTAGGATTAAAAAGTTATTTGTTTTCTTCTGAAGTTTAGTAAAGACATTTTAAAACAAGTTCGAACTACAGAACATTTTGTCTGAATACAAAATATACATCAATTAGAAAATTTTCCCGGTCCTTACTTTAGACGTTTTTATTTCAAAACGATTACATTAACTAAAAAATTTTTTTGTGATAAAGATTCAATAAGTCAAAATAAAGTACACTTTAAAAATATGACATAATTTTTCCATGAGTAGAGCGGTGTAAGATTGTATATGGCTTGTTTATCATGCTGTTAAGAATTTAATTAGAAAAAGTATTCAACTAAATGCTTAAACTAACAGAACGGTTAGAGGTGATTTAAAGCCGTTAACGTAACTACTAAATATTATGAAAAGTATGTATCCACTTGGCGGTAGTGTTGAGCCTAACACACTTAAAGACTTGAGGTTTTATTTACAAATTACGTCTTAAAAAAAGTTTTTAGATCAGTTTTTTTTCTGAAATTCTTAATCTACATGCTAAAAAGTGTAACACAATCAAATATGAATAAATTTAAATGATTCCAAGGACTTTAATTCGTATTATTACGTCACACTAAGGGGAAACCCCATTGCTTCAGCTTGATAGAACCACTAAATTGAGAGTTTAGACTTTTTGAGAGTTTTCTCATTTCTGCTCTCTCTCTAGCTAAATAAGTGAGAGCTCTGCTTATCTACTGTTCAAACTTGAATTACTAAGGATGGTTTAAAGAGATAAAAAAGAGCAAATCAAAAGCATTGTGTTGTTTGTAATAATTTACTTTTAAATTGATGTAAACATTTTTATCAAGTTTAAATATTTTAATATTATTAAGCCTATCATTAATTAGCTTTAAAATACTTAAGTTTAAATTTAATAATTGTTTTTTTGTTTAAAACTGCTATCAAATTACAAATTTTGTTCGCTTTTAAAGCTTTGGTCTTTTGGTAAGTGTGTTTATATAAAAAGTATAATGTTTGAAAACAACGATACACCCGACTTATATATTGAGCTCTAATAAATATTTAGGCACATGTCATTTTATATTAATTAAGTATGCAGTATTATAATTAAAGATTTATGTACTTATTTACTGACATTTGAGTATACCTGAATTTTATACAGCAATAACTGTATATACTGAATACTTTAATTATTTGGAATTATGATACATATATTAAACTTTAGGTCTGAAAAGCTTCTCAAAACTGTGTAATGTTTAGGTGTCACAAAAATAACATGGAATTACAAACTGTTACAACCAGTCAATGTTTAGCTTTAGAGCTTTTTATACATATAATAAACTACTTTAAACGTTTGTTTCCTAATTTATATTTTTACTCATTTACTTATTTTTTACACATTTATAGACTTTTTACAAAGCAGCCTTTGTTCATAGCCTTAAAATGATTACGAAATCTAAGTAAACCACTTAAATTATTAATATATAATTAATAGACTTGAATAATCACAAAGTCTATTTAAACTTTAGTCTACTATAACATTTGAAAACTTTTAGCTGCTTTAATAGAATATCATAACAAAAAAATTAGACAATATATATTATATTCCTAAATAAAACTGCTATATTTTCCATACTTAGATACACAAAACTAAAAGTTAGAACATATAGTTAAAATAGTTGTGCTTTATAGTGCAAAAATAATTATTAGACTATAATCTGCAAGTATTTTTTAAAGTTAAGTTGCAGTATGATGCACATTAGATAAAATTGTTGGGTATAAAATTATTTGTTAAAATTAAAAACTTGGCTTTAATCAAAATAACTTCAACTTACTTATTAAACATGTTTAAACACTCAAAGTACGAAAATAACAGTAACTAAAGTATTGTTAACTTAAAGAAACTAATACAAAAATAAAAAAGACAATAATTTTCATGTTAAAATAGTTTATTCATATATTCTAAAGTGAATACACTAGACACTCCGATTTTTAAGAACACACCAAAATAAAAGTAAAAACAATTAAGTATATATGTGTAAGAGGTTAAAATAATATTTTTGCAATATAAAACTAGTTATTCTAAAACCTATCAAAACTTGTCAACGGAATTTGAAATACACAGAAAACAGCTTATACTTTCTGAGAACATGCTTGAACGACTTTAAAAATCTATTTCAATTTTTAAAAGATATTCAAAACTTTCGTTACTGGGAACAAATTTGTCTTTATACATAAAATGCATGTTCTCTTCAAAAACCTCTAATAACCGTCGTCGCTGTCGCTGAACCGCTCATCACGACCGACACTGTTCAACCTGAGCCGTGACGTCATTTGAACAAGCCTTCTCCTCCTCACTCTTCTCGGTCTTCTTCCTCTGTAATGCTCGTACGCTGCTCGACCGTCGCTCAACGCTGTTTTGAAAATTTTATATTAAAAAATTATCAAGTTAAATATCTTTTTATCTTTTTAGTAAGCATAAAGTTTGGATTTTTAAATGTTTTTTTTTTAAAGCTGTTTAAATATTGCTTCATTTTTATAACCAAACAGTTATAAAAAAAAACAACAGAAAGAAAACTAAGACCATCAGTTTAAATAAAACTAAAACTACATTAAGTCGAATTAAACAAACATATAAATAAAATACTTTATATCTTAAAAGGTAACTTACCTGCAAGCTCCATCCTTAAACTGCGCATTGCAATAACAGATCTAATTTCTTGTTGGTTCAACACTCGAACCGTGTGCATCCCAGTATTGACCAGTTGTCGTGGCCTGTTTGGGCTGATGGTGACTGAAACAGTCTGCACTCCGCTCCCGTTTTGGATGTCATGGCGTTGCCGGGTAACGCTCGTTGCTGTAGTTACGTTTAATTTTAGATAAACACAATTTGTGGTGTAAAAACAAGAACATGCTTTAAGTTTAAGGACATAGATCAAAAAATAAAAAAGAAGCTGTTTTAACATCTCCTCAAACGTAGTTAAAATGTTATGGTCAGTCAACCAGCTTTGTTTCAATAAATAAATAAAAACTCTCTAAAAATTTTACATGTATATATATGTTTTTTATTTAATATAATTTAATAAAAGTATGCTTACCAAGTAAGCGCCTTCTGGTCATGCCTAATTCATTTCCAGCATCTCTACGTTCTACTTGCGCATGCGTCAGTAAGGATTCTTGCGCCAGCAACACGTTGCGAGGGGAAAAGGAAAGGTTTAATTCTGTGTTGAGAAAATCTATTTATTGTTTTAGTATTTTTAACAAATATTAAATGCTCCACTTTAAAAATAGAGCAATTGATTTAAAATAACGGCTTTAGTATAACTTTATTTTATATTCCTTATCAAGAAATTATAATATTTTTAAATTTGTATAAATCCTTCGATTTTATAACACATAAATATACCAGCAACTTGTTTTAACCTAATAATTAAAGCACTCTTTAAATTATCTTATTTATTTATTACATCTAGCTTAAAAAAAATCTACCAAGCATGCGCCTTCTAATTCCGTTTCTATTTCTTCTAACCGCCTCCCTGGCCTGCTCTCTGACGTCATCGTCGGACGTCAGAGAAACTAGAGCGCTGAGAGGCGGGGCGGCGAAGCTCATTCTTGGCTGGGTTCCCGTTGCATTGACGCTTGGAAGGTGGGGTACCCCGTAAGATCTATTCATATAGACTACGGGGCCCCCTCTATTTATTCCTACAGCTCTTGTTTGAGTCATACGTGTCTGGACTGGCCTTTGTGCATCACTTGAATCTATAATAAACACAACGTTTAAAATTTTTCATGCACTTTTTGTATATTTGTGTATGGAATACTTTAATAGTTATGCTACTATGTTGTGATAAAACTTAACTAGTACATTTAATTTTATTTCAATGACAAAGCTTATAAATAAAGCAGTTGTTGTGGACAATGGTTGTCTTCACTTGTATGATTACTACGATGAACGTAACACATACCTGATGACGTGTCAGTTGAACTCGCGCCATCGCTGCTGCTTGTCGATGTTGCCTCGTCGGTCACGTGACTAGACGTTTCACCGTCAACCGATCGGTCGCTTCTCGTCAAAGCGTCGTCGGTCCAATTGCTGCTAGCCGTTGTCGCGTCGGTCGAAGCGTCATCGCTCTCAGCGTTGGGACTTTCCCTGTACGCCCTGTCCGTTGACAGTGACACCAGCCCTTCCGCCGCATCCATCTCATCGTTGGAGTAAGAGTGAGAACTCATAATTATTTGACTATTCTGTGTAAACGAAGTTTGTAAGAAAATTTTATTGCAAACAATGTTTGAGTTTTTTGTAAATGTGTAAAGCTCCTTTTGATATTAATACTCCAATAGTAAACAACTGTATTAAAGCTAAGTTTTAGTTTACTTTATAGCTAGTATAATAATATGATGGCTTATGTTATTAGTTTTTGTCATAATAGACATTTTAAATCTATTTATAGGTCAATTTTAATATTTTTTTTTACTTAAAAATGTTTAAATACTTGAAAGTATTTAAACATTTACATGAACTACTCCATATGCGCCTTATATTTAAACAGATCTAAAAAAATTATTTTTAAAGTGTATTTTTTTTAGATAGATTATGTTGTAAAGTTGCTAAGTAGTTTCGTTTTAGCAAAATTAATTTTATGTGCATTTCACAAAACTTCAAACTAAACTTTTTGATAAACAAACTAGCTTGTTTATCAAAAAGCACAAGGATTGAAGTATCTTAGGACAATTTTTTAATATGAAAAAAATGTAAACACTTTGATGTTTGGGTTTTTGGTTTTAGAGTTTAAGAAATAACAAAGATCTGACTTCTATATTAAAAAAAACTTTAAAAAAAAAGACTAAATTACAACTGAAAGAATTAATCAAGAAAAGTTGTTGTTATGTACTTTACTTTAACTTAGTACTATATATAACTGATTTAAACTCCTACATCGACTTAAAAAGTTTTTCTCAAGTTTTAAAAAACTAAGAATGCACTAAATAGTAGTTAAAACAAACAAAACAACTTTGTTTGAGGAAAAATGTTAAAATTGCAAACAACAAACTTTATTAATTAAACGAACTTCCTCATAAAATGTTGCTTGTAAAATGTTGCTTACATCTTTGTCAAGTTAATTACAATAGTTTGCAATAATTAATTTTCTTTACTAACAAAATTTAGCAATAAATTTTATTAAAGTTTATACTTTGTATAAACATCAGTAAATTGTATTAAACTGAACCTTTAGAGCAATATTTGCCTTAAAAACTAATACTTATAAAGATTAACTAGAAAAGCTTGTATTAAAGAACAACAATCTTCAGTCTACTTTATTGTCAATAGTATTCACTAATTTTAGAACAAATTATAAATTTAAACGTTCATTTAGAAACAAAAAAGCACAAAAAAGCAAACTTATAAGCAAAGAAGTTTAAACTATAACAAAAACATTTGCTGTATAAGTCGTTTTTCATAATGATCTAACTAAACAATAACACTTAAACAAATTATCTTTTTTTTACTAAAATATTTATTTTCTCTCAAAACCTAGAAAATATTCAATAAACACGGCTAGCCATAAAATTTTGCAAACCTTTGTTTAATAGTCTAGAAGGTTTTCAAAGAAAAACTTGATGAAACGTAATTAAGCATAAAAATATCACTTAATGTTTAACAACAAACTTAAAGTCTATTTTAAGTATATACGTTTAAATGTATAAAAAATAACTTAAATAAACTTTTCTACTAAAACACATTAAATTAAATTTTCAAACACATTCTACAAGCTGTGAAGTTTACAGTCATCTGATTTTAAAAACCATTTACTAAATAAAAAACAACAAGGTAATACAAATTACTTAATTAGTTTGAAGATTAAGCCATTTCTCAATTTTTCCAATCTTTGTTTAATTAAAAATATTGTAACTTATTAAGTTTGAAACAAGTGAAGCACTCAAAAAAGCCTAAAAAATATAATTTGACAATAGTTTAAGTGTTTACTTAATTATCTAAAATGTTTCTTTCTAATATATTAACATATATAGGTTCCACAAAATTAAACAAGTAAAGCTAGTACAGTTAGTTTATACTTTTTCAACTAGCTATAAAAAGTCAAAAATAAATAATTGTTTAAAACTAAACATTGTTCAGTAAATATTTAAGTTTATTGTCAAAAGTTTTATTTATAGTGAAAATATTTTTTTAACTTCTATTTTTTCCTAAACCAAATACAAAAGTACAAGTTCTTTTGTAACTTAATTAGGTTTGACTGGATATATATTTGTGTTAGGCTACTATGTTTAAAGAGCACAAAAGCATTAAACAATAAACAAAACTCTAAAAACTATGAAAAGTGTTCAACAAAAATTTTTTCCATCGACAACTGTTTAATAGATTAAAACAAAGCAAGTTAATTTTAAGCTTTTAAAAGCAATAATATGATCTTTTGTTTTGCAAGCTTACTTAGTTTTTAAGTTCTACAAAACCATTATTACTTTTAATTTAATAACTTTTCGTGTTTTTGCTATTTGTTTTTGCATAAATGTTTTGTTTTACATGCGAATTAAAAAAAAATTAGAAGAAAACATTTTTTAAGTTATTTTAAGCTTCAAATATTTATTGGAAAATTTAAAAATTTTAATTTTTTTTTTTGTTTAATTTTTGCATAAAGTTTTTCTTGGTATAAGATACAAATAAACTTCAAAACTTAGAAATAATTACTACGAAAGCTTTGACCTAAAAAAAATAAAAATGAATATTTATTATCAAGTCTTTGTAGGTTAACTCTTAAGCTAATACTATATTAAATTAAAAATAAAATATTAACTATTTTTAACCTACCAATATAAAGTTCGCAAATATCTCACAGCTAAAAAAGTGTACTTGGGTAAAATTTTTGCATCTTCTGGTTTTAAGTTAGTAAAAAGTAGTAAAAACATTTAAAACTGAATCGAATTTTGGCTTAAGAGTAAACCTAAAACAACTTGATAATAAATATTCAGTTTTAAGTTTTTTTTTGGTCAAGGCTTTCGTAGTAGTTATTTCTAAGTTTTGAACTTATTTTGTATCTTATAACAAGGAAAAGCTAATACTAGGTAACAAAAAAAAATTGTTGAAGTTTGTAATAAATACTAAAGCTTGAAACAACTTCATAATATTTTCTTCTAAAATTCTTTTTTATTTGACATATAAAACAAAACATTAGCTTAACTTAAATATACTAATGATTAAAATTTGTTAAAATATCTTACACCACACAAACATAGAGCTAAACTTGTAGAAAAACACTGTAGTTTAAAAAAAATATTGAACTTTAGTTGTAATAGTTAAGCAAAAATTGAATAATTTAACTAATTATGCATTTAAGTTGAGTTCTGCAGTAATTATAAGTAATACTTTGCTGATATAATGGTAAAATAATGTATCAAAGTTTGCTTACTTAGTTTTTCATAGGTTTATTATTGTTTTTTAAGGGAAAAAAACTTACTAAAATAAGATAAAAAAACAACTATACACATTTTGCCTTTTTGATTATTTTGGAACTCAGTCTTTTCTTTAGATAAGCTAAACTCTTAAAAACTGAATCTTTTCTAACGTTCAGCTAAGGCACAGTGTTTATCTTATAATAAAATTTACCTTGTTTAAAACTAACGATATAATTCTTAACTTTAAAATTACAAATGTAACAGAAAAAGCTACAAAAACAAATGTTATTAAACTTTATTTACCAACTGACTGTCAGATTTTTACTTAAACACAGATAATTACGTTAAAAGACATAAATTGAACACTCAAACATTTTCAATACTTTTGTCTTCAATATACTTTGCATGTGAACACTATACAGGTTACTTATTTAAAGGAAAGTAATATAAATTGTTTTAAATAGCTTATAATGTTATAAACATGAGGTAAATATAGTAAAATAGGTGGATTGGCTTTAGTTTACGGCAACTTCCTTAGTTTAAAGACCTTTGTAATTTTACAAAACAAACTATTAAAAAATTAATTACTTTTAACAACAATTAAAATAAAATCTGTAACAAAATTTTGTTTAAGAGCTTGTGTTTATTTAGTAGAAAAATTTAACAATAATACTTATATGAAGGAGGAAACATTGTAGAGTTTCAAAAGCTTTAAAAAAATCCCTTGATGTTTACTTAAGATGACAAACTTTGTTTATATTAAAGTTGTAGTTTTGAACATTGAGGGGTAATTTCAGAAGTTTATGGTTCTGCATTTGTGTTTTTATAAACATAGAAAAAGGATTACATTTTTATATTAACTACATAATGATAAGGATTCTTAGTTAGTATTAAAATAAGTTTATGATTTGACTCCATATTTTGAAGAAAACTATTTTAGAGTTTTGCTACTCACTAAACCATACTAAAACTATCTTTAAGCCTTATTTTGTGACTGACTTCTCCAAACAAAATTGCTAACTTAAATTAAAATATAATAGATGTACCAAACGTTTGTCTTAGTATCGTTTGTTGGCTATTCTAAATACATTGATTGTTAAAATTAAGTCAAATGTAGCAATTTATTTTTTTTAAAAAGTAGTCGTCTGATAGTGCCGTTTAGCTTTGCAAATCTATATGTTTATTGTTTATTGTTGAATATTGGACTGTTACCGACTGAAATGCGTTATAATATGCAGTTTTTATATTGAAACTTGCATTTACACTAGTGTGAATATTTCTCTTAAACATATAAAAAAATGCTCTTTTCTATTATCACATGAAAGTTCATTACCAATGATAAACGCTTCTCTTTAACTTAATTTTTGTTTATAATACAAACAAGTGAGCTTTGAATTTCAGACTGAAAGATTCCAAACTGTTTTTTATAGTTTTCGATTATTATTTATAAAATAAAACTATATCTGTAAAACAAAATTTGGTAACTAAGGTTGTTTTTTGTGACATCATACTTATTTCTACCTTTAGAGTAAATTTTTTGTTAGTTTATAATTAAAATTACAGATAAAGTTATCGATATTTTGTCGTTATAAAAACTTGCCAGAAATAAACAGCTTTTCTCTAAACAAGGTTTAAAAGTTATATGTTTTAAATTTAGAAGCACTTAAATTATGCGAGCCATTACAGAGTAAACAATAATCTGAACGCAATTAACGAGCTTAATTTAGTTTTATTTTGAATTTTATAATACTTTATTTCTCTAAAAAGTTGACTTAACTTTCAATCATGCAAACATGCACGAAATAATAACAGTTATAAACTTATAGGTCGGATAAATTGTATGTAAAGTTAATAAATTAAAATTTAACTAACTTACTTAGAATATAAAGCATTTAAGTTTTGTTCAATGGTGTTGTACTAGTAAAAACTATCGAAAGTATCACTTTTTTTAAGGTCTCTTTTAAAACTGTTTGCATTCAATAAACTAAAAGTGTTTATGTTTTAGTACAAATAAGGAATAATAAAAAGTTATTGGATTACAGCTTTTAATAATGTATTTACATGTAGTAAAATTGGTTAAAAGAAACTAATAAAAAAATATTCTCAACTCTTTTACAAAACAAAAGTATTTTGTAGCTAAGGTAACTATAAACAATAGTTGTAAAAAAACATTAAAAAATCCCCTCATACAGAAAATTTAATCAAAAAATAATTTAATCAATGTGTTCAAACAACAACTCGAGCAATATACAAAGTTTTTTATTGAAGATTTGTTTTAGGGATTTCTAAACTTTTGTTTACAATTAATTTCCATAGTTACCCTAATTACAGTAAATTACAAACTTCAAGTGGTGTTTATCTACTTAGATCCAAAGAAATTTTGTTATAAATCTTTATTTGCTTTTAAATTTATATTAATATGCTTTAAAATACAATTTTTTTCAGTAATTTGCTATGGTTGCTGCTTAATAATCTCTTTTTTACTTTTATGAAACTCAAATTAATTATTTTATCTTTACGAGTAAAGTTAAGAATCATGTTAAGCTTTTGCTTGTTTTAATTAACTATAAATAAAAGATGAAGTTAATTTTACAATATTACTTTGAAATCATGCCAAAAAATTTTTGTAATCTCTTTAAAGTGATTTTTTAAATAAACCTCCTTTAAACATGGATTCGTTGTTTTCTATTATTTTCTTTTTATTACACTAAACTATAATCAAACTTTTACTGTTTACACATTAACAATGAGCAAAAGAATAATCTTATATTAGTGATTAAAATCAAGAGTCAAAAATATATCGATACACCTTTATAAGTCTTTATTTGTGGACACACACAGCTTAAAATATCAATAAGCACAACTAATGTTGATTAACTAGCTTAAACTTCTGCGATTCGTTTTTACCTACTTAATTAACGAGCGTTAGTTAGCTTTCAGTAGATAAGCAGATTAACCCCTTGCGTGTCCCAACACAAACACACAAGTGAAAAGGTTAAGTTGTGATCAATTGTTTAACTTTATTTTGTGTACTGCAGACACACACGATACCTGACATTTATGATAAATGTACTAATTACTGATTATTACAATTTTTGCTGGTAAATTTGACCAATTGCAAGTTTTAGCTTGCGGCTGACCGATGAGATTTAATTGGAATAAAATTTAAGTTTTACCCTACCAGAGGCTTGTTCTCTGATCATCGATAAGTATGATCAAGCCTTTTGTTGATACAATTTCATGTTCTAATTGCATTCATTTATATTTTTAGATTTTGTTAATTAAAATTTTTTTAAAAGCTTTTTAATTAGCTACAATGACTAATTCAGACAGTTTACTTGTGTAAACTAAACATTTTTTACTGGTCATTAAAAACGTTGTAATATGCATTATTTTGAAATTTGACTTCGAGAATTCAATTTTATTTTGTTAAGTTATCTTATAACAACAAAAAACTTCCTAATATTAAAAGTTTTTTTTTACTAATACTTCTATTTCTACCGTTTTTTATTGGTTTATACTTATTTAAAAAAGTTTTATTGCAATCTAAAAATGTTTTTTGGTCTTTTGCAAAAGTTTTGTTGCAAAATATTTTTCTTTTAACTGAGGTGCTTTGAACTAAACAGGTATTAATTTAAAATTATTTATCCTGCTAACTTTTACTACCTTAATAGCAAATGATAGTAATAAATATTTTTACAACAGGTAATACAACGTTAAGTTTTTACAATTGTTTGCTTTTTGGAAGTACTGTTAAACAAGTCTACGTATGCAAATTGATTAAATAAGAAACTATGTGAAGTTTTAAAACAAATATTACTGTAAGAAACGTTGTAAAAACTTTCTGCAAGAAATTTTCCAAAAAGTTATTTGAAAACTAGAGAGTTATAGATTTTAATCTATAAACAGTCACCTGTCAACCGGGTTAAGGTCATAATCTGTTTTGCAATATCTAAGATTCACTGTCAATAGATCTTAATCGATTCTGTAAAACAATCATCATGTGCATTAATCGTGAGAAAGTTAAATCTAATCTGGCCTCGTTTGTTGTTTAGTTTTTAAAGTGATACTTTGGAGATTCAAAGATTTCTTACATAAGTATTTTTATTTTGAAGTATAATTAAAGTTAATACAAATTTAAGATGTGTTAACAAATGTTATATACTCTTTTGTAATGGCTTAATAGCAAAGACACATGTTTATAACTTTTTTGCTTACTTCCTTTCAAAGCTTTAATTACTCTAAGAATAAAAATACTTAGTATTCACAAAAACTAAGTTTTTTCAAAGTTTAAACTTTTTTTACTTAGAAAGTCGACAGAAATATAAAAAAAAGTTAACTTTATAAGTACTAAAATAAAATTTAAAACTATATTAACTTTTCAAATCTTGTACTGAAAAAACTGAACTGAAACAATGATAATTTCTTAAAAACGCAGAACATTATGTGTTAATCTAGATACATAACTATTTTAGTTAATATTTTTAGCATTAGCAAATTAAAGAAAATTTAATAAAGCTTAATTGTAGCATTGAGTTTTTGAAACAAATATTATCCTAAGTAAAGCATACAATACATCTCAAAATGTTTATAGGTACCTTTTTTTATCTAAATTATCATTATAACCAATTTATTAAATACAATATCCTTTTCTTAGAATACAACAATTTTTTATTATGTAGGTGTTATAATATTTGACTTTGACTTTTTTTTCAAACTACGCTTAAGGTAATCAATTAAATAATATAAGTAATGTCAGCAACTTTGTTTTTTATTTTATATATTTTCTTTTATTAACTATTAGTGCAAATTTCTTTTTGAAGTTTATAACTTAAAATAGTTTTCTTTATACAGCAGCTTTTTATCTCAACTAATAAAATATTCGAATAGACAATTTTTTAACTTTAAAGCTTGCTGCAACAAAACTTGACTAATATTATTAAATTTCTGGGAACTTTTAGATTTTACAGATTTTAATCTAATATGATTCAGCTGCTTAGCGGGCAGAAGTCATGATCTGTAGTAATTTGCTACAATAGATTTACAATCTTTTCCTGAAAATGTATGTGAAAAATCATATCTAATGCAAGTTTAATGCAATCGACTCTTTTATTAAACTTGACAAAATGAAGTATATATTCCACTATATACTTTCTATTAAAGAACAAAAATGCAGAAAAAACATATACAATATATTTTAACTAGAACTTTACATTTTTCTGTAATTCTTTACTTAATAAAAAAACAATATATTTTTGGTTTATCTAACGTAACAAAAACCACCAAAAGTACTATTCAAATTGATGCTATTCATTTTCTTAAAATTTTAGAATAATATTTGAGTAAGCATTTTTTATTTCGCATAGTTACTTGTATATCTAATAATCAGAAAATTATTTTATTTGTTTATTTGTAATAGAACATTGGCGACATTTTAAAAGTGATTTTAGCTGCCATCAGCTTAATTGAAATAAAATTGAAAAAAATTAACAACATTTTTATCTAAAAATTAGTTTTTAAACATGTTATAAAAAGCTGTCTGAACTCTTAAAAAAAAAACATAAAACAACAAATTCAGAGATCTTTCTTTTTTTATTTAAACTTTTTGAGTTTTGTTGAGAACTATTTACTTTTACAGATAATTAGTAAAACCTTTTTTATTTTTGATATGTTTAAGTAAGAAACAAAAATTAAAATTCATTGGAGATAGTACATAAATATATAGAATTGTTTAACAATTTACTTTAACTAATAGCTTATAAACATATATTAAAAAAAAAATATTAAAACTTCTTTGATACTAAGTAGACAAACCAACTGTTAAAATTTGTACTTGACTTTAAACTTACTAATTGTAACTATAAACTTTAACTTTAAACAAAAAATGCAAATAAAATTTAAAAAATCCCCTAAAATAGAAACTACATGAAAATTTTTGTATATTGCTAAAGTTATTGTTTGTTCTCATTGTTTAAATTAATTTTTTGATTTAGTTTTCAATTATTGAGTAGAGACAGCTTTTTAATATAATTTTTAAAAACAAACTTTATTACACGTAGATCACATTATTCAACGCTGTCTAGTTTCCACTAAAAAATAGGCAGAATACCTTCGAAATTTAAATTTAAGTAACTTTTTAATAACATATATCAGTTTAGGTACTAGTTTAAAATAGAAAGAATAGTTATAAGCTACATTTATATCTAAAATAAATTAATCCTTTTTATTTTACTTTTAGGCGTTATTTCAACAATTATTTATTACTTAAAACATTTTATAAATTACTTTTTAAGATTAGTACTATGCACTTATTAAAAGATTTAAGTTAGTAAAACTATCGAAACTTGTTAAATGTTTTCTTAATAACTGTCCTGACGTCAGATACTAAAAAACTGCCTAAATTTATTTCGTTTAAGTTAAATTTAGCCGAAATCAACTTTACTAACATACATAAAAAAAGTAAGTTATGAAACTTATTGTACTTTTCTTTTATTATTACGCGTGTCGTGTTTCAGTTTCTAACTATTAGTTTATTTTTAAACTAGTAAAAGCTTATGTTCAAGATTAAGCACCTAAAATTTTATTTAATTAACATATACCTGTAACTAAAAAAAAACTAAAACAACAACATTAAGTAATGAGTTTAACTTGTTTCGCTTTGATTTATTGTAGACTCTAACTTATTTTTAATGCTAATTAATTGCCATATTGCAAAAATTTATCACACTTGACTTAAGAGTGCACCGTGTTTAATTTTACAGGTGGTCATTTAGTTAAACTTATAAAAACTAAAACTAATTCAAGTGTCCAACCGTAATGTAACTCGTTTATCAAAAGCTTTAAGTCGAATGTTCAAAGGTAACTCATATTAATTGCTGGTGTTTTACTTGATCGATCTGGTGCAAATGAAAATCTATAGCAAAGTTAAGTTATTGAAAACTTTTGCTTAAACTTTTCAAGATTTTTGATGGCGTACTATTGCAAAACCTTTACTTAATGACAGAATTTTATTGGTTTTAATACAACAAGTATTTGACTAAATTATAGTCATGTAACATAGTTTTGGTATAAGAAGATACTTAAATGAAATTAAAAAGAAGTTGAACTAACGTTCATGCTTTAATAAATTTACTATTTAAGTATCATAAAAAATATAAAAAAATTGGAAAGAATTTATTTGACATATAAACGTTGTTATAACTTTTTAGTTTAACATCTAACTCTCAATTAAAATGTTAGTTAAAATGAACACAAGTATACAAAAGAAAACGGGATTTAAATCTCTACACATTTGAGAAGCATAGATAAGTAAAGTTAGTTAATAAAATATTTGTTTTATGTACAAATCTAATCTAATTACTTATTTTCAGCAGATATGTAAAAGCTATTTAAAAACTATTATTAATATGATTCAGTTGAAATATTTTAAGCAAAAAATATAAAAAAATAACAATTAGAAAGTTTTAAGTGTAAAAGCTACAAAACCACTGTATATTGACTTTTTCTCAACATCATTTTGTAATAGCAAAAGTTTAAATGAACCATTCTTTTTATAGTTTACTAGAAAAAAGTAGCATTTTTCTTAAAAACACCTTAAACTAAACTTAAAAGCTGCAATTAGTTTAGTATATAGTTTAGTTTTGTGTAGTGATAAAAGTTTAAAAAGCTAATATTTTCATAGTTTTGACTAGTTATATAAAAATTAATTCAATTTCAGAGGCTTAAATTTATTCTTAGACAACTATGTCTAATCCAAATTATTCTTATCTTAAAACAAAACGAACTAAACTTAGTTTTAAAGGTATTAATATTATAAGCTTATATGTCAACGTTTTTTGTAGTTTTTTTAATTATATTTTATAACTAAATTATAATAAAACAAAGAAATAACCTAACTTTGTTACCTTGAGTTTGAATCAGGTTGTTTTTAATTAACTAATATGTATTGTTATAAATACTAAGTGACATAAACGTTTTAAAAAAATTTATGTATAACTTTAACTATTTATGAACTTTTAAAAATTGTAAGCTGTGCTAGTTTAGTTGTATTGCAGTTGCAATTTAAAGAAAAACTTGTTGCAATTAAGTTAAAACAAATTTTATGTAGAAACGCACATAGTTAAACTCTAATTCACAACTTTATATATTTAAAACTTAGTTCACCTATTTTAAGTTAGTTTACCTTAAACAATTTTTTAAATTGTTAATACTTCTTTGGAAAACTAATATAAAAAAGCTTATCAAATGAAACATTTTAATTATTTAATCTAACCGTTGTTAAATTTTAACAAACTGTTTTATGACATATTATAAGTAAGGAATGTGTAAAGGCTTAAAATTTCAAACGCGCGTAAAAACAAAAGTAGGAAAAAAACTTGGAAGTTTGTGACAAATCATGCGGATTTGTTGGAATGCTTGAAGTCGGCCGCTTAAACATTGGAAATTTTGGAATGAGTTTTCCATTCATTGTGCTGCTATAACCTTCCATTTTAATCGTAGAATAAATTAATTAATCAAAAGCGTTTTTGTATTTATATTTAAGATAAACAGTTTAGCATTTTTTTTATCTTTTGAAATTTTGTTAGTTATCTTTTATCTTAAACCGTTATTAAATACTTAAGTTTAAAATTTAAATAAACGAAATTGAACTAGCTTTAAATAATTTGATTAAAATTATATTAATGTTTTTTTTTCGAAAAATAACTTTATAATACCTACTAGCTATAAATAATTAAAAAGTTCAAAAGTTAACACATAAGCTATATACAAGAAAAACTTCATATGTAACATATAAAGTTTAATTATCTTAAAACATTTATTTTTTTAACTGTTTTGTAGTGATGTTTCTACTTATTATTTAATTTATTTTTTCGTATAAGTCTGAAACTTAAACATTAATACTACTTGAAACTATTGATTTTCAGTGAAAAAAGAAGGCTAAAAGCAAATAAATATAAAAAAAAAATTCTAACAAAATCAAAAAAGAGTTTAAAAATCCTAGATGTTAAGTTAATGTTTAGTTATGGTGAGTTAGTGAAGTAATCGCGTCATACCAATTATCCAAGGCTTTTGACCCTCAATTAAATGATTTAATTGACCCTAAAGTTCCAGTTGGACTCGAAGCATTTTTTCGGCTTTTCAAACAACTATTAGAAAAACAAAGGAAAGTTAAAAAAATCGCGGTACACTTCTTTAAAGTCTCATCAATTTATATCACAGCTGGGGTTGAAAACTTCGAACGCGTTAAAAATAAACTTAATTATACAGTGTGACCCTTTGAACGGTCCGTATTGGGGGTGACTTGTTATTATTATGTTTACTTTTTTTGTAATATGATTCAAGTTAGTTATTTAGCTTGTAGATAAAACTCAATATTACAAGTACTTGCACTAACAAAAATAGGAACTTTTAAGTCGAAGAGCTTATTTGAATAACAAAATAGGTTTAGCTTTTAATGCATGATATTAAAGCATAATTAAACTTAAATTTTATTAAATTATAACAAGAGTTTTATTATCAGTAACCAAGAACAAGTTTAAATTTTTAAAAACAATAATTTTATTAATTAAATGTTTAAATTTTTTGTATGTTACTAAATGCTTTTTTAAACCTTTTTATCGATTTAGATGTTCTAACTCTTAAGCAACTTATACGCTTAACTCTTTCAATAGTTTATGGTTTACATTCTCACAGTTATGTTTTAGTAGTTAAGTATAAAATCTGATATAATATAGTTTAATAATCTATAAATTGGTTAATTTTTTGTTCTTTTGAAAAAGTTGATTAGTGGTTAACTTTTTAAATTTAAAACAGATGAAGCTTATTGAAAAATAAAAAAATCTTAAAAACTCAACTCACAGCGAAAAACTTACTAATAAATATAAACCAACCGTAATATTGCATCTTTTTGTAAAACTTAAAGCTTATGGGAACTAAAAGCTTCCAATCTTTATAATTATCTAACGTAATTTGGCAAGTATTTAAGTTTGTTATACGAACAAATAAATTTGAGTAGCTTTTAACAAACCTGTTATAACTTAGTTGCCAAATCTACAAATCTTGTATTACAATAAAGAATCACCATGTTCAATCAAAAATTACCGTTGATTTTGTTGTTATAACAAGTTTTTAAATGCTTTAGACATATGTCTCTTTTAAGCATATTGGTATAAGAAACTTTTAATTTTCCCAAAAGAAAACAAAAACTTGGACAGTAGTTGATAATTAAAGGAAGCATCATTCGTAATTACATTGTGTTTATTTAACATATTGGAGATAAGTTGGGGTTTTTCCTAATTACACAAAGTTTAGCAGTTCATGACATGTCGTAGACAAACTGGTACCATGGCTTGATTGAAATGTTAAATGATTCGTTAAACCTTCAATGTTTGTTAGAGTCGAGTTTGTTTTTTTTTGTACAACTTTAACTTTTGAATATTACTATTTTGTAAGCTCTAGTAATGTTTTAGTTTTGTAAAGTTATGCAACTTTAAAATAGAATTTTCTAAGATTTCTTTGCACAATGTCATATTTTACAGTTATCATTGTGTAACTTTTGTTTTTAATAGCTTTTGAAGTAGTTTTATAATGTAACTTTCACAAAAAAAAGACTCTACATAAGTCTTTGAAAAATTTTAATAACAAAAGCCAAATTTAAAACTTATATAATAATAATTAAAAAAAAGGATGTAACAAATGAAAAAATATATTTACATAAGTGTTTTAAAGTTTAAAACAAAAATCAAAATTTAAAAAATAAGATACCAAAAAATTAAAATCTCATACGAAGCTTAAGAAAAAAAAGGATAAATGTTTGAAAACTCACAAAAATTAATCCTACTTAAAACATCAAGCTGTGAATTAAATAAAGGCAATAAACTCTAGATTATTTAAAAATAGTTTAACAAGCTTATATCAAATGGAACACACGAGGACTCGAGTCATAAATCGGATTACAATTTTAATCATACTTTTAGTCCAATAACAATAAAGTGTCTGTAAATATACAATAGAGCATTTGTACTAAACAAGACTAATATTGTATTTATTATCTAGAAATGTAGAAGTATATCTAGATATGTAGAAGTTTTTATCTAGTATAATAATTTTCTTTTAATTCAATTGGTATGAAATACAAAATAACTATTAACTGTTTGAGTAAAAAGTATATATTTAATATTGTCTACTAAAAGCTAATTAAAAAAAAAAATTCACAAGGTAAGCTTTAATTTGTTTGTAATTTTTTAAAATTCGAATTAAGTAAGAAGAGTTATATAGATACAAATTAAATTGCAAATAAAAATTGCTCAGTATACTAGCTTAAGTAAGAATATAAAACTCATAGCTCTTTTCTTATTACCTGGTTTTGATGGGTTAAGTAAACTAATAAACGATTTAAGTAGCACTTAAATGATAGTACTTGTATATACCAATATGCCATACACTCATTGAAAAACGTTATATGAATATAACTCTTAAGAGTTTCTTGAAGAAAATGTAAAACAACTCAACATGAACTGCACGCGCAATTGAAAATTTGA
Source organism: Thalia democratica (assembly GCF_965202585.1). Taxonomy (NCBI): domain Eukaryota; kingdom Metazoa; phylum Chordata; class Thaliacea; order Salpida; family Salpidae; genus Thalia; species Thalia democratica. The sequence goes on from NC_139165.1 coordinate 100,674,347, forward strand.
CTCAAGCTTGGTAAAGTGTTGAAAACATGAAAAAGATTCTAATCTTTTAAGCAAACGTACGAGAACCAGAGCTCCAGCTTACTGGCTTGGGCAAAAGGGTGCAGAAAAAGTTGTTTTTAGGAAAGAGTGCAGGTTTTAGCAAAACTAAAAGAGCGATTACCGTCAAATTATCTGAAACATTAAGCAGATATGATTTATTGCTTAACAAGCCCGGGCTTGTTCATTTCATCATTTTATCAAAAATCACCGAACGAGCAAAAAAATCCTAATAAAAACCAAAAAACGAAAAAGCAAAGGGAATGTAAACTTTTATGTTTTACTAGTCATTTATATTTATATTAAAAATGAAACTTACAATTTAAAATTAAACTGCTAAAGAAAATTAGTACAGTAAATTTAAAATATTTTAATATGTAACATGAAAAATATTACTAAACTATACCTAACTATACTGCAAAGTTTAGTTACACTTAACGAATACTGTCACATTTTAATTAGGTGTTTTGATAAAAAAAGAACACTTTCATTAATATTACAAGTGTATTTTATAAGTTTTAAAGTTAAAGTGCTGTCCTATGATAAAGTTGCAAAAAAGTTGAGAATTTATACAGTTGAACAGCTTTTAAAGTTTATAAAAAATATTGCTTTGGATTGATGATTGACATGCATACAAAATGTTTTTAAAAATTAAGAATTTTTAATTTCTGTAAAAGCCAAATTTACAACCAAAATTTTGAGATTTTGAGTATTTGTGCTTTAAGAAACAAGGAAAAATTTGAAGTATAATTATATAACAAACTAACAAAATTAGTTTAATAAAAACTAGCAGACTTTTAATTAAATCTAGATCTTTTTTTACAATTTAATACTATCACGATAACTTTAAGTTATTTTTCTTAAAAAAAATAGATGTAGATGTTCATTGCTTAAATTTTGTAATTTTGATCTCCGCACTTATTCAAGTTGGTATGAGTAACTTGATAGTAACGATGAGTCATTAACACCCTACAAAGTTTATTCCATAACATCAAATGTAAAAATAAAAACTGATAAGCTCTTAAGTTACTTTTTAGTTTTTATAATAAGAAAGACTACGTTTCTATATATAACACTATACAGTCTAATCGTTGTTATTAGAGCAGAACAAATGTTGTAATGTTACACTGCTGATTTTTATATCTTTCCTTTATCTTAAAATGTGAACTTCACCTTGTTTATTGCGCAAGTTGTAAAAGTATGTTGAATTCTTTACATTCTTTGTAGGCAGTAAAGAGCTTGAACAGATTTTTGGGCGAGTTAAAAATTTCTTAAGTACAAAAAAAGATTAAGTCAATTATTCTTAAATTAATACAATAATCAAATGGTTTGCACTTAGAACTAGTTTACTTTAAGTGAAACGGCAATTTAAAAGTTTACTTTTAAATAGTGCTTGCATTTAACTAACAACTGTTTCTACTTAATTTTTAACTATGTATTTACTTTTTATGATGAAATAATTATCTTTTACAAAAAGGCAAAGGTCAGCAAAACCAAAAGAGGAAGACATAATATATTCATGCCCCTGCATTATTCTTTTCGACTAGAGACATACTTTTTGAAATAATAGAAAATTAGGTATATTTTGTATAGGTTCTAAATTATTAGTCCCTAGTGCTTTGCTGCTTTTTTTCTTAATTGTAACAATTACTGCAGCAACTATGAAAATTTATGTAAAAAATTATTATTTGACTTATATAAAGGTGCCCAATTTCGCACTAAAGTAAAGGAAATCTTAGTTGTTAATACAAATTAGCTTTTTGCATCTTTTTTCTGCTTTTACCATACGTTTCTTAAACATATTTATGTTTCAAGGTACAAGCTATAATGTTATGACAATTACAAAAAATAAAATTAAGCAATCACGTCTTTCAGGTTTCGAAACTATAAGAAAGTTCTAAATCATGAAAAACTTAAATAAGGTAAAGGTTGTACACAATTAATTATTTTACTGAAGCAGAAACAAAATTTAATCAGCGACTATTTACGTGTGTCGTTAGTGTCCCAATGAGTGCCAAGTAAATTATATTTTATGTATAAGCTTTCAGCCCCTCAAGTAATTATTTTTCTGCTTTGACGCTTCAAAAAACCATCGTTGGAGAAAAAAGTCTTAGAAAAATATCAAACTTTCCCTTTGATGTTTTCCATAATAATTATTATATCACTTTTTGTTTTTACTGTAGCTCGACTCAAAAGTTTGCTTCACAGCTCATTAATTTATATCAATTATTATATATTTTTAGAATCCTACATCTAAGCTTTGCGGCAAACTTTTTGACACTTCAAACAAGTAATTGTTCACAACAAACTTCTCCTAACTCCTCTTTTGATGTTTTAAAAGAACTTCAAAGGTTTTAAGTTGTTAAAACTACTCCTAAGTATGATTGAACTGTTTAAATGTTTTCTTTAGACTTACGTAATGACAATCTAGTACTCATAGTTGCATTTTTGATTTGTTTGATCTAACTAATCAAACAATAGTTTAGTTTTGTAACAAAAAGCTACTAAAGAACTTTGATTTTGCCTGTTAATTAATAAAAACAATAATTGTAATTAAGGTTTGAAATAAAGTACACTAATTATCAAAAAAAAAAAGTTTTAAGCATATTTAACAGTAGTAAAAATAAAAAACAAGTTATCTTAGCTGTGGCAAAAAAGTTCGGATAAAAAAAAACTTTCATCTAATACATATAAGTAAAATAGATATGTTAATTACATTAAAAGTTTTTTTAAACAATTAAAGAGCACTAATTACCACTAATAGAACTTTATTGTTTATTTTAATTGTTTACTTAAACTTCCAAAGTACATAAGTATGTTTTAAATTAATACTTTAGTTTTCACAAGCAGAAAAATATAAGCAGAAAAATTTATAAATTAATTTATAATTATTATATAAAAAATAACAACTAAAACACTATTTTAAATTTATATGATTAGCTTTATTAAACTTAATGTGTTAACATTGTTTATATCATTTTTAATAAACTTTAATTCTACAACTAAACCAAACGATATAAATATTAAACAAAGTTTCAAAATATATGCACACTACTTTGTTTATTAAATTAAAAGTAGCATGACTTCAACATTTTGCTTATATAATCAATTTACTAGTTTAACTATCCCATTTATGACCCCTATGAATCTGAAAATTGATACCTGTGGTTGTCTTAAATTCAAACTTTTCAATCAAAATAGAGTACAGTTCAAAAAAGTATCGCTTTAATTCTACGGATCATCAGCCTTTAAAAGTTTTAATTGGCACAGGTGTGATTTTTTTTACTAAAAATAAACTTAAATTTAAAGTTCGAATCTTTTTCGCAAAAAAAAAGTTGTTAATGGATCAACTGCTGACGTGAGATTCGAAACTTTAGAGTATCAATTTTATTGCAATTCTAAAACTTTATTAAGCAAATTTTGCTGCACTCCTAATTATACTATGCATGTTGTTTTTATGAAATAAATACTAGATTTTACATCTTTATTTTTAATAGTAATTTTGTTTAAAAATATTTTAGTACTGACAGTGAATTCTAAACTGTACTTACAAATTTTAAATATCAATTTTGTATATATTAACTTATAGGTGTTGTAGTATTTCATAAAGCAAATTTAAGCTTAATGGTAGTTATAGTAGTTTAAAAGTTAAAAAGTTTTGGAGTAATAGCAATTTAATATGAATACACATAATAATGTAAAACTTTGCTTTGTCCCACCACTGGTTTTGAAACATTTTAAACAAATAATACTTTTTGGTAATAACTTCAGTATTTTTTTTATTCTTATGAGCGTTGTACCTTGCCAGCATACATGGTTGCAAATCACTTTATCTTTAAAAAGTCAGATAACATTACTGAAAAAAAAAACACTATCATTAGAAAACGCAATTGATTTTAATCCATAACAAATAAACTTATCATTTGTTTTGGTCACAAGAGTAGCTTTAACTTTTGATTAAGATGCATAACAAAGTTTTTAGTTATTAGTAAAAACATTGTTCAGTATGTCAACTACTGCTTAAGATTAGTACTAATGCTAAATTTTAATCTTTTTATTGATAAGTTAATTAAACAGTTTTAATCAGGAAATACATTTTGTTTTCAGTATAACCAAAACTAAAGTATCATGTTTGTTTGAATAACAATAATACTTAAGTAGATGTCAAAAGATAGAATAGTACTTTAAGTCTTATAGTCAAGTTGGTCTTATAGTAAAAGCAAATATCAATACACTCGCAAAAATTAAGGAAAACTCAATAGTATTTCTAAAGTTGTTTTTAAACTAATATCTCTGTATTTTATTGTAGTACATATGGTCGTTTCTTTTTTAGAATAAAAATTTAAATAAGTTTAAACCATGCTTGAAACCAAAACAAAAAGAAACAGAAAAAAATATCTAGCCATAGGAATACGAAAAGGTAGTTTAGGGCGTTTGTTTTCAAAGAAGCTATATAGTACGTCCTTTTTAAAATGTAAATCCTTCTAAAAAAATTAAACTTAGTCACAATTACATTTTTTTAAATGGTAGTCCAAAATATGAGATAAAATTTAAACTAATTAAGTTAAGTTTTTATTTAAAATGGGAATTCCTTTCTTTTCCACAAAATTATTTATATTTGTTTGTTAATCTTGATGTTTTTAATTAACTAGTTCTTTAAACTAAGGACATTAGTTAGTTTCAAGTATCTTTTATGTAGAAATTATTTTTTTTAAAGTAGATTTAAAATAAAACTAAAAAAATTAAATTTCCAGTTGCTTGTCATTTTTCTTATAAAACCTTGAAAAGAGTTTAAATTAAATTAAAGTTAAACGAACAATTAAAAAAATTTAAGTTTACTAATATCTACTAGCATGAATAGCTTAAATTTTATAATTCCCAAAACATTTAATTGAAAATTTCCAGCTGTAAGTGAAATTGGTAATCTTTAGGTGATAAAAGAATCAACATGATTAGACCACACACAAAACGAATAAGGCAGATTTTAAATGATAAATTACTTGAATATCTTGTCATACTGCTAACTAAGATGAAACAGACACATAATTTTTTATGCGAAATGAAAATCAGTGCAGTAAAAGTAAAACCTCTTTCACCATATGTATATTTGGCGCGTTTTTTGTGTAGGAGAAAGTACGATAGCGTGAAAAAAAATCAGCTTACTTAAAACTTTGTGTTTTTAAGTCAAAGTTTTTGCCCGTCCGCGTTTATTTTTGTTAAGTACAAGGAAAATTAGCATTTAATACTAAAAAAACAATTTAAGTATCAAAAGCAATGATATTAATGGGTTGATAAACTATTTTATTAATATTCATAATGGTAATACTTTCTAAGATTAAACTTAGATCAATTTGTTAAAAACTTCTGATCAAATAGTATTTTTTTCTAATGAATAACAAGTAAAATTAATAAATTCATATCAGCACTTAAAAGTTTGATTTAATAAATTTATTATCCACAAAAATGTTAGTGACTACTGCTTGCCTTAACATTATGATAAAAAAAAACTGTTACAGTATTCTGTTATCCTTTTCGCCTTCAAAAAAGTAAAAAGTATTTATAAAAGAAATTAAAAATGTTTGGTAAAATATGTTTACACTAAACCTTCATAACGTTTTTAAACTATGGAGTTATTGCAAGTAAATAGGGAACATGTTTAAGGTTTTAAATAAATAGCTTTAGTTAGAAGTTCTCAGACTACTTGTAATTCTACTTCAATGCTTTTCGAACTTAATTGCAACGGTAGTTTTCAACACAACAAATTTTTACAATACTACCTTACTGGGAAAAAACCTACTGTTTATACTTAAATACAATTAAATTAAAACAGGTTTCAATTCTTATGGAAGAAAACATAAATTTATAACCTTATGTAATTATTTAAGGTTGTAGTATAAAAAATATCCGGAATACCTATAGAAATTTTGAGGAAAAAAACAAAAAAAAAAATTAAGTCAGAATTGAGAAAGATAGTTTTCAGGTAAATAAATTTGAGCATGTAGAAGCCTGCATTATTGCAGAAAAGTTTTTTTTCCCGGCAGAAAAAAGAGAACAATAATGTAAATTGGAGAGAAATAAACGATTTAAAAAAAAAGTTTTTTCAACCCAAAACTACACATAAGGGATGAAAATAAGACCCTGACAATTTTTTTTAAGAATCTTAAAGTTGTCTTGTCAGTGCTAAAAAGAATTATAAAGTCATGGTCTTTGAAAAGGTGTTAAAGTTTTAAAGTTGTTTAGTATAAATTGTTTTTCTTTAATAAAACATAAAAAAGTGTAGAAGCTGCATTAATTTAGGGTCAGAAAAAATTATTAAAAATTTACTTATAGACCTAGAATAAAATAGAGCCTTTTAAAAAGCGATTAGTTAACAAAAATCTTTTAACAACAAGCTATTTAGCAGATTCAGTTGCCATGGAGATTTTCATGCTTGAGTAAACTTGTGTCGAGTTTAGGATAAATTTTAAATAAAGCCTAGTTAGCTTACAAACAGCTTGTAAATTATGTGTTTAACTTCTTTATATCATAAGTCTATTTACTGTACTGCTTTGTATTGTTACAATGAGTTTATGAATTACAGTGAAAAGCAAATTCTATCTACATAGAAATCAAAAAGTATCTAAACACTTATAAATAAAAATACAAAACTTTTATTTACAGTTTTACTATTTCAGCTGTAAAATTTTATCTACTGCATTAAGCACTAGTTAGTTTAAATAATAAAATTTAGCAATAGTTTTGCATTGATTAATACTAAACATTCATTTTAGAGTTAGTATTTTAATCAAGATTTTTTTACAAGCATATAAAATGAATATCCTTCCCAATACTGGAAACTCATTTCCACGTTAGTTTATACTTTTTAGTAAAGTTAAACTGAGTAACAAGAGATTAAACATTAAGAAGTTGTTTTCAGACATTCAAAAAAAAATCTTAAATAGTTTAAAATATTATTACAAAATTATTTTTTTTATAGAAAAATTGAGCACAAAGTTTCTCGAAAAAACTTTGAATCAACAGAAATCAGAAGAAATAAAAAATTTAACAACAAGTGGTTAGTGAAAATGACTACAACTTAAAATTTATAAATGTTTAGTTTTAGTAATTAGTATAAAATACACTATAACAAAGTTATAAAATAAGTTTTTTATAATACTTCAAAAAATTATTTTGTTTATTTGTTTATAAAACCTACATGTGCAAAAATTTATGTTTTCCTAATGAAGTAATTTTTCTTATTTGTTAACATATTTTATAAATTTTTAAACTAATGAATAATGGACATTTTTTTTATTAATCCATTAAACACTTAATTATCTTTAAATGATACAACCAACAAACTACAACATTAAATGTAAAGTTTTACATTTTGTAAGTGTAGTATACTTTTAGGTATTAATCTCAAAACACAAGCCTATTATTACTTTGGTTAGCATTTTATAGTATGGTTTTTTAACTCATTCACTTAAATTTAAAAAAAATTCATAAGGGATGGTCCTTTTATTGAAACAAAGAGTATTGTAATAAACTCGTTAAACATGACCTAGTAAAAGAAGAAAACGTTTTTATTCGATGACTTTTAAAATATATGTTGGATTAAATTTCACTTAAAAGAAACTAAAATATATAAGCGAATAACAGCTACACCAAAATTTTAAGCTTTAAAAACTAAGTTTTTTATAAAAGCTTAGCTTAATTTAAATTATACTTCATAGTAGTTTTTTTTTTAACTTGATTTAAGTTATTATTTTACTGTTAAATAAACGTTAATCTAAACATTCATACTAAAATGTTAAAACTCATTAATAAATGTTCACTTTTTTATTTTATTTATTTTTACTCAATAAAATCGATATTTTATGACTTGCCGTCGAAAATTAAATAAATTTTTACATCTTTGTTTTTTTAAAGACTGTTTAAAACTCTAAGAAAAGAAATTAAACTAGTTGACATTGCTTTCATTTATTTATTTGACTGTCAAACTTTGAGTTTCTAATTACATAAAAATAAAACTAAATGGTAATATTTTAACTATAAAGGTCTCATAATTTTCTGACAGGTTTAACAAATAGTCATCGTTTTCGGCCGTCAAACTTGGAAATCTACGTTGGTTCTGAAACTATTGATCCACCTACTGATTTTTTGCAAACTCCTACCCACTTACCTACAGATAATGATCAGTTTCAGTTTCCCATTGTACAACCGCCAAAACCAGGTTTGATTTCCTTTGTTGCCAACTGTTGCTTGCACTAATAAACTGAAAAAAATATTTGTAGATATCACTTGTTTATGATGTGACAACTGGTCTAAGTATTGTTTTTTAACCTAATTCAATTTTTTTTGTATATTGCCAGAAATATAAGTGAAATTCAGCAATTAACTTTTTAATTTCATAAAAAGTTCATCGAGTCTTTAACATGCACATACTTTACAGTAACTTTTGGTCGGGAAAGTTATGCGTCTTATAAAGATAGTGTAAAAGAACAACCTAAAAATTTAGCGTCGAATTTTGAAGTACTGAGTCAAACTGATGTACCTAGAAATGAAAATCTTTCTTCTTCTAGTTTTCAACCTCTAGTTGATGTTTTACCTTCTACACGTTCAGGTTTGATGAAAATATTTTTTTATTAATATTTGTTAATTGTTGTTTTAACTTAACAGTATTATTTGCATTAATCGACTATTTATATTTGCAATGCATCATATAAACACCTTAACGTATATAAATTTTTAATCTATCAAAACTTTATAAATAAAACTAGTTAAAAGTTTTTTGAAACTTATTTACTTTTTAATAAAATATTGATGTGCTTTTTTTGTGCCAAATGGTTCAACGATTGTTTTGTAATTTTGTTTCATATATCATTAGAATTTATACTTTTTATAGATTATCTATGCGACAAATACGTTCAAGAAGCCTTAAAAAATTCTCAAGTAGAAGAAACAAAACTTGTGATGCCAAATGGTAAGTGACAGCATTTTTTCATAATACTAAAAGTATTTTTAAGTTTGATCCATAATTTGTATATATAATCTTTGTAAAAATTTTATTTAGTTACTTATAAGTATAAAATTTATCTGAATTGGTTTTAAACTGTTTCTACACATTAAACGGCCTTAAAAACTGCAGAAAATTACAAACAATAATGGTGTGTTAAAGTTATAAAAGCTTGATAAAAACAGCTTCTTTTTTCAATAATGAAATAACTTTAAAAGAGTTCAACTAGCTTAAATTATAAAACTTCTATCTAGTTTTAATTTTTCTTATAAAAGTATACAAAAACAATAACAGTTTAAAAATTGTAGTGTCCAATGTTTTGATAGTTTTAAACGTCAAGCACCTTAAATGTATTAAACAAAATTTTGTTTATAATATTGTAATTAATTACAGAACTATCGACCAATAGTCATCAGTTTCGGCCGTCAAACTTAAAGGTACATATGGGTTTTGGTACTGTTAACTTACCAGCTGAATTCATGCAAACTCCTACCCACTTACCTACAGAAGATGACGAGCAGCAATCCAACAACCTGTATCAGTTTCCAAATAAACATGCTCGAAAAACAGGTTTGTTTACATTTTCTTTCTTTTTTTAGTTTAAAACTACTCAAAGTAGTATACTAAAAAAGCTCAAACGTTAATAGACACCACTGGTTTTCAAAAACTGCGCTGCAATATTCTAACAATTGTTTCTTATTTCAACTAGAATTTATTTTGGTTTAGTGCAAGTAGTATAGATAATATAAATCAAACGCTTTTTTTATTTTTTTAGTAAAACATTGAGTTTTAAATATGCGCATGTTTTACAGCAACCTTGCCCGAACAAAACTCAGAGGATTGTGTTAGGGAATTACCCGAAACGCCAAAATGTCCACCACAGGTCGTAACAAATGCAGTTGAAAATGAAGAAATCACTAATAATGTTGTGGCTGTTTCACTACCAGGTTTGATAAAAACTTTGTAAAATAAGTTTTATTAATCGTTTGTTATAAAGAAAAATAGTAATTTATACGTAACTGTTCAAAATTGCTTTGTACCAAAGCATAACTTTTATATTTAACAGTTTTAAGCTTTGAAAAGCAAAGTACTTTGTAACAAAAGTTGTTTAAAATTGTTAAAAAAACATCTTGTTTCAAAAGCGTTTCAAAAATTATTATATAAATTTACTTAGATTTTGGCCTTTACTATAGAAAACACAGTATTCTTGATTACCAAAATGGATAAATTTTACAGCAACCTTGCCAGAACAAAACTCAGAAGATTGTGTTAGGGAATTACCCGAAACGCCAAAATTTCCACCACAGGTCGTAGCAAATGCAGTTGAAAATGAAGAAATCACTAATAATGTTGTGGCTGTTTCACTACCAGGTTTGATAAAAACTTTGTGGAATAAGTTTAATTAATCGTTTGTTATAAAGAAAAATAGTAATTTATACGTAACTGTTTAAAATTGCTATGTACCAAAGCATAACTTTTATATTTAACAGTTTTAAGCTTTAAAAGGCAAATTACTTTGTAACAAAAGTTGTTTAAAATTGTTAAAAAACATCTTGTTTCAAAAGCGTTTCAAAAATTATTAATTAAATTTACCGAGTTTATGTAATTTCTTATAGAAAACACAGTATTCTTGATTACAAAAAGAGTTAAATTTTACAGCAACCTTACCCGAACAAAACTCAGAAGATTGTGTTAGGGAATTACCCGAAACGCCAAAATTTCCACCACAGGTCGTAGCAAATGCAGTTGAAAATGAAGAAATCACTAATAATGTTGTGGCTGTTTCACTACCAGGTTTGATAAAAACTTTGTGGAATAAGTTTTATTAATCGTTTGTTATAAAGAAAAATAGTAATTTATACGTAACTGTTCAAAATTGCTATGTACAAAAGCATAACTTTTATATTTAACAGTTTTAAGCTTTGAAAAGCAAAGTACTTTGTAACAAAATTTGTTTAAAATTGTTTAAAAAAAATTGTTTCAAAAGCGTTCAAAAAAGTGTTAATCAATTTTATTTAGATTTTGGACTTTAATATAGAAAACACAGTATTCTTGATTCAAAAAAAAAAGTTAAATTTTACAGCAACCTTGCCAGAACAAAACTCAGAAGATTGTGTTAGGGAATTACCCGAAACGCAAAAATGTCCACCACGGGTCGTAACAAATGAAGTTGAAAATGAAGAAATCACTAATAATGTTGTGGCTGTTTCACTACCAGGTTTGATAAAAATTTTTTTGGAATGAGTTTTATTAATCGTTTGTTATAAAAAAAAATAGTAATTTGTACGTAACTGTTCAAAATTGCTATGTACCAAAGCATAACTTTTATATTTAACAGTTTTAAGCTTTGAAAAGCAAAGTTATTTGTAAAAAAGTTGTTTAAAACTGTTGAAAAAAATTATGTTTCTTAAGCGTTCAAAAATAAATTAATTAAATTTACTTAGATTTTGGCCTTTACTACAGAAATTACAGTATTCTTGATTACAAAAAGAGTTAAATTTTACAGCAACCTTGCCAGAACAAAACTCAGAAGATTGTGTTAGGGAATTACCCGAAACGCCAAAATGTCCACCACAGATCGTAGCAAATGCAGTTGAAAATAAAGAAATTACTAATAATGCTTTGGCTGTTTCACTACCAGGTTTGATAAAAAACTTTGTGGAATAAGTTTTATTAATTGTCTGTTATAAAGAATTTTTTCATCACAAAAAGAAAGGCACAGTGTTTAAAGTAAAGTATATTTTTCAGCGACCTCATTGCACCAAACTGACTTCCTGACATCTTCAAACACCACATATACAATAAAGAATTTCCCTATCACCGAAGAAACATCAGTTGTACCCCCGGTCCAAGCTGCTCGAATCACAAGCAACTTATCTGAACAACACACGCAAGATGTACTTCAAACCAGCTCAGGTCTCAAAAAACCGAAAAAGTCTAACTTTACCATGAACAAATTCATGGTTAGTTGATTTTTATTTACTACATTAAAATAGCGAGCTGCTGCTGTTGTACACTTGAGTTAAATTTGAAACTTTTAGGTCTTTTCAGCCATCTTTCATAAGTTTGAAGAATTAAAAGACTTGAAGCCTTTAAACAAGGCCAAATCAGCGTGTTGGAGTTATTTGAACAAAGAAGAAAGATACCTTTTCACAGAAGTGTCAAATGACCAGAAAGATGAGTTCAAAAAAAAACAAAAGTTAGCGGGTCTACTTTATTTTCATGTTTTGCTTAAAAAATTTAAATCACGAGTTAAGTTGTAAAAGAGCTAACTTTTTTAATGTTTTATTACAGTGAAAAAGATAAAGAAAAAAAAAGCAAGCTGAATTTAGAAATTATAAAGTCTCATCGAAACTTCCTTCGAATCTTGAACTTGACAGCCACCACAATCAAGAGGCTGGTGGGTGAAAAAGCGGATGGAAAGGAAATAGCAACAATTGAAGTGGGTTCAAAAAGGAAGCGAACAGAAACGGAAAGTACAGACTCAAGCCAAGGTAAGCATTCAAATTTTGGTTTTTAAGCTGTCCAACATTTTTTGATAACTTAGAATTAGTTATTTTAAAATAAAACGCTACTTGAATTGATAGACAGAGCGCTAAAATAGTATTAAAATACTAAACTTTTTTTATTTTTGTAAAGGAAGTAAAAGAAGACGTCTAAACTCGTACGCTGACAGTGGAACTTCAAACCATGGATCCCCGTCAAGTATCAGTAGCGAAGGTTGGTTTCGTAGTAACATAATTAACACTTTTAATTTATCATTTCAAGCTTTTAAAAAAGATATTAACAGCACTTTTATATATTAAAAACTTTTTTTTGTTCTTTTTTTTGAACGTGAGTGGACTTTGATCGCGGGTGAATTTGAACGTGTCCCATGTCACATATAAAATATTTTAATTTATAAATGTTGGTTTATACTTTTATTAAATGGCAAACATACTTTTAGATTCGGACATCATTGCTATTGCGCAACAGCGATATGCTGCATTGTCAGCCAAGTTTGATGAATTTAAAAAGAAAACCAAACATGAAATGATGAAGCAGTCTGAAGAATTACGCAGATTGAAAAAAGAAAACCAAGAACTGAAAGAACTAATGCAACTAGAGTGAACAATAAAATTAATAAAAAGTAGAGCTTAGACGGCATATTTGTAAAATCTAACATTATTGTTTCAGTTGAATGTAGAATAATACTGTTATAGGTTTTTCCAGTTTTAGGTCGCAATAAACTGTAGTTTAAGGTTTTTTCAAAGTCTGTAAATTTTCGAAACTTTCAAGTTCTGTAGTAGCTTTATAATTCAAAAGTGTTTAAGTAATCAAAGTTTGAAAACTTTTATAGTGTGAACTGTTTTGAAGTTTCTTTAACTTTTTTTTTAATAGGCTTGTAGACAATTTTTCTAGTTAGTAATTAGCTAAGTGATTAGTTTTTTCTTAAAAATGAAATTACTTAACAAATTTTAGAATATTAAACTGTATTAGTCAATTTTTCTGATACCAAATGTTTTTATTTTTATTTTAGATATTCTTCAAAAATAGTAAATGCACTATAGGAATAGATTTCTTTATAGTTGATTTTTTGTGTTAACATTTATATTATTACTATTTGTAAAATAAATTTTGATAATAAAGTTTTAATAGTAAGCAAGTCTTTTTTGTACAAACTAATGTAAGTATATTTTTTTTTTATTGAAGAGAAAAGTGATAACTGTTACTTATATTATAAACTTAATTTTTCACTTATTCTTGAATTTTTTGATGAAAACAAGAAATAACAACTGATTTAATTTTAATACATAAACAAAATATTTCTAACAATTTAATTCAAATAAATGTTTAGCTTGTTATTTTATTTTAAAGAGTAGATTTCTGTACATTTTAAAATAATTTATTCCTTAATCAAGACAAAATACTCTTTCTCACCCTTATTAGATAAAAAAATGTTTCTAAGTAAAATACAATATAAATATCAGTATAAATAACTAACATTTTTATATGCAATTTAAGATTTTATTTTTGCTTGAAAAGGTCGCAATCTCTTGCCACCGAAACCGGTCGTGAATAAAATATGCAATTTGCATAAATCTATTTAAGTAAAAATAAAAAAACAAATTCAATTTCAGTGTACTCTCTTACATGAAAATAAATTTAATTTTAAGATTAAGTATGTAATTAACTACATAATGATTAAACATAAAATTTAAATAAAAAAAAATGTTTTTTTCTTCTGCCTAGAAAATCTAACATGATACTTTTAGTTGAGATTTAAAAGAGACAACTTGCATTAACTTACCATATAATCACAATACAACAAAGCTCTTATTTCTCTTATTTTTGTGCTGTTTTGAGCTTAAATACGCAAACTTACTCTATAAACAAAATAACTGAAATTCCCAATGTACATAGGAAACTATACCCAACTATCAGTAGTACTGGCTGCTTGTATTTTCGATACATTTTCAATAAGCGTTGGTTGGTGGTTTGTTGCTTAATAATGTATAAAAATTACTTTGATTGAAACTTTTCTTGTGCAATTGAGTTGTAGTTTTAGTTGGTGGTTTGTTCTTTGCCTAATAAAACGGTAAGTAAGCTCAATCTCAAATATTTATACTGAAAGCCTTAATAAACTACTAATAATAATTTTTAAATAAAAACAAATTTAGTTGTGAGTTATCTGTTATAACGATTAATTGCGTTTTATAAATAGTCATCGCTTTCTCAGTTTCGATGCTGGCTTTTAGAAATATAAAATTAAATATGTACTACTATAAAACTATTGCAATACTTATTATAAAACAACAAAGGACACTATACTATCTTAGAAACTTAAATAATTCACAATTTCAAAAATACAAAAGAAGTTTTTGTTTTAGTTTTAATTAAGTAATAAATTAAAGGACAATTAGTATTACTTTTAAATATTAAAACAAGTTCACCAGTCAACTTTTGCCAATGCTATTTTAACTTTAGTATCTTGCAGATGTTAACAGAGCAGTATTTGAGTGTGATTAAGACTAGTTAAATATAAAAAAGGTTAAACTTAATCTAGTTCCAAATTTGTATTAATTACCTCTTCTTATTTTGATTTGCTTTAGTTTTAATTTTAATTATACCTACAATAGTTTGAACTATTAAAAGAACTATGTTATAAGTTTTATTTTAATATCATAAGGCTTACATTTAAAAAAAGCTTAAAGTATTAATTTTGTTGCTAAATTACAACTTTTAAACTTTATTTCTTTCAATTCAACTAAAAGTTGCAAACAGTGAATTTAAAAATAAATAAGTCTTTGATAATGTACCCTTAAGATATCACTCTAACGTGAAAAAATGAATTAATGAAAACATGTTGTTGAAAATTATGACGCACATTATAATTTAATTTTCAAAAAAAGAGCTACAATATTCAAATTTTTGTAAGCGCGTATCACATGGGGTTAGGAGTTAACCAATTAAAAAAGCTATAACGCTTTGATTCGATAAATTCTTGACCTCAAGTACTAAGAAAGAACAGAAACATTGCGTCAAACACAGTGAACGGGTTATCAATCGAATTAAATAAATTATTTTATTATCACTACATACTACAGATGTAAGGTTTTTTGAAACAAACTTAATTACTGGTTGACCTATGAAAGGGTTTATTTAACAACTTTTAACTGTAAGAAATTCTAGCATTTGCTTAATAATTTGTTTCAAAGCAAAACTTTAACTTGTTTCATAAGAAACAATATTTTCTAACTCAACGAAAAGACCTTTATTCAATAACCTTAAACTTTTCTATGCATATTTACTTAACTGTTACTAATTAGTTTTCATCTTTTTGATATATAAAAACCTTTTTTTAAAGTAGGAAAACTTTTTCACGCTAAAATTTACATAAATTTTAATTATTATAAATAGAGAATTATCTTGGTTTATAATAACGTTAGTGTCAATTTCTTTATTTAAATCTATGAATTTACCAGTTTAATTAAGCATGTACAAGAAGCTTATAGGACACCAATGTTTTTTAAAGAAGATTTTAGTTATTTATACTTTCGTTTATTTTCCTTATATAAAATATTTTACCTTTTGTTTACAATCAGCCACAAATATTAGTATTTACACAATTATTAGTATTATACCGTCTAGTTAATTTTATAACAAATAGTAACGCGACATCAAAGTCCTAAATGAAACCTGTTTTAACCTTATGATTATATGAAAAATCATCAAAGTTTCCTGTGTTTTGTTTTGAAAATAAGCTTCTTTTTTGTCTAATAACTAAATAGTTATAAGAAACGAACTAATTAATTATTTAAAGGTCCATGACTTTTAATTATGTTTTCTGTCGTCCAATAAGTTCTGCTTACCAAGTTTTGAAATTTATACTTATTTCGGTGACAAAACTCAAGTTTGTTTATTTTAATAGTTAACTTGATTAGAATACTTAAAACGGCATCTTAATACTTGGAGATTACTTACTAAGTACACTAGGTGTTTATTGTTTTGTGATAAACTTAACAGACCCCTTGCTGCGTAGTGCAGTCAAACATAAAGTATACATCGATTCGAACGTAAAAAAGATACACAAACTAAGTTTTTACGATAACTACCGCGAGAGGTTTTAGGCTAGTAGCACTTTTTTCTACACGCCTAGCCGAGTTCTAAGCTAAAAAAGATCGAATGATTGTCTGTTGTTGGTTTTGTAAGGATGGCGCTAATCCGACTGTAAAAAAAAGCTTGGTTGATTCTAGCGTTGTAATGTTTATCAAACACACAAAAAACGATCGCGATAAGTACGAGATTAACTTCGTTCTTTATCGTATTAATTGGATTAATCTACTAACTAATAAGATGCCAATACAAGCGTAAAAATACTGCGAGATTTATTGTTTTGATAACAAAGGGATTATATTCATTAATTTACTAACACTTGAAAAAAGACACTAGACTAACTAAGGATTTTAGTGTTTTAACACAAACAGTTTCAAGTTTTAACCAACAAATTTTATAATGACAGCAAGATGTTTATTCTAACTAGTATTAATTATGTGTTAGCAATAATAAGACGCTGTACCAAATCACCCAATAAACTGAGACGCTTATTGTTTTTATAACAAAAACTTTAAAACGATCACCACTAATAGTTTGTTTAAGTATCACTTTAATTTTAAGGGGTGTGTTGTCTCTGTTACTAAATGGTTGTGTGTGGTCTTCAGTGATAAATTGAAGCCTAAGTATAAATTGGCGCCGTAAGTTGTCAACCAATTGTGACATGGCAATCCAAACGTAAAAGAATATTATTATGTTTTCGTGCTAAAGCTCTTTTTTCTGCGCCTCAGCAAAATTAGTACAAGGTAATTTGTTTTCGAGCTTAAAGCTAGTTTTTTGATTTAAGATTTTCGACTTTTGATAAATATTGTTACGCTTAGAGCAGTCGATTAGCCAAAAAGAAACATGATTTTCTATGCAGCTTCTTAAACTATCTTTTTAATAAGCAAAGCTTTAACTTACTTTTAAGTAGTTTCAACACTTTTCTTTTACCTATAATATGTTTTCTTTTAAAGTAAAACACCTAAAATATGTACAATTTTTTATAGAATTTTTAAAGGTCTGTATTATAATTTAAACACGATTCAATAATTACTTTCAGTTAAGTAAACCGAAGGTCTTTTAACTTTTTTATTTATTTTTTAAACTTTATTACGTACTTAAAATAAAGCATTACATAGAAAAATATTATCATGGTTCTAGTTTTTTGTAAAATTAACAGTTTTACCTAAGTATTTACCTAAATTAGCTTTCACTACATTTTAGTAAACAATTTGAAGTAATATATATAAGGCTTACAAGTTCCTGAAACTTATTAAATACATTTAAATTTTCACCATTCTTCTTTATAGAAGTTATTGCTACTATAAATTTAAATTACCTAGTAAGAATAATGGATTTTTTTAACTTCAATTAAATAGACTTTTTAAAGTTTTAGTTACTAAAACTTATTTTTAATAATATAGTAATAAGAAAAACAATATAGTTTTGGCAAATTAATATTTTCATCATTAACACTAGTTATACTTAAATGATGTAAATACATATGCTATGTTGAAGTACAGCATGTTTTTAAAACAAAGCATTTTACACTGGTTACGTTGTAGCTTTGTTTTGTAATACATTTTACATATCTTTGATTTTTAGTTTTAAGATTGCCTAAATCAGTATTATTCATAGTTATAAGAAATATTATACTTTAAAATTTATTTTAGTATAATGGCCAAACATCCATAAGTACAACAACAAAAAATGATTTAAATTTGAAATTTATGACTGTATTTAAAAAACAAAACAATTACAGAAACTTTCGATAGTACTATAGTTAAAAAGTTTTGAAGCCCAATAATTAAAATCCCTTGATCAACTTTATTTTCGTAACATGCTTGTAGCATCGTGGGCAGAAAAAGAGTTAGTGAAAAAAAAAATAATCTCTCGCCTTCATATCTCTCAAACTCGATATAAAATCGAGAATTTTGACTCGGGAATTATCATAATACTTTTAAAGTTTAGAATGAGTGCTGTTAGAGTTATTATTCAATTAAAAGTTTGGGCGTTTTATATTTTAAAGAAGTTTGAAAAGATGAAACTTTTTAAGTAAAAAAAAACTTGAGCGGAATCATTAAAATACATGTTCTACTCTTTTATTCAGCATTATTAATAAAAAATTACAAGCTTTATCAGCATACACTCAGAAAATAATTTCATCTTTTTAGAGTCAGTTATGTTGAATAACACAAAATCGAGTACTAGACAGTAAAACAAAGTTTGTTTTATAGATGACTTTTTAGCAACTGTTTTAGTAATTTGTGGCTTATGCGCATTAAACTTAAGGAGATGCGAAAAGTTTTTTAAATTATTACTTAGTGAAATATTTGTTATGTACTTTTAAACGAATTCTACAACACAAAAGACTTTCTTTCAGGTCATACTTATTTTAAAGAAATAGCATGTACGCTACCAGCATGTACCAGCAGCCCAAGAATCAAGGTTAGTTGTTTTTATAAAGTAAAATAGAAATAAGTAAAGATTTGAGTTAACTTTTTCGTGCATGCTGCAAACCAATTGCCGCTTAGAAAATATTAGCAGACTACTGCAGTATAAAAGCTAGAAAGAGAAAGTTTACCATTTAGTTTTATTGGTATAACCATGTTTTCTTTTTTGTCAAAGTTAATGCTAAATTAGCTCTAAACTGGTAACTGTAAACAATATTTTTTTTTTTCAATTGTTTTGATATAAAAACTACTTAAAACATAAAAAGTAGCAATAAACCATAGTTACAGTAGCGTGAAACTGCATGTAAAATCGTTGTTTAATAACAGTTTTTGAAAAAAGACTTTCAAATAAATGTTGTACATTCAATTTTCAAAACAATCATAAAGAAAACAATTTTCTTTTTCTACCAGGTCAGGCAAGCAACCCAGGCATGATGTTGAGCACATCTAATTTGCAGTATGTTGGTGAAAGTAGTAACAATATTGGTAAGTTTTCCTAATCAATTATTTAAAATCAGTTAAATTAAAATGATGTCAATTTAAATTATTGAATGATAAATGCACATAATACTTACATGTAATGGGTTTAAAATACAAACTTTTTACAAGTAAAGCAGTTGTCAATAAAAATTAGAATTTTATGAACTATTTTAAAGCAAATAAATATTAAAAAACTTTATTGTATTTCTTTTAACTTAATGACTTAAAATAATTTTAATTAATGTAAGAATAAACTTAACAGGCCACGCGCAGTATTCTGAAGCTTATCCGTTCGGCGTTCAATCAGCGGATGGTTTAGCTGGTGAGTTTATTGTTTTAGTGCTACCAGTAAAAAGCTCAAATACTACTTATAATGCACCTACAATCTTGAAATAGTTTATTACTGCTTGCTAGTGCATTTAAACGAAATACATACAACTTAAACCTAAAAGAATTATACATTTAATAAGTTTTATGCTATAATAAAGTTACCTTTAAGTGGAATTTTCGAGTATTTTAAGTTATCTCACAAGGTTTTTAATAAATCATAGGACAAGTTTTATAAACATCAAGCTTGTAGCTTACTATAAAATTAACTAATTAAATTGGTGTTTGTACTAAACTTGTATAACATTGCAGCCAACGGAGAAAACTCGTTTAGAAGCTTAACTACTTCAAGCAGTGGTCATAGTAAGTCAGCTTTTATTTGAACATCGTAATAATTTGATGCTATTTTGTAAAACGTTACCTACAAATTAGTATCAGATAAAGCTTTAATAAACTAGTGATAAAGTGAATCTTTTATACTTTTGATGTTTAAAACATACTTTATACTTATTTACTTGGATAAAAATTTATTTATTGAGCTTAGTTGTAGACAAACTAAAACATCAGAGGTAAAATTTAACTTTTTCTTTTTTAGTTTAAATTAATAATGGTACAATTTTGGAAACTTAAAAACTAGGAAAATAATAGTTTTTTTTCTTTCTTCGTGTAAATATACTCTGTAAAAAAGTTTTTGAAAGTTTAATTTTATTTTTATAATAAATCAAAAACAATAGGCTGGAACGAACAAAGTTTAACTGAACTGAATCCAGGTAAATAGTTACTTATATTATACTTAAAATATTTCAGTTCAAATTTTTTTTTCCGTGTTTAGTTTTTCTTGCTGCTATATATAAGCAGTTTTTTTAATGTGTTAAACTCTTCTAAACTAGTTTCAAAAACCTTTTTGTTTTTATAAAGGTTTTTCAGTGATATATTTTTATCAAATATTTATATTGTATCAAATTCATAGAGTACGAATAAATAGTTTTTGAAATGAGTCAATGTAAAACTATTTGTATTTAATAAGTTTATTTGTTAAGGCTTTTGTAATTAACATTAAAGATTAGTTGTAAATTTAATAATCGTACTATATACTATTTGTCAATATGTATTTATAACTTGAATGATATTCTATTGTGCAAAAGTAAGTTTCAAAAGTTTTATATAATTTTAACTCTTTTTTACAGTAAAAAATTTCTCGTCAGTCAATGGAACTGCAAACAACTCTCACAGTAAGTTTTTTTGTTGGTTATGAATAAAATTAGTAATTTCATTAAGATGAAAAGGAAAAATAGTTAGCCTTTTAATTTACATAGAATTTTTTTTAAACTGTAAGTTTACATGGCAATATCAGTTATCTTATTTTTGTACTCCTTAAGTACAACAACTACAATGAACTATATTTCTATGTCAAATTGTTTTTTGTGTTTTATTTGCTTATTTCAATCTTAAAATTTTAAAACAAAATATAAATACTACACAACTAGTTTTTGAAATCTTAAACTTAAAACTTACTTTTGTACAACTATGATTGTCTTTAATCAGATATTATGTTTTTGTTTTCTAACTTTTTAAACTTAAAAAATTGTAAAATGCTTTTATTGACTTTCATAAGATTCTATACATTTAAACTATTTAGCAACATTTAAAATAAATCTTTAGTCTAGTTAGAATTGTTTAAAGCAAAACATTAGGTCGACAAAAAGCTAATTTAATCAATTATTTTTTTAAACAGGACTGAGTTTTATTTACCTAAATTAATTTTAGTTGTATTTAAACTTACAATAATAACTTAGGAGAATTGCTTAACGATCTTGACGGATTAGAAATAACTAATAAAAACGAACTAATGGAAGCAGCAAACTCTAATGAGTTGGAAATGTGTAAGTGTTTTACTAAGTTGATAATTTAAAATATAGATATATATTTTTCTATGTATTATATTCTTCAATTTTCAATAAAAAAACAGCTTTAGTTTAAACTACTTTTGTAAGACGACTTTATAAAAAAAATTATTGAACAACAGTTTTTAAATAACTTCTGATAATAATAAACTTTTTTTTTTAACTTTTACCTTTGTTGTTTATGAAAAAACAAACTTTACAAACTTATACAAAATTAAAAGTAACTACCTAACACATTTGAAAAAAGCTAATATGCCTGAACTTTAAAAATTTAAGATTAATAAAACTTTCGCAACGAAGCCACATTCTCAGTTTAAGATTTAAATACAAAACACTTCAGTGTGAATACTTAACTACTTTAAAGATGTATCTACATTAACATATTTCAAATCTGACTTCATAGTAGTGTCAAATATGACATCATAGCAAAGTAGCTACATTTTCAGTTTAGGATTAAAAATACAAAACACTTCAGTGTGAATACTTTACTACTTTAAAGACATATCTACATTAACATATTTTAAATACGACATCATATTCAAAAACAGTCTGCGAATCTACGTTCAGTGGAGACAACCTTCAACTTTCACCGACCGGCAGCCAGGGCAACTCTGTTGGCCGTCCGCAGCACCAGCCTGGACGCAACCAGTACCAACCGGCGAATAGTAGCATTGAAGATGAAAACATGGAGATTTTTTTTCCTACCATGTACGACAACCAAAGCAACCTGATTGCCGTTGACCAGCAGCGTGATAGTGTCGGGCAGCTTGTGCCAATGGACAGCACGTATAACCTGGCACCTACTGCTGACTATACGTCTCAGTTTAAAAGCAACAACCCCATTGAAGGTTTGTATGAACGATATAGATCTTTTATAAACTTTTGTTTGTCTTATGCTAAGAAATGAAACTCAAAACTAATTTTTTGTTTTAATTACGTAAAAATCATTGTAAACAGTCTATTTTTCTTCAGACTTCATGGCTTCTCATGGTCAAAAGAAAAACCTAAGTAGCAGCCCTAAAGAAAAGCGTGCTATGATGATTGTCGAACGTGAGTTTTAATTCAATTACTAGTTTTTAAATTTTAGTTCTACTTAAAAAATTACTTTTATTTTACTTTAAAACTCTTGTAATAAAAACATTTTTAAGTAAATCTCTGACAGTTTACTTGATAAACTAAAGTAAAACATTTATAATATTAAAGCGTTGTACTTCAACTCTAAAAAATATACTTTTACAGCAACTGTTGTTAGAAATATGGAAATTGCTTCTACTTCATCTAGTTCAGGTAAACAAATTTTTAAACTGCTTAAACTGTTTTGGTAAAAAGGTTTAAGCATGGTATTTAAGTTTTATAGCTGGGAAAAATAAAATAAGAGTATTAATATAACCTAAAATAGTACTTATAGATAAATAACAACAAGCAAAAAATCCCAATTAACGTTAACATTTACAACAAATATTCAATAGAAATAATAATTTTAGCACATTCGAGTCAACAGCAACAAGTAGCTGTAATTTCGTCAGACCAGGACAGCATAGAAAATAGAACAATCTGTGAAATTGAAGGTGTTATCGATGTGGAACCAACTAGCAAAAGTTAGTTTGTAACAAATTGACAATTATTACGTCATAGTAAATTACCAATCTACAACTTTCTTGCTTGTGATGTAGAATTTAAATTTGGTACAATTTTTTGTAACTTACAATATGACATTTTCAGACATAAAATATTATGAGGAGAAATGTTTAACTAAATGTTTTATTTTTTTAGTTTATTCTTTACATTCAAAAGCATTTAGATAAAAAATGATTACTATAATAATTTAATTGGTTTATGTTAATTTTAATTAGACTTTCTTATTTTTAAAAAAGTTAAACAATTTTATTCGTTATAAGTTATACTTAAATTATCGTTTAAAAAGTGCTTTTAGTTTGAACAACAAGCCTTTAGTAGTTCTTTTAATATATTGATATCATCTTTAAATTAAATTAACAAAAACAAAAGTTGATTGAATTTAAAAGTTGTCATATTGATATCAAATAATTTTTTTACAGCACTTGCTTACAACATCCCTCAAACTAATTTGGAGGAAAGCAGACAAGAAAATGTGCATTTGGCTAGTACAAGTAAGTTTTTTTTTATTGAGCAGAGATGGTTATTACGTCACTAATTTAAGAGACTGAATAATCTTAAAACAAAAATCAGCGATTGAACTTGCTTTTTTTTAATATACTTATTTTCAAACAGGCTCAAACAACACAACAGACTCAAGTGACTTTTGCATCAGTAAAGGTGAACAAATTGTAAATTTAACTGCCTACACTTAAATAATTTAAACAACGTAAAACTAATTTATGATAATAGTAACTAATAAAACTCAACTTTAAGTAATATATTCAAAAAGTAGATCTATACACAAACTGAAACCTTACCATAGAAACAATTTTTTATTAATAGTACTAAATAGTATGTAAAATTTGCAAAAACTAGTTATTTTTTTAAAGTTCACGAGATCTTAGCAGACTACAACATCTCAGAAGACGAATGTGGACACCAAAAGTATACCCGCTACATAGTTAGTACTGTTGTTTCGATTTCTGTTACTTATTTCCAGCTTTGTGTTTAAATGTTTTTTTATAACAGGTTTACTGCATGTGCTTCGGGAAAGTCCCCAGACCGAGACTGAACAACAGAGACGACACGTGGAACGGCTTGAACAAAGAGGAACAGGACCTGTTCAGGATTGCAGGTGTCCTGATCAAAGATGACTTTATAAAAATTGAATAGTAAGTATAAACATTTTTCTAATAACTACAAAAAGAAACCGGACTGCTCAGTCATTTACGAAAAAAAGTATATAAATGTGGTGTAAAGTTTCAATTTAACTTTATTGCAGTGAGGAAAACAGTAAGGATCTAGCAATGGCCCTACTCCAGCAGATCCCTATTTACAACCATCTTCACCAAATGCTATGTCAAAAAGCCGAATCGGCTGAAGTGAAGCAACAGGCGCTTAAAAGAAAAATGGAAATCGGAGAGTCGGAGAAAGGTAACAAATTTAAACAAGGCGCTTAAAAAAAAAGCTTCATTTGGTTGCTAAAACTTCTAAATAAGCCTTAATTTAAGCTTAAAAATTTAAAATATTTTTATGAACAAATAAAGGGAGAAAAAGACGGAAGACAACTAACAAGAAGAAAAATATAGCTAAAAGGTCAAATGTCAGAAAAGTGCTGAAAAAATCAAATGCTGAGACTGATATTGACGAAGGTAAAAGTTTTGTTGTAGTTTTAAAAGCAACAAAAAGCTTAATATTTAATCCTAAAAATTTTTAAAACTGTATTTTAAGCTTAAGTTAAAAGCTTTAAACACTTCTTAGCAGGTAAACAAAGACGCGAAACCTCGGCTGGAGTTGAAACTAATAACGCCGTTAAAATTACAACAAGTTCAATCCAAAAAGGTGAGTTTAAAAACTATTTCTGATGTCAATTTTATTTCAGTTTGAAGTAGAAAAATTTTAGTAACAAAAACCTGAAACTTTTGTGCAAACTTATAAACCTTTACAGAGCGTAACACGGAAGATAATGGTGGAGCAAACAAGGTGCAGCAAGAGCAGAAAGAAGCCGACCAGGACGAACCGGCGGAGAAAAACAGTAAAGCTGGGAAGGCGCAAAAGGAGCAGCAGGTGGAGCGCAACGTCCAGAAGGAAGGATCAGGGACTCAAGAGCAGGCTGGTGGTGATGCAAATCGGGAGCAACATGTTCCAGTGGGTGGCAGCAGTGCTTCTGCAGCAACGAGCAGCAGCAACCAAACTGGTGAGCTTTTATTTATAATGTTGATACACTGCTGTCAAAAAAAATACCTTCAAATAAAGTTCTATATTTAAAACCACCTTCCTAAAAGAATTCAAATTTGATTGTTTCTTTTGTAGACCGAAGCGTGGGTTTCCAGTTGATGGAGATGCAGCGTCAAGACACAGCCGCTCAACCGTCGCAACCTCACACCGATGTTCAGAGGCAATCTGCCAGTCAGCAGCTTCCAGTGGGTGGCAGCAGAGCGTTTGCAGCAATGGACGGCAGCATCCAAACTGGTGAGCTTTTATTTATAATGTTGATACACTGCTGTAAAAAAATACGTTCAAAGTCTTTATTTAAAACAACCTTTCTAATCGAATTCAAATTTGAATGTTTCTTTTGTAGACCGAGGCGTGGGTTTCCAGATGATGGAATTGCAGCGTCAAGACACAGCCGCTCAACCGTCGCAACCTCGCGCTGATGTTCAGAGGCAATCTGTTAGTCAACAGCTTCCAGTGGGTGGCAGCAGAGCGTTTGCAGCAATGAACAGCAGCAACCAAAACGGTTGGCTTTTATTTGAAAATGTTTCCATTAAGTTTACTGCGTGCCAATAAATGTTCGAGTATTGAATATGTTATATTAAGTGACTTTTATCAAAACTTTGCTTTTTTTTTCAGACGGCAACTGGATGATGAGGATTATTCAGCAGCAACACCATCACAATGCCGATATGATGAAGCTGTTTTTGCAAAACAGCAAAGACACCAGGGAAATGATGAAGCAGTGGATGCAAGACAGCAAAGACACCAAAAAGATATTGACTGAAATTTTGACGCATCTATTAGAAAAAAAAAGCAAATGAAGTTGCAATAACACTCAATCTATTTGGGTAGAACTTTTAATTCAAACTTTTTGTACAAACTTTGAAACATTTTTTTTAATCAATAACATATCTTTTAAGTTTTGATATCTACACTTTGACAATTTTAAAACCTCTGAAGTTTAAAACATTTTTTTGAAGTCTGTACTTTTGAAATAGTTTGAAACGTAACCAATTAAATATTTTTTATCACGTTTTTAACATTTTTTTCTAGTAATTTCTGTTTTTTAATCAGTTATTAAAACGTTTAATTTTTTGTTTGATCAATTTAGTTCTCTTTTTACTGTGTTAGTAAAATTGTTTGATCTTTTATCAATTATTAGTAAATTGTTTATCATATTTTTAAAAATATAGTGATGAACTTTAATTTTTTTTTATTGTATTATTTTTGTTTTTTTTATCGAGTATTTAGTTTATGTACAATACAATTTAAAACATAAAAGTGTGTTTGTATTTCAAATAAGATAGGTTTTTATATATATATTCGTTTTGAAGTTTTTAAAACTAAAACGTTCTATCAGTTACTTACTAGCAGTCCTTAAGTAAGTTTCTTTTACGTAGTTTACAGGGAAGAAAGCTGTATTCTTTCGGCTTTTCCTAAAGTTATTTGTAAATAAAAAAAAATATTTCAATATAGTTTATATCAGTGTATGACAATAACCAGTAACACCAGTTTCGTTTAAGAACAAAAAAATAGGCTATCTACAAAATATTAAAAGTGAAAAAAGAGCTGTTTTGTAACTTAATATTCTAATGTAGTTTATAAATTCTCATTTTCTTAAGGCTTTACAAAATTTGCACATTTATCACTCGATTCATAAGTTGAAAACAATGCATTTCACTTACGCTTTCAAAAGTTTTTGTGTGTAATTGCACCACGTCTAGTTTAGGACAGTGATTGACATGAAGTGTATGACGTAACAATGCATAAAACGAAATTATAAATTTCTGGTCTAGTTTTTTGTAGACTTTTTGATTAAAACCAAAATTAAAAAAATCATATTTCAAGCTTAAGTTTATTTCATGGCTTTTGGAGTATTTATTAACTTTATTTAATATTGTAGTTTATTTTCAAAGGCTTTGAATACACATATGTACAGCATTACTAATAATTAAAAGATAATTTCAATTTTTTTAGTTAAATCTTTTAACTTAACCAAAAAACCATTTTATTTTCTACTCCCTTAGTTATACTAAATTATTAATAACGTTTGTAGTTTTCTGCTATGCAACTGTAAAAACAAAAAAAACTTTCTCAAATAAGAGTTTAGCAATTTTATACATAGATATTAGATTTTGACTAAATAATAGTCTAAACGCCATATTTTAAGTGAAAGTTAATTTAAAAAGTAGTTTGATTACAATAAATAAAATAAAAGTAGAAAATGTTAATTTATGACTTGCAGTTTAGAATAAATAAAAGTTACTGAAGAAGTGCAAAAACCAACATTAACTTGATTAAAAAAGTTTAAAAGTAATAAATTTATAATTATGTAAGAACTGAATAAAACAAAGTAAAACAATTGATTATTTTTCATAAACTAAACCAATATTTAATGAAATAAAAGATAATATCCCTTCTTATTTTTGACTTACGTTAGGTATCATAAAAAAAAAATTGTTATAAAATGTTTAAAGTGCAATTTACAACTTTAAGAATAAGAGAAGCAAACTGACATTCATTTATCCTAACATTTTTTTTACATTGATTCAAAACATGTGCAAACATAAAGATTATAACTTTTGTTTACTTTGTGAACTGTAAATAGATTGTATAATAAATTTGTTCAGTAACTAAACACATCAGACACAAGTTGCAGTTAATATTCAAAAACAACAATGGTTGTTAAAAGAGAAATTTCGTGCTGTAAGTATAATATACGGAATTTTTGAAAAGAGGTTACTACAACAGACTGCAGCTTCCCTTAACCTCAGTTTTATTCTCTTCGGTTTATCTTCATGTTCAAACTTGAACTACATGTTGTAGAAGAGAAAAGTACACATTCTTTGCATATTAAATGAGCTGTAAATGTTTGAATTGTAAAAGTGCCCCCGTGAAAGGAAAGAATTCGGTCAATAATGTAGCATAGTTTTATGACGTGACTATGCTTAGAAAAACCTGAGATGCTTTGCAAAGCATATCATAGTGTTAAATAAGATTATGTGAATAACAAAAGCTTTGATATGAATTTTTTATAAGTTTTAAACACTCAACACTCAACTAATATAGAAACTGAGAGCTACATCCTAAAATTTGTTGCGAGCTCTACATTACAGTAATAAAAAAATAAGACTTAGCAAGGAACATATCAACAAAAAAGTTGATACTTAGACAAATTAACGAAAGTATATTTTGAAGCTGTTTAAATTACAGTTAAAATTGTTTATAACTATTTATGCTGTTTTTTTATTTAAGCCTCTCATTAGTTTTAAAATATTAAACAGAGTAAAATATTTGTATATAACAAATATAATGTCATTAGTAGCTATGGTAATTTAAACGAATTAAGTGATTTACATAGTAGTTTGAAAAGTTAAAAAAATTTGAAAAAAAAGCAGTACAGACTTAGTAATATTTTTAAGACCTTTTTCAAAAACATTTGTTCCACTATCTTAAACTAATTGACATTTTACTAAGAAATTATTTAGCTTTGTAACGAAATAGGAATAAAACAAGGTAGTTGCAAAAGAAAATTACACTGCATTTGTGTCTGTGTAAGATCATTTAAGGTCGTGCGGCGCTGTTTACTAGCGTAAAAGAGATAACTTTACTATAAAAGACATGGATGCAGTTGTTTGATAGGAATTTGTGTAACAATTTTAGAAATGTAACGTGCTTTGCACATGGCTTTAAACTTGGTTAGTTTACAACAGATCATTGAGAAAAATATTAGACAATACACACCATAAAGTAAAAATCTTTCAATAAAAAGCTGTTACGCATTGCTGTGCTGAAATGTACGCGAGTTTTTTGAATTTCAAATAAGTACCAATATCTTAGTTAAAAATTGCGTTTTAGTTTTTATCAGTGATATTAAATTAATTTGATATAATATTTTACCTTAACTTAGTAACTTAAGCGTTGTAAAACAAAAGTTCTTTTTACTGAAAAACGAGACATTAGTAGACCTTACAACTGAAAACTATAATCAGAAACAATTATCACAAAGTAAAACCAAAGTACTGTGTTAAGTAAGTAAATTTTATAATAATTCTTCGGACAATACAAAATTATTGTTGCACTACTATATCAAAAATTAAAACAACAGTGTTTTTGAAAAATACTCAGTTAAAGATTAATAGACAGAAGCAATATAAAAACTTACAAAACTTAAACACGAAAGTTTCAATGCAAAACAAGATATAAATCATAAAATTTTCCCAGCGCCTTGAGAAATTGTCTAAACTACTAATCCAAGAAAACCATCTAGTTTATTATAAAAAATCAGATTAACGCTTGTGACGTGAATACCCACGATTTTACTTTGATTAAAAAGATGTTCTCAGCGTTTTTTCTGATAAAAGCATCTGCCAATGATGAGTTTTTGACGAACATAAGCAGGTTTTAATAGATAATCTTGAAGCGAATTAAGTCGAATCAAAAAATCAGATTCAGAGACATGCCCATGTGTGCTCCAAGTTGATATTATCTTTGTAATAAACTGTGTAGCGGCTCGATAACGAAAGTTCAATATAAAGTGACTAAATTGAATAAGTTGAATAAGTTGAATGAGCAGTTTAAAATGTTAAAATTGATTTTTTTAAACCGTAGAAAGTAATTTGTATACAGAAATTTTAATTTACTAATTACGAAACTGACAGAATTGATCTTTATGTTAGGAGTTTGTAAAAGTAATGTTTTTAAAACTAAAAACTTATTAAATTAGCAAGTTAAGGGATTATTATTCTGTTTTAAAGAACATTAACAAATTAGTATGACTTTTATAACTTTTAGTTAAGGCTTTGATAGACTAAAGGTTTAAAATCAACCATTAATGTAATGATGTGAATTACAGCTAACTTTCTTTATAAACACTAAATACTCAAAGATCTCAAGCTTCAACATAATATTGTAAAACATTAAGTAGTTCCGACTTTAAATAAGCAAAACCTTATATGTCTAATAATCGAACGCAGTGTACTTCTAATAGTTTAACTTAACTTATTGAGATTATTTATAAAAATATAGCTTGCTTCAGTGAACAATATAAGTAGCATTGGAGCATGATATCTTAATACAACTACTTTTATAACTAATTTGAAACATTCTGAATAACTGATAGACGTAAAAAATCAC
Source organism: Thalia democratica (assembly GCF_965202585.1). NCBI lineage: Eukaryota > Metazoa > Chordata > Thaliacea > Salpida > Salpidae > Thalia > Thalia democratica. Next base: position 100,705,090 of record NC_139165.1, read on the forward strand.
AAATACTTGATGACTATAGTTGTTTTTGTTTAGTAATCGTTTTTCCACATAAAAGTAGGAGGTCAAACTCAGTTCCGAAGAATATAAAATTGCTTTTCGAAAATTTTACAATTTTCTTTTAGTCTATAAGGAAAGTAATAATGTTTTAAGCTACGTAAATTATTTTTTTTTGCTCAGATGGATCAACACTACCTTTGAGCTATAACTAAAGTTATAATCTTTTTAGCAAAGTAGAAGCACAGTATGTGAGTTTTATTTGCTCAGTTGCGTAAACACTTGCTTTGAGTATTAGTTGACTCTTAGCAAAACGAAAGTAATATTTTGTTAAAAGCAGCTGCGTACAAGTTGTGACGTAGTAGATTTACTCACAGCAAGAATCAACAACGTTTAGTTCTAATCTTTTTAGATAAGATAGAGCAACATATATGGCTTTTATTTGTTTAGCTGCACTACGAATTTCTCTGAAAACCCTTCAAACGACTCTTTTTATTTGCTTAGATGATTCGTCGCAGGTGTGTGATTTTTAAACACGAAAGAAAGTGATTGTGACGTAAAAAGCAAACAGCACGGCGAATAATTATCTACGACGCATGAAAACCTACGATTTGATGAAGGGGCTTCTTTTGAAGTTTAAAGTAACCTACAGGTGTGGACTCAATTGTGTTGTTTAGTTTGTGTTTAGTTTGTAAACACTACTTTAAACGATGCTTGAGCGTAATTGGAGAAGTCTGCATCTTTATTTGCTGTAAGTATTGAATGCATTTTGTTTAAAGTAAAATATTTTTAAAACAAAATTAAATAAGTTTTGAGAGTCCTGTTTTAGCTAGATTCAATAATGTTATCCGAAAGCAGAAACGGTTATAATAAAATGTAACACAAAATAAAAAAATGTGGTAAAGCTTGCAGTTTCTAACTGAAGGATATTCAAAAAATTTTAAACTCACTTAAAACAGATAAACTAAGGTAAACGAGATAAAACTATCAAATAAAAAAGTATGGGTAAAAATAAAACTAAGACATTTGTCATGATTCCATTGTAATAAAAACCAGTAACAATAAACTAGCTAATTGATAGAGAAAATATCTCTATGTTATCAAACAATGCTGTTGTGTGCCTTAAAAACTTTTTTTACAGAATTAAAGCAAACACTTCAGCCAAGTAAACATAATCTGCTTATCTCCTGTTTTAAACTTCTTTGCTTGTCTTGTAAGTTTAACTTGAACTTGAGTTTTAGCATAGTAAAATATTTTAAATTCTTGTTGTTATGTGAACTGTGAAAAGTTTTTGTTGTAGTTTTTGCGCGACATTTGAACAAATCCTGAATTAAAGTTTTGTGAGCTGCTTTCTAGTATTTGACGTAATAATAACAGCCATAGTGTATTAAAAATTGTATGATTTTTAAGATAATTGGAAATGAGTAATATCAAGAAATTTACTTGAAGACAATATAATGTTTTTGACATTCGAAAAAACTTATTTTTTTAAAGTTTTCTTTAAATTTTTAGACTTTGTTAATAGCTTTTTTTAACTATTATGCAACTAACCTTTTCCGAACGTATAAAGAAAATTACTTGAAAAATGATTGAATAAATGTATTATGAGTGATATTCTTTTAATTGCCACTTAAATTTTTCTTCTTTTCAAGTCACATCAAACTATGCGCAGATTCGATTTCAGCAATTTTTCCCACAAAGTGGTCCTTATAAATTAGTACACATAAAAAGTCCAAACGGAAATTAAAAAAAAATCCATGACTTTCCAAGTAGTTAGCAAAAAATATTAGTACAAGTTTTATTTCAATTTGTTTGCTTATTTAATTTTTTCTAATAATAGTCAATATATAAAAATACAAGTCCAAGCAAACCAAAATACTAAAAAATACACATTAACTAGCACAAAACAATAACAGAAATTAACTTATTGATATTTAGTACAGTGTAAATAACGTTGAAAAGTTAACTTAAATAACTTTAAGGTTTTCTTAGTTAGTCTAAACTAGATTAAACACTTAATTATTTGTATAGTCTTAAGAAGAATATTTCTTTAAAATCTGTTTAAGCATATATCTTAAAAATTTATTGTGATCGATTTAAATTTTATTAATAAAAATTAAACTAAAGAACTTTTCAAATTTGAAACATATAAAATACTAAAATATAAATAAATGCTGTACTTCTATTTAAGTTTTAAAACAAATTAGTCTACTAAGACTCTAAGGTTTTGATAGTTTTATTATCATTATGCTTTATAGGCTTAAAATTGTCTTACATATATTCTGACTATCATATATTTAAAGCTTTTCAAAAGACCGGTAAGTGTTTAAGCGATAAACAGTAAGCTTTGTTTATCTTAAGAAGTAGCTTTATGAAAAGAACAACCGTTAGAATTAAATAATACTAATTATAATATGTTATAAACTAGTAAAGTTATTTCTTAGTTTGTTCATTAAATAGTTGTCTAGTTGATATAAAACTACATAAGATATCTTTTATAGTTTTAGTATGAAAACTAATATATCTCAACAAATATAACTTTTTTCAAACAAAAGTTATTTGCAAAGTGTATCAAATACTACTTAAGTTTGGTGTTTTTATAGACATAATCACTTTCTAAACGTGACTCTAATGGTTCACTTTGCAACTTACGGATTGTAGAAAACGCTCAAATAAGTTTCAATGGGTTTCAAAAACTTTTTATTTTATGATAATATTAAAAGATTTACTGCAGCTGTTATAAGAAAACAGTATTTTGGTAAAATCAATTCGGCACGATTCTTTTTATTTATGCTAGACTGAGTTTAAAAAAGTAAACCAAAACTGAGTTGCGACAGTTATTTTTTTTCTTTCGGGACTTTATGTCTTTTCTAACAGGCCTACTAACCTAGAACAAACAGAATGCATGACTCTATCGTTAGCTCTGTACGGTTATTTGGTGTCAAAAATTTTCGTGCTACGAATCGATATAAGTTGATTACGACTTTAGTTCAGACCTTTTAAATGCAATAATCTGTATCGCTTTCTAAACAAAACTATTTTGATTCATTTTGCGACTCACAAACTGTAGAAAAGGCCTGTAGCATTTCAATGGGTTTCAAAAACTATTATTTTGAGATTATCTGCATCTGAATAAGTAGCTTAAACGTTTTGACGAACCCATCAAAAATTAATTACTTGTTGAGCTGAAAGCGATCACGGTCCGTGATTTTTATTTGTTCTGATGCGTAAACACTTTCTTTGAGTCTAAATTGACTCTTTGCAGAAAATATTATTTGCTCAAGAGATTCACCGCAGCTGTACACAAAAAGGTACTAAAGTGTTATGACGTAGAAAGTAAGCTCACAGCCAGTTATGACTCTACAAAGATCAGTTGTAATCTGTTTATTTAATAACAAGCACGTATAGACTTTTATTTGTTCAGCTACACAACGTTTCTCTTCAAACGACTCGTGCAGATGGGTTTTATTTGCTCAGATGGATTCGTCGCAGGTGTGTGATTTCTAAACACGAACGAAAGTAATTGTGACGTAACATGCAAACATCACGGTGAATAATTATCTACGACGCATGAAAGTATAAAATTTGATGATGGGGTTTCTTTGAAGATAAAAGCACTTCACAGGTGTAGGCTCATATGTGTTGTTTACTTTTTGTTTTCTGTGTAAACACATTATTCAACGATACTTACCTAGTAATCAAAAAAACTCTGCAACTTTTTTTACTATAAGCAATGAATGCATTTTACATCGTCTTAAGTGGCACATCCAAAAAAGTTCTTTGAAAATATTTTCCACAGAAATGCATTTAAAAAGTACCGGAATTAATACAGTTTTGCATTGTTACTACTCAGGTAATGAATTTGACTTTATTAGACATAAGTATTACATGGTAATGAGTTTTATATCATAATTATCTAACAAATTTCATTTTCAATTCAACGATATCTGTCTGTAGTTGTTTAGTTAGCAGAGAAGATATAATTTAAACAGTAGCTGGAGAGGTTGTTGAAAAACTTATCGAAAATGTTTGCACAAAGTAGCAACATTAGAACTATCAATCTAATAAAGAACTATTGGCAGTAATACATTTTTGCATTTTTATTAACAGGTAATAAATTTGACATTATTAAACACAAGTATTACATGGTAGTGAGTTTTATACATAAGTATCTTACAAATTTCATTTTCAATTCAACGATTACAGTCTGTAGTTGTATAGTTAGCAGAATAAACAATAAAAATAACAAAAATTAAACAATAGTTGGAGAGGTTTTAATAAGAAAACTTGTTCGAAAATGTTTGCACAGATATCAATATTAGAACTATCAATCAAGATTAATTAAGTTTTAACCTAAAGTAAATCACCAGGTTTATTATCAAAACACGTAGTGACGTCAATGCGAACTCGATAAATCAGCGCTTATTAATTAAACACTTTATCTTTTATCTTTGCTTATTAAAAAAATAGTATCTAAATTGCAAATCCCTTAAGCTTTTTTGCTTAATAGCAGAGTTCAAGTCCTAAAAACGTGGTTTGAAAAGCTTAAGCTGGTTTTGACTGATAATCTGGTAAACAACAGTGAAAACAAATGCAAGTTGAGCTATATAATAGATTGTCGAGATAAAAATGGGTGGTAGCAATAATCTCAAAAGACAATCCCGTTATAATCTGACCTACAGCTGAATCAAATGCAAGTCCATTGAATTCTTTAAGATTGTCAAGATAACAACTTGATAAAAAGGTAACCTCACCGATGGGCAGTTTTAATGTTGAAGACATTAAAACTTAAAAAACATATATTTAACTCACATGTTCTATGTGTAACGTTCTTTTCGCTTTATATCTTGCTCATAAAATTATATCTTTGAATAAGGTAGTTGAAAAATTGCCCTCTTAATATCATGAACTAGATTCACAAGCTGGTGACTAAACAACCAGAAGTTAATTACATTGAGTTGAAACTGTTGTTAGCTTAATGTAAAAGTTAATTAGGTGTTTAAAAAAACTTGGAAGTAAAGTTGTAAGCATTTTTCTTTGCTCAATAAGCTTGTAGTCCAATACAAGCTTACCATTAACCGTGACAAAATTAAAGCATATTTTAAAAATAAGTTTCAATTAAAAGTATTATACAATACAGAAACAAAATGTGTAAATTGTAAAACCATAAGGCCAATTGCTCGCACTACATGTGTTTTATGGTGTCTAAAACGCTCGTGTTTTGGGTCGAAACTAAAAGATTAATACTTTAATTTGGCCCTCTTATATGCTATGATGTGTATAGCTTTTTAGACGTGACTATATTAATTCTTTCTGCGATCCACGGATTCTAGAAAACGCTCACTGCCTTTCAATGGGTTTTAAATCGTATCGTTAATCATTATTTGTGCCTTTAAAAGATCCACTGCAGCTGGTATAAGAAAGTAATATTATTTTAACCTTTCGTCTACGATTCGGCACGAATCTTTCTTTATGCAAGATTGAATTAAAAAAAATTAATCAAAATTAAGCTTGTGACAGTTATTTGTTTTGGTAAGGGATTAGTTTGAATGCAGTCCTTCGCAACACTATACGAGCGTTTGAATATAAAGAGTAAGTTTGTGACAACTGACTCGGTTCTGACACAATTTTTTCATCATCCAATAAAAAGTTGATGAGTAAAATGCTTGCACAGCGCAGCAATATAAAAACTATCAATCAAAATTAATTGAAGCAAAACAAAACACAAGTTATTTTCTGGGTTTTAAAGTTTTAATTGAAAGGAAACCATCAAGTTTATGATCAAAACTTATCGTGACGTCAATATGATTTGATATGTATGCGTTTTAGTTATTAACATTATCGATATTGAAAATTAGAAAGGCTTTATGCTTAACAGCAATGTAGCAAGTACTTATAAGGAGGTTTTGAAAGACATATAAGTTGATAAATCACAGTGAAAACAAATGCATGTATGTGACCATTGATCGTTTGTATGAATTGATTGTATGAATTTAGTGCTACCTCCACTCTTTTATCTCGACAATCAATTCAATCTTAAAAGACAATCCCTTGGTAATCTGAGCTATACGAAAGCACAATTCGCACACTGAAAACTCAGATTGTCGAGATATTATACAAAAGCTTTACCAATCGGCACTTTGAAGTGTAAGAGTCGTCAGAAAATTAATCAAGTAAAATCAGCACTAAGTTTGTATTTTAAAAACTTTTTTGAAGCTTTAAATCTTGTTCATAAGGCTGTAGTTTTGAACGAAGTATTCAAAAATTTGCTGGCTTATTTTTACAAACTATAAGTTTCAATGATGTTCAAATAAAACTGTTACTAGATAATTGTAAAAATTGATTAGAAGTTAAAATAAACTTAAAACACGTTATAAACATTTTACAAATAACAAACTTGTGCTTCAAAACAAGTTTAACACTCACTTTGACAAACGTATAGCCGATATTGGTATTAATTTGAAAATTTTCAGTGTGCAAAAAAATAAAAAAAGGTTGGCAGAACAAAAGCAAAAAGTCTATTTTCTATGAGCATTATAAACTGGTGACACGTTCAAAATCCACCATTCAAAATCGAGAACCGCTTACCGATCGAGGTAAAGGATAGGGGTAACAGTGGTAGTGAAAATTAAATAATAAATACAAAAAAGTTATGAAAAATAAAACAAAACCGGGTGGATTTTAAACGCGGGTAGATTTTGATAGTATACCAATGCAATAAACATTTTATTTTCTTAAGTGTTTGTTTGCTAGCGACTTTAAAAAACAAACGGCAAGATTGATTAATTTCTTTCCTCTTTACTACTTTTTTGGGTCCGAAACGTCCGTGATTTCAATCGAAATAGATAGATTATGGTTTTAGTTTTGTCCTTTTACAATCAATGATTCATATAGCCTTCCAAACGTGACTTTTTTAATTTTGCGACTCACGTCTTTCAGAAAACGCTCATTGCGTTTCTATGGGTCTTCAAGACTGATTATTTTACGATTACCTGCGATTATAAAAGATTCACAGCAGCTGTTTAAAAAAAGTAATGTTTTTATAACCTTTGCGCTACGATTCGGCACGATTCTTTTTTTATGGTAGATTGAATACCAAAAAGATAAAGAAAATAAAGTTTGTGACAGTTTTTTGTTTTGTTAAAGGATTATTTTTAATTCAGTTCTGCTCAACTCTATAAGCAAGTTTGAATATAAAGGGTAGGTTTGTGACAAGCAATTTGGATTTAATACATTATTTTTCAGGCGTGCAAAGCGCCCAATAAAAAGTTGATGTTTTTTGGTTTATTCACCGTTTTAGTAATCAATCAATTACAAACTATTAAATTGAGTTTGGGTTTGCTTTTTGACCTTTAGATTCACGGACCAGTAATTAAATTTCTATTTCAGAAGACTCTTGATTACATTGAAAAAGAACTCAATTGAAAATTCAGAATACAAATAGAGTTTGAGATATTGTAGAAGCCAACAAAATATAAATGTATCAAGTATTTCTTTAATAAAAGTTATAAGTTATTTGATAATAAAAAGTGCTTTAACAGCTCAAAATTAGTTTCAATGCATTTTGTGTTAACTGGTGCAGCGCTTTTGTGACGTAACAAAAATTACCTTAATTGACGTAACAACAGAGCGCATCATTTTTTTTTCTATCAGGGCCGTATGTTTCAATAAAGTAAAATCACATCGTTGTTAGAACCAGGTGCTGACTCTGTTTAACTTTTTTATCGTCGATAGATTAAAACAAAAAATAAGTTGCGATTCGATTTACACACCAAACAGTTAAAGAGTGATGTTACGGCTTCAAGGTAATCAGGGCTTCACAATTTGTTTACAGTGACAACAAGATATACGATTGTTTGAACCAGATGGTTTAACGCTACGTTTGTAGATAAATTACACAAAATCAAACAAAATCGGCAAGCTGCAAAAACTAGCGAGACGAATTCAGTTGCAAGCAAAAACAAGCTTTCCACCGTTCCACATGGTTAAACATTAAAAACTTTCATGGTTTGAGCAAAATTGTGTATGACCAGCTGGATACAAAAGGATAAACAGATGCAGGTGCTGTATCAGAATTGTGTATGTTTTGTGTTTATCTGTTGATCTGTTCGTATTGTTCAGTTATGTTTGGAAATGTTTTCATGCAAATATTAAAAAAAAATTTCCATGAACTGTGTTTCTAAAATATAGGTCTCAATATTTTTTTATTATATTTCCAAAAAGTGTAATTTAAGATGTATAAAATGCCTCTAAATTAATATTCTTCAAAATTAAACAAACTAATCATGTTCCAGATAAAAAATTTCTGGAATTTACTTTATACTTGCATTAAGTATTAGGTTTCAAATGTTTGAGTTAAAACAAAATTAATAGATTGTTAATACTAGCTTAAAATTTGTACCTTCATACTTTTTATAGTGTATATATACATAATCTATCTTGTTTAAAAAACTAATACCTGTCAAATACTATTAACTATACGTTTTAATATAGCTTCTCAATATATAAAAACATAGACAGCCTATTTTTAAATAAACACATACTACTTTGAACTACAAAACTTTAGTTAAAACACTTAAACACTAACTTAGCATTTTTTACTAACAATTTGATTGACAGTTAAAGTTTTTTAAGCTTAGTACTGTACTTTAATTTTCTATCAGTGTAAATACCCTTTTATAACATGTTTTTTATTAAAGCAATTAAGCTTTCGAAGACTTATAAAATGAAAGTTAATTTTTGTAGTTTAAAAAAATACTGACTAAAGGTTAGTGCTAAAAATTAACCCGCTAGACAAAATAAAAATATTGCATAAAGATTCTACTTGCCCAAGCCGGATTAATTAATTTTAAAAAGTTGGTAGTACTTTTTTTTTGGTCTCTTTAATTTAATTTTTGCGCTTGCATCAATAAGATTTAATAAGCTAGATTGATAATAAAATCTCTTTTTTTAAACCTTTTCATTTAATAAAAAGTTACCTTCTATACCAAGTGTATTAAAAGTGTTTCTGATTAATTAAGGCTGAAACTGATTTTGCCTGATTGATTATTGGCTTCTAGGCGTTATACCACAACTTAATAATTTATTCAAATTAAGTTAATGAAACTTTCTTATTAGTTACCAACCAATATTTGAAGTTTATCGATAGACACTAAATGAAAAGTTTATTTAGTTAAAACTTGTATGGTATTTTCCACTTTGTAAAAACCATGAATTTTCATTTTAAAGTTTTTAACTATAAAGTAACTTTAAAATCTATTCAACACTTATAAAGTATTTTATTCTGTTTTATAACCTATTTTAGATTAGTATTTATAATTATGCATGTTGTTATTTACACATTAAAAAGAAAAACTTAGTAAGTTTAGAGTTTTTAGAAATTGTTAAACATTGTAAATCTTTAAAAAATTTTACAGTTATTTTTAATTTAAAACAAACTGAAGATGTTTTAAGTTTCTAGGTAAATACTTTACCAAGTTAGAAAACATTTTCTTAAGAAATGCTTTTCAATTTTAATTGTAAAAATCCAAAAGGTTAATAAACAACAGTTTAGTATTTTGCATGCAATAGTAAACAAGCAGCTAAAAAGTATAAATTAGCAGTACTTAATATTAATAGAAGTTATTAGATGTTTAAAAGTAGTTTGATATTAAGTAAATAACTTTATGTTATATGGTTGCGTTATTTTTATCTGACAGGATTCAACTTTGTAGTTTTAAAGTAGTTGTTTTATGTGTTTAAAATGTAATTTTAAAAAATGTTGGGTTTTATAAAAGGCAATGTTTTATTACAAAGTCTACCTTGAACTTAGATTTTGCAAATATATTTCTTGTTTAATGAATATTTTATATTAGTTTATTCAACGACAAAAAAAAATTAAAAAGTTTTGGTACAAGTACTTACTGTTTCTTTATTAACTTTTCTTTTCGAGTTGTTTATTAGTTGGATACAGTTTAACGTCTTGTCCAGGACCAGGAATGTTTGACACTTGTCTTTTTATTTGTTAAGTCTTTAGACATCATTTGACATGACTCTTCACCAGAATTCTCAATTTACATTGAAAGGCTTCTTAGTAAACTGAAAAAAAAAAGTAGTTAATATTTAAAAACAGTTCGTAACTTACTTTACCAGTCATTAATAAATATGATTACATGACAATTTAAATTTCGACAACTCAAATTCCGACAATTCAAATTCTTAAAAAATATGTAAAAGACCATATCTCATAAATTAATATAGATTTGGAAAAAATAAAAAATACATACGTAGATGTTATTAGTATCTACATGCCACTTTTTATTTTTTGCAAAATCTTGTATAATTCTCAGGATATTTTAAACTTACTAAAAATAACTGTGTTCTTTAGCTTGTTGAAGCCATATCTCAAAAATTTTTTAATGTTTTGCGAAAATAAAAATTGTTTTTTAGATATATAGAACATAGATCTGTATTTTTTATTATGTTTGACAAATATACATTAGTTCTTTAATTGTGGCCATTTCAATTTATTTTTAAGAATTTTAACTGTCGGAAATTGAGTTGTCCGAATTTGAATTCTTTTGCAACCAATAAATACCAAGTTTTTAATCACAGAAATAACCTAACACTGTAAGTATTATATTTCAATCATTGTATTCAAAACTGGCGTATAAAACGTTCAAAGCCTAATTTAAATTTAAGCAGTACATCAGTTTACTTAGAATACTTCTGTGATTAATAATTCACCCCAAATACTTTTTTTTAATAACTTTTATTGAAACTTGTTTAAAATCAATGAGCAAAGCACTAAATATTCGAAAATGAAAATTTTAACGTGTTCAGTTTAGTTTTATATGTATTTATGTTTGTAATGTTTGTAACTTTGTTCTGTGTTGTACCGGATGTAAGTAACTTATTTAAAAACTTCTTTTATTCATAATTATTTAAGATTACAAAATATTGTATTAAAATTTTTTGAAATACTACTAAACTTTTAAAAGAATTAAAAACTTTCTCAATAGTTTATAAAAAATAATTGTTTCTATGCGTTTTCAGGTAAGCAATAGAACAGTTTATTTATATACTTAATGAATTACATTATTTTAAAAGAAAATCAGTTTTATTATAATGAAGATGTGAAAACATTTAACAACACTATATTAAAAACAGCTAGTAGTTTTGTTTATTTACTGAAAGTCTTTATATAACTTTTTCGGGAATTATTTCGCATAATGTCGCAACAAACACAAATATATATTTTAAAAAATTAAAATCAACACTTGTCTAAGTAAAGTAAATTAAGGGGTTAGAAAAATACTTTAAGTTCAAAAAGTTAAAACTTACAACTTGATTCCGATAATTTACATTTTTATTTTTAAGCTCGTAAACAAAATAAGTTGGTATAAAGCTTTAAAATTTATACAAAGCTTATTAAAGCTTGATAAACTATGAACATCAAGTTATAATGTTAAAATATTTTATCACTTTAAAGTCCATTTTCACATGCCCTTTTTTTTTTGCTAAATATAAAATAAAAAGTTTTAATGAATTTTCATACCTTTCCTGTATTAAAGAACATATAGCAATTTTTTTGGCACTACAATATAAAAAAAAACAATAGTTTAGAAAATGTTAATATTTTTTTACGCTTAAACTTGTTCTTTAACGTTATATCATAATATCAGTATACTTTGAACATGTTTTATATGTATTTATTTCTTTTTTTCAACCTTTAACTGTTAAAGCATATCAAACTTGCTTAGAAATTAATCATTAATATTAAACTTTACTAATTAGTTTGTTCAGCAGGTAAACCTCAAAGCAGGTATTTGTAGATTGCGAAATAAAATAACAAGTAAAACATACTTTGTGTTTTAGGGGTTAGATTTAAACATATTTTAGTTGTTTAAAAGGTAAAAAAGAACATATCTGTGTGAAAAACTATATGTTTAAACTTTAAACACAAGCTTTCGAAAACTAGAAAAACAATTCAAAGCGTGAAAAAATCTTAATTAAGTTGTTTATAAAACAAAACAAAATTATTAGCTTTACTTCTGAATATATGCCAATAAAACCTAATTTCAAAATGTTTTAATTTTGGTTGGAAAGCATGTATTAATAAAAAAAGCGTAAGTTGATTGCATTTTTAAAATTTAACATATATAGAAATACTTTGAAAAACATTTGAGATACTTCTTCACACACTTTTTTTAATTTTTAAGTGTCTCACTGGAAGTTTGCAACAAACTTAAGAAGTTTAGATTGCTTAGTTATAAAGATGTAATTTTTTAAATTCAATTAAACACAAAATATATTGCTATTGTTGCTTGTCTAATAATTAAACAAGCTTACATGTAAAATAAAATACTTAAGTTATTGATATTTTGTTTATAAGCTTACAAGTTTATTTAGCAAAATAAGTAAAAATTTTAATAAAACTTTAACTAATTATAATTAGGAAAATTGATAAGTTTTGTTTTTTCTTTCAAGTTTATAAAACGGGTAGTTTAACCTCAACGGTTTTTCTCATTAAGCCAAATTAAATTTACTACTAATCATACGATACTTTTTTGAGCATAATAAAATAAAGTTCTATAAAGTTTTTAAGTTTGTACAAAGCTTATAAAAACTTGATAGGTTATAAACAACATATTATAATTTAAAATACTTTTTTAACCTAAAAGTAAACTTTCAGAAACAATTTTTTAAATAAATGTTCAAATAAAATTTTATCCTTCATCTGTAATAAAATAACATATAGCAATTTTATTTTTGGAGCATTAAAGACAACAAATTACCATTACTAAAAATTATCTTTTTTTTATTGAATGTTTAAAGTTGTTTTTAAACATTATATCTTAACGTCAATATACTTAAAATTTGTATTATATGTTTGTATTTCTTTTTTTCTACATTGAACAATTAAAGCATATCGAACTTGCTCAAAAATTAAGTTTTAATATTAAACATTTTCTGATCAATTTGTTTAATTAAAACTTTAAATTCTAATATTTGTAGAGTGTGAAATAAATTAATAAGTAAAACGTACTTCTTTGTTAAAGAAGTTAGATTTAAACAAACTCCAGTTGTTTAAAAAGTAAAAATGAACATCTCTTAATGAAACCTTTAGTTAGTTACACTCTACAACCTTAGTGAAAAGTTTTAAACATGAAACACAAGCTTCAAAAAAACTTAAAAACACTTTAAAGCGTGATAAAATTTTAATTAAGGTGTTTATAAAACAAAACAAAATTATCAGCATTACAATTGAGAAAATATCCATAAAACCTAACTTAAAATGTTTAATATTTCAGTTGGAAAGCGTGTATTAATAAAAAATCGTAAGTTGATTGCATTTTTGAAAATTTAACTTATAAAGAAATGCTTTGAAAAACATTTGAGTTATTTCTTTTTAAGTTTTTTTTTTAATTTCAAGTGTTTAACTAGAAGTTTGCTACAAGACTTGAGAAGTTTTAATTGCTTAGTAATGATAATATCATTTTTTTGTAACATATTAAACACAAACAAAATATTGCTCTTGCTATTGATGTTAGTCAAAATAAAATTAGTTCACATATAAAATACAAAAATTAAGTTCTTGATAGTTTGTTTATAAGCTTAGAAAAACGAGTAAAAAATATAATCAATATTTTATTATTTTTTAGACAGTTAAAAAGCTTATTGTTCCTTCGACTTAATAAAATGTTTTATTTATATTTAACGGTTTATTTTCATTAAACCAACTTAATTAACTAGTAAACATACTATATATTTTTGACCATTATAAAAAAACACTCTATAAACTTTTTAAGCAAGTATTTATGTTAAACTGATTTAAAATAAGCTTTATTTCTTACTACTATAAGTTTATTTACCAACATATTTCTTTATCTTTTAATTAAAGTTTAAAGCTTAATTGGTTTAAAAGATTTATAATTATAAAAACTTTTTTTAAGAACAAGTTAATTAAAATCATGTGTTTAGATCTATTTTTTACTGCTTTAAAAATTTTTATAAAACAAATTTCTTTAAATTATAACTTAGATAAAAAGTAATTAAAATCATTCTTTAGCATCTTAAGTTTTATTTGAAAAAAAGAAGACACATTAAAATTACAAAAAGTTTTTATTACATCTGTGTATAAAATGTTTGGTTCGAACTTAGAAACCAAATAAAAAAACGTGTTTTTATTTTATTAAATGAATTATAACTTTTAAACTAATTAAACAAAGTGCTAAAATTTAAACAGCAACTATAAAAGTTAGCTAAAACACTACTGTAAGTAAATAAAATCTGTTGTGCTATCAAAATACGTAAAAATAAACGAAAACATTAACTTTAAAGCGTAGAAGGCGAAAATTTCAAGTATAAATAGTATGAATTCGCTCTAAGTGTGTAGCCTCGGTGGGTCTGTGCGTTAGCGCATCAGACGGGTATCACGTTTTCGCAACGAATTTAAACTTATGCGCGCTGAGCGAGCGGGTGACAGTTCAAAACTCATGATTTTGAAAAAAAAAGTTTTTTAATTTCAGTTTAAAATTCTTTAATTTGTTTTTTCATGATTAACTTAAAAACTGTTTTTTATCAGATTAGATTGTGTTGAATTTAAAAACTTTTTCCATAAAAAAAATAAAATAAGTTACACATTTCTATTTTACTTATTTTGATTAGTTTGATTTATTTTTTAATCACAATAGGGTTTTTTTTTACGTTGAAAATGTGTTTGAAAACTAAAACCTGTTTTTTAACATGTCTATACCTACAAAACTAATCAAAAAATATTTTTATTTTCTAACTTATTGTAAAAAGCTTTGTTATTTTGAATTATTTTTAAGTATAAGTTATTTGAGTTGATTCAACAAACTATATGAATAAATGTTATATATTGATTAAGGACTAATAGTGATTATGATAAACAACTTTAAGCTTTAAGTTATCCTTTTAACTGAAAATAACTACATAAGTGGATTTTTAAAATACTTTGGCTATATAATATTAGACTTGATCTGTTAAAATTAATTTTAAACTGAAGTAAAACAAATATTATTTATTATTATGTTGTTTATCAATTAATAGTTTAAAGTTTTTCCATATATAGCAAGTTTTCATTGTCCTGTTTTAACAGTTTAATTTTACTAATAAGTCAGTTTGATTTAAAAATTTTTTCAGTAAAATGATTAATAGAAATTAAACTCTTGCATAGAAGTTTGACGTCACACCAATCTCAAGCTGAAATTATATTATATTCGATGTCTTTTTTAACAACAATTTTAGGTTAAAAAACAATGTTTTTAATCTTATATGTTTAATATAAAAACTACTTTTGTTTAAACAAGCTTTTAAAATATATGGTAAGTATTAAATTTAATTATTACAAACTAATGTATTTAATAACTTTTTTCATACAATAATATAATCTTTTAAAATAATTGTATTAATGCTGTTGATTTATATTATAAAATATAATCGATTAAGTATTTAAGTTTTAATGGTAATGATAAATAAGTTTAAATTTTATTTATGTATCTATAAAATATATTTCTTAGTCTAAAATTATGTGTTAAATAGTCACTAATTATAATATAATTTTAGCTTGATATTGGTGTGACATCATCCTAGGTAATTATCAAAAATTTAAGCCTTTATTAGTACAAATTATTATGACTTAAACATTTTTGATTTAATACAATCTAATATGTTTTTTAAATAAATATGAAATTTAATTCATTCAAATTGTTAAAACAGCTTAATTCTCATAAGAATTATTAGGATTTCAATACACTTCAAACAAAAAACTTTACTAACTGTTAGACTTGTACTTACTTACTTATATTTGTCCATCTATATATTTTTTAGAAAGAAAAAACAGTAAACATTAAATGAGGTATCTGCTAAACTTTTGTAGTATGTTAATGAGTAATAAACAGTTTACATGTATTTATTTATATCAAAGTTTCCTAAAAATAGGTGTAGTTGCCAATTTGAGGCCATGGCTGGTATTCGAGGGGCCATAATGTGCAAAGGAGTCAAGGGGGCTTGAGCAGTAAAGGAGCCACATGGGGGCCACTAAGTCATAATTTTAAACTTACATTAGATATACTTGTTGGAGGGGGCTACAGCTTTTTTAATTCATTTGAAAGGGGCCTTTTAAAAAAAGTTTGGAAGCCTTGATCTATATATTTTAGTTTGTATATGAAACATTTGTATAAGCAATGTAATTAAATTACTCACTAAAAAAAAGTATATAAATTTTTTGTTTAATATTTAAAACTAAATTATTTTATCTGGTATTCTATCAGCTTTTTTTTATTTACTTTTTAATTTGTTTATAGATCTAGATATATATTTATTTTTAAAAAAAGAGTTAACCAAACTTTTTTCAGAAAATTAAAAAAAAAGAAAAGCTATGGCCACCTCCAACAAGATTTCTCAAAAAACCACCATAAAAACTACTATGGACCTTTTGTATTTCTCATCTACTTAAACTTCAGAATATCTAGTGTAAGTTTCAAATTATGACCTCATGGCTCCCCCACCCCTTTGTTCCAGTTTGGTAAACCCTAGTTTAAACTAGTGCTGTTGTTAAAGCAACTATAATTTTTGTGCAAAGTGTCTGCTTATCAAGAGGTTCAAGAATTTTTATTTAACTTAACCACTGCAGTCTATATTCTGAAGCTTGAGAAAGCTTATTCTTGTTATGCTTATAAAAGTTTTAAACTTGTGTTTTCTGTTTATGTACAATAGCTTTAGTGTAAAGAAATAAAATTTGTAGAAATATTTAATTATAAGAAACTAAAACCTGCTTAAAACAATTAACTTTACTCATTAAAATAATTTTTGTTTTGAACAGTTGTGAGTTTAAAATTCTTTTTTAACTTCAACAGAAACACTTGAAAACTAAAATAGAGTACAAAAGTAGTAAAAATGACTATACATTACAAGAAATATGCTCATAAAAGATTAAATATTTATTTGTCTCACAAATTTAATTTTGCTTTCTAACAGATATATACAAAAGTTGTAAAATTCAGTATCAATACACCTCCGCAGAAAGCCTTTCAGTATTTTAAAGGTATGTTTTTATATTTAGTGTAATGAAAACACTTATCAGCCTCTTAAAATAATTTAATTATTACAAAAATATTTATTTATAAGTTTATAAAGTACTATTTTAATCGACTTAAGGTAAGTGTTTTAAGTATATTGTAGTTTTTTACTATTCCAGTGTTAAAAGTGAACGCAAGAAAAATAATAAATAGTAAATTATTATTTTCAAATATTTATTTACTTGAATGAGTAAAAAGGTCATGGTTTAATTTATAAGTAGTAAAAATTAGTAAGTTACATTAGAAATTAGAGTTTTTTAGATAAGTTAAAGTCTAAGTTTTTATAAAGCTCTTTTTCAAAGTAATTTTAAAAACACCCTCAGTTTTTAAACTGGTTAAGGTTTCAAAAGTAAAAATTTACATGAAATATAAAAAAAATGTTTTTAAAAACTTGTTTTCCTCAGCTTTCAAAAGCATACATATGATATTTGTTGAATCTATTTATTATAGTTTAAGACGTAAGAAAGATATAAAAGTTATAAGATGTTCAGTTAAGCTAAAAGGTTTGATTATATTAAGCTACTTTTTTCGAAGCTAAAACACTTAGTTTTTAATAAATTATATATTACATAACATGGAACTGTTTATTGAGTTTCCACAGACATTTTATTTAGAAAGTAGAGCCATGTTGCTATGACGTTTTTGTTAGTATTGTTTATAAAACTTTTATGTGTATACTTTAATAGTTTTGTTCATTTTAATTTAAAACATAATTTATTATTGTTAAAGTATTTTAAAGTTTTATCAAAAACTTAAATTAAATATTACAAAACAGAGCTGCCAGTTTATATTATTTTAAAACTGTATATGATATGGGTACATTTATTATTATTCTATCTATAAATACATATAAGAAATTAAAACCAAACAAAAATTGGTAGAAAGTTGTATTGATGTTCTTATTTTTTATTTAAAGGCTATCTTTTATGACCTTATATATATCTATTGTTATATTTTCTATGTTTTATTTCTCTGTATTATGAAAGCAATGTGTTTATCAGGGAAATCGAAGGGAACGTTGACAACCGCTTTTCAACAACACATCGACCTTGTGACGTCACAACTAAATGTTGTGACGTCACATTCGACTTTCTACGGTTTGTTTTCTTTTTTCGATGATAATCAATTAAATTTATAACTGTTTTACTGAATAACAAGTTCTAAACATAAAAAAACACATTTCAAAAAATTAATTACCTTAATCAACATAAAGTGACAATTTAAATTATTTTTTAACCTAAACTAGTCCGTTTTAAAAAGTTTTAGCTTTCTAAACTTTGTATTTCTTTTAATTTTTCATTGTAAAAAAAAACCTTATTAAAAAAATTATTTACACTATAAAGAGCTTATTAAACTGGGTTAGTGCTGACTTTATAGTTTAAAAAAATCTAAAGGTCTAAAACAATTATCTAAATTAACCGACAAATTAAACTTATAAAAAAAAACAGAGTCTATTGGAGAAATTTTAACTTAGTAAAGGATACAGTTTAAATACTCTATACATATTACTAATTGTAAATAAACAATTAGATGTTTACTTAAAAATTTACAACAAAACTTGAGATATGTTGCTTGTTATAAAACTATAATTTTTGAATAAATAAAAACACAGTAGAAATATAATAACTTTGTTGCTTTTCAAAAAGCTTAAATGAGTATTAAGTATTTAGTTATTGATTGCTTGATTATAAGCATTAAGTTAAAAGTGAATTAAATAATTTGTATATAGTTTTTATACAGACAATTAATATTTTTCTCTTACGGTTTACTTGATGTTAATGGTATATTTTGCAATTACCAAAGTTTTTAAGCGAGCATTTTAGCAAACTTTGTAAAGCTTTTAAAGTAGTATTTATCTTACACTGTTATAAAACATTTGTTTTTACTAGAAAAATTTATTTATTAAAGAATTATTCTAGCATCAACTTTTAACTTTTATGTGTTTAAATGGAATCAAAGTTCAATCAAACTTTTAATTTTCAACAAAATAGCTTGGAATATTTTGAGCTTTTAAAACTTAAACTTTTATAAATAGTTTTTCATCAAAACAAAGTTATATTTGTTAACAACTTGTTGTTGAAAATAATGTTTATAGACTTGAATATGTAACTTTATAATACTCACTATTAATTTTTAGTTTGAAACTATTATCTACATGTTTAAACTTTTATAAAAAGTTTAACTAAATATTAAAATTCTTTTTTAATGATGCTTTTCTAAAATTAGCTGTGTTTACTAATTATTTTAAATATAACTTTATACCCTTACTTTAAATTTTTTGTCATAAAAATTAATTGTTCTTAGTTTATAAATTATATAGACAAAATGTTATTGCATTTTTTTTTTTGTTTTTTCTTCCACTTTAAATTTTTTTATCTATATTAACTTGTTAAAAGCTAATTTATATCACTTTATTGACTTGTATATTTACAGTTAATTTACTTACAGAAGGCGCGAACATTTGCATACATAAACTCATTTTTATTAATAAATACGTGTGTCCCGCTAGCCTATTGCGTTAGTGCGTCAATTGAAGCGCGGAAGGCTCTGAGTTCGAGTCCTGTCAGTTGCTTATTTCATTTGCAAAAAATTTAAAAATAAATTTTACTGTAAACAATTAAAACGTTTATATGTTAATCCTCTTTAATATTTTTTTTTCTAAACCAGATAATGATGTCTTGATTTTTCAATTATATTTGAAAACAATAAATTAGTCATTTTTTGTCTTTGATTTTTAAACTAATAAAAATTAGTATTTCTTTTAACAAACTTATGAGTAAAAGCTTGACTGTTTAAGTTAAGTTAGGTATAAGTTTTCGGAATTGAAACAAAAACAAAATATAAATTGTTTTTATGTGTGGCTTAAAAGGTTAAAAGTGTTTTTGATAGACAGCATAAGTGTTTTTGATAATTGTTTAATCATTGAAAGTAATACAGCCGTCAAAGCAACTACAATTGATTTTTTGCAAAACTTGCGCTTATTGAGATACTTTTATTTTTGTATATAAAGTTCTATAAAATTAAAAAAGCTTATTCTTGTAATGCTTATTAAGTTTTAAACTTATATTTTGTGTATTAAACAGTATCTTTTAGTCTAAAAGTAAAAAAAAATGTAATAACTATGATATACAAGCAAAAAAAAAGTTATAGACCAAATTATTTCAGTAATAATAGATAAAGAATTTATGTTTTTAACATTTGTGAGTTTTTAAATATGTCTAACTTTAAAAGTATCACTAAAAAAATAAAACAGACTATAAAAATATAAAAAAGTTACAACAAATGACAACAAATTTGACTTTACTAATTTATAGAATTAATTTGTTTTTTACATATGAATTTTTCTTTCACACAGGTTTATGTTGTTGGTTCAGTAATATATCTTAAAACTTCCGCTGAAAAATACTAAAGTAAGTATTTAATGTTTTACATGATAACATCATTTTAAAATCATTTATTCAATAGATTACACATATATTCTATTTTTTTTACTTTTAAGCAATTATATTAATAGATATTATGTTAAATTATCAAAATGTGTTGTGTTTTTTTTTTTGGCCGCAGCACTAAAATCTAAAATTTAATAACTAAAATACAAGTTTGTTTTAATTAGTAAAATGTATTTTATCAACTATTTAAAAGTAATAATAATTTGAAAATTTCTTCTTAAAAACAAAGTTTTTT
Source organism: Thalia democratica (assembly GCF_965202585.1). Classification (NCBI taxonomy): domain Eukaryota; kingdom Metazoa; phylum Chordata; class Thaliacea; order Salpida; family Salpidae; genus Thalia; species Thalia democratica. The sequence continues at coordinate 100,725,852 of NC_139165.1, forward strand.
TTGTTGATATGATAAATTTATATAAAACTTTTTTTAAAGTACTTCAAAAAACTATCTAAAGCTTAAAAATTGAGAAAAATTTTAAAAGAAAATTTTTACCTAACAGTTAAATAAAAATTATTTATCTCACATATAAAAAAAAATCACTCAGTTTTCAGATAGTTACAATTGTTAATGGTTGTATTTAACTTAAAAATCAATATAATTTATTAAGCTTCTACAAGATATTTTTTCTGTTTAATTTTTTCTTAAGCTAAACAACTTACCTAAATTTATAAAAAAATATTTTTCATAACATGAATTTAGTTTATACACGTATTAAAACAAACATCAGCAATTTGTTGTTTGCAAGTTGGTTTATAACTGCTTATTATTTTTTTTTGTGTTTGTTTTTTTAACTTTTATTAGTATAAAGAGTTTCTTAAAGATGAAATACTGTCATTATATAAAAGAGTATTTTTCAAACAAAATGATTCGAAATTAACACAAAAAAACTCTTTGACAACTAAATCTTTATTTTTAATGTTACTTTTACGACCGGCCTTACAAACATTAAAAAAAATTGATTAAAATATATTTAATTTAGATATACATAGAAAAATCATACATTTAAAAGTGTTATTAGCCTAGATATAATTTTGTTTTTTAAATTTTTATCATTAAATTGAAAAGCTTTAAGGAAAACTCGTAAAAATCTGATAAAAATCGATAATATTTGAGCCTAAAATGTATAAAATTAAGATTTGCACTTGAATTCTAAGTTATCATTTTCCAAGTTTAAATTTCCTAGTTTAACTTTATGGAATTTGTTTGTTTGATAGTAAATGTCAAGTAAACCTAATTCTGAAAGCAACTTAATTGTGTTTTGATCAGTTTTCTTGAAATTTTGTTGCTTTTGTTTTTTTCAACGCTTAAGCTTGAAGAAAAATACAGAATACTTATTTAATTTAGAAATCAATATATTAAAGTATTAACTTAGGAAATGAGTAGAAATTAAAGGCATGAGTATATACAATGTTTAATTACTTTAAATTAGTTCTTTAGCTGTGAATTTGTTGTATTAATTGAGTATAAGAAATTGTTGTTTATTTTAACTTCAAGTCTTTTACATTATAAAATATTTTTCAGTTTGAAACTTTTATGTACACCTTTAAACTTTAAATTAAGTTCATTTAAATATTAAAACTATTTTCTCAAATTAGCTGTGTTTGTTATTTATTTTTAATTATAAATTAATAAACAAACTTTAATTTGTTTGTCATAAAAATAAACTGTTCTCAGTTTATAATTTAAATTAAACTAAATGTTATTGCGTTTTATTATTTTTTGTTTTTCTTATCACTTTTCAATATTTTATGTATATAAACATTGTTAAGAGCTAATTTGTATCACTTTATTAACTTAAACTTATATATTTACAATTAATATTTTAAGTTCATATAATAAAAGAGAATTTTAAAATGTAAAACGAATTTCATATACTAAACATACATTAAGCTTTATGTTTGTTCTTAAAGACCAAATAAAACTACACTTTTTTGTAGATTAAGAGAAGCTTAAATACTTTAAACGTCCAATTTAATATGAATTTAGCTATAATGAAAATAACTACATAAAAAATTCGCATTTATAAACTCATCTTAACCGTGTCGATTGGATGTCCCGATAGCTTAATGGTTTAGTGTGTCAGTTGAACTGCGAAAGGCTCTGAGTTCGAGTCCTGAGAGTGGCTTATTATATTTATAAAAAATTTAATGATAAATTTTACTATAAACTTTTATATGTTTACCCTTTTTGGTAATTTTTTTATCTAAACCAGATAAGGTTGTCTCGATTTTCTAAATATATTAAAAAACAACAAATTAGTCCTTTTTTATGTCTATAATTGTTTAACTAATAAAAACATAACAAACTTATAAGAAAAAGCTTGGCTATTTCAATTTAGTTAGGTTTAATCTTTCAAAATTGAAACAAAAAACAAAATATGAATTATTTTTATGTGTGGCTTAAAAGTTTAAAATGTTTTTGATGGACAGCATAAGTGTTTTTAATAATTGTTTAACTATTGAAAGTAATACCAGCGTCAAAGCAACTACATTTTCCTTTTGCAAAACTTGTGGTTGTTGAGTTTTGTATATAAAATTCTATAAAATTAAGAAAGCTTATTCTTATAACGCCTATAAAAATTTTAAAACTATATTTTGTGCTTATCAACAGTATCTTATAGTGTAAAAGTTATAGTATTTGTAATAACCATGACATGTATGAAAAAAATCAGATTTAGATTAATTTATTTCAATAAAAATAAACAAAGAGTTAGTGTTTTGAACTTTTGTGAGTTTTAATCTTGTTCTAACCGAAAAAAGAACACTGAAAATATAAAATAGATTAAAAATCTGACCTTATAAGTTTATAGTTTTAATTTGTTTTTTATATATGATTTTTTTAACTGGTGCAAATTAGGTTTTTGATTAAATAAACTTAAGCAGGAAACTACTAAATTAAGTTTTTAATGTTTAATGTAAGAAAAAATTTTTCAGCACGGTAAAAACATTAATTTAATTGATTACACAATTAGTCTATTTTAAACTTTAAAGTATTTATTATATAAATTGCAAATTAAATTTTCAAGACGTATTTTTTATACATATTGTTTATATTAATTACTGCTTTAAAAGTAAAAAGCTAATTACCTAAGTACAAGTTTAACAATATAAGTAAAATTTGTTTGCTCTAATTTTTTTAAATTCATAAGAATTATAAAACTCTTTCTTAGCAATTAGTGTTTGTTTGATGTAGTGAACTTTTAAGATTTTTTAACTTATTTTCAAAATAGTTCATAAAATATATTAAGTTTCAAAGTTTAGTTAGTATTATTTGAAAATTGAATAAATGATTTTTGTCTTAAATTTTTCAATTTTTTAAACTCAGTTTTTAGAGATGTACATACTATATTGGTTTTTGTTAATTGGAAATCAACAAGATTTAATAAGCTCAACAAGATATTTCTGCTTTTTATGATTTTAGACACTAAAAAACTTACCTAATTTTATAAACAATATGTTGCATAAAATGCAAATGTAGTTTGTTATTGTAAATGTAGTTTATACACATATTAAATTAAATATTGGAAATATATTGCTTACAAATTTTTGTTTAAATTGTAATTGGATTCTAAAATACACAGTTTATGTATTTCAAGTTCACAGTTTATATTATTTAAAAACTGTTTAAAATAAAGATACAGTTATTCTTATTTGTATATGTCTAAACTATTTTTAGGAGTTTTCAAACTTGAAAAATTTATTTAACTTTTAGTATTAGTTAAACATTTATAAAATGTATTTTTACATTTAGTGTATTTGTATTGATGGTGTTTTTTTTAGTATAGTTTATTATTTTATATAAGAATAAAAATAATTTTTGTTATTGATTTTATTTCTTTATTTCACAAACTTATATATTTTTCAGGTAAATTACACAAACATATGTTCAAAAACATAGTTATAACCTTGTTCGAGTTGCTTTTTTTGGTTAGTATTTAATTTAATTATTAAAATACATTTTAAGTAGATAATTATACACTTAATAAAATGTACAATTATGTAAAAAAAAATACATTCAAAATTATCAAAGTATTTATTTTAACTTACTAGCAAGAAGTGAAAAACATTTTTGTGAATATATAAAAGTTTTATATAAATAATAATGTCATACATTTTTGTTATTGTTTATTGAATACTAAAAAATAGCGCTAAAAATACTTGCGTTTTGCACAAAAAAAGTTTGATTATTGAAGTGAATTGACGATATATTCATATTAGTAATTATAACTATACGTTCTCAACTTTACATCTTACCGTTCTTTTCTTACTGTTAAAAATAGCAATTGAAATGTTTTCAATTTATACAGAAGGTATTTTTCAAACAATTTGATTAAAAAAAACAAAGCATTTTTTTTGATAAGCATTTATTTTTAAAAGTTTGTTAAACTGTCAGACGAGCTAAACTTGTTTTGTCCTACGTTACTTTTACGATCGGTTAACGGTCTTTTTAATTAAAATATGATTAAATCAAATATATATATATATAGAAAAATTAAACATTTAAAAATGTTTGTAGCAACAGAACCAACATATAATTTGGTCTTTTAACATTTTAGCATTACATATAAAAAACTCCATAAAAAAACTCGTAGAAATTAGATAAAAGTCGCAAATATTTGAGCCGATATGGAATTTAAAATTTGCAACATTTTTGCACTTGAATTCCAACTTGTCGAATTCCAAGTTCAAAGTTTCAAGTACAACTTTATGGAATTCGCTTGTTCGATAGTAAATGCCGAGTTAACTTAAATTTTTTATTAATTTAATTGCGTTTTAATCAGTTTCCTTGGAAGTTTCTTACTTTTTTTTAGATTTTTTCTTTTGTTTATAAGCTTAATCTTGAAAAAACAGTACAAAATGCTTATTTAATTTAAAAATAAATATTTTTAAGTATTAACTTAAAAATTATAAAATTAAATGCTCGAGTTTATAAAATTTTTAATTAATTTAAAACTTTTTTTTTTTAACTATGAGCTTATTGATAGAATAATTGCTAAAGTAAACTTCAAGTCTACAAAAAATATATTCTTATTAAAATACATGGTAAGTTTGCTATAAAAAAAAATTGTTTCAAGTCGAGCTTTAATTAAAAAATCTAAAAATTTGGCCAAAAACTTCTATAAAGTTTTTATACTGTAGAAATCTTTTTTTTTTGTTTTTGTTGTTAATTGGTTGTTATCAGCTTATTTGTTAATAGTTTAGCTTAACTAGGTTTTTTTTTTGTTTAAGCATACTTTTAAAACTTCAAAACAACAATATACTAGCTTTTTTTTAATCTTTCTAGACATTTATGAATAGTTTTCTGTTAATTCTTAATCATAAGAAAAACTTTAGTTAGCAAATCAGAAAACTGTAAATAATTTTTATTTAGTTGTTTTGGAACATAATAAGTTTGATTTTATGTGTAAAAATCAAAGTAATTAAAGCTAACTATAGTTATTAAATCTTATAACATTGATAACGTACTAATAAGCTCGTTATTTTAAAAAGTGGTTTAGTTTTTTTATAATTTATTAAGTTTTTTTTTATGGCAAATATTGTCCTTTTAGCATTGAACTAATAATATATAATAATAATTATAAAAATGAATTTATATTCTATAAATGTCAGCTTTAATATACAAAACTATAATTCAAATTGATTTGCTCTTTTATGCTGATCAAATGTTAACAAGACTATGAAATTTTGAAGCTACTTGGTCTTTAATACGTAATAAAGCAATCCGTTATGTCATAAAGTTTGGATGACAGTTAAATGCAAACGTTTGGAAAGGTATAGTAACTATATAAATTAGTGAATAGTTATCGGATTTAAATTCTTTTTAAAACTTAAAAATGAACACTTAACTAAGTAGTAACTAAAATAATTAATTAACAAGTAATAAAATATATAGAAAAATTTAGGGAAAATAAATTTTCAGCGTTAGTAACTTGATTAAACTTTCATGTATTTAAGTATGTATATTTTAAAAACAAAAGTTTTATATAAACCTTATTGCTAGATAGTTAGTTATATGAATAAGTTTTAAATACTGCAGTTGATTTACTATTTAAACAACTTTAAAAAAATCAACTACTTTTAATTTGTTTAAGTATAAAAATAACTTTTCAAGAAAGTTTGTACAAATTTAAACCATTATACATTTTTATTATTTTTTTCATTAAAAATTAGTGGTAAGCTTACATATTTTACAATTATGTTATACTTAAATAAAAAAGCAACAACTTTTATGTTTGAGATTGATTAGCATTTGTAAAACTTTTAATCTTTATTTTCCGCTATTTTATAAGTACTTACTTGAAAATAAACTGTTAGAGTACAAAATATATGTTAAAGTTAGATGTTTTGTAATAGATTTATCTTATAACTAATGCATAAAAAGTTTTATAACAACTTTAATGATTTCTTACTTTGATATGATATAGCTAAGCTACCTAGATTTATAAAAGTTTACTACTTTATTTGTAAAATTGTAGACATTTTTATTCTGAAAAAGTTTTACTTAGTCTATTTTTGATACAACAGTTTAAAGCTTTTGAATTTTGTTTCACAAAAAAAGAACTTTACATAAATCTCACCTAAAATCAAATCATAGAAAACTTTTACCGATCAAGAAATTTAAAGCTTCTTAAATATCTAACAAATAAGTTGTGTAAGAAGGCGTTTATTAAACTTTTCTTTAACTTTAAAGTTTAAAACATCATTAATTTTGTTCGAGATTGCCAAGTTAATTTTAAGCAAATGGTCACAGGTGCAGGTGGTAAGTTAATTTCTTTTGATCTAAGCTTCTGTAGTTTGACGTTATTGCGGTGTTAAAGCACAAACAAAGTTTTGCATAAAAATAATCAATTAACCCGTGCAATTGAGTTTCATTTTAAATGTAGAGTTAAAAAGTCGCCGTTAATTTCACTGATCGATCAGCTAAAACTGGGCTAATTCTATATGAAATGTAAGAGTTATAGCGCACTGTGGGTGGCCCTATCAATTAATAAACCACTTTTTAGAAAGGGTTTGTTTTTACTTTTGCACGACTTTATTAAACCTCATTGAGTTGATATATTAAGTAAAGATTTTTTAAATTAGACCAACCTAAAAGTTTTTATTAAGTAGTAGTTTAATTAAAGGTAAACTACAACAATTAAAAAGTCAAAAAGTAGTTTTAAAAAAGCACCGGAAATTTTTACTTAAATGGGAATCATAATTAAACATTTCATTTGTCTTTAAAGCTTTGAACATAAATAATTAGTCAAAGTTTATACCTGTAATTAGGTTTTTTTATTATTTGAACTTGTTTAAATTTATTTTTACTTGTTTTATTTTAACTTTAAATGTCTATTAAAAATATTTAAAGTTTCATTACAAAACAGTTAAACTGTGCTGAATAATTATTTTTTTTAATCCATGTCAGGTCAATATCAAAAGCTTTTGTTAGTTATAAATTTACTAATACAGAATCTTATGAAAAATAAAGCAAAATAGTTTAAAAACAACTATCAATGAAAATTAAAGCTATTAAAAAGTTGGACGAAATATACATATCATATAAGTATATGTTTTGAAGGTCTATACTAGCACAAATTACTAGTATATAAAGTTTAACTAATTTTTTAATGTTAATAAATTTTCATCAAAATAGAATTTTGATTAACTTAACAACAAACTTTTCTGTATTATACATTGTTTTCTAAAGCCTTACATTTTGTTGATAATTTTTCATTAATCATATTTGGGGAACACCTAGTTGTTTAGGATTTTTGTTTGTAAGTTTTAATAAATATAAACATTTTAACAATAATCTTTAACTTAATCTCTACTTTTTTAATTAAGTTAGACTAAGTTTTTTAATGGGGATTTTCAGTTAGTATTTATTTTAAACCACTTTACTTAAATAAAAATCATATTTAAACAATTTAATTTGCCTGGACACCTTTAACAAAAAAACGAAAAATAGCTTGAGTATAATATAATTTTAGGTAGTTATATCACTTGAGTTTGTACGAAACCATGGTTTTTAATCTAATATTGACTTTAATTGCATATCAGAAAATTAAATTTCATTTGTTATAAACTTGATGTAACACTATGCAAGTTAATTATGAAACAAATTATGATATAAGGACAAAAAAAAAAATTAAAACAATAAGCAAATAAATTTGAATCAGTTAAAAAGCTGTAATATATTTACTTTTAACATGCTACCAATGTTTAGCACAAACTAGCAATATGAAAATTCAACTTATGTTTAATCTTTTGTAAAATTGTATTACTCTTGTTCAACATTAGGTTTTTGATTACTTATATACAAATGTTGTGCGTATTGTTAGTTGTTTGTTTAACCCTTACACTTTCTTTGTAACTACTTAAACTTGGGAATACCTAACTTTTTATGTTATTTGTTTGTTAGCTTTCAGAATAAAATATTTTACAAGTTATCTTTTTATTTTAGTTTAAGTTACTGCGTATATTGATTGTAAAAGTAAATGACTTCTGTGAACAAAAATTTATAATAAACTTTGAAGTTAAATGTAATAGTATTTACATAACTGTGCGCCCAATAATTTTATTTCAAGCAAAAAATTTTTTATGAATTGATAAGTTCATATCTTATTATAAATCTATAATTTTTACATTTTTAGTGTTAAATTAAAATATAGTTCATGAACATCGTCAATTTTAACAACATTTCTAGAAAACTTAAATCTAAAACTATTATAGATTACTATAGATTATTATAGATAGATATTACATTATATATTTTAAAACAACAATAAGACTTTTAATTTGCCATAAGTTAACCATGAAAATAAATAAGTTTAATAATTTTTAGATTTTATTTTTTTTTTTTAACCAACATGATAAACAAAAACACTTTTACTTTACCACAAAATAAACTAAGTAATTTAGCTTAACAACTTTATTTTCTTTTAAATCGACGTTAATTTTACTTCTCATTTAAACATTTATGGGTAGCTTTTTACTTAAAATTTTTAAAGCATAATCAACGTTTTTTTACCAGTTTAGTGTTTTTTTTATACCACGGATGTTCACTGTATTTATGTATTGTTTACTAATTCCCCTTCATAACATTAATACGACAGTTAACATAGAGAACTTTACTGCCGAGCTTTGATGCACCAAACTGTTATCTACTGCGAAAGATTAGTGTATTCTTTATTTAAAGATTAGCTTTTTGTTAAACACTAAGAAGGACATGGGCTTACCATGGCGTCAGACTGAGAGGCGACCCCTGACAACACAGCGTGCGTCACCACAGTGTACGTCATCACCGGTGCTTAGCAACTAAGCTGCGAGTGCCGCTAATCGTATTACTCTTTAAGTTGAATCTTCGACTGACGCCTAAAACTTTCATGCTAAACGAAAAAGTTTACGCTTGGCGATTTCTTTATCCCTATAATTTTTGATGCTATTATCATAATCCCCTTTGAGTTAAGCTTTATTATTTTAAATGCGCAAGACTTAAGGCAAAATGATAATCCCGAACCCGATTGTTGTATTGTTAACTAAAGCCCAATAACTTTTAAGAAGATATAGTACACACGAAAATAAAATTTGTCTACTGCTTAATAAAAAACTGTTTTTTGTTTATTTCTGGTTTTATCTAGGCTTTAAATTTTTAGAGACAAAAATTTATACAACTTGCAGTAAAATTTGGTGTTTTATATCTTTTTAATCAGTACACATACTAATTGAAAAACAGTTATTGCAACTCAAATTTATCTTTGTGTGGTTTCATAAAGTTTGTTACCAATTAAACTAAACATTTCGCTAGAATAAATTACCCCTTTTGATCATTTTTCTCACCGGAACATTTTTTTTACGACTTTTCGGTTTCAAGTGGCAGGAAGCAGAAGTTGAGTTTTCTTGAGAAAATAATAATAAAAAGGGCAACATTCTCATCAAGTTGTTACGAATCAAATGTACATGAAAGCACTCAAAATACTTAAGTATGTTTGTTTAAGCTGCAAAGTTTAATTTATGGCTAGTGCACAAGAAATCGCCACCGCTGTCAGAGCCTACTAAGTAAACATACGTTGCCTTTTGAAGCCAATTGAATCTAATTAAGTATAAGAGTCTTAAGTTTTGGTCCACTCAAAAACTTATGCTTTTTATTTAGTATAACTGGTTTTGGTACAAGCTACTGTTAAAATTGATTTTTGTTTATTTAAGTTTGCGAGGGAAGTGTAATTCGTAAAAATCAAATGTAAAAATGCGTAAGATTTTATTTTACAAACTATTTAAGTAGAAGTTATTGTGAAACTTGGATAAGCGATTAATTTTTGGTAGTAAAACAATATAGACTTTTACTTAATAGTTTTAACTATCGCTTCTACTTTTTGATAATCTTCTATTATCTAACCGTTGAGTTTGAAAAATTGAATATAAATGAAAAGTATAAAAGTAAAACTTATATTTGTAATATAAGTATAAGCTTTTAAGTTTAAATTTGAAACAAAACTTTTTTAAATATAAAAGATTACTAAGTTAATTATATTTTGTTGAGTTTAGATAATCTGATTCTGAATATTAAGTTTAGCTTCAAACGTTTTAAACAGTGTTAGTACACATAATATAATCAATAATAACACAGTCTTTTTTTAAATTTTTTTTTATTTTTTATTAATGTGAACTTCTTATTATCTGTAATTTAGACAGTTTATGTAAGTTTTATAGTTATAAAAAATTTTGTAGAAAATTTTAAGTTTTTGGCTTAAATATTTTTAATTGTCTTATAATATATAATCTAATAAATAATAACATTTTTTTTTATAAATATGAATCGTTTATTTGTTTAATAAAGTTAAATGATTTTATAAAGTTTAGAGACACAAAATTTTATAAAGAAAAGTTTTTAAAGTTATTGGAAATGTTTACTGGCATACATTACAGAGTTGTACAAAGTTTACTTATATAAATATAACTATTTAATAAAACAAATTAAAAAAAAAAAAGTTAATTTAAGCATATTTAAATTGAAAATTTAAAAATTCTTCTGAAGTTTTGGCAAACTGTACAACCGAATATCTACACTAGAACAGTAAAAAGCAGGTTTAAAATCATATCAGAAAAAAATATAAATAAACATGGTCAAAAGCCTTAGTTGATACAAACACCTATCAGTCGTAAAGCTGAACTCAAAAATGTTAAAATTAAAAAAAGAGATTTAATAAAAAATAAATTTTTATTTGGTTAAAGTTACTCAGTAAAAATTGTAAGTGTAAATCTATATTTTTATTTCTGATTTTTGTTTTGTAATTATTTTTAAATTTCAGTGCAACCGTTTTATTTCTGTATATGAACGAAGAGAACTACAATAGTTTCACATTTCGAATAAACAAAAAGACTCTAAAATGTTAGTGAGTTATTATTACCAGAATAATGCTAGTTCATTAACAAAAAAGTAGTAAAAAATGTTTTAAGGATCAAAAAAAAAACTTTTAGTTTTATAATGTTGTTAATTAGTTTATATTTTAATTTACAAATAATTCTAAACAACAACATAGTATTATTTTCAACAATTTTTATCAAAAGCGACCAGATTGTTCTTTAATTTTAAAACAATTTAATATATACAACTTTTACCTCAAAAAATAAGTTAGACGTTAAATCGAATAGTTTACTTGTTATATTTACGGCAAGAAAAGACACCAAGGCTTGGTTTGTAATGTATAAGTTACTTTTGTTTTAGAATTGTTCGCTTTTCGGTAATCAGATCAAGAATGAAATAACAGTAATTTTCATTTTACAACTGAAAAGCCGATTCGATTGTGACATTACCGGCTTTCTTTTATTAGCTTAAGTTTTAAAAAGCTTTATGAAATTTCTTCTTTTTGTTTTAATCAAACCAAATGATTTAAGAAACTTCAGTTCATCATCTACTTAGTTTAAAGAACACCCAGAGGTTTAAATAAGGACGAATTTTATATTTTCCCAAAGTTTATTTCGAGTAAAGCTCCAACAATACTTTAGGACAATAATTTGTCAACTAATTGTAGTTTTTTTCTTTACCAAAAGTTTTGAAGTTATAATAAAGCAAGAGGTGACTCGTTTTCACAGTTATTTAATAAACACTTTATAAAACCTGTAAGTTAATTAGCCGTGTTAAATTAGTGTTATATACTAAACTTAGTTATTTTATAAGTTCTTTGTGTTGTATATATCTAAAAATTAATTTCCTGGAAGGCTTCTTTAAAAATTGAAATTGCTTTAAGAGGTAAAAATTTAATTTGTTTTTATATTAAAGATTTTTTTACTAATATTTTATAAAAATTCCTTAGTAAAACTTTTAATTGAGTTCAAATTAAAATCAAAGCTTGTCAGTGTGAAGTTTTGTTTTAGCTAAGAAAATTATTTGATCTTTCAATTATATCAATTATATAAAAAAGTAGCTTAGATGCTTTAACCATTTTTAACCTTTTGTTTTTTGACAACTTAAAACTAAATTTAAGCAGTAATTATTATTTGGAGTAAAATTCTTTCAAGTTCGGTCTTTCCAAATATTTACCATCGTTTATATTGATTTAACAAATCACGCTGTTTTGGTGTTCCAAAAAGTTAAGTATAATGCCGAAACAACATAAAAAGGCAAATTAAAGACCACCTATAAAATCATCTACAGCAGCACTCGCAGTGTATCACAGTATATTATATGTAACAGTATCAGTATATTAATCTCTGAATCTGTCAACTTAAATTGAGTGTTTGTTGTCTCCTCCGTTACTAATTCATATCTATATCATCGCCTACAGCAACGATACTAATCTGATCGATTGACGTAGACTCCCAGATGCGACTACTGTTTGTTTGTGTTTAGTTGAGTTCGGTGATTAATATCATTAAAGTTATTAATCTCTCTCACAGGAAGTGCTACTGCATACAGTGATGCACAGAGTGAACACATTTAATTAAGCATATGATCAATGTGACAGTTTCTACTGTTTGCAGTTTGTTTTAATCACTAGTGTTTAGTTCATAGTTGATTAGCTTAATGCTGAGTTTCTAAATCGAGTAAAAAGCTGAAGAGAAAACTTGTGTCTTGCGCGGCTTACTTTACTGTGTTTAAAGCTCTGTTTAGTTTTTTCAGCAGTGTGTTGAACATTTTGAAAGACAAGTCGCACGCAAACTCGATTTATTTTGCTTAAGAACCTCATTTTAGCTCTCACCAGTAAAGCTATTCAAGCAAAACCGACCGACACAGAGTTAAAAGGACTGTGTGTCGTTGTCAATATTTATTCTCTGTAGCTCTGAGTGAAAGCATTAAAACACTGCTAACAAGCAATAAATTAAGTTGACACTCTTATGCAACTACTTTCTAAACAAAAACTGTTATATTTTGACTTTCAGATTTTTTTTTGTTGGAGTTGTAAAAGCTTTACAACGACTAAAAAAAGAAAAGCTAAAATATCAATTAGAAAACTTAAGTTCTTTAGAAACTCTACACTTTTTTAATTTGTTCTGTAGTTAATTGGTTTAATTTGAAAAATTATGTTTTATAAAAGACTTTATTATTAGTCTAAATTTTGTTCAGAAGCAGCATGTCTTATAAATCTATGGAAACGTTTTGAAATGCTAATGTGTAAGAGATTTTGAGCAATTTAATACAACAATATTATAAAATGTACTTAATGACTGTTAAATGTGAGGCATACCCTATCTGTACAGTTGTCTATCTTTTTAATTTTTATACTTTTGTAAACTATTTAATTTTTATATAAGGTTTTGCGTATATTCACTTAACACTGATATTTATAAAACTAACTAATAAACACAACTTCGTAAAACTAACAGCGTCACTTCGACTGTTTTTTTTTTAATAATTTTAAGTTGTAGTTTAAAAGCACTTTACAAAGCAAAAAGTTTGATTTAGACTCAACAATAGTGAAACTTACATCAAATAGTTTTCGACACTTTAAGCTTAAATTAACAAATTATTTGTTTAAAATTTTCATTAGTGCTAGGTAATTTGGAACATATAATCATATTTTAGCAAATTATCACAACTTATAATTATTGAAAGATATTTAGAAACAATTAAAATGGTACAAAAAATGTTGTATACCTTCATTAAAATTTGTAGATTTGTTAAAATTTGTTATAAACTGATATCACCTGTTGCAACAACCAGTTTGTTTTTTACTTTGTAGTAAGCACAACCATAGCCAGTAATTAAATATAGTTAGTATTTGCAAGAGATCTTAATACAGTAAGTATTTCATTAGCTTAAATTTACCTATTCCAAAAGAAAAAAACTTGTTTTATCTTGCTAAAAGCTTGAATTTATAAAACTATACAAACTGATATTCTATTTAAAATACTCTTATTTGATTTGTGTTTTTAATTACTTAGAAACGAAGTAGTGTTAGTATATTAAATGTAAAGGAAAAAAAGTATTATATCGACAGAGCAGAGAAAATTTTTGTATGATTTTTTTATGGAAAAAAGAGAGACATTCAATTTGATGGTTTGACCAGTTCGATTGCCTTTTTTCACTTCCCCTTTTTGGAGAGGATTAATAAGAGAGGGATTTTGTTTTGAGAGAACTCGAGAAAAAAAGTTGTGCTGTACAAGAATCGGGGTTCGGCGCTCCGATTTCATACAAAATGTAGCCGAGGTTATAGTGCTCTTATTTGAGTAGTGAGAAATGAGATGAGAGGAGCTCAAATAGATAAAGATATAAAGTATGAAGCTTAATATAAATTTTAGTTCAAGTATAATGCTGAGAATTTCCTAATTGAAAACATTTCGGCCGAATGTTTTCAATTGGTTTTTAAGCATCGAACCTTCCTACTGCTTTTTAAAGAGTAGCCAGTAAGTAATCGACTTATACAGTACAAATTAAAAACTTTGTAGCTTACCGGGCTAGAATTAATCACAGGTAGATCAAGTGTAAGTTTCTAACATTCTCGATAAGACGCTTTCCAGAAATGACAATTTTAGTTTCGAAAAAAAATTTTGGATAGGATCCAATTTATCTAACTAAGTTAAACTTTTTTTTATAACTGGAGAATAAGTAATTTCTAAAAGCTAAGAAACAACAGAACTTTAAGATATCATAAGCAGATAAAATCAGTTTAAGAAATATAAGGCAATCAGCAAGCAAAACAAGAAAACCTTAAAAGCAAAGTGACGTAGCTATTTATTATCGATGTAACAGGCTAATTTTGAGTTTGACATTTTTTTCGCTTTTATTTGAGTAAAAGTTTAGGTGTAAAAAAACCCTAAAAATGGAAAATTAGTGAGAAAAATATATCGCTTGAGTAAGCTTCAAATCAGCTGGTACAGATAATAAAAGAGAAAGTGAATGAGTTCAATCTTAATTTTTAGTAAACACATTATACTATTATGCAAAACAGTAAAGTGATTTTATTTTGAGTTAAGTTTTAGTTCACTTTTGGCTGATTTATAAATTGTTAAGCTTTCAGTATAATTAAAAAAATTCCTATAGATAATTTATGAAGTATTTTTATTATTTTTAAATTGTTTATTATGTATTTTTTACTGATAAAATATTTTTTCATAGATTTTCTTTAGTAAAAACTTTAGATAAAAATCATGTCTCAGGTATATGGAAGCAACTTGCTAGGTTTGTAAACAAGTTATTATCACAGCGTTTATAATTTTATAAAAATTTTATTTAAACAAAATAATTCAAGAAACATTATCTAACAATTTAAATCTTGAAAATAACATAAAAGGCTGTAGAGTATAATAATTAAAATATATTACAGGCAATAAAAACGGAGAAATCATTCAGAACGAAACTTTTTGTGTTGCGGATGGTTCTATCTTTCAGCATACTGCGCGAGGTTAATTAGCTATAATTTTGTCTTAATTCGAATCTAATTTTGTTGAAAAAATTTAAATCAATTATCTTATACTAATTAGCATGACAGTAAAGCGTAATTTTAGAACTAAAATGCTATAATTTACATTAATTTGGTGCAAGGTTTGTTTTCTTAAATTTTATTTTCTTCTTTTTTGTAGGGTTTTTAAACATTTTTTTTTTCTGTTTTAAAGTTGTTACCAAATTTTAATAAACACAAGCTTTTTTACAGCAAGTATACTTGAGTGATTATTTGAAATTACTTTAAACCTAAAATGCCTAAAAAAAGTATAAATCTATGCTTTCATCAATCTCGTATAATTGTATTCAGACTATTTCACATTGCATAACAACACTTGTTTGAACATTTCGTGTTTGATGCATTCTCTCATTTTTCAGATGTCAGATACGGTGGCTGCTCAGCACCGACAACAAGCGGAGAAGCGGCCGTAACACGTGGAAACGAGTCAACGGACGTTTATCGGGTAATTCAATGCGCGGAAGCAACTTCTTCTCGTGACGTCACGATGCAATTAGGTAAATAATGTATTTTGTTTAAATATGTTTTTTTTTTGTTTTGTTGTAGAACTGTAACTTTTGTTATAGACTATGATTTTGACTTTGTTGTAAACCTCACATCAGTTACTATATCTAACTATAAACAATAAAAATACTTTTTTTATTTAAAATCATTTTATGTTTATTACATTTATAAACTTAAATCTTTAGTAAAGAGCGATATCATTTTTTATATTTGTTTTAAGTGGACAATTATGAAAATGAGTTTGGAAAATTCCAGATTAAGTTATAGCTTTCAGAAATCTTTTAAGAAATATGACTTTTGTAGTTAACTAATACTATTTAGTAGGAATACACATCTAACTTTCAATTAATTAATCAGAACAAATGAAAATTTAAATTAACTTATTTTACCTATGTTTCAAAATTAATTTGAGTAAGGTTCTAGTGCTTGATTAAACTTAATTTTCATTATGAAAATGTGTAATTTATCTTATTTATAATGTAATCTCTAACTAAACTTTATTTTAAAAAAATATTTTCCTCATAATATCTATATATTTCTTTGATAAGTTAAACAAGCTCCAAAAAGTACTTTTAAAATGCAATTTAAAACTGTACAGCAATAATATATTTATAAATAGTAATAATAAAATAAGTTCACTGTAGAAATCAGTAAGTTTAATTAATGTATAGATAAGTTAAAGCTTTTACACTTAATTTTTTAAATGTATTCAAGTATAATGCTATAAATAGTTACACAAAACTAACCTAAAAATTCTACTTATAAAATATGTCTTAATTGTTTATTTTTCTATTAAGTCACTAAAAAATTATTGTTTTGGTGGTTTTCCCTCAATTGAAATGTTTTTTTTCAGGTTTAGATGTTGATGGACAAGAAACTTCAAGAAACGGAAGCCTGCCACCTCTTGCAAGTGTTGGTCCAGTCCTCCAACAGAACATGATATGTAAGAACAGTTTACTTTTTTTTTTTTTACATTTTTACTAAAAATGCTTTTAACAAGTTTTTGAAATTTTTGATTAGTTTTAATTTTCATTTTTAATTAATTTCTAATTCATTAAAAGTGGCCACTGAAAGTTCAACCAACGGAGTTTTTAAAGCGGATCATGCAGCGAATGGAAACAGCTCAGCTAGCCATCTGATAGGTTTGTTTTATTTTAAGAATATTTTGCAGGTTAATATTTAGATAAAAGCTTTTGTTTTTTAGGGTTTTTGAACAATTTTAAAGCTTCTGTTTTAAAGTTATTACAAAAATACTTTTAATCTAACATTTTAATTCAATTTTCTTTAAAACAATTATATTTAAGTGATTATTTGAAATTAATTTAAAACCAAACAAATTGTTTGTGTAGTGACAGCCGATCTAGCTGAAAGTTTTAAGTACAAAAAATTCATATCCAAAAAAATATAAATTTTTGCTTTTAAATATACGTCAACAATATAGTATAAATGTATTAAGGCTATTAAGGTTATAGTAAAAGTACCACATAACATCACTTGTATAGTACTCTTACATTTTGTATTTGATTTTAATGTAATTTTTGAAATTTCAGTTGCCACATACGGCGCTTCAACGAGGCCTGAAGAAAAGGCAGCTCCTGGTTATCAAGTGGACGTATCATGTGGAATTGGATCAAACAAATGTTTGATGATGACTGAAGTACAACAGAATGGAGGTGCGGTGGCAACTTTTGCTCATGACTACGCGACGATGGAACGAGGTTTTTTAGTTTAACTTTTTAGCAATTTAATTTAGATTAAAAGACTAAAATAAAAATAAGTTTGAAAAACTTCTGATAAAGTAACAGTTTACAGAAATTCTTTGAGAAATGTGACCTTTTAAGTTAATTATCACTATTTAGTTTGAATGCACATATGAATTTAACTTTGTTTTATTTCTCAATTAGTTCCTCATAACTAATGAAAATTTAAATTTAATTTTTTGAACTATGTTTTAAAACTTATTCACTATACATTATTGAAAACTATACATGTTGTGTTTATTACGTCACAAAGCATCACCGCTTGCGGTTTGCATTTCGCGATAAAGCAAGTAAAATTTCACTTAAAAATTTTCTTTTCGAGTCAGATTTTTATGCATGATTAAAATTAATTATCGGTTTGAAAAAGTGAAATTTATCTCAGATATAATCTAATCTCTCTGTAAACTTTTTATTTACACACAATTTTTAATATAATATCCTTATGTATCTTTGATAAGTTAAATAAGCTCATTGTAGAAAGCAGAAGGTTTAAATAATTTATAAATAAGTTGGTGCTCTTTTACACTAAAAGTTTTGAATTTTTTAAAAGTATAATGCTATAAACAGTAGGGGAATTTTCGTTGTAATTAAATACATAAAATTAACCTAAAAAATCTACTTACTTATAAAACATGTTTTTATAGTTTATATTTCTATTCAGTCATATTTTTTTGTTTTGGTGGTTTTCCCTCAATTAAAATGTTTTTTTTTTCAGATTTAGATGTTGATGGACAAGAAACTTCAAGAAACGGACAAAGTGTTGGTCCATTCCTCCAACAGAACATGATGTGTAAGAACAGTTTACTATTTTTTGTACTTTTTTACTAAAAATGCTTTTAACAGGCTTAATAAGTTAAGATTATTTTTTAAATTATTTTTTTATAAACAACTTGTCTACTTTACAGGCTCACACAGCGCAGCAGCTACGGGTCAACTGGATTGCAAACCAGCAGGTTTTTATCTGGTGAGACGTCAAGGTGTAAATCTGCCAGAAGGATTGCAGGGCTACAACCAAAGTAATTTTTTTCTTGTTTAATAGTTAGTAAATTGTTCGTAACAGCTCAACTTTTTAGTGATATTAGCTTAACTGCAGTTGTTTTCTATAAACAAAACTTTTTTTTATCAGTTAATAAAAATCAGGTTTGAGGATTGAGCAACCAGTAGTCAACACCGGAACTCAAGCGTGGACTAATGGACCAGGTTACCATGAGCACCCTGCAATCCAAACGCCGGGCCAAATACAACCAACAATGTCAAGCTCAACACCAAGAGGAAATGAACTGACCTTTGTAGGACTTAGTAACACGCGGGACTTAATAATAAGTGAGTTTATTGTTGTCGTAACAGCATTTTTTGCACTCTCCAAGTTTAGAAAACTATATTTTCTACCTTTCCTTCATTTGTTACTTATTATAACAAATGTATTTAATAAGTTTTGTAATGGTTTTTTAGGCTCAAGACAACCAGAACTTCGGCCCGCATCAACTCAAGCTTGGACTTGCGGGGGAAATATGAACTGTTGGCCTGTAAGGATGGATAATTTGGACGAGGCCTCTAACAACTTTCTTTCGTCTGGTAAGTACAATTGTGTTTCTGGTTCAAGTTTAAAATATACTTAAATTAAATTAAAGCGTTTGCCTGTACAAGCCTAGTTTACCTAAAAGTACAAGTAGTTTTTTTTCATCACTTTCTATTTTCCTAATAAATAATCATTTTTTTTTACTAATTTATTTTTAAAGCCTCAAGCGGTTATGTATCGAATCAAGTTTCCGAACAAGCTGAAGTCCGGTCAACAGCCGCACCACCTAGCGATGATTTTCCTAGTGAATTTGATGATTTTTTGAATCTTGCAACGGTAGCTGCCAACCGCAGCTACTTGGACCTGTTGACCACTGACACCAGTTTCGAAGGTAAGAAACAGACTGAGTTTTGATACGTAGTGCGAGTTTTTTGCTAAAGTAATTTGTCTTTGAAAATTATAGTTCCATTAACTTTTAAGCAGATTTAGTTTATTTTTTAAAACATTTCAGCACTAAATTCTTGAACTTAGGCTATCGAAAGGAAGTATTTATGAACTGCCCTTTTTGTATAAAACTGATATAAAATACTTATATTAAATAAAAGCTCAATAAGTGAAGCTTATTAGTAGAATGCACTCTTGAGCTATTAATTTGAACTAAATTTCTTAAATTACTCGATCACTTTTAATGTTTAAAATACTTTTAGTTTAGGATAAAGTTTGCTTTTAGTCTTATTAGATGTGATTTCTAATTGATAAAATGTCAGGTGATGTTCAATCGAGGGAAAATCCCACTCCTGAAACACAAGCCAATAATGATAATCACTTTTCAAATGACACTGCTGTAGTCCAACGGGAAAACCAATTAGCCCGGGCAGAAATCAAAGCGCAAGATGAATTCGCGGCAGCATTAGAATCCCAACAAACAGCTCATAGGGTCAATGAAGGTGCAAGCACTTCAAGTAAGTTGTTGACAAGGGTTTTGATTTAACATTTAAACTTTATATAACTTTATCATAACTTTCATTATTAAATTTATTTGACATTTTAATAGTTTATTTAAAAAATAAACACCGCACTCAAGTTTAATAATAACATTTATTTAATGCTTAACTCATCTTTTTACAATAGACATTTTAATGTTTTAAAAATCGTCTAATTTGTATGACTAATATTTATTTTTCAAGTTATAAATGGTACCCAAAGAGTACAACAAAAGTATTTATAAACTTTCTTTTGCTGTTTTGAACTAAAAACATACTTCAAATTATTACAAGCTTAAGAAGTCAAGATTATTAGTACAATAGCAATTTTGTATCTAAGTGATCAAATTTTCATAAATTAGTTAATTACTTTTAATGTTTAAATTATATTTCTTTTGAGAGTAAAGTTTGCTTTTGTTCCTGTTAGATATAATTTTAATTGATAAATATTAGATGTTCAATCGAGGGAAAATCCCACTTCTGAATCCTACTTAGCGTATGACACAGCTGTAGTCCAACAGGCGAATCAATTAGCACAGCCAGAAATCAAAGCGCAAGATGAATTTGCAGCAGCGATAGAATACCAACCAACAGCTCATAGGGTCAATGAAGGGGCAAGTACTTCAAGTAAGTTGTTGACAAGAGTTTTGATTTAACATTTAAACTTTATATAACTTTATTATAACTTTCATTATTAAATTTGTTTGACATTTTAATAGTTTATTTCAAAAACTAAACACCGCACTCTAGTTTAATAATAACATTTATTTAATGCTTAACTCATTAGTTTTTTTACTAAGCAATATAAAAATACATTTCAAACCTAGTTTATATATTTTGTGATACTGCTTTTACAAAAAACATTTTAATGTTTTAAAATCGTCTTATTTGTATGACTAATAGTTATTTTATAAGTTATAAATGGTACCCAAAGAGTTCAACAAAAGTATTTATAAACTGTCTTTTGCTGTATTGAACTAAAAACATACTTAAAAATATTAAAAGCTTAAGAAGTCAAGATTATTAGTACAATAGCAATTTTGTATCTAAGCGATCAAATTTTCATAAACTACTTAATCACTTTTAATGTTTAAATTATATTTCTTTTGAGAGTAAAGTTTGCTCTTATTCCTGTTAGAAATAGTTTCTAATTGATAAAATATCAGATGTTCAATCGAGGGAAAATCCAACTTCTGAATCCCACTTGGCGTATGACACTGCTGTAGTCCAACAGGCGAATCAATTAGCACAGCCAGAAATTGAAGTTGGCTATGAAGTTGCAACAGCGGTAGAATCCCAACCAACAATTCGTAGGGTCAATGAAGGGGCAAGTACTTCAAGTAAGTTGTTGATAATGGTTTTGATTTAACATTTAAACCATATAACTTTCATTATTACATTTGTTTGACATTTTAATAGTTTTTTTCAAAAAATAAACACCGCACTCAAGTTTAATAATAACATTTATTTAATGTTTAACTCATCAGTTTTTTTTACTAAGCAATATAAAAACAAAATTCAAACCTAGCTTATATATTTTGTCAATCTTTTTTTATAAAATACATTTTAATGTTTTAAAATCGTCTAATTTGTATGACTAATAATTATTTTAAAAGTTATAAATGGTACCCATAGAGTTCAACAAAAGTATTTATAAACTTTCTTTTGCTGTTTTAAACTAAAAACATATTTAAAAATATTAAAAGCTTAAGAAGTTAAGATTATTAGTACAATAGCAATTTTGTATCTAAGCGATCAAATTGTCATAAATTACTTAATCAACTTTAATGTTTAAATTATATTTCTTTTGAGAGTAAAGTTTGCTCTTATTCCTGTTAGAAATAGTTTCTAATTGATAAAATATCAGATGTTCAATCGAGGGAAAATCCAACTTCTGAATCCCACTTAGCGTATGACACTGCTGTAGTCCAACAGGCAAATCAATTAGCACAGCCAGAAATCGAAGCGCAAAACGAAGTTGCGCTAGAATCCCAACCAAGAGCGCATAGGGTCAATGAGGAGGCAAGCACTTCAAGTAAGTTGTTGATAATGGTTTTGGTATAATTGTTAAATAAATTAATTTTGTTACTGTTTAAAAAAAAATTTTATTACTATTTGTCACTAGTACCTAATATTTTTTATCAAAAAGGGGTTATTGGAAGAGTTTACCATGAAGTCGTACTCCAGACCGCTCAAAATGCTACACCCATGCCTTCGGTCGAAATTTCACCATCTATTTCCCCATCGGTCGAAATTTCACCATCTATTTCACCATCGGTCGAAATTTCACCATCTATTTCACCATTGGTCGAAATTTCACCATCTATTTCACCATTGGTCGAAATTTCACCATCTATTTCACCATCGGTCGAAATTTCACCATCTATTTCACCATCGGTCGAAAATAATAGCCAAAACCAAGTTGCCAGAGTCTCTGTAGCGCCCTCTGAACATTCTCCCATGGTCGAGGCCCCCAATCACTCAGAGGATCAAGTTGTTCCTGACGTGATGGATCGAAGAGCATCAATAAAACGTAAGTTTTTGTACACAAAAAATCTTGTGTTTTAGATTAAAAGAAAAATAGTAATACCAAGAGGACAATAAGACTTTTTTTATTAAAAAAAATGTTTTTTTTGCAGAAAACCAAGAATACAACATGTTGCCGGCAGAGGGCGCTGCTTCTGATGAGCAGGTTGTTCCAGCTGTTTATGTTAATGAAGTTCCACCTGCACCAAGAAGAGGACGGGGCAGGCCGCGTACCAGGAGGGCACGTGGCCATCCCAACAACAATGCCTACATTGTTAGTTTATCGTGTTCATCAAAACGTATAAAACTTATAAAAGATTTTAACTAACTTTTAATTTGTTTTTAGATATTGACTAGATTGTTAAACACATCTATTGCTGGAAAGAAACTCCTAAAGTGCAACATGAAAACAAGAAACGCAGCGTTAAAAGTTATTTGGGCGAAAACATCTGAGGAATGCAAGGGTCTGTTCCATCGGGCTTCGGTAGAAACGAAGGAAGAGTATGAAATGATTCAAAAGTAGATACACTTTTAAATTACTTAAAGATACTTTTGTAAACATCTTATTTACCTTTTTCGTTTTCACAGTTTGCCGGTCTCAGAGAAGAAACAAGCTGCATATTTGATGCTTGTCAAATTGGAATATTTTGCAGAACTCAGAAATAAAACCAACGAAATAGCAACTTTAGCAATGGATGAAGTGCAGCAATTAAACAACAAAAGACGTTCGTCACCAACAACCAAAGGTATGTTGAACTAATTAAACATTTTTATTTACAAAACAATTTACACCATTATCAATGAAGTTTAAGCTTCAACTTGTATTTTATGAACAATTTTTAAACAAAACTTATACAACAGGACCCGGCGGTAAAAGGCAGTTCGTGGAAGAGGTCGAAGGTTTTAAGGTCAGTTTTGAACTGGAGCGCGGAGATTGGTCTCTGAACATCAGAGGTGGAGCGTTGCAGCCGGTCGTGTCGGAACGAAACCAAGTGGAGGAGCTGGGAGCACTCCAACAGAGTGAGTCAGCTGCTTTTTACTATTTGTTATTATTTATATTATTATTATTATTATTATTGTTATTCTGCACAATGCAAAAAACTTTGTTTTTCGTTAGTTCAAGCTTTGTTTTAAAAATGCACAATTTAATTTTACAATAGTATTTTGATTTTTTATATGCATTTTAATTAAAGGTGATGCGGATGTTGGTGAAGAAGCTTCTGGAGAAAACAGCACGAAGTCCATTTTCAACAAAATTAAAAGTAAATTCTCAAAAATCATAGACGTTATGAAGAGAAAAGTGCTGGAAAAAGAATAAAAATGAATTTGATGAAGGCGCCAAGGAAAAAGTAATTGGAAAATATCAGCGGAAAACTTTTTTATTTGAAAAGAATAAGGACAAATTGAACAATAGTTTTTTTTTGTTTCTATGTTTTAATTAAGCTGATAATTTTATGTTAGAAAATATATTAAGTTTTTTTATACTGCATAACTTTAATTTTCTACAATTAAACCTTCAGTATAGTTTAATATTTTTTTTGACATGAAAACAACTATAATATGATGTTTTCGTTTTATCTGTTTTTTAAATAATTAGATTTTGTTTGAATCTTTAAGTGGTTTTGTTACTGTTTTACGGTATTGTTTTTGTTTATATTTGATAGACTTTTAATGCTTTAGAAAAACTTTCATAAGGTTTTTAATTAGTTTTTAATATCTTTTTCAAATATTAATCAAGACTACCATACTACTTTTGAGTTTTATTTTTACTTTTAAGTTTTCCACAAGTATTTCTAATACACTTACAGAATTTTTTCTTAGAATTGTTTAGAATTTTTCTGATTTACTAACAACAATTTCGTTATTTTTATATGCTTTACATTTTAAAGTTTTTAAATGCTTATAGTTCTGAAAAATTAAAAGTAATCTTTTTATTAATTAACTGGTTAAGTATATAAATTTAACCGCTACATTTTTTTTAACACAACTTTAGTAATAAACTTTGTAAATTAAAAAAATTAAAAGTACAAATTTTTCATAACTACCTTTAAGTTAATTTTCATCGTTTTGTTAATAAACAGATTTTATAAATAAATTAAAAGCTAAAACTACCAAAAATGGCTCTCCATGGAGTAAATTTGAGTTCATTTGGTGTTTCTGCCCATCAAGAGCAACATTGTAAGTTTTTATTGTGTTACAAGCTCACCAAAGTTTTATTTTTCATAAAAATTACTCAAGTTTATTATTGGTTTGTTACATTAACTGAAGCTGTTTAGGCTTTGAACTATTAGAGCTCACTCAAACTATTCTACAGTTGCAAATGATCGTCGACGAACCGGAAAAGAGCTGCAGGGTGGAAGTTTTGCGGGAGATGAAAGCAGCAGCGCAGTTGGAAATCATAGCCGCTTTGCAGACATGGGTGGAAAGGAAAACGACAGTAAGGCGCGGTTCGCTGGAGAAATGGCTACGACAAGGAAAAGGGTGGCAGCATACATTGAAGGTACTTGTTTCTTTTTTCAGCATAAAAACTAAAAGTTGACAAGCAAATTAAGTTTTCCTTAAAAAGAAGTTATGTTGTAATTTAACTTTAATGAAAATGTATTAAAATTATATTTCGTTAGGACCCGAAAGCAAAAAGGCCTCGTTTTCCCATGACTGCGTAGAAGAACAACCATTTTCACCAAGTGATGTTTCTGAGGGAATGTTCAGGAGAGCGGAATTAGCAAACAACACGCTTGTAGCCCCACAACAAGTAGGAAACAATCAGCAGCAACAACAGACACAATCCAAGTTGACTTATGTGCCCGCTCAACAAGAGGCTTCGAAACATGCTTCAAGTGAGTATATGTTTTTCTTAAAAAAAAACTCTTTTATTTTGCAGAGTAATTTATTACCTTTTTTACTTTTTATTTCAAGTTTTGTATTAAATTTTAACTAATTGTTTATTTTTAGGTGCAAACGAGTGCTTTTTTAAGGACATGGAGCTGTACTTAATGGAACTGAAAGTGAATATGAAACGGCTTAAAATTAATTCCATGGAGAAGATCATGGAAGAATAGCACTAAAAAAAACTGTTTAAGTAAAATTACTTAAAATCACTGAACATTAGTTTAATCAAAAATTTTTTTTTTTTATTAGTTAATATGCATAAGTATTTCGAAAATTTTTTATACTAGTTATATTTTTAGATAAATAACTTCAAAGGTTTTTTAACCAGTAGTTTATTGAATATTGTTTTAAGTTCTGTGTTATAAATTTTCTCACTGATTTAAGTATTGTTTTTTTTTTCTTAAACTATTTTGTTAAATGGTTCAATATATATATTTGTTAAAGCTTATGCAATATTAATAGCAAAGGTTTTTGAATAATAATACTTTTTATCAGCCTATTTTTTTTATTCTGCTGCATTGAAATGTGAAAAGTTAAAAAATCAGCCTCTCTATGTATTTTAATTTATTTTTTTTATTATATCTTAAGATCATTGTTTTCATAGCTTTGCATTGTTCCTCCTTTTATCTATAAGTAATACATTGTTTTTTTTATATACTACGGTTTCAAAATAGCTCATTTTTAAATTATAATTTTCGGTAGAAATTAAAATCAAGTATTGAGTAATTAGTCTAATAAAAAGAGTTAAGTTAACTGTAATCAATTTCTTGCGTTTTAAAGTCTAACAAATTAATAGTTTTCTTAACAGCTTGGTTTTATAGTTAATTTTATCATGTTTTCCAGATTTTTTTTAAGTAAATTGTTAGATAAAAGCTACAATACCATAATGGAAAAAATCAGTTCAACCATTCTTCCACCCATTGAAGTCTTTCTTGAAAGTAATTTTGATATAAAATACTTACAATAAGTTTAAATATAAGTGAATTAAGATTTTTAACCTTTAAACTATAAACAGTAAGTTAATTTATAACTAACTTACTAAGCTAATAATATGTGGTAAGTCAAAAAAAAAAAAATTAATAAAAGTTTATTATGCAGAAAACGAAGCAGCAATTACCAATGGATGGGTTTTAGCGACCAATCAGAACGCTGTAACTGATGTTAAGCAATCAATTGGAGATGATGAACCATATAAAGAAATTAGAGTTGACAATTTAGAAGCAGGATTCGAAAATATGGTAGAAATGGATCGAAACATGCCGGTGGTCAGTGGCTTTGAGCAAGGTAAATTTTAAAAAAATACAAATACTATTTTGAGTATCTTTAATCTTTTAGAAATAAGTAAAATTTATTCCAGTGTTTTGTAAAGCTTATTAATTTTATTTGTACTTCAACAAATATTATTTAATTATCATGTTTGAAATACTTAATTCTTTAATTGATAAGTTAAATTTTACTTAACAAAACAAAAGTACTTCAAAAATTTCGACTGATGTTTAACAAACTGCATAATAATAACATTTTTGCGAGTTACCGTGCATGTTACTTAATGGTACGCTTGAGTAAACATCGTGATGTATCAAAGCTGAACTTGAAACTAACTTGTCAAACTTTTAATCAACTGATATGTTTTTCGTACGTTTTTCACAAAAAACAGACTTTATTTAGTTTTTGACTTTTGTTTGAAATAACAAGCTAAAAGTTTACTAAAACAGACTATAGTGAAGCTGATTTTCTAGATTAAATGATAAAAACAAATTGCACAGTATTTTTACTTATATTCTTTTCTTAATAAACTAAACATTTGTTTACTTTTTGATTTTGACAATTTCGTGAAACTGTCTTACCTTGTTTTAACTCAGATATATGTATATCAATTCAGTGAAGAAAAAGTATTGTACAAATTATTTGTGTAGAATATTTATTATAAAGCTTCAAAACTTACATATTTGATCTTAATTATTTTTAAACTATCATTTAAATAATGTAAAACCGTCTTAAAAAAAACATTAACAAAATAATCGAAAATTGGTTCTACTTTTATAGCGTTGTCAGTAGCTTATGACTTTGGGACTTTGTAAATAAGTTAAGTAATTTATAAACAACACCAATTTTTAAACATTCCAAATAAGTTTTTACCATTATAATGTC
Organism: Thalia democratica; assembly: GCF_965202585.1. NCBI lineage: Eukaryota > Metazoa > Chordata > Thaliacea > Salpida > Salpidae > Thalia > Thalia democratica. The sequence continues at coordinate 100,753,671 of NC_139165.1, forward strand.
TTAAATTTTTTTATGACGAAATTCAAACGAAGAAAAATAACATTTTTCAGATTTTAACGGGCATGGTTACGCTGCTGTTGAAGAAATCAATTACAATTTTTCAACTAACAACTACCAAGAGAAATTTATGAGTTTCGAAAGATACTGTCCGGAACAGGTTATGGATGTTGAAGTTAGTAACATCAGTGCCAAAGCTCAACATTGTAAGTTTTTAATCAATACATTTATCTAACTTTTCCAACAGTTCAGCAAACAGTTTTAATTAATTTTTTACCGGATGCTTTTTTTTTTGCTATTCACTCAAAAAAAAAAAAACAACAACAGGTGAACTGAGAGGAAATGTCGCGGCTAGTGTAATAAACAGTCAAAATTTCGTGGAAGAAGGTGACAATAGAACTGCTCAATTAGTACCAAGGCAATTTTCCGCAATGAGTGTAGAAAATTTGTCTTCAGTTGAAGTTGGTGACATCGATGTAGCAACCTCACCAAGTGAACAGATTGTTCCAGCAAGGAACATCCAAGAAGTCAATTTGTCAGTTAGCTATGATGGCTTGCTGACAATCGACCAAAATTGTAAGTTTTTTCATTTTTTTGTTTAGATTCTTGAAAATTAGAATTTTTTAGAATGTAATTTTTTAACCAATAAATTTATCTAATTATTCTAACAGTTCAGCAAACTGGTTTTAATTAGTTTTTTACCGGATGCTTTTATTTTATATAAACTCAAAAAAAAAAAAAACAGCAGGTGTACTGAGAGGAAATAGCGCGGCTGGTGTAAGAAAAAGTCACCGTTTTGTAGTTGACAATAGAACTGCTCAATCAAGGCAGCTTGCAGTAACGAGCGTAGAAAATTTGTCTTCAGTTGAAGTTGGTGACATCGATGTAGCAACCTCACCAAGTGAACAGATTGTTCCAGCAAGGAAAATCCAAGAAGTCAATTTTTCAGTCAGCTTTGATGGATTGGTGACAGTTGACCAAAATTGTAAGTTTTTTTTCTTTGTTTTTATTTTATGCAAACTGCACAAATTATCTGACTTTTTAATAATCTTCTGTTGAATTGCCTACTAAATAATAGATGGATTAAATAAATATTGCTTATTAAAAACATTTTGAAATGCTGTTTTGTAAATTTAGTTTTACATATTTATTCGTTAATTTATATAATTACTTGATAAAGGGGAATCACCAAAAACGGAATGTAACGGGATTTTCCCTAAATTCGGGAGTTCACCTGAAATCGATGACATAAGAAGCATGTCAGTTTCCCGACCAATTAAATTAGAAACTAAGAAAACCTCAAACTCAAGAGCACCGATCATTGTGCCGAAGAACATAAAACAAAAAGGAAGCAGGAAAAGAAGGGCTGGAAACAGTTCAAAAACACTTAGTAAGTTCTTAAGAATTTCTTTAATCATACAATAATTATAAGAAAAATAGCTTTGTTATTTGTTACGAACAACTATACTATCTTTTTTTGTTTGACCACTGGCTTACAGAAGTATAAGCTGGTTAAGCTAACATTTCTTTTTTTGTGTCCTAACAGCAATACTTGATTTAATTTTTTGTTGTTTATAAAAAATAAATAAACTATTTTTGCTTTTAAGTCCACAAGTAGCAGTTGCAAGCATGTCAGAGCGATCTTTAACCGAAGTTTTTTTATTAATGTTTTAGAACAAGTTGATAAAAATATCTGAAATTGATGTTGTTTTATTTTACTCTAAAACTCAATATTAATGAAAAATAGGTTTTGTGAGAAATTTATATGCAATTTGGTAAAACATAGCTTGTACTCTTCGGTTATAATAAGCATCAGTTTCTTAAATTATGTACTTTGTGTATATTCAAACTAAAAAACAAAAATATAAAATAAGGTGACAAAGCGTATCAAAATAAAAACATATGAATTCTTTCAACAGATAAAAAACAGCACAATACCAACAACAACAACGCGAATCAGAAACATCCCGCCCCTGCAAACAACGTTATTGTCCCTTACTCCAGTGACAACCAAAACGCGCTCATGCATGACGCTCCTGCAGAACTGCCGCAGCCGAAGCGCAGACAAAGGAGAAAGGAGCGCTCATGCGCGCAACAAAATCACTTTTTAGTAAGTACCCATTTTCTTGTTTCTGTCACAACTAGAAATAGCCAAGTAACTTTTTACAACTTGATTTTTTGCAGATTTTCTCAAGACTTGTTGGAAGTCAAGAGGCAGGTAAGAAACTGTTGCGGCTGACCAACATCGGCCTTCGGAACAAAATAGTAGGGTTGAAGTGGCGCCAACTGCCAGTGCAAGAACAAGAATACTTTTATAATGCGTCGATTTCCATTAAACGGGACTACGACTTATTGTTTGGGTAAGTAAGATTTAGTTGGTATTTTGTTTTGCTAGTAGCATCCAATTTTGAAATTTTATTTTTCTAGATGTAAAGAAGGAGGAGTCTATGAAGCTCATCAAGAATTTGCCAACTTATGATCACTTGATGAAAGTGGCAGAAAGTAGCGCAGAATCTGCTTTAAAAGAGATCCTGCACAATAAACAAACTGGAATGGAAATTGCAATAAAAACAAAAGGTAATTGTGATTAACTCATTTATATTTTTTAATAAATTAGTGTACACAATATATTAAAGAAAGTTTAAAATTTAAAACTTGTGTTTTTTATTTTCTAAAAAACTCCAATAGATCCACCAGCAAAAAGAAATGGAGCGGATGACCACAGCAATGGTGCAGTTGTAAGAAGAACCCTCGAAGAACTGGTCATCAGCGAAAAGCAACCGCGATATGCTTGTGAGTATCCCCAGACAATGCAGCGACCAATTGCAGCACCTATGAACGAACAGCAGCAAGGAGTGAATCATGGAAGTGCTGCGATTTCGGCTGGGCAATCCGCTGTAGCGGGACTTCAATCGATTACTTCGAGTCAGTTTGTCTGTTTCATAAAAGTCTTTTTTTTTCACTCTTGGTTTTTATTTAAGCTAAAGTTTTAACTAAAATTTCAGTTATGTTCTGAGTTTTTACTAAGATTTTACTTTTAGCTGCTGCTGTTGAAACCCTCGGTCGAATTGAAGAAGGGGAGTGCATTATATATATATAACATATTACAAAAAAAGTTCAAGATATTGTTGAAGATTTTACACATCTGCAACAGAAACTAGAATATTTAAAAAGTCAAGAAAGATTGAGAACATTTAAAGAAATTAGAGAGAGAAAAAAGCATTGTATGATTAGTAATAAAATGAAAAAAAAAAATTCTAGGGCAATATTTTTTTACATTTTTCTATGTATAAATCTGGTTTTTTTTATGTTGTGCTTAAATATTTGGTTAATATTTTTTGATATGATAATAATTTTAAACTTTAAGTAGAAAGTTCTAATTTTTTATGCTTGTTTTATTTTTTGAACTGCACAAAAAGTTCTCTTTTTGCTTTATTATAAATCAAGGTTTTTTTTTAAATCTATTTCACAAAGTTTTATTTTATGTTTTAATTTTTTTTCTATGAAAAAATATTGTTTTAATAACATATTGTTTTGCAATAAGAAGCATTTATCTTGTTTGAAAATTTAGTTTTAGATTGTCTTAATCATTAATTTGTGATTCCTTTAGTAAATGTTTAATGATTTTAGAAAATCAAAACAGTTAAAAACATTTCGAACTTGTTTTAATGAAATCATCTGTATTTTAGAGTAAATTTTGTGTAAATAATTTTAGTTACTTTATGTATTAGTAAATTAAGTTTTTTTGTTTTAAAGAATATCTTTACATTTAAAAAACTTTTATTTTTGCAGAACTATTTAAGTAATCAAATAATTAATAAGCACAATGGAGCGTTTCTCAATCAATATGTTTGGTTAGTTACTTTTTGTAAAAATTTTTCAACATTTTTTGTTAAGTATGGATGGCTATATTTAATTTTAAAAGATTTGTACATACTTTAGATCTCAATACTTATAACTTGTTATCGATAGTTTTAGAACTTTATCACAGACTTCTATTTCAAAGGTAATAATAAAAAGTGACGCTGATAAGTTAGGCTGTAACTTGATAACTGAGAACTGTGTTTTACTTGCAGAGGTTGTATTTAAAATTTTTAAATTTATGCAGACAATGCCGAAAAAGCTCTTCAACAAGGCCTTCAAGAAGCCGATGCTGGGCAAACAGGCAACGATGCTCAGAGCGTTCAACCACAAGGACATGCTTCAGGTTGTTCGATGTTTTAACCTTTTTCTATAAAACATGTTTTTTGAGTATTTTGAGAAAATTCATATAAACTAAAGAAAATTATACCAAAATCTAAATGTTAAAAATCCAGAGTTTGTTGTTGTTTAAACAAATGTAAAATTTTATAAGAGAGTTTAGTTTTAAAAATAAAAAGAAGTTGCGATTGCTAAGATTATCATTAACAACTACGTTTGCTTGCAAAGTTATAAAAAATACTTTCAAATATGTACAGCTGAAACCGGAGCATCTGCCCGGCAAGGACAAGTTGAAGAAAGTCAAGAGGGGCAACAAGTCGTTGGAGAGGACCGTGGTCTGAGCGTTCACCACCAAGTGATAAGGCAGGGCGGTCGACAAGTAGAAGAACAGGATGAGCAACAAGGTTTGTTTAAAAGATTATAATATTTATTTTTGTGATTTTATTCAAAGCTTGAATGTTTTTTTTTTATGCATAAGAGTAGTGTTTAAAATCTTGATTGAAAACTTAACTGATAAAAAAAATAATGGGCGAAACAACACGATCAGTTAAATAAACATTGTTCTTAATGAGATACGGAATACGTTATACGCATGAGCAGCCTAAAGGTAAACACAGTGACGTAAATAAGCGCAAGCTATGCCAGATAGTATCTAATCTTCGGTTTAAAATTGCTACAGCTCTCTACTGCCTAAAGTGACCACTTTGGTGTTTCTAGTTCAAAACTTACATTTACGACTGTTTGACGAGCTATACTTTTTTATAATTGAGTTTCTCACAAAAAGCACATGTGGATTAAAAGTATTTAAAACTTCACGCATTGTTATGCTTAAAACATAGACGGATGTTTTTTTTTTTAGAGATATTCTTAATACATATCAGTTGTTCTGTATTAATTTAAATTTTGTTTGTGTGCTTATTTCTTTAGCTAAATTTAAATTTTTAGCTTCAAGGGAAAGAGAGTCGGGATTAGGAGCGCTGAGAAGCGGTGCTGAAGAATGTTCAACTTTTGGAAGCGAAGAAAGGGGAGCAGCTTTTGGAGCTTTGAACAGGGTTTCTGAAGAAGCTGGTCCATCAGCAAAGTATCAGCGTTTAGCAGATGACATGCAGCATGGTCGATGTGAGTATGAGTTTTATAAATAAATATATTTTAAATTTAGATCTTAAAACCTATTGATTTGTTCCAAAATGGTTATAGAATAACATTTGTTTGTGTTTTTACTAATTTGTTTTGATATTCGTATTTACGTTTTCAACTAGTTAATGATTAACTAGTTAGAGATCTAAACTATGATCTTAAAATACTTACATACGTACAAGTTACCAGACTATTTTACATTCTAATCAGTTCATAGAAAAAGTGACATCTAATAAAGTTCTACTGTAACAAATAGGGGAATGTTCGGAGCCTAAAGTAGAGTGTGGTGGTGCACCCAGCAGACCACATCGACCAAGAGCGTTTTCAATTAGAAAGAGAAGTAGTAGAAGCTTTGCAAGGCGACCTGTTAACATGGGTTCCTCTACAAGCAGGGCAGCAAACGCCGCTATAAGTAAGTAAAAAGTGCTTTTATTATAAAAATAATTGTTTTATGACACATATAAGTTTGTTATAAGAAGCTTAAGTAGCTTAAGTAAGTGATAAATTGCATAAAGTTTGCACTGTAATCTGATAGTTAGTAATGGTATTTTTCATACTAGGGAATAAATCGCAACTGAAAAAAGGTTATTCTTTCAACAACCAAAGTGTTAGTCAACCTCAAAGTAGACATGGCGATGAAAGAAGGAGTAGAAGTCTTGCAAGGTATCGTCCTGTAAGCCAAGATACTTCCGCTAGCAGGGCGTTGGGCGCCACACCAAGCATAAGTATGTACCACTTGTTAATAATTATGTAACTTGTAATAATTTATTTAGTAAAATAGGTGATGCAAAAATATAATTCACATTCTTTATGAAACATAAAGTTTTTAGTCTTTAATGAACCATAAAAACTTTTTTATTGTGCTAATAACTATTTTTTCAACACCAGGACACCTACCAAACCGCAACACTTCAAGGCCTCCAATCATTCTAAGAATAAGTAAGTTTATTGATGATGGGCAAAGAAGAAGCAGAAGCATGGCATCAACACAGAATGCGTCAAGAGGTCCAAGTGTGTTTGGGCAGATCGGCGTCAACAAGCGTGCATCAACAAGCCGCACTTCAAGTATGTATTAGTTATTAATATTTTTTTAACTTTTCAAATTTTTTAACCTACTGTTTGCATTACTTAAAAAATCTAAATCTTTTGTTAAATCGTGAAAAGTTAAATTTAATATGATATTTCTATTTAGTGAATAACCCAGCGACAAGCGCCGGACTGGTACAAAGAGGTGGAAAGAGGAAGCTGAAGGCAATGAACCCGTCGAATTCTTATTGGCCGAGTAAGTGATGTTGTACAGCTTTTTTTTTAACTATTTAATGCTTTAATAATTTGTAACAGCAAGTTCATTGTTAAAAGTTAATGTTTTAGGGGGTTTCCCACCGGCAAGAATACAACAACCAAGTGATGAAGACGAGAGTGATGATGAAGAGACGACCGTAAGTTACGACTTCGACGCTTTACTCGCCCATCAGACGCATGCTGTTCAACGTGTAGATGATGATGTTGATCTACCACTGCAATGTCTAAATGTAGGTGAAAACGATGGTGGAGACTTTGGACGTGGAAATGGTGCTCAAGAGGATGTTCAATGTTAGTTTTCGTTTGTCACAAATTATCAAACATCAAATGTGATTATAATATAACTACGTTCGTTGCTGCTAATAATAAAGTATTGAAACAAAACTTTTATTATTTGACTGAATAACTTTTCGTACTTTTTAAGCTTACAAATTGTTAAACATGTCTTGTGTTTCTCATGTCCATTTCTTTGTAGTATTAAGTAAATTTTTTAACTCCCAGGATCTGTTTTTCTTTTGAGTGAAATAGTTTTTGTATTTTTTACATACAAACAACATGCATTAAAAAAGTAATTTAATAATTGACTCCACAGACAACAACAACAACAACAACAACAACAATGGTAGTGTGGTTGTCCTCCAGGATCTAAACAACGGTGAGCTGCGAGCTGTTCGAAACGGTGAAGCTGTCGAACATGTGAACGACTTGCATGGGGTCAGTTTCAAACAGATCATGCCAAGAAGTGGTCACTTAAGGAGGGCAATCAGTGAAGCGGCACAAGAAGGTATGGTACTTTGTTTTATGTTTAAAAATTTTAAGTTTGTATAGCGAGTAAAAGTTGCAAGTGTTATATTTTGGTATTGTTTTCTAAGGTTTTTAACTTTAGCAGAGAATGATAGCGACTGGACTCGCCACCTCGATGACATGTTTCAAGCGAACATCCAACAACACCTGGAGGACAGAGCAGCGCAAAAACAGATGGAGCTCCAGAGAGTTGAGAAGCAGCTCACTGAAGTAAACCAAACGTTGAAGATTGCTTTCGAAAAGCTGGAAGCCGAACCAGGCTGGGAAAATGATGTACAGGGAAAGAAGATAGTGGAAGAGTACGTGGAGCAAATTCAGGATTACAAAAAACTGCTGAAAAAAGATCTATTTTTTCAACAACACCAAGCAATACCTGGTTGGGAGGTTGTAGAATTGAGCTCTTCGCAGCAACAAGGTAGGTTTTGTATTTTCAATATAAAAGCACAAAAAGCTGAGTTTTCTCTATTTAGTTTTGTTTATTTACTGTGTATTTTTCTAGCTAGTGGAACAGACGATGACGACTACTGGAAAAATGTGAGTGACGACTTGGAGGAAGTAAGAGAAGCAACTTTGGATTACATTGGAAAGAAACAAATGGAGAACACTAATTTGTTTTAAACGAACAGTTTTTATACTTTTATACTTGTTGTCACCACTACAACTTTTTTGTTTACGTTTTAAACAGTAAAATTGTGTTACGTATGAAAAAACTTCAGTTTAAAAATAATTATTTTTCAGTAAGTTCTTTTATTGTACATGTTTTGATTAAAACTTTGCTTTGTGTTTTATATTCTTATCACAAAATTTACTTCTTTTTATGATATTGTCTTAGAATATATTTCGTTAGATATTGAATTTAGATTAATTTTAAACAGTAATTATGTTTTTTATAAACGTGATTTAATTGCTATATTTTTCTTAGGTTTTCTATTGTTCTTTTTACTTATAATATTAGTTCATCACTATCCAATTAATTGAATAAAGTTTATTTTTGATAATTTAATGTTTTCTTTAAAGCTATTGTTGAATTAAATCAATGTTTCAGTAATCTTAAAAGGTTGTCTTAAAATTTATTATTAAGCTTTGTTTTCAGATACTTCGTATTATATAAGTAAGTAAATACACAAAATGGCTCATTATAAATCTTCATCTGCCTCAGGTTAGTTATCATATTTTTTGTGCATATATATTATTGTGCTCAGAATGTCATTGTTTATTTTTAAGTTTTACAAATATAATCTAGTATCATCTACAACAAAGAAAAATACAGGTTTAAAGCTTTAATTTCTTAGATTCACATATAGAGTATAAAGGTGTAAATTTAAGAAAGACTTTAAGCTTATAAGCAACTTTTATTAGTTTTATACGCCAATATGTACTTTGTTTATTTTAATTAATATTCTTTTTAAGCTGAACCCGAAACTACTCATCAAGGGCAACAGTATGTACTTCAAGCAGGAATTGAAGAAAGAGCGCAAGCTCCAACATATGGTAGCAACGGAGAAGTTGGTCAACAAGCTGAACGAACACCCCAACAAGATCCTGATGTTCAGGGAAAGAAAACAGAAGTTCAAGCAGCAAGCCAGGAAACTAATGCTCTGCCTCCAGCAGTACCACAAAACCAACAAGGTATTTAATTGTAATATGTACTGCAAAAATTTCAATGCAATTTTCATCCAAAATATTGAGTTTTAAGTTAGTGATTGCAACCTATCAATATTAAAGCAAAACTACACTTGGTTTAAAATGTATAGTGTATAAACGAAACAGAACATTAAAATTAAGTTTGAATGATCGCAAACAGTAAAATAAAAAAAAAACATAAATTTTCAAGCTACAATCCAAAAGGAAGGAATATCCGAAATGAGTGGAACTGAAAGGGGATTTCCCGTCAAAGAGAGTGGGGTTGTTGGAAGAATGCGAGATGTAGCAAATAATGCGGAAGGAGGTTAGTTGATGTTTTAATTTTAATACTGCTACACTTTTTTATTTAAGGATTTTAACTAGCGGCGTAAGCTTTAGTCTTCTTTAAACATATTAAGATAACAAAACTAAAATTTATTTGTTATAAACGACCACTTTGTTTGTGTTAATATGTTTATTTATTTAAAAAAAAAACTTTAAAACATGGAATTAAGTTTATCTAAACTCATGGAAAAGCTAACTTCATTTTAAGACTTAACGGTCGCTAAATAAGCAAACAAACCTTTAAAACTTTACACGAAGTAAAAATTAAAAAGAAATAAATATCAAATATTTGTAAATCCGATTTTGTTTTTATTTCTTTTCAAGAGTTATTTTAATATCAAAAAGAACAACAATCTAATAGATGTAAAACTTGAACTTGGTTAACACGCTCTATTGCGCAATGTGACGTGATAATGTCAGTGACGAGATAAAAGCAAGCTAAAGCAAAAGCTTGTTTTTTTTTTAATTATTTTATAATTTTACTGAGTTTTATGTCATCAATTATATTTTCTTGCATAATTTGAATTAAAACTTATTTTAAATTAAACTTTTAAAGATAAAACAAGAGTTTCAATCTAATATAGATAAAACATTTTTTTTTGTTAAAAATTAAAAAATTTTAGTTTGGTGTAAACTAAAATTGAATATGTAGTTTTGAAATAACTTTATAACTTTTATTGGTTATATTTTTTAGTTTATATAACTTAATTGAAAACTTTAAAATGCTTACGTTTGGTTGTACAAAATTAGTTTATTCAAATTCTATATAAAATTTAAGAGATACTACTCGTTTTTAACTAATTTTCACAAAATTACTGTTTTAAATTATCTTATTAAAATGGTTTAAATATATATTCTAAATCTTATTTCATTACATTTTCAGCCTCAAACGCCAGACAAGCCAATATCGAAGCCCCGTTCGGAAATGGACTCATAAGAAGCGATGAGTTGTCAGCGTCACCTTTGTCTGTGGAAACCCCATCAAGTAGAATGACGCAAGCTGAAGAGTTTAAAAAAGAGATGGCCGAACTGGAAGGAGAGGGTAAGTTATTGTTTAGCTTTGTCAATTATTGCATCTTGTTGTAAAAAAAATTAGGCTTTACCTATTCAAACTGGTAGGTGTGATCTTTAATTTTGCCTTTATTTTAACTGTTTTCTTAATCCTTTTAATAAACTCATAAGTATACTAATAATTAGTTTATTAAAAAAATGTTGTTATATTCAGTTAAAATATAAATATAATTTGTGTACTAATTCAGAATTTTTTTAGTGTTTCCTCTAATATTATTTTTTGAAGTTTTAAGAAATTATAAGAAATTTTTTTTCAGGTGAAGGATTAGGAAACTTGGGTGATATTGGAATTCCAACACCACCAAACACACCTACCAAAGATAACAGTACAAATAGTATGGTTGACATCAAAATTGCCGTCGAATTGATAAACGCTGAGCAAGAAGTCAAAAAGTGTCACATTGGATCACTCAACACAGCAACTTCTCGTGAGTTTAAAAAAAAAAAGTTTTTACCTGAACATATTTGCATTTTATTTCTTTCTACTTAGTTTTAGCTTCATTTGTTTAAACTTGTTAAAGCTTCAAATTAATAAGTGTTACTTCCACTAAAAGTCTTGCCAAATGGAATGTGTTGCTAAGATGTAAAGAAGGACACAGGTAGTTGTTAAAGATAATTATTAATGTCTTGTATACTTTTTTACATAAATGCCGCTTGAGCCAAACTCATTACTTAAAAAGGTTTCAGAGCTAACAAGGCTATCAAGAGATGCTGTTAGCTCATTTTATACCATAAACGCAGACTTAACATCATTTTTTAGTCTGGCTACAATGCTGACTGCAGCCGTAAAATGTCGTTTTGAAACAGGTGATGGCCGTAGAAGCGCTCAAGGAGGAATGCAAGCTGCCCCGGTTGCTCCTTCTGCTCCGGCAAATCCAGAGCGGGAGATGTCAGAAGCTGCAGTTGACGGTGGGATTGCCAACGTAGCTGAGAGAAACAGTAAGTTGTTTCTTTATAAATTTTTATTAGTCTTGGTTAAGAGTGGATATATTATAACAACCTTTAGAATTATGTTCTACGGAATATTTCAAACTGTGATTCTTTAACTATTTTACTGAACTAAAATAACAATTATAACATACATTTATTACCTATAAGTTATTATTTAATTTAACCAACAACAACTAATACTTATAGCTAATAGAAGTTTTTTATATCGTCAGTAAATCAAAACAACAACCGAAATATGGTACCTCCCGGTTTGGCTGATGCACAGCCGAGAAATTTTTACGCTGCTGGTGAGCAAGTTGTGGAAATACAGCAAAGAGTGGAGCCTAGGAGGCAGCTCAAATTCTATTGCAGCCCTTACATGGTAATTTTTTTTAAACTCGTACTCGATTAGTAACTAAATGATTAGCAAAACAAAAGTTAAACTTGTAATAAACTTATTTACAGCTGTTTTCCCAAATCGCCTCGTTTACAAAGTCAGGAAAGATCATGACGTCCGAGTTCCCCACACAAGCGCGCAACGCGATCTTTAAAGAGTTGTGGAGCGAACTCAGTGGGTACGCGCGCTTCGAGTTCCATCAAGCCAGCGTTTCGCTGAAGGATAAGTTTGATGACGTAGCGTGGTAAGTTGTTGAATTGAAGTTGTTGTTTGCATCAGCTGAACATAACTTATCAGATAATTTCTATGCAGCTTACCTGGATGTGAAAGAAGGTTTAAGAGTTGGTCGTACATAACCGAGCTCCAACAATTCGCCATCCTTAAGATGGTCGCCGAAGAAATGGCCAACAAAGGCCTTACAAAGTTGGCCCGAAGAGGAGTGCCAACAAGAAAACGACCAGCTCAAAGCAGTCAGAACGGTATGAAAATGTCAAAAAATTTTTCATAGTAGAACGATGCGGTTTATAATTAAGTCAACTTAAATGTAGTAGATAGTACTAGAACCATAATGAAAATCAATAAATTAAATTAATTAGAGCCATTGAGGAAGAGAGCCGCGGTTGAAAGATCAATGGAGCCGTTAGCAGTTGAGGATGGTGAAGCTCAAGAAGATCAATTTAACGCGCAAAATATTGGGAAAAGTGCCAGAATGGAGATCGAAGGGAGAGAAGCTGTTACTGAGCAAGAATTGCGAAACAAGAAACGAGTGGTGTCGAGTTCAAATGGTAAATGTTTTTTTAGATAAAAAAGTAGTTTAATAAAGTTACTAACTTTTTTTTACTTAAGTAAATGTGATATAAATGTTTTTTTTTTTTCACAGGCATCATAGTAGACCAGGAGATTACCAAACTTATTGAGGACGCGTTTACTTTTAATGTACAGTGTCAGAAAGAAGACCTCAAAGTTATTGAAGGTGGCTTTCAGTTCATGGGTGATGCAGTAAATGGTTGGTTAAATTTGTAAACAATTTAAAACAAAAACATACAAACAAGTTGCTAAACATCTATTTTAATATTTATAATTGAGGTGTTCATGGTTTTATAACTTATAGACGGGCCGAACGAAGAAGAGGATGTTGTTGATGAGTCGAACGAAGACGAGCTGGAAGCAGTGCAGCTACAAGAAATTTCGAGCTCCAGTACAAGCGAGTACAAGCGAGATGAAGAAGCGAGTGTACAGCACCGAGAAGTATCAAGCTCAAATATCCTAGTGCAACCAGAAAGCGCAGTACAAGGAAATGTGCAACTTGATCAAATAAGTAAGTTTTAATGCTGTATGACAAACTTATTTTTTTAATGCATTAATTTAGTTTTAACTTGTAATTCATATTATTCTTCAGATGCGGCAATGGGCCATATCACTTCGGGAATTGAAGAAGTCGTGTCAGCCATTAATCGACTGACTGAAGCATTGAGCGACATCGAAGAAAATATTCGCGAAATGAGAAATTAGAATTCCCCTAAGGAGAGATTTTTGTATATAGTCGCTGTTTGGACTTTAAGTTTAGTTTAAAATACTAAAGCTGTTCATTTGTTATTATATGTGCTTACTTAAAATCTACTTATTGAAAAGTTAAAGTTTCTGTTTTTGTTGATATTGTAGAATATAAGCGTCTATTTTGTAATGGATTTAAAACATTTTCTGTACATTTTTAATCTAATGAATCAATTTTCACTTTATGTTATGAAATGATATTTTTCAGTATAGGTAGTAATAGTTTTAAAGTAAGTGGTAATTTAGGTAATTTTGTATATTTACTTTTTAAATTTAGAGGATGTAAATATTTCTGAGATTATATTTTGTTTGTATTTTTTTACCTAAGCAAAGTTTTAAACAAGCTTCTACATTAAACTTTTCAACATTTTATACTAGATCTTTTACAATAAAACATTTATTACCTTTCAACTTTTAGTTTTGTTTTAATATGTTAATATGTTTAAAATTTTATTCAATTTCAGTGCTATTTAGATCTTTTTAACTTTAGTAAATTTTATTTTTGTATTAAAGCTAATAAATATGAATATTTTGTGTTTCGTTTAAGTTAAGTTCTTTTACTATCTCATAAATTCAATCAAATTTTTGTTTTTGATAATTTAATGTATTCTTTAAAACTATTATTAAATTAAATCAATGTTTTAGTAATCTTAAAAGGTTGTCTTAAAATTTTTTATTTAGCTTTATTTTCAGATACTTCGTATTATATAAGTAAGTAAATACACAAAATGGCTCACTATAAATCTTCATCTGTCTCAGGTTACTTGTGTTATCATATCTTTTGTGCATATATATTATTTTGCTCAGAATGTCATTGTTAATTTTTAAGTTTTACAAATATAATCTAGTATCATCTACAACAAAGAAAAATACAGGTTTAAAGCTTTAATTTCTTAGGTTTACATATACAGTATAAAGGTGTAAATTTAAGAAAGACTTTAAGCTTATAAGCAACTTTTATTAGTTTTATACGCTAATATGTACTTTGTTTATTTTAATTAATATTCTTTTTAAGCTGAACCCGAAACTACCCAACAAGGGCAACAGTATGGACTTCAAGCAGGAGTTGAAGAAAGAGCGCCAGCTTCAACATCTGGTAGTAACGGAGAAGTTGGTCAACAAGCTGAAAGAACACCCCAAAAAGATCCCGATGTTCAGGGAAACAAAACAAAAGTCGAAGCAGCAAGCCAGCAATTAAAAAATAATGCTCAGCTTCCAGCAGTACAACAAAACCAACAAGGTATTTGTTTGTAATATGTATTGCAAAAATTTCAATGCATTTTTCATCCAAAATATTGAGTTTTAAGTTAGTGATTGCAACCTATCTACACTTGATTTAAAATGTATAATGTATAAACAAAACAGAACGTTAAAAATAAGTTTAAATGATCACCAAAAATAAAGTAAAACAAATTTTTATTAATATTTAAGCTGCAAGCCAAGAAAGAGGAATATCCGAAACGAGTGAAGCTGAAAGGGGATTTCCCGTCCAAGAGAGTGGGGTTGTTGGAAGAATGCGAGATGTAGCAAATAATGCGGAAGGAGGTTAGTCGGTATTTTAATTTTAATGTTGCTAAATTTTTTAACTTAAGGATTTTAACTAGCTGTGTAAGCTTTAGTCATCTTTAAACATACGTAGATAACAAAACTCCATTTTACTCGTTATAATCTATTTATAAATGACTATCTTATGTGTGTTAGTATGTTTATTTTTTTTTTTTATTAAACTTTAAAACATGGAATTATATTTGTCTAAACTCATGCAAAAGCTTACTTAATTTTAAGGCTTAAAGGTCGCTAAATAACCAAACAAACACCTAAAACTGTACACAAATAAGAAAAAAAAATCAAATGTTTTTACATTCAATTTAGCTCGTTTTAATTTATTTTCAAGAGTTATTTTGACATTAAAGAGAATAACAATCTAATAGATATAAAACTTGAACTTGGGTTAACACGCTCTATTGCGCAATGTGACGTAATAATGTCAGTGACGACATAAAAGCAAGCTAAAGTGAAAGCTTGTTTTTTTTAATTTTTTTTATAGTTTTACTGAGTTGTATGTCATCAACTAAATACTTTTACATTATTTAAATTAAAACTTATTTTTAATTAACATTTTTAAGTTAAAACAAGAGTTTTATTCTAGTATAACTAAAACATTTTTGTTGTATTGTTAAAAGTTAAAAAATTTCAGTATAGTGTAAACTTAAATTGAACATGTAGTTTTGAAATAACTAAATAACTTTTATTGTTTATATTTCTTTATTAGTTTTACTTACTTAAATGAAAGTTTAAAAATGCTTACTTTTGGTTCAAAATTATTAGTTTTATTTAAGTTTAATGTAAAACTTAAGAGATTTTACTTATTTTCAATAATTTTCATAAAGTTCTTGTTTTAATTAGCAAATTAAAATGTTTTTTATAAATAACAAAATATTATTCAACTATATTATAGCCTCAAACGCCAGACAAGCAAATATCGAAGCCCCGTTTAGAAGTGGTTTTATGAGAAGCGATGAGTTGTCAGCGTCGTTTTTGTCTGTGGAAACCCCATCAAGCAGAATGATGCAAGCTAAAGAGTTTGAAAAAGAGTTGGAAGGAGAGGGTAAGTTCTCGTTTAGCTTTGTCGATTATTGCATTTTAATGTAAAACAATTTAGCTTTACACAGTCAAACTGGTAGGTGTGACATTAATTTAGCCTTTATTTAATTTTTTTTTTAATACTTTTAATAAATTTATAAATAGACTAATTATTTATTTATGAAAAAACTTTGATTTATTAAGATAAAATATACGTATAATTTATGTACTAGTTTCTAAATTATTATAGTGTTTACTTTCTTATAAATAAATTTTTTGAAGTTTTTAGAAATTATAAGAAAAAGTATTTTCAGGCGAAGGTTTAGGAAATTACGATGATATGGGAATTCCAACACCACCAAACACACCTACCAAAGAAAACAGAATAAATAATATGGTTAATATCAAAATTGCGGTTGAATTAATAAACGCTGAGAAAGAAGTCACCAAGTGTCACATTGGATCGCTCAACACAGCAACTTCTCGTGAGTTAAAAAAAAAATATGTTTTTACTTGAACATATTTGCATTTTATTTTTTTCTACTTAGTTTTAGCTTCATTTGTTTAAACTTGTTAAAGCTTCAAATTAATAAGTGTTACTTCCACTAAAAGTCTTGCCAAGTGGAATGTGTTGCTAAGATGTAAAAAGGACAAAGGTAGTTTTTTAAGATAATTATTCTCTCTTATAGTTTTTTACATAAATGCCGCTTGAGCCAAACTCATTACTTAAAAAGGTTTCAGAGCTAATAAAGCTAAGAAGAGGCGCTGTTAGCTCATGTTATACCAAAAACGCGGCTTTAACATCATCATTGTTTAGTCTGACTACAATGCTGACTGCCGTCATAAAATGTCTACTTGAAACAGGTGATGGTCAAAGAAGCGCTTACGGAGAAATACAAACTGCTCCGGTTGCTCCTTCTGCTCCGGCAAATCCAGAGCGGGAGATGTCAGAAGCTGCAGTTGACGGTGGGATTGCCAACGTAGCTGAGAGAAACGGTAAGTTGTTTCTTTATAAATTAAGTTTTGTTAGTCTTGGTTAAGAGTTGATATATTATAACAACCTTTAGACTTATGTTCTACGGAATATTTCAAACTGTGATTCTTTAATAATTTTACTGAACTAAAATAACAATTATAACATTTATTTATTACCTATAAGTAATTATTTATTTTAACCAACAACAGCTAATACTTATAGTTAAAAGATTTTTTTTTTTATCGTCAGTAAATCAAAACAACAACCGAAATATGGTACCTCCCGGTTTGGCTGATGCACAGCCGGGAAATTTTTACGTTGCTGGTGAGCAAGTTGTGGAAGTACAGCAAAGAGCGGAGCCTAGGAGGCAGCTCCAATTCCATTGCAGCCCTTACATGGTAATTTTTTTTAAACTCATACTCCACTAGTTATCAAATGATTCGTTAAACTTGTAACAAATTGGTTTGCAGCTGTTTTCCCAAATCGCCTCACTTACAAAATCAGGAAGGATCATGACGTCCGAGTTCCCCATGCAAGCGCGCAACGCGATCTTTAAAGAGTTGTGGAGCGAACTCAGTGGGTACGCGCGCTTCGAGTTCCATCAAGCCAGCGTTTCACTGAAGGATAAGTTTGCTGACGTTGCATTGTAAGTTGTTGACTCGAAGTTGTTGTTTGCATCAGGTGAACATAAATTATCAGATAATTTCTGTGCAGCTTACCTGGATGTGAAAGAAGGTTTAAGAGTTGGTCGTACATAACCGAGCTCCAACAATTCGCCATCCTTAAGATGGTTGCCGAAGAAATGGCCAACAAAGGCCTTACAAAGTTGGCCCGAAGAGGAGTGCCAACAAGAAAACGACCAGCTGAAGGCAGTCAGAACGGTATGAAAATTTAAAATACGTTTCTATAATAGAATCATACGGTTAATAATTGAGTCAACTTACATGTAGTAGATAATATTAGAAAAATAAAGAAAGTCAATTAATTGAATTAATTAGAGCCATTGAGGAAGAGAGCTGCGGTTGAAAGATCAATGGAGCCGTTAGGAGTTGGGGATGGTGAAGGTCAAGAAAATGAATTTAACGCGCAAAGTGTTGGGCCTGTCAGAATGGAGATTGAAGGGAGAGAAGCTGTTACTGAGCAGGAAATGCGAAAAAGGAGTGAAATTCAATCAAACACCAACGAGAAACCTGTGATGTCGAGTTCAAATGGTAAATGTTTTTTAGATAAAAAGTAGTTTAATAAAGTTATTAACTTTTTTATACTAAAGTGAGTGTGATATAAATGTTTTTTTAATTTCACAGGCATCATAGTAGACGAGGAGATTACCAAACTTATTGAGGACGCGTTTTTGTTCAATATTCAAATGGCGCAAGAAGACAATCGACTTGTTGAAGATGGTGCAGCATACAGTTGGTTGAATTTACGATACTAAAAAAAATAAACGAATTGCTAAACATCCATGTTAGTATTTACAATCGAGGTGTTCGTAATTTTGCAACTTATAGACGGCCCGAACGAAGAGGAGGATGCTGTTGATGAGCCGAACGAAGACGAGCCGGAAGCAGTGCAGATACAAGAAATTTCGAGCTTCAGTACAAGCGAGTACAAGCGAGATGAGAAGCGAGTGTACAGCACCGAGAAATATCAAGTTCCAACAATACACAACCGGGAAGAACAGTACAAGGAAATGTGCAACTTGATCAAATAAGTAAGTTTTAATGCTGTATGACAAACTTATTTTTTTCTAATGCATCAATTTAGTGCCCGTTTTAACTTGTAATTCTTGATTCTTCAGATGCGGCAATGGGCCATATCTTTTCGGGAATTGAAGACGTCGTGTCAGCCATATCTCGCCTGACTGAAGCATTGAGCGACATCGAAGAAAATATTCGCGAAATGAGAAATTAGAATTCCCCTAAGGAGAGATTTTTGTATATAGTCGCTGTTTGGACTTTAAGTTTAGTTTAAAATACTAAAGCTGTTCATTTGTTATTATATGTGCTTACTTAAAATCTACTTATTGAAAAGTTAGTGCTTCTGTTTTTGTTGATATTGTAGAATATAAGCGTCTATTTTGTAATGGATTTAAAACATTTTCTGTACATTTTTAATCTAATGAATCAATTTTCTCACTTTATGTAATGAAATGATGTTTTTCAGTATAAACAGTAAAAATTTTAAAGTAAGTGGTAATTTTGGTAATTTTGTATACTTACTTTTTAAATTTAGAGGATGTAAATATTTCTGAGATTATATTTTGTTAGTATTTTTTTACCTTAGCAAAGTTTTAAACAAGCTTTTACATTAAACTTTTTAACATTTTATACTAGATCTTTTACAATTAAACATTCATTACCTTTCAACTTTTAGTTTTGTTTTAAAATGTTCTTATTGAAAATTTATTCGATTTCAGTGTTATTTAGATCTTTTTAACTTTAGTAAATTTAATTTTTGTATTAAAGCTAAAAAATATAAATATTTTGTGTTTCATTTAAGTTAAGTTTTTTTATTATCTCATAAATTCAATCAAATTTTTGTTTTTTGATAATTTAATGTATTCTTTAAAACTATTATTAAATTAAATCAATGTTTCAGTAATCTTAAAAGGTTGTCTTAAAATTTTTTATTAAGCTTTATTTCCAGATACTTCGTATTATATAAGTAAGTAAATACACAAAATGGCTCATTATAAATCTTCATCTGTCTCAGGTTAGTTCTGTTATCATATTTATTTGTGTTTTTTACAAACTGTGCTCAGAATGTCATTGTTTTTTTAAAGTTTTACAAGTATTATTTAGTATTATCTACATCAAAAAAAATACAGGTTTAAAGCTTTAATTTCTTAGATTCAAATATAAAGTATAAAGGTGTACATTTTAACAGAGATTTTAAGCTTCTAAGCATTTTTTATAAGTTTTATATGCCAATATGTGCTATGTTTATTTAAATTAATATTCTTTATAAGCTGAACCCGAAACTACTCAACAAGGGCAACAGCTTGGATTTCAAGCAGGAATGGAAGAAAACGCGCAAATTTTAACATCTGTTAGCAACGGAGAAGTTGGTCAACAAGCTGAAAGAACACCCCAACAAGATCCTGATGTTCAGGGAAAGAAAGTAGAAATCGAAGCAGCAAGCCAGGAAACTAATGCTCAGCTTCCACCAGTACCACAAAACCAACAAGGTATTTATTTGTAATATTTACTGCAAAAATTTCAATGCAATTTTCATCCAAAATATTGAGTTTTAAGTTTGTGACTGCAACCTTACAATATAAAAAAAAACTACACTTGATTTAAAATGTATAGTGTATAAACATAACAGAACATTAAAAAAAAGTTTAAATGATCACCAAGAATGAAGTAAAACTAATTTTTATTAATATTTAAGATGCTATCCAAGAAAGAGGAATATCCGAAACGAATGAAACTGAAAGGGGATTTCCCGTCCAAGAGAGTGGGGTTGTTGGAAGAATGGAAGATGTAGCAAATAATGCGGGAGGTTTGTCGATGTTTTAATTTTAATGTAAATACATTTTTTAATTTGAGGATTTTAATTAGTGGTGTAGGCTTTAGTCATCTTTAAACATACTTAGATAACAAAACTATATTTTACTTGTTATAAACTATTTTTAAACGACAATTTTGTGTGTGTTAATATGTTTATTTATTTTTCATTAAACTTTAAAACATGGAATTAAGTTTATCTAAACTCATGCAAAAGTTTACTTAATTTTAAGGCTTAACGGTCGCTAAATAAGCAACAAATCTTAAAACTTTACACCAAGTAGAAGTTAAAAAGAAATCAATATCAAATGTTTTTACATCCAATTTTGTTTTTATTTGTTTTCAGGAATTATTTTAACAATAAAGAGAATAACAATCTAATAGACGTAAAACTTGAACTTGGTTAACACGCTTCATTGCGTAATGTGACGTAATAATGTCAGTGACGAGATAAAAGCAAGCTAAAGCGGAAGCTTGTTTTTTTTAAACTATTTTATAGTTTTACTGAGTTTTATGTCATCAATTATATTTTTTTTATAATTTGAATTAAAACTTATTTTTAATTAAACTTTTAAAGATAAAATAAAAGTTTCAATCTAATATAAATTTAAACTTAAGTTTTTTTCATTTTTGTTTTATTGTTAAAATTTAAGAAATTTTAGTGTGGTATAAACTAAATTTGAACATGAAGTTTTGAAATAACTTTATAAGTTTTATTGGTTATATTTTTTAGTTTATATAACTTAAATGAAAGTTTAAAAATGCTTACTTTTGGTTGTACAATATTAGTTTATTCAAATTCTATATAAAACTAAAGAGATTTTACTTATTTTTTTACTAATTTTCACAAAACTCCTGTTTTAATTAGCTAATTAAAATGTTTTCTATATATATTAAAAATCTTATTTCACTTTATTTTCAGCCTCAAACGCCAGACAAGCGAATATCGAAGCCCCGTTCGAAAATGGACTCATAAGAAGCGACAAGTTATCAGCGTCATCTTTGTCTGCAGAAGCCCCATCAAGCAGAATAACGCAAGCTGAAGAGTTTGAAAAAGAGCTGGAAGGAGAGGGTAAATTGTCATTTGAATTTGTCAATTATTGCATCTTATTGTAAAATAAAATTAGGCTTAAACTATTCAAACTGGTAGGTGTGATCTTTAGTTTAGCCTTTATTTCGACTGTTTTCTTAACTCTTTTAATAATATCATATGATTTCATAAATAAAGCTTGAAAAAGAGCTGGAAGGAGAGGGTATGCTCTTGTTTGACTTTGTCGATTATCGTATATTAATGTAAAATATTTAGACTTTACCTATTCAAACTGGTAGGTGTGATCTTTAATTTAGCCTTTATCCTAACTGTTTTTATAATTCCTTTAATGAATTTAAAAATAGACTAACTATTGGTTTTTGAAAAAACTTTGATACATTGAACACTTTATATTTAGATAAAATGCACAATTAAATTAAGTTTTATTGTCAGAATTGAAAATAATTATCCACTCTTAAAAATAATTTTTTCAAAGTATTTGAAAAATATAAAAAAATCTTTACCAGGCGAAAATTCAAGAAACATTTGTGACATAGGAATTCCAACACCACCAAACACTCCTAACATAGAAAACCATGAAAATGAAGAACCAGTAAGTAATAAATACGTGGTAGAATTGATTAACGCTGAGAAAGAAGTCATCAAGTGTCACATTGGATCGCTCAATAAAGCAACTTCTCGTGAGTAAAATATATATTTTAATTAAAAATGTATTTTATTTTAGAAATCTTTGCATTTTCAACGACACTACCTAAAAACCACATTGGTTTGTACTTATTGTTTAAATTATTGTTGCTTCCACTAAATGTCTTGCCAAGTGGAATGTGTTGCTAAAAATGTAAAGAAGGACATAGGTAGTTATTAAAGATAATTATTAATGTCTAGTATACTTTTTTTACATAAATGCCGCTTGAGCCAAACTCATTAATTAAAAAGGTTTTCAGAGCTAACCTGGTTAACAAGAGATGCTCTTAGCTCATTTAATACCATAAACGCAGATTTAACATCATTGTTTAGTTTGACTATGATGCTGACTGCAGCCATAAAATGTCGTTTTGAAACAGGTGTTGATCAAAGAAGCGCTCAAGGAGATATGCAAGCTGCTCCGGTTGCTCCTTCGGCCATGATGATTAGTGCTCCGGCAAATCCAGAGCGGGAGATGCCAGAAGCTGCAGTTGACATTGGGATTGCCGGGATAGCTGAGAGAAACGGTAAGTTGTTTTTTAACATAGTTAGAATTTTTTTGTATTAGTCTTGGTTAAGAGTGCATATGTTACAACAACAGTTTAGTTTGTGCTTTACGGAGTGTTTCCGATTCGATTCTTTAATTATTTTGCTAAGCTAGAATAACAATAAAAACATTTTTTATTATTAATTAACATTTCAAATCATCAGAAAATCAAAATAACAACCGTGTTCTTATACCTCCCGGTTTGGCTGATGCGCAGCCGAGAAATTTTTACGTTGCTGCTGAGCAAGTTGTTGAAGTACAGCAAAGAGCGGAGCTTAGGAGGCAGCTCCAATTCTATTGCAGCCCTTACATGGTAATTTTTTAAAAACTCATACTCCACTAGTAATCAAATGATTCGCAAAACAAAACTCAACTTGTAATAAACTTATTTGCAGCTGTTTTGCCAAATCGCCTCATTTACAAAGTCAGGAAGGATCATGGCGTCCGAGTTCCCCATGCAAGCGCGCAACGCGATCTTCAAAGAGTTGTGGAGCGAACTCAGTGGGTACGTGCGCTTCGAGTTCCATCAAGCCAGCGCTTCACTGAAGGATAAGTTTGCTGACGTGGCATTGTAAGTTGTTGACTCGAAGTTGTTGTTTGCATCAGTTTAACATAACTTATCAGTTCATTTTTACGCAGCTTACCTGGATGTGAAAGAAGGTTTAAGAGTTGGTCGTACATAACCGAGCTTCAACAATTCGCCATCCTTAAGATGGTTGCCGAAGAAATGGCCAACAAAGGCCTCACAAAGTTGGCCCGAAGAGGAGTGCCAACAAGAAAACGACCAGCTCAAAGCAGTCAGAACGGTATGAAAATTTTAAATACTTTTTTATAGTAGAACGATACGGTTAATAATTGAGTCAACTTACATGTAGTAGATAATACTAGAAAGATAAAGAAAGTCAATTAGTTAAATTAATTAGAGCCATTGAGGAAGAGAGCTGCGGTTGAAAGATCAGTGAAGCCATTAGGAGTTGAAGATGGTGAAGGTCAAATAGATGAATTTAACGCGCAAAGTGTTGGGCCTGTCAGAATGGAGATCGAAGGGAGAGAAGCTGTTACTGAGCTAGAACTGCAAACCGGAAGTGAAGTTCAACCCAACGAGAAACGAGTGGTGTCGAGTTCAAATGGTAAATGTTTTTAAGATAAAAAGTAGTTTAATAAAATTACTAACTCTTTATACTAAAGTGAATGTGGTATAAATGTTTTTTTTTTCACAGGCATCATAGTAGACGAGGAGATTACCAAACTCATTGAGGACGCATTTATTTTCAATGTACAGTGTCAGAAGGAAGACCTCAAAGTTGTTGAAGGTGGCTTTCAGTTCATGGGTGATGCAGTAAATGGTTGGTTAAATTTGTAAACAATTTAAAACAAAAACAAACAAGTTGCTAAACATCTATTTTAATATTTACCTTTGAGGTGTTCGTAATTTTGCAACTTATAGACGGGCCGAACGAAGAGGAGGAAGTTGTTGATGAGCCGAACGAAGATGAGCCGGAAGCAGTGCAGCTACAAGAAGTTTCGAGCTCCAGTGCTGTTGAGCTACAGCACCGAGAAGTATCAAGCTCCAACAGTCAACCAGGAAGAACAGTACAAGGAAATGTGCAACTCGATCAAATAAGTAAGTTTTAATGCTGTATGAGAAACTTATTTTTTGCATTAATTTAGTGCCCGTTTTAACTTGTAATTCTTAATTCGACAGATGCGGCAATGGGCCGTATCACTTCGGGAATTGAAGAAGTCGTGTCAGCCATATCTCGACTGACTGAAGCATTAAAAGACATTGAAGAAAACATTTGCGAAATGAGAAATTAGAATTTCCCTAAGGAGAGATTTTTGTATATTGTCGCTGTTTGGATTTAAAGTTCATTTTTAAGTTTTAATCTAATGAAAAGATACTAAAGCTGTTCATTTGTTTTTATATGTGCTTACATAAAGTATACTTGTTGAAAAAATAAAGCTTCTGCTTTTGTTGATATTGTAGAATATAAGCGTCTATTTTGTAATGGATTTAAAAAATATCTGTACATTTTTAATCAAATGACTTAATTTTTCATTTTATGTAATGAAATAATGTTTTTCACTATAAATTGTGATATTTTTAAAGTAAGTGGTATTTTAGGTAATTGTTGTATACTTAATTTTTAAATTTAGAGGTTGTAAATATTTCTGAGATTATATTTTGTTAGCATTTTTTCATACCTAAGCAAATTTTCAAACAAGCTTCTACATTAAACATTTCAAAAATTTATACAAGATCTTTTACAATTAAACATTTATTACGATTCAACTTTTGTTTTGTTTTAAAACATTCTTATTGAAAAACTTTATTCAATATCAGTGCTATTTAGAACTTTTCAACTTTAGTAAATTTTATTTTAGTAATAAACTTAATAAAAATAAATATCTTGTGTTTTTTTCAAGTTAAATTATTTTATATTAAAAGTTTTTACAAAATAAGTACTTATTTAATCAATATAAACATTTTATATTTAAAACTAAATGGCAAGATACGTGTTTCTGTTCACTCATACAAAATAATTAAAGTATGCAAATAATATAATAAAACAAAGTTGTCGGTTTTAAACTTAGTTTAAAGTATTTAAAAAAAACTTGTTTTTATAGAACTAGTTTTTTAGTTTTGTTTTGACAATTGAATTACTAATACCTTGTTCAATGCTTTTATATCAGATAAATAAAGATTAATACCTGTCAACAAGCAATCAATAAAGCAATTATTCAGTAAAAATAAACATAAAAGCATGTTTTTGAATTTTCTTCAACTCATTACTGCTTTAAGTGGCCTTTTTTTAATAATGCAGTTTTATTCAGTTACCTTAACACAAGTGTAATTGATATTACAACACGATACGCTCAGTTTGACATAATTTAGTTTACTAAATTTTTAAAAAGAGTTATAGTTCATTAATCAAAATAAATCTACAAAGTTTTACAGAGCTTGGAAATTTTTTTTTTTTGCTTTTTCTTTTAACAAATCAGAATGTATAAAGTAAACTGTTCTTTGGTAAAGGTTTTTTTATATGGCTGTATCAATTGAACTTAAAAAAATTGTTTTAAAGTTAAAAAGTTGTGGTGATCGACTGTTTAGTAACTTTTACTTTCAAAATAACAGCATTAGCTTTCATCAATTTTTTTGTATGATTTTGAATATTAAAAAATAACTTTCAATACGTCATATAGGATTTTTATTTTTACTTATTTTAGTAAAAAAAATAAACGAAGTTAGGTTAAACGAATAGCAAATTAACATGGTAAAGTCTGACTATCCAAAAAATTGTTACGGCTCAACACCAAGCCCCACCAATGATAAGGACCTGCTAGTTCTTCAAAACCATGAAGCAAATGAACTTGTCGATTGTTCCCAATTTCATGAAGTCGTCAAGGACTAGCCAAGAGGCAATTGCAGCAGCGCGGGAAGGTTACAGCTTTTGTTTGATTACTTTGAAACATAATTTTTTATTACAATAAGTTTGAAGAGACGTGCGTTAATAACACTTACTTAAAAATTTTTTTGTTTAAAACAGAGAACGAAGGTGACTGGACTCGCCACCTCGATGACATGTTCCATCCAAAAGATGGCGCGAAGAAAAGCAGCGAGGAAGCAGTTGGAGCTCCGACGAGTTGAGCAGCAGCTTCGGCAACTTCATCAGTTGATGACCCCAGCCTCGATGAGCTTTGGCGAGAAGGCAGGCCTGGTGAACAGCATAGATTGGAAGACTGTTCTAAGTGAATTTATGAATGGAAAAATGGATGAAGTAAAAAAAAATGTTGGATCAAAAAGCTGCAACAGATCGTAGCGATGCCAGGTTGGAGTGTGGTGGATATCACCGACACTTGGCGAAAACTAGCTATAAATGGTGATGTCTTCATGCAAGTACCTGATATTAGCTCTATGTAGCAATAAGGTAATTTTGGAATTTATTTTCATATTTAGTTTAATCAAATAAAACAAAGGACTCATTTGTTTCATAATATTTTAGACTTATGAAAAATAACGAACATATTTATATCGACAAAAAACACTATTATTTGTATATATTTCCTTGTTGTTTAGGTTTTAGAAATTTCTTCAAAACTTGAATAATTTAAGTACATTTTAGGATATTTTGTATTAAAGTGCTTAAAACTTTTATGTAACCTTGGTATTTTTTGTTAAGGTATTGAGCTTTTTTTTTTCACTTACATTTAGTTTAAAACTTTGATTTCTGCTCAAATTCTTGATGTTTATAATTTACTTTCATTATATTGTTCTAGTTTGAATTATTTGTTTTATGGTTGTATGTATTAGTTTCAAACAGTTTTGTTATTTTTTGCACACCAAATTTAATAGCTGCATATCTATATATTCAATTTTGTATGTGTTATTTAAGTTAATTTTTTTACCTTTAACCACTGTTTAGCAGATTATATTTTAAATTTAATCAACATTTTCGAAATTTTTAACGGATTTGTTTACAAACTTTGTGAAATTAGAAATATTTTTATTTTGAGTTTAAGAAGTATCTCACTAACAATGTTTCTTTTTAAACATACTAACTCGGTTTTTTTAAAGAGATTCTTATTAAATAAATTAATTAATACAAAATATCCGGTAGTCCCCAAAACTCAGCTAACAATAAAGAAGTTGGACAACTAGCTAAACTTGTTAAAAACTCTGAAATTCCAAAACAACAACCAGTGCTAATGAAGCCAACAAACCGTTATCAACAACAAATGGAAACAGCTGGTAAAATTGCAGAAGCACGAAACCAGCAAGGTATATATTTCACACAATTTTATTTTTTTATTTTTTATTATAATAAATTCGTATACATTTTCAAAATCTTGCAGTGGCAGAAGTAGTAAATGAAGATGAAGGAAATATCTCAGCCTTTAACGTGGTAGGAGGTAAACCAATGTTTTGATATTTTTAATGATACTTCAACTAACAAATTGAAACTAATAATATAAAATTGATAAAGCTGATATTTTATTAATGCTTAAAACTGTACATACTTTTCCTAATAATTTTTTTTAGATATTTAAGTGTTTCTTTAATTCCGTGCTGTAGAACATGAAATTTAATTTACCCCAAATTAATTTAGTATAACAGTGTTAATTTACTACAATTTAACAAACAAATTGTTTAAAGTAAACAATTTTTTGTAGTAAACATCTTAACTAACTAAATAAAACTGGATATATATTCAATTTCTTTTCCTTTTACAGCTTCACATTGTTTTTTAAAGTAAAAGAGAACATTAGATTTTAAAACTTGAACTTGGTCGTGCTCGAATTACTCCCTGTGACGTAATAATATTAAGTTGCAGTTTCGCAATAACAGCAAGCTAAACTGGTACAATTTTTTATTTAAAGTTAATTTAAAACTTAACTGTTTGTCCTTATTAAATTAAATTTTACCAAATCTTCGATAAACTCTTGTTATATTTACTTCGAAAGTTTCTTCAATGATTTTTCTTTAATACTATAAATACTAATGTATTTTGTTTCATTATTAGTAACATGTAAGTAGTCTAGGAAACCTAAAACTGTTGAACTGAACCAGCAGTTCAAAACATAATAAATAAAGAGTTTTGTTATCTATATTTTTCAAATGTTATTATTTTTGTAATGAAGAAATCTAAGCAGTTTTTGTTTGTAATTTATTTATAGTTTTATTTAAGATACTTGTGAGTTTTTTGAAAAGTTTGCTTAATTTTAAACTATTATTAAAATTTCTTGTTTCTAGGAAGCAAATTTAACTGTTTTAATAGATGTTATTTTGCAGAACTCATTAAAAAACGTTACAGCCTCACACGAAAATAATGAAGCGCTATTAATAAAAAATAATGAAAATGCATCTTTATTATCACTGTCTGTGGAAACTCAGTCAAATAGAAGGAATTTGATAAAGTTTGAAGATTTTGATAAAGAAGCGACTGAGTTTGGAAGAACTGTTGGGTGAGTTGTCATTTGACTATGTTAAATAATAAATAATTTTGATGAAGAATTTGGTAATTCTACATATTTTTTATTAATCGACCAAAAAAACACTTAAAAAGTTTGGTCCAAGGACCTGGTGTAAGAAAAAACCTTTTGGTTATCGAGTCATACACCATAGATACCTTTTAACGTCTTGTCCATTGAATAATTGAAACTGTCTCATTTATTATTAAGGTTTAAAAACATTTTTTAGCTGCTCTTTTTTTCCCTTAAATATAAATAAAATATTCTTTATTTATGCAAGCGCTTTAAGGTTACTGTGAATTTTTAATTTGGTCTAATTTAGATGTTTTTTTGCTTTTATCATTCTGAAAATACAGTTTATCACCTATATAAAAAGCAAACAGTGTTTTTTTACAGGCCATTCTTCGGGAAACTTTGATGATATGGGAACTCCAACACCACCTAACACACCCACCAATGAAAACCACAAAAAGACAAAGTTGGACGTCACCATAACAACGGCTGTATTGCTTCTTGAGACTAAGAATAAAGTAACCTGAAAGTATAACGAACTACACCAACGAGCAATTGAATTAAACAGTGGATCTATAGAGTATAAAAAAAGTTTATAGCCTTTTCTAACGAGAAAACTCTTGCAGAGTTTGTGCCAGTTGCGTAACGTGGTATTTTGGTCAGGGGGTGCGCAAACTTTTATTTTTTTCTCAAAAATCCCTTAAGTTAAAACTTTTGTAGTTAGCTATAAAAAGATCTTTGTATAAGTAATATAATAGAAATAAATCCTTTAATTAAAATAAGTTTGACGTAACTGTTTTAAAAACCCTTATATATTACAAAAATTAAAAAATTTAAAAAAATATCAATTTCTTTAGGATTACTTAATCTTGCACAAATGTAAACTTATTAAATAAATATAGTGTTTACTACTTACAGTAAACTTTATATCTTTATAAATGAATATATTCATTAAAACAAAAGTATCTGTTTTATTGACAAAAAAAATCAATCTCTTTAACATACAATACAATAGTGATAACAAAACCTCATTGCACATAACTTAAATTAAGTTACAGAGAAGTTAAAATAGACCAACTTTATAACTCTTATTACACTTTATTATAACTTTGTATAATAGTTAAAAGTATACTTTTTTTATTTAGTTCATTGATTGTATTTGTTTAAAATAAAAATCACAAACAAAGTTTATTTCTCATAGGCTAACACGCTTTTTCTTGTATGTTTACAAAAATAAAAATCAGAAAACTAGTAGTAGTCTTAAAATTTATTGTGGCATAAAATATCTTGTAAAATTGTTTAATTTTTCTTTAAACTTTTTGAAGAAAAATCTGTCATAAGGTTTTACTACTGTGGTGCACTAAATAGTTGCGTTATTTTTTAGACAAATTCTTATGAAGTTAATGAAGTTATAAACTTTTTCTTTATGGAGCTTTTCATCAACATCGGTGCGCACTTTCGCTTGTGCACCGAATCAGTATATTGGTTAACTTCCTTAACTTGTCACTAATTGGTATTCAAAATTTCATTTAAGTATTCGAACACTAGATAAACATAGTAGGTGAATTAAAAAGAAATATATATAATTAAGGCTAAAAATATTACATTCTTTTTTTTAACTTATTTTTTTCTTCGGTAGCACGAATGCGCCATGTCCCTTACCACGCTACGCCCCTGTTTTGTGCTACATAGGTTTGGTAGGTTAGAATTATAAACTTTAAGTTTACGGCTTGTAACTAAAAATCCGCTTTGTCTCATTGTCTAACAAGTTTTTTAAATTTAATCATCATTTAAAGAGGGGCTATTTATGTCAACGATTTAGTTTAAGCACGTGCTGTACTGTAATCATGACCATACTCTAATTATTTATTTGTTAAACAGGCGGTTATCATATAAAAGCTCAAAAAGAAGTACATGCTGCTCCTGTTGCCCCTATAGCTTTTGCTCCAGCAGATGCAGAGCAAGATATACTAGCAGCTGTGGTTGACGGTGGTATTTTCAGGATAGCTGAGAGAAACTGTAAGTTGTTTTTTGAATCTAACACTGTTTAATATAATTTATATTGGTTACAATTTGAATGTTGTATTTAATAACTTGTTGATTTTTTCCTACCCTTGTTTTTTTCACACAGATGAAACAGTATCTGCTCTTATTGAAGAACTGGTCAATGTATTCAAGAAAGTGGAAGAAGTAACTAAAAAGTAAAGTATATAAGAAAGTAAAAACAATTTCAATGGTAATATCAAATAAAGAAACTTTCATTGTGTGTTTGTATGTGAATAAGCTTTCAAAATTTTTATTTAGCTTTTAACTTTACTCTAGATATCAGTATCAGGATTAAAGTTTGTATGAATTTAAATATTTATTCTGTTTTCGTTTTTAATTACTTTAAAAAGTTTCATTTAATAAAAGTTCTGTTTTAGAGAAAATATTAGAAGCTGTATAACGTTTTTTTTGTGTTTAAACATTTTATCAACCTTATTTACATGTTAGAAAATTTATTTAGTATAAATGTTGTGCGTTAAACTGTTTAAACATTAATCGGTTATGTTTATTTTTTTCTGTTTTTAAGTTTTTGATAGGCTTATTTAAACGTTAAAAAATATTTTTTAGTTAAACTTCTACTTTGTCAAATATTTCCATTAAATTTTTAATACTGTTAAAAAGTTTAGGATTTAAACGTAATAGTTAAAGTTGATATAATAAAATTTTTCATTCTTGTTTTAACATATTCCATTTTGTTACTTTTAGAGAACCTTTTATAACTCTTTAATTCAAGCTTTGTTGTTTAAGAATAGATAAAATTTAAATATTCTAATGAGATGTTTATTATTTAAACTAAGTTTTTTTTTGTATTTTTAATATAACTTTTATTAATGTTTATATGAGCAGCAAATTGTTTGTAACAGCCTTATTAGTAATAGTACTTCAAATAAAAATTAAGTAAAAATTGGAAATAAAATATATTTTTTTAAAACAAAGTTAACAAGCACTAGATCGTTATTAACATTAATTTGCTACAATCAAATAGTAAAAGCTAATCCTATATAACTATCATGTAAAATGTGAATAAATATAAACGTAGCACATGTTTTCGCAAATTCTGTATCTTATGCCTGCTTTAAGTGACAAGTCAGTCTTTCTGTAATCAAAATTTCTATTTTTTTAGCAAATTAATATTAAGCTCAGGTTTACACTTTTTTGTTACTAACATTAAGCCTTTATAACGTTTTGAAATACATAAACTACGATTTTCATAAACACAAGTGTACAAAATTTAACAAAGCGTTTCGTTTATAATTTTAAAGTTAAATGTTTATAAAAAGTTACAGTGTAAAAATTCAAAATATAAGTAAAACTTATGATGCTTGTAATTACTTTATTGTATTCTTGTATATTAGCATAAGTGAAAATTGTTTAAGAAAAATAAATTAATTGAATAAAATGCGAAGCTTAAATTAAAGATTAGTTTTTAGACACAGTTTAGTCAGTGTTGATAAAATATTATTTCATCTTAAGTTTTTTTAATCAACTTATCTAGTTTATTTTATTCAACTTTGTTCAACTTCAGTATCCAAATTAAACAGTATTAGATATTTATAAAAATGTCGTAATCATACTTTTTTTTTGCATAAAATTTACAACAACTATTAATTAATTTTCTATAACTTTAAAGATCAGAACATTTGTTTCTATAAGATTTATTTGTATAATGAATGCTAAATAAATAAGATTATAAATAATAATCTTAATATTATGATGAGTCATTATTTACTTGGTTTATTAACAGCAGCCTAGCTCGCTACCTTCATAAGCAAAATTTTTCACTGTCCCAAAGTCTATATTATCATATCATTGGAAACTTTTTTTAGAGTGATAAAGAAAATGGGTAATCAGCTAGTTAAGGGCATAATAATTTTTTGTTTTCTGCCAAAGTGGCATTAAGAAAACATATTTAAGAACCATGTCTTAACAAGCAGTTTCTTAAAAACTAGAAATAGTGTAAAAAAATAGAAAAATTGAACAAAATCAATAAGCTCAGTGGATAGTTAATTTAATTTCATTATACATCACCATAGCATTAATAGCAACTTTAAATAAAATACGATTCGAAACTGTTTACATATATTCAGTTTATTTACTTTTTTGAATAAAATATTTATTGTTTATTGAAAGACAAAAAAAAACTCAAAAACTTTGGCACAATGACCTAGTAACGGAAAATATTTTGGTTATCGAGTTGTACATTATTTGGATACATACTCTATAAAGTCTTGACCAGGACAGTAAAAGATTTACTATGCTAAATATTAGTTATTTCTTTAGTCGCAGCTAAGTACTAAAAGTAATAGCTCGTAGGTGTGAAGTACCTAGTGAAGTGTTGAAACGGTAGTAATTTATTGAAAAAAGAAACAGCAAAGAAGTAATCAATATTTACAACTTGAAAACTATCTAAAGGTTTTAAATCAGTTGACTTAACTATTTTACAGTTGATCGATAAGTTTTAGCAATTTTAAACTTAAAGAAAGCTTATAGATAAAAAATAATTACTTTCAATAAATACAGCTAAAAAATTAATGGCTATGTTGTATAAACACATTTATTTAAAAAATGTGTATTTTGACTGTGGACTTTCACTTTGCTAAACTTTATTTTAGATATTTGTTTACAAAGTTTGGTGTCTTTACTTTTTAATCCAATTTAGCGAATCATGATATTGTGATTACAAATTATAATGTCAAACTTTTAATGTACGTATCTAACTAAATGTGTTAAAAACACAAACAATAGAAAAAATTTAAAGTTCAAAAGCAAAGTTTTTCTTACAACTTGTAGCTTGTAGTAATTAATGATTTTTTCACTTTTAGTTTGATACTGCTTTATAATTCAATCAATGATTTATTTACCTTGTTACTACAGTTTTTAATCTACTTAAGTGGTTTTAAAAAAAAGGTAACAGTTTATTACTTATACTTGTTTAAGTGGTAACAGTTTTGTTTTTTTTTAATAATTATTAACATTTTAAGCAAACTTTGTGTTTTTTAAAACTAAAATAGTATTTGTATAGCTTTAAAATAAAATTCAAAAGTGGGTTTATAATTATAAAAAAAAACTTATGAAAATTCTTCAATAACACTTTATCGTTATTTATACTAAGTTTATTATGAAAGGCTCAAACCAGTTACAAGATGTTGAAGCTCAATATATTTATAAAATCATAATAGCTTCATTTAGTACTTCGCAGGCTTTTTAAAACGACATATTAAGCTACAACTGTTATCAATATAGTTTATTAAACGCAAAAAATCTAATTATATGTTCTACAACCTGGTGTACAAAAAAAATTTTTTGGTTTTTGAGTTGTACACTGCTTTTATATATTTTGATGTCTTGACTAAGAGAGTAATAAAAACGGCTGTGTTTAAAAATAAGAGTATCAACAAATGTAATTTCAAAACATTATATTTCGCACATTAAAAAGTTTTTAGATATTAATTAAATCGTTGAAGCTTTAAAAATATAAGTGTTGCTCCACCTTTTATATTTAATTTTAAATTGTTCTAAAATGTGTGTTAAGCAATTTGTTATACAATTTTATACTAATGTATAACGCAAATTATTTAAGTTGATACAAGTCTATATTGCAAAAAATCTTCGATAAATATTTTTCTTTATTGATGCTAAGTTATAAAATATTAGTTAAACAAGATAAAATAACCAATGAAACTTAGATACAGAATGTTTCTATTTTGAGGTTTTAAAGTTTTTCAACCTTAATATTAAAATATATTATCTATATTCTTATAATTTTATACAATATTAACTGAAGCTACTTGCTTCAGCTCAGAAATATCATTGTTTCGACATGGAAAATTAAAAAAATAAGTGCGTATAGTTGCTCGAAGATTAATGTGAATTAAATCTAGCGGTTGTAATAGCTATGTATTTTGAAGTTTTGATCATAAAGGATCTAGCAAAGACAAATTATAAAGTAAAATGGTAGTTTTTACAGAAGTAAAATGTTATTTATAATGTGTTTAAAGAGTCTCTGATTTAGAACAAGTTAGATAAATGGCTAAAATTAAATATAAGTGATTTATATAATTGTGTGATTCACTTTATTTTGGTTTTATCAAATAGCTTTACATAAGCCTTAGATTGATTTATATATGAGTTAAAAAAAAAAAGTTTTAGGGAAATAAACCAAATTATAACTAAAATATGGTTTTAACAGAGTAAACTAGTTGGGATGCAAGCTAATCCGTCTAAAAGATGATACAACACTATTGTAGTTTAGTAAAATTAATATATTTATGCTGCAGGTTTAATCTTATTTAAGTTATTCTATAAATACTAAAACATAATTTAAATTTCCATGATGCTGTTTTATTTTCAAATTTTCTTTGTTTAATAGATGCCCTCAAAAAGAGTTTTACACTGAACCCTTTTTTATGCAATTTAGCTATATTCCAATTATATACAAGTTAAAATGATATCAGCTCGATTGCTTTACCTTCTTTAAGATGTAGTTAAGCAGCTTAACTTACAATTGGACTCAAACGTATTTTGTAAGCTCATTGAACCTTTTATTTCTTTTTGGTACTGGAGTCATAAAAATACAAAAATATATTAAAACTAAGCAAAAATTTTATAAATTTTGGTATTATAATTTTTTGATTGTCAGTTAAGAAAATAAAACTGTTGCTCTGATAGTTTTTAGACGGTAAGCTTTAAAAACCACAATTTTTGAATTGTCAACGTGCTTGATTTTAAGTATGAAACAGTAATAAAAAACAAATGTTGTTATATCACAGTTATAAAATATCAAATCGTATATTAAAGAAAATGATAACAAAATGTTAAACAAGCATCTAAATATTTTTGATAAAATAATTTAGTAATAATTTTCATTTCGTTTTTCGAAAGTAATAGAAGATTTTATACAAAATCTTTGACAAAAAAAAATCAAACTTAGATTAAAAATTGTACTTAAGTTTTAACAAATATAACATAACTTGTTAGTTCTAATAATTATGATTTTTCTACAGAATTTAAAATCTTTAAAACATATACATTTAAACTGTTATTATAATATGAATAGATTTTTTTTATAATTTTTGCAATTTTTCAATATAGTTTAGTTATTACTTTTTGCATTTATCTTTTAATTAAATTGTATTTTTATTCCCTGCCCTGCTCAACTTTTCCCTTTTTGGTTCGATTTCTACTTAATAGGTGTTGGTTTGCAACTGAACTCCAAACAAGCTTTAGAAAATGTTTTGTTTACTTCTTTCAGAACATACTAAGTAAAAAGTTATGAACTTTAATAAAACAAATAAGAGTGTTTATTTTTTAAATACACAAACGTATTGTACATTAAATGTCAACTGAATGCTAGTTATTAATGTTAACCAACTTATAAACTTTAATTGTTTGATGTATTTTTAATAAACTATTTTGTTATTAACTAAACTTATTGTTTTTGTTTTAAAAATGTATATCAAAAATGCTCAAAACTGTTTGTACTAAAAACAATTGATTTAAAAATTTAATTTAAACCAAAACTGCATGACATTTTAAAATCTAGCAACCTTTAAATTGTTGATAAATTTTATTCTTTGTGTATTTTTAAGACAAGGTTTTATAATCCCCATATTTTTTACAATATGTTTTTATTTTGCAAATCTTGTAGACATATATTAAATTATAATAGTGTGTCTTAATATGGCATAACAACAAATAAAAACAAGCCTTTATTAGTGATTATAAATATTCTATTGCATATACTTCTTTATGTTTATAAAAATATTAGAGTCTTTACAAAATGGATACTTTAAATACAAAGTTCTGTTTAAATTACTTTTCACTTTGTGATTTTTTTACTTTAAACTTTCAGTTCAAAGAAACCCAGTTGTTGTCATTTTAAGTAATGGAATTACTATTTAAAACATAAAACAAAAAGAAAGTTACAACCATATGTTAAAGATTTTATAAAAACTTAAAAAAATAACTTTAGTGTTTTTTATGAGGAAAACCATTTTATATACAATATATAAAAAACTTACTTTAAAAACACTAAATAGGTTTCAACATACATTATAAATACAAACAACAAAAATTTTCATATAATAAGTTATACCTATATGCTTACTGTGTTTACAACTTTGTAAATAACCAACAAATTAAGCATCTCATAGTTGCATTAAACTAGCTTAAAAAGACTAAAGGCCATTTTAGATTTTGTATTAAGGTCTCTTGACAAATAATTTTATCTACTGTTTTACCTTTTTTGTAGTTATAATATTTTAAATGCCTTGTTTATGGTATTTTATACTAAAACTATTAACAAACATTTTACAAATATTTAGGCAGAAACCTTTATTTAACAATTTTTTTATAAGACAAAACTGTGTAGTGGTTAAAAAAATATTAACTGGGTAGTGTTTATTACCACTGGATAATAATGGTGGTATCTAAAAATTTTTTATTGAGTTAACTACTAAACCAGTGTTTGTTTAATTTTTCTTAATGCTATTATACGTTTTTAAAGTTGTTTATAATAAAAAACACAATTGTTTTAGAAATAAAATCAGAATAAATGGAAAAAGTAGTTTTAAGATAAATAGTAGTAAAATTTTGCTAAAGAGTTAAAAAAAAATATATAAAAACAGAAAAAAAAAATTAAAAATTAAAAATTAAGTACTCATAAAACCTAATCTTATGTAAATCCTTTACTTACAACAAATTAGAAAAATTATTTCAAGTATTAAATACAAATAGTAATCAATAATTTAGTTATTACATTTATTGATGTTTAATTTAAAAGAGTAAATTTTTAATCTTAATTGTTGCTCCCAACATTTGGAGTAAAACAACAAATTTCTTATAAATGTTTCTAACTCCTAAACATAATAGTTTTATTAACATGTCTCATTTCAAGTAATTTATGATCTGTAAAGTTTTAAATAGTACTTTTAACAATCTAATTAATAAAAGTATAATGGTTTAATGCTTTCTACCTATTATTTTCAACTATTTTTATTTTTTAATTATAGTTATTTCTTTGTCTTAAAAGTACTTACATGATTTAAAAATACTTAAGCTTGATTCTTAACTATTGTATATTTAAAAAAATTATATGTTTTTAAATTATATTGTATTTTTTGTTAATTAGTCTATATATTTTGTTAAGTTTAAAGTTATTTTTAAATTCTTATTCAAATATACTTCTTTTGTTGCAGCAAAATAATTAAACTTTTGAATAATCATGTAATGAAGCAACAACTCCTAACAGGTAAAATATTTTACATAATGCATTGCAGATAAAAAAACATGGTTTCTAAAAATTATTAAGCTTGTACTGTATACACGTATTTTCAACATTAAGTTTTATAATAATGTTATTACTAATAACAACATTTTTATTTTATGTTTTACTAGATAACAGCTAAATTTTCAAGAAGGTTTTAAAGGGAAGCTTTTTATATTAAAAGACAAAATTTGATATTTTTCATTTTAAAAAAAGATGTGCCATTTAACTATTTCTACTTCAAATACTCAAAAAAAAAAAAACAGGC
The DNA here is from genome assembly GCF_965202585.1 of Thalia democratica. NCBI lineage: Eukaryota > Metazoa > Chordata > Thaliacea > Salpida > Salpidae > Thalia > Thalia democratica. The sequence goes on from NC_139165.1 coordinate 100,791,941, forward strand.
TTCATAAACAGCTAGAAAAAAATGGATTGTTGTTTTTAAAAACAAATATTTTTCTTATATGTTTTAAATATTGTAAATGTTCAAATTAATCCAGATATTGATATTTCTAAGTTGTAAATTAGAAAAAAAAATTTATTTTTAAGATACTTATAAAACATACAACACTATAATACCTTAGAATATAAACTGAAGAGTTTGATAATTTTATAAAAAAAAGTTAGGTGGAGCATTGCTTGAATACACCACCCAATGTTACAAAAACAATTTTTTTTTTGTAGTTCTTTTTCATTTTTTAGCCTTAGTAACAGGGATGGAAGTTGTTTTAACAAAAGTTTTAAAGCTTAATTTATTTGCTATAAAGCAAGTTTATAGAACATGAATAATATGATTAGATTTTGAGATGACAGAAACATAAAAAATATTTTATCTTCAATCTTCTAATAATTTTAAATGTTGAATAAAAGTTTTTACTAACTCTTATACCTTAAACTGTCAGGAAACATTATTCTATAATAACAGTATTTCTTAGTTTAAATTTAGTTTTTTTACAAACGTGTAAAACATCTATAATAAATACAAAAATTATTTTTTACAAATCAGAAGATATAAATTTTGGTAATTGAATTTCAGTTAATTCATAAGGTTTAAGGTGTAGTATGATGCAGAAGAATTTTTAATTAAAAATACTTTTTTTTAGCCATTTTGTTATGTGTTCTGCATCAAGCCTATGAAACTTATCAATTATAGTACTTAAGTCTAGTTGATTATTTTACCTTTATTCAATGGTAGAAACTTTCCGAAAGAAAAAATTTAACAAAATAAGTTTAAACTAGAAAATCAAAAGTACAAACCCTTATATACATTGTGACTTTAAAATATGCTTCGCTTTTTAACTTTAACAAAGTACATATTTTGCATGGATTGTTTATATATTTAAAGGTACTTTTTATACTAATGCATTTGTTCAAATAACCTTCATTTAAAGCCTTAGTGTTTAAAGTAAGCAAAGGGACACTTTTGCGCAGGGTTCACTTTTGCATGGGTAAATTTTTTTTTGTTATCTTTTTCTTTTTTTTTTTTACTACTCTGTCAGCCCCTAAACTTACTCTTAGTCGTTACTGTTTGGTGTTTGTTTTTAAAATATTTATTAGTTTCTGTTTTAATAACTACTACTGTTACCAATAACCTTCACCCATGGACTATGTCTTTTAATAATATTGAAATAACTTCACTTATATTTTATTGTCATTATTTATTCTAAAGCTAATCTTTGGTGAGTAATTATTTTATGTTTGATATTACTAGTTTTAAAAGATATTTTTTTTTACTTCTTGCAAAAGTGTCCCTTTTACTTTATGAAACTTATTTAATTTGAATTTTGGATACAAGTCATACAGCTTTTAGACTTGAAATTTTTATAATATTGAAAAAAAAAAATTTAAACAGACGAAGCTGTCTTTGCGCTGAACAATAAGCTGATTGGAGAAGGAAGTAGAAAGCCTTACAAAAAAATTGAAAGATCTTTAATAATGTCTGTAGTGTTGATACAAATCGACCTAGGACAGCAATTACTTGCAAGTGGCCTGATCAAAGTTGGAAGCTTATTTTTTCTATCTTTGTTTATGGTTTTTTTAACTTGTTTTTTAAGCTTTTTTAGTTCTGGGTCTGACGTTGTATCTTAATATAATATAAATTAATTTGATAAGTTTCATTTATTAAAAGTTCAATTAAAACTGTATCAGAAGCTTTGTAAATATTTTTTTATCTCTAAATATTTCAATAAGTTTACTAACACTTCACAAAAAAGTTTTTTTTTTACAGATCATTTTCTTAAAATTATATAGTGTTATATGTTTATGATTTTTTTCTGCTCATTGCCTTTTACATAAGTTTAAAACTAAATGTTAGAATATATTTATTCTTAGTAAATTTGTTATTTCTATTGTAATTTTAGTACTTTTTACTTGATTCTTAAAAGGTTTTTATGTTTTTATAGTAACCTAGTTGGTTATATTAAATTTCTGCCTCTTGTTATAACATTTAATGTATACTGCCTTTAGAGAATCTTTCTATTTTTTAAGTGTTTAATTCGAGCAAAGACGTTTTAGTATAGATAATCATTGAATAATTGAATGACTTGTTTTTTTTAATTTTTATCTATATGAGTAGCAACATGTTTGTAATAACCTCAAGCGTTATTAGTTGTATAACTTCAAATTGAAATAGTCTTAAAGTTATAATAGAAGTTTAAGTTTTAACAAAATTCTTTATACCAAAATTTACAAGCAAACAAATAAAAAATTACTATACTTAGTTACAAAATAATAATACTTGTCAACAATTGATATTTAGAGTAGAACCTATTTACTATAAACTGATATACTAATATGTAAATAAATGTACAGCAAATAGTTTATTATTTTTGTAGAATGAGCTTGCCTTAAGTGACATGTTAGTATTTTTATTAAACAAAATATTTTAATAAAATAAAGATAAACTTAGTATTTTCCACAGTTTTGGATTTTTAAATTACCGATATTTTACCTTAAAACTTTCTTGAAAATTGCAAAGTTAGATTTGCAAAAACGGCATTTTGTATTAATTAATTTGATGTGAATAATGTACGTAGTTTTTAAACTGAAATGAATGAATTTCAAAGTTTTATTCTAAAAATAGTTTTCACGTATAAGAGCTAATTTAGTTGAAGTTTGCTTCAATTTCGTTCCAGACTTCAAACAAAAATTTAACATGTAAATGATTCTGAAAATTATTTACTAATCACTAGTTTAATTAAAGGCTGAAGACAATCGAAACTGCGGAAGAATTTCAAACGATGGTGAACGCGGTAGCGAGAGGGGATTCCCCTCCAAACATCTCGATAATCGATGATACTGAATATCAGGTTGCGCTTCCCCTCAAGGTTTGTATTGTTTGGAAATATAATTGTGATATAAAAAGAAAGTAAATGTTAATTTTTAAGAATTAGATTTTCTAAGTTTTTTCTAGACTAGTTTTCAATTTATTAGTTAGCCTCCGCAAGGTTAAAATAATTTCATAAAATTTACTTTAACACCTCCTTGGCACCGGCAAGGTTGTTTAATTTTTAAAAGGTTTTTGTAGCATATTGTTTTGTTGTAAAAATTTTGTAAACCAGGATTTGCCAAAGTGGACGGTATTGCTGGTTTTAAAGCTGATTTTGGCCATTAGAGGCAATGACCAGTAAAACAGCTAAGAAGTTATTAAGTAGTAATCTTATAAAAGGGGTAAATAGAATTAAAACATCTGTCTGATGAGCAATTATAAAAAATAGTTTTGGAAGCCCTGTAATCTTAAAAAAATACTTTAACACTTAATAGTTATCAAACACTTACTAATTATTAAACATTTACTAATTGTTATTTACTGATCACAGAAAGAACCGTTGAAGACACCGATGAAATGATAAAGGAAAAGTTCTGACGAAAAGTTCCGGAAGCTATCGAACCTGCTCCGGTCGTTCAAAAATCTCCGGTCGTCGAAAAAGAAGCTGAGCAGCCTTCGTTTTTAAAGCAGCCCTCCCTCAAGTTTGGCGAAAAAACAAACAAACTCTCCATGTTTCCAGAAATATTGTTTGTATTAGGCGAAAAACCGGAAAAACCGTCTATTTTTGGAGGCATTACGAGCGCCATGAAGTCTACGATTAGCTTAGATGCAAGCCTGGCCAAAATCCCGTTTTCATTCAACATTGCGCCCAAAAATGGTTTGTAGCAAAATATTTTTTAAAGTTATCCTTTATCACAATTCAAATTCATCACAATTTATTATGTTCATTATATATTCAGCGAACTTGCTTCGCTAGCTTTCAACTTTGATTCTATTAGTGTGATAAAACTTTTTTAAAATAATTACAGTTGAAGAACCTGCTCAAGTGGAAGAAACTAAGGAGAAAAGCGAATATTTAATTGGCGACAAAGGACCGGCAATTTAATTGAAGGGGAATTTGTGCATTATGGTTCAAGTCAAAACGGGTGAAGAAAATGAAGTTAATAATTTGCTGTTACTTAAATATATATATTTAGAAATCACATTTATGCAATTTTTTTTTTGGGGTAAGGAGGTTAATACTTGATGCCTTTTAGTTCATGATGGTACAGATAAGAGAACGTATATACTCTTTTTGGTAATAAGTAGATACAATTAAAAAATTAAAAAACCATAAAATAGTTCTCACAACTGATTTCCGAAATAAGATATTTATTTACCTACAATTATTGTTACTTATTTTAAATTAAAAATATTTATAAACTTCAATATAAATTTTTAAAAATCACATTTATGCATTTTATGGTTTTGGGAAAGGACGTTAGTATTTGATGCCTTTTAGTTTATGATGGTTCTGAAAAGATAACATGTATACTCTTTTTGATAATAAGTAGATACAGTTACAAAGTTTAAGAAACAATAAAGTAGTTTTCAAAATAGATTTGCGCGGGAAAAATGTTTGTTTACCTACAATTATTTTTATTTAATTGAAATTTTATTTCAGGAAATTGTCAACGAGCGCTCCAAGCTACACTCAAACGGCCAGTGGAAGAAAAGGGGGTTGGGACAGATGAAAGTTCTCATGCATAAAACGAAAAACGTCCACAGCGTTCTCATGTTTGTTTATTTTTTATTTTGTTGTTTGAGTTTGTTATAAATAAATATGATAGTTTTTTTGACAGATAAGTTTTTAACTTTTTCTTGTTCTCGAAACCAAGTAAGAAATGTGCAGCTTTGCAATTAGGTAGGTTTAGAAAAAACAGCACGTTGTTTTGGCCATATTCAGGGTTGCCATAAGGTCAGAAAAGTTTAGGAATTTAGGAAAAGTCAGAAAACCTAATAAAATGACAAAAATCAAGAAAAGTCAGGAAAAAATGGGGTTTTTTAAAAAAAGTCAAGAAAAGTGTTCTAGGAAATTTAAATATTCAACAAAACTTAACTGCAAAATTCTTTTTTAACTCAAATTTTTAGCAACCTTTCTTTGCATCATAAGAAGATATACTATAGTGGACTTTTGTAAAAAAGTTTAAAAATTGACCAAAATAATTAATAGTATCAATATTTTATTTAAAGAAAAACTACAATTTAATTATAAGTTAAACTATTTTTACACTAGTGATATTGTTGTTGTGTTAAGATTATACTTATGAAAATTGGGGAAAAACTCAATAAAACTTTAGGAACAAATCTATTTCATAGAAATAGATTATTTTTGTATATTTAGTGTTGTCCTTCTAAATATTTTTTTTTTCTTGTATGTAAAGTTTATTACGAAACAAATAATAAAAATGATCGATCTGAACAAGTACAAAACAAGTTATAATATTCTTAAGCAATTCTTATATATTTCCCCTAGATTTTATCACTAAAAGAGATAAAACAATTGTTTGACTCAGCAAAAAACAAATAAAAATTGTAAACTTGAAACATAATTCAGATATATAATTAAACTAAAAAAGCACATAAAAAAAGTTTACAATTGTTTAACATAGTATAGTTTTGTATTTTCAAAGTTAAAAAGTATTAAAACAGTTCTAAGTAAACAAAGCCAAACAAATTGAGTTGTAAAACTGTTAGCATCATCAATTTTTATTCGGGTTCATAGGCTTTGTTCAACGTAGTCAAAAAAAAAAAAGAAAAATAGTTTTTGATTAATCTTAGCTTTTCTTCTTTTTAACATTGAGTTTAATGAGAAATTTGTTTGTTTTTCAAGATTTACATTTGATCTCTAAATATTTGGTAAATTAGAGCTGCAGGCCCAAATTGTGTCAGATGCATTTAAACAAATACAAATTTTTCATATAAAAAATGATTAAAAGCCAAAGTTTTGAACTGCATGAACTGCAGCACCAATTAACATTAAATTTTAAATTTTAACACTACATATAGAAAAGTGTACTGAATGTAAACAAACTGAATATACTGAGTGTAAAGCTTACTCTCTGAGTTGGTGGTTCAAGATCAAAACCCGATGGTCAACACATGAACAATAAAATTTATATGAAAGCAAAAATTTATAACAAGTTCTAAAAAGGCATTATTGCTAGAAATTACAAAACTTTATCCTTCTGTATGTGGTTCATTGCTAACTTTTTTAAAGTTGTTGATAAAATGACTAATTAATTTTATTTACATAATTTAAAGTATTTTTTATTAACGTAATTTCAACTTATATGAGAAAAAGGCAAAAGTTATAAAAACTTTTTATTTTTGATACTGTAAATTAAAAAATATGTATCTAGAAAATCATTAAAATGTTATATAGTTTTCTAAAAAACTTTTAATATATTTCATTAGAATGAAAGGTAACATATAATTTCAATAAAATTTTATTTCGTTTTCTTTTCAGCACCTGCTATAAGTAATTTGGTGTACTCTCCAAATTTGACCTACGACAGCGTAAAGTTTATTTGACTTTTAATTGTTAAATGCAATTTGTATCCTTATAAAACTATAAGAAATCATATCAACATAAATAGTTATTTCTCACGCCTTTCCTATGGTCCTAATATTGGATCTTGTTTAAAGTCCTTAGTAAAAAAAATATATGCTTTAGTGATATACAAATTGAAACAGATTTTGAAATAGAAAAAGTTATGTAAAAAGCTTCTAATACAAATAAGTATTTGTGTAATATTAAAAAAAAATAATTTTCACACAACCAATTATTTTTATGTTTCTTAAAAAATTGAATTATTTTCTTTATTTATTCTTGCAGTTAAGAGAAATTAATTATTTGAATGAAAATTTGTAATCAATAACATATAACAATAACATCAAGTTACCAGAAGTTAAAGTTTTAAAAGATTTGGGAATTTATATTTCCAAAGATTTAAAGTGGAATGAACATATCAACTATTTAATAAAAGGATACTCAGAAAATTTTATAACTTCTACTAAAATCTTTTAATTTTCATATTTAATTCCTAAACAATGGAAAACATCTTTTATCATTCCTGTGCACAAGAAAGGTAATATACACGATGCGTTAAATTACAGACCAATATCTCTAACAAGTGGCTTTTGAAGAATTTATGAACATATTGTACCTGTAAAAATTCTCAATCACCTCTTTGATAAAAATTATTAACTAACAAACAGTTTGGTTTTGTCACAAACCGCTCATCAACCATTCAACTGATAACATGCTTACATTCTTGGTTAGTTCCTTATTTCAAAAATGAATTTACTAAAGTAGTTTATACGGATATTAAAAGAGCTTTTGATTCAGTATTACTTAAAAGATTTCTAAAAATGTTAAATTAGTATGGGCTACTTGAAAGCTTAATTGATTGGTTTGATAACTTTTTAAATAATAGATCACAAAGAGTACTAATCAATAATACGCTTTCCGACTCTTTAACAATCTACAGTAGAATACCACAAGGTGGTGTAGTTGGTCCCCTTCTCTTTTTAGTTTATATTTATGATTTTTGATGAAACATTGGTATTAAAAGTGAGTTAAGCTTATTAACATATGATGCCAAAATCTTTAGTAAGTCAAATTCTTCATTACAACTATCTTTAGATAATATTTGCATATGGTTAAAAACAAGAAATCTAAACTTAAATCCAGCAAATGTAAAATTCTAACCATTAAAAAAAATCTTCTCAAACTGTCCTCTTAATCAATAACATCATGTTACCAGAAGTTAAAGTTTTCAAAGATTTGAGGATTTATATTTCCAAAGATTTAAAATGGAATGAACATATCAACTATTTATTTAAGATTGCACAAACTACATGTTATCAAGTATTGAAAAGTTTTAAAACTAATTCTCCTTCAATTCTGACAAAACTATTTAAAACATACGTTCGCCCTAAACTTGAGTTTAGTACCCAAATTTGTTTCCCCATTTAATAAATGATATTATTAAAATTGAATCTGTGCAAAGGAGTTTTACACGATATATTTGTAGTCGTTGCAACATATCTTACACATCATATAATGATAGAATGATTAAATTTGGCTTGAAATCACTAGAATGTAGAAGATGGAAAATTGATCTATTAACTCTTTACAAAATTATCAATGGCAAATACAAATGTTTTTTTTTTATAAGTTTTTAGTATTCCTTAAAATAAATATCAACTAAGAAGAAATAACTTGAAAATAAAATTTAAACATGATTTTCAAAACAGTCAGTGGCAAGGCGCATTTTTTCACAGAGCAAAAGCTATGTGGAATAGACTACCTTAGGATATAGTATCTTGTGAGGGGTTAAACAATTTCGTTTGAAGCTAAAAAGATTTGATTTGAATAAAATAAATATCAGTAAAATTCTCTAATTTTCCACTATAAACAAAATAAAAAAAAATTCTTTTCCCTTCGCCTCCCCCCTACAAACTACTAGTTTACTTATTTATTTTGTAATTATGAATTTTGTTTTATAAGCAATGATTTTAGACAAGCTTCTTTATTGTATGTTCTAAGTTATATATAAGTTTGAATTTTTTAATTGATTTTTTTTTATGTAATTTGTATACCAGATTGTGTTTAACTTTGTTTTTTCATTTAAATTATGTTTAAATAAATATATATATATAGACATATAGACATATATACATATAATTTATCTCTAAGTGTTGAATATAAGTTTGTTTTCTTTTTCTCTTTTTGTGTGTTCTGTATAAGTGGCTCAGGATTGATGCCTGAGTCCAACATTGCACAATAAACAATAAAATAATTATATAAAAAATTAAAGTGATAAACAATATGCAATAAGTTACACAAGACACACAATTTCAGAAACATTAAATTTATTTCGAGCAATTCTCTTCAGTAGAGTACAATGCTAACAAATAATAAGATTTTAAACACTTATATAGTAACCAAGTAATCACATAATCATAAAGTAATCAAGAGATTAATGATTATCTAAAATATTAATAATAAAATAAATTTTTAGTAATTTAAACATCAGACTTTATTTTATAATGGCTTAAAGTCTAATTTTAAATAGATTCAAGTCTAATTAGTTCCAATGTATTTGAAAATTGTCGCATTACACTGAAATCAGATAATGCAAACTTTTTTCAACAACTTGGATTATTCACAAGGTGTTCTGCTATTTCGAATTATTTTTTATTGCATTTTTGACTGCAACACTCTTTTCGTCTTTTTTTTCCTTAATATACGAAGTGATACACAAAGGAACATGTTCCTTAATTCTAGTTGTGAGGTGTCGAGAAGTTTGACCAATGTAGCTGCTGTCACAGCAGCATTTAAACTTGTAAACTACAAGATTTTTTTTTTCTGGTGACTTTAGGTCTTTTCCTGACCGTTGAAGTATTGGGTCGCATATGAAAAGAACCCTAGGATTCACCGCATGATATGTTTTAATTGTTTTATCCACCATTTTCTTCTCAATTACTTTTGATTCAGCACCAATATATGGAAGTTTCAATAAAATTTGACATTTATCTGGTCCACAAGGTTTAGCTATATTTGAATTGGTAGACTGTGATTTTAATACTCGGTTTACTACCATTTCGGGATACCCATTGAGTTTAAGAATTGACTTTATATTTTTAACTTCATCACCTAAGTATTCTGGAGAGCAGATTTTTTGTGCTCTACTAAATAGAGTCTTAATGGAACCAATTTTCCTACGTTTACTAAAAAATGAAAGTAGAATTTGACAACATATGTTGGAAAAAAAAAATTGAGTGTTCATTTATTCATTAAAAAATAAAATTAATAATTATTAAAAAACAGTATTTTATACAGAGATTGATTAAGCAGAAAAATGTTTAATTATTTTGTTTTAATTTACATAATACTTTCGTACCATTTAAGATAAAAACTGTTTGTTTATAATCTGATTTTACCTGTAGGTCATTTTCAAGTTTTATGCAAAGTCTGAATAATCTTGCGTTTTGTTTATTAATTTTTAGCTGTTTTAGAAAAGTATTTTTTATTAATATTGATTTTCAATAAAATCATTATAATATTTAAGCTACTTGCACAAAATGTTCTTAATTATTATTATTTTTAAAACTAAGCTTGGTTGTTTGAAGTTTTTTTTTGTTATTTATAAGCACAATTTTTGTAAGTTTTACTTTTTAAATGCTCTTTTAATATCTAAACCGCTAAATTTAAATTTTGAAATAGTATTGATTTTTGTAAAAGGAAGTTAAATATATTATAAATAAGACGTTTTATATATAATCTGTAGTGTCATTTAAGAAACTAAACAGAAAAAAGTTTTTTTAAATAATAAATTATTTTTAAAGTCAAAACTTTTAAGATCAACTTTATTTTTTGTAAGCATAGTTTTTATTTTCACTTTAATAACTTTTTTGATCATCTACAAAAAAAATTGACAGTTAACAAGTCATAATCTAATACTAATAGAAAACAAAATAAGGCTTATCAATTTGTAAAGCATAAAACTAATACTTATAATATTACAATACTAAAATAACTGTTTTGTATGTTTTAAATAAATTTAAGTTTATTCATTTTTCACATGTACAAAAAGATTGATAAACAACTTACTATCATCTTAGCTTAATTGAAATACACTACTCTAACTTTTTAATTAATTTTTTAAAATATTGGCTAGTAGGATTTGAGCTGAATGGATATGAACATAATATGAATGTTATAAGAAAACAGTACATATGTTTGAGAGTATTTTTCCGTTTGCTCGAATTAAAAAAAAAACTAGTTTTATTTCAGAAAATATTTAAGCTCAAACAAGTTTTTTATATAAAAGTTGACCTATTGGTTATCTGCTTTTATAAACTTCAGAAAATTGAAGATCTTTACAAGCTAATATTTAAGTTTGTTATATAGTTAAATAATTTAAAATTTTTATAACTATAAACAACAAATGTAAATTTAAAAAAGTTTGTTAATAATAAAAAATACTTATTAGTTTGTCAATATTTATTTAAACATTCTCTTTAATTAATATATAAAAATATGTATAATTCAGCTTAAAATCTTTAAATTTTATTTTTGTTTTTAACAATTACTGAGCAATATTTTGGACATTATACTTAAATAGTTTTATATCTATAGATTATATAAAAAAACTATTGGTTTTTAATATTTTGATTATTTTGTAGAAATTATTCAAGAAAGATAATACACACTTTGGACAATTGTATAAGTTTCTTTCACAGAATAAAAATTTAAAGTTTGTTACTTATTTCTTGACCACAACATTTATTAACATATGAGTTGATTACAAACTTGTTCCTTTTTATTACTAAAACATTTATGTAAATAACAAATCATTAGGATATGAAGTCTTTGTTTATGGAATTTTATTAATATCATTTTTTTTTCCTTAAGTTTTGTTATAGTATAGATTGAATTCCTAAAGTGTACAAATTATGTTAGTTACGTTATAAATATAAAATTAAAACACCACAACTAACAGAATAACTTATTTCATTAATATAGATAATATAAAATTCTTTTTTCAACCTAAAGCTTTGAGTAATTACAATAAACTTGTTTGTTATAGCTAAATATTTGCTTGCAAGTAGGAAAATAATTGCAAAATTCAAATTAAAAGTATTTGATAGATATAAGAAAAATTGTGCTTTTTTTATATTGTTATGCTGAACATAATTACTTTTTAAAAACAAAAAACAACCATACAGTAAAAGCAAAGTACTTTAAAATCTTTTAATGATTTTTTGTAAATAGCTTTTTTATAGGTTCTATTTTGTAAAAATTAGTTTTCGAATTTCTTCAATATTTCTTTTTCATAACATTTTATTTTCTTCACTTCTAAAATTTCGTGGATTAAGCCTGATGATTAGTTTCAAAACCTGATGATTATCATTTTTTCAAATTTAAATACCTTAAACATTTAAAATAAAACATAAATTGTACTATGTTCAGTCATTTTTATTTTATTTTTTACTTTAAGTGTAAAGAGTGTTGTTAAAAACAAATATGTTTTAGATAAAAAAAATATATATGTTTGATTTAAAGTGAATAACTAAATTTTAATTTTGCTTTATTAGTGTTGATAACTATACTGTATTAAAAAAAAGATAAAAAATATACAAATTACTTATAAATAATTTGTAATAAATAAAACAAAATAAAAATCTCAATAATTTAATTTTAAGTGTCGGTATTGCAGTATCTTAGTTAAAAAATACAACTATTACATTTTACATATTAATATTTTTATAAGTTTTCATCTCCTAATTGAAGTGAAACGTTTTAGTTTAATTGCAAAAAGCAGTATGTTGTTAAAACATTTGGAGTCTTTTGATAATTTAGTATAAAATTTTTAAATGTACATGAAAAGTATTTGGTCATAAAATGCCGTTGCTTATATGTATATATATATTTTTGTGATTGTTATATATAACAGAAACAGCATTATACACCAAAGTTAGACTTGTAGTAAACGTATATTGTTATATAAAGTTTTTTAAATCTACTAAAGTTGTTAAAATATTTTTAAAATAATTTAAAATTATAAAACAAAACACTTTACTACACTTCAACTGTGTTACACATAAATAGTAAAGTTGTTTACCTTCTAAAGTTATAAAATTTTAATTGTATTTTTATATTGAAAACCAGACAGTCATTTAAATTTATTTTACCATAATTTTAAGTTGCTCCTTTATGAATAGTATTATTTCTTTTTGTACTCTGTACATCATTTATATTTCTTTTTAGTTTAGCATCTCCTTATTTCAATTTAAATGTACATATTTTTATTAGTTTAATTAGTTTAATCTTTTTATAAATATTATATATATATAAAATAATGTGGTTAAATAAACTTAGACACTTTTAACTGAGCCCACTTGAAGGGCGTTAATAAATAATCTATATCTTATCTATAGAGAAAATTTGAACTTAAAATTAACAGAAGATATGTTTCATAAAAATTAATAAAATTGTTTTTTATCCTCAGCTGTAGGTTCGAAATGAATTTACCCTTTGCTAAACATTAACAGCAAAATATACGAAAAAACAAAATCACTATGAATTAATTATAAACAGTTGTAGAGTACAAATATTCAATGAAAAAATTAATCATTCATATAAACAAACAACTAAAGGTTACAAACCTACATTAAAGTGAGAATTACGTTACATACTTTAAAATTTATTGAAGTTTAAGAGGATCATTTTGACACGCCGACAAAACAATATAAATTTAACCCTCATATTTAAGCAACCCTCTTATTCAAGGTATACATAACGACCATTGTTTTTTTTTTAAGCACAGCCTACAAACAGGGTTATTACCATTTATTAGATGCTATGCTTTTTTTTAACCTCCTTAGTTATTCTAAAATTTATAAAAACCAAATTAAGTTTTGTAAGTACTTTTACTTTTATAAGTTGTAGGATAAATACTAAGTATTTAATAAAATTTATAAGTTTCTTAAAAAAACATTTAACAACAACTTTATTGATCATATTTAAAAGGTTTTATTGTTACAAAGTAATGTTTTATCTCTTGTGTTAGCAAATGATAAGTTTATTGAAAAAATGGCATACAAGTTTTTGTTTTATTTTACAATCATAAAATTATTGTAACAATTTGCTTTATTTATTTATATGTATAAACAGACTTGTTGAGTTAGTTTATTTCAATTTTTATTTTACACAAATTTAGATACTTTAAAAATAAAAAAAATAAAATAATTAATTTATTCATTTTATAGATTTCTATCTTGATATTATTCTATAAATAAGGATTATAACTTTTTTAATGTGATTTTAATAAATATTTTACATTTTTATTCTTGTTTTAATTTTTAACAAGAAATCTATGTTATCTTAAATTTTATAAAAATTATATTCAAAATATTATAAGAAAAATTAAATGCTAATTCAAATTTTATGGCAACAAAACAAAATTTTAAATACTTTCAAATAAAAAGAATTTATTATGATATATTGAAACTTATTGATAGATAATATCAAGTTATAAAGAGTATTGAAATAAGCAAAAAATGTAGTTTAAATTTATTTTTTAAACTGGATACTATTTAAAGTTTAAATTTTATTTAATACTTATTTTGTGGTGTTTTGTTTCAAAATAAAATTTAAATTATTATAAACTTATAATGTTTATGTTGTTTAAGTATTTTGTATAAAGTTTATACCGGTTTTACGTTTTTTATTTTACTTAGCTGATTTTTATAGAACTTGAAGTCAGTGAATTTTTTTTCTTCAAACTATTAGGTAAGTATAAGATAAAAAAATCTGCATTTCTGCTATAAGTTTATTTTCCAAACTTAAAGGGAAAACTGTGTTTTTTTTTGTGTTTCATGTATAAATAATAACATTTTTGAAATATTTTTTGAGTGTAAATTCGTTTGTATGAAAAATTTTATATTAGTCTATTTAATAAGGTTTCTTATAATAACAGACGAGTTAAAAAATAATTTTCAAAATTCAAAAAAAAAGCCTATTGTATGCACTGAAAACTAACTTACTAAGTTACTAATTTGAAAGTTGTTTTGTTAGATATTGTTGATAACTGTTAAAAAATGTCAATTAATTTAACATCTAGTGTATCTCCCAGTAATACTAATTTAACATCTAGTTGCTAGAATAATTTAAACTTTTTAAATATTTTTAAACAGATGTTAGAATGTTAAAAACAAATGCTATTCATTTTTTTAATAACAAATTATTTTTACTTTTAAATGTTAAAATTTGGTAAGTAATAATAATAGAGTACACTAAAAATAGGTTGTTTAAATTTTTTTGAATAACTGTAAATTAGACCTATAACTATAATGTTTTTTATTAAATATTTTAGATCTATAATTTCTCCTTACAAGTTAATTGACCTTTGCTAAAAAACACCATATAACATTATCTTTAGAAACAAAATGTTTTTAGGTTTTATATATTTATTTTACTGTTTGTTAAACTATACTTTAATATTTAAAAAAATATGATGCTAATAAAGCTATGTTAAGGAAATCTATTTTCAAAATAATTAAAATGTGGATTCAAAGTAGTAAAACTAAGAAAAAGTAGCAGAGTTTGTATATAAACAGCTAAAAACTTTTCAAAGTTTTTAACCTTTTTTTTTTTTTTGAAGTCAGTACAAGTATTATTTAAAGTAGTTATAATTAAAATTTTAAAAACTATGAAAAAAGTTCATTTAGGTTTAAAATGCTAAATTATTTGTTGTAAAGTTTCGAAACAATATTTAAGTAATATTATGTAATTTTTTATAAATTTGATAAATTTTAAGATTTTAAAATATTATTATAGATTTTAACTTCTTTTTGCTTTTATGGTGGCAAAGTTTGACTTCTAAATATTTTATCGGGTTTAAGGAATTTTTTGTTTGCAAGAAAACTGTTATTACATGATTTATATTTTCAGAAATTTTTTAGTTATATGTTTGTTAGTTTTACTCATACACCAAATATTTTTAACTGTGTTACATGCGTGAACATCCGAATATAATTATTTATAACTTAACAAAGTAGAAAAATAGACAGTATGTGCTTAATTGAAATATATTAAATTTTTTTTGCACTTTTTTAAGTATAATTTTATCGCGTTTCTTTATTATTAAAAGTAAACTCTGTAACTTATTACTTACTTAGCTAACTGTGAACTAGATTGAAAAAAGATAAAAATATTTCACTGCCGCAGGCAATAAATGCAAAGCAGTATGAGCTTTGAGTAAACATTTATTATTGTTTTTTTTTTAATAAGGTTTTACTTAAAATAAGTATATTAAATTTTATTACTTGTTGCGGTTTATGTTTGCAAAAAAGGTAAGTATAAACTTTGTTATAAAATAAATAAATAAAAATGGTTTGTGTTACTAACACAGGAAGAATATAGAAAAAAGATAATTTTTAAATTTAAACGTTACACATTTGTATTTGCATATGTTATGCTACTTTTTAGTTATTGTATTTATATCCTTAAATACATTAACATATTTATTTATTATCATAACGTATTAAGTTAGACGGACAACAAAATTTTTTGAATCTAAATCTTTCTTTAGATAAAAAAAAAATGTATAAACAGTTGTTATATTAAGTAAATAATTACTTATCTTTAACATTTTTTTATTGATACAATTTAACTTGTTTTTATGTTGTGCTGTAATCTAAAGCAACATTAAGACAGAATAACTTTTTTTAATACTTTAATCCATAACCTAGATGTGTATAAATTAAAGCAAAAAATATGTTTTTAAAGGTAGTTATGAACCTTATACTACATATTACTTTAAAATTTGAAACTAAAACTAAACAGTAATACTCAAAGTGAACAAATTTAGAAAGTTAGGGAGCAATAAGCTGCAAAGAGGTGGTATATTTTAAAAAATATTCTGTAGGTGAGAATGAAGTAAAACAAAAAGATATTAGCTTATTAGTAATTTGAGAAATTTTATAGGAATGGGCAACAGCTTTTAAAATTTCTAAAGGGGATCTTATCAAAAAAAGTTTAGGAAACACTGATAAACATTAATGATCATTTTTATACAATTTACTTGAATTACAGCTGTTCAATAAACTTTGCCTAAATAAATAATTATAAACAGTTTTGTAAAAATCACATGGTTTGCAATTTTTAAGTCAGTATGGCTTGTTTTTTATTGAATTTTTGAACATAAATTACTTTTTAAGAAATAACTTGAAAAAATTCTAACTAAAATTTTCTTTAGCAGAATTTTAGTTAAAGTAATATAAATTGAAATAGCACAGTAGAAAGTTTTATAGCATGTAACTAAAGAACTAAAATAAATTTTATACAAATTTAAAATAAATGGAGAAATAGTTTTTTGTTTAGACTTGGTAAAACTATTTAATTCTCAATACAAACAAGTTTTTATAATTAAGTACTTCTGAGATTATTTTTATATAAATGCTGCTGCAAAAAAGAAAAAATTATAGTACAATGAATTTTTAGGCTACCCACTATTTTAAGTTTTCTTCTTTTTTTTCTAACAACATATGCAAAATATAGATCTTCCCTTGAAAACTACAAAAATGTGACTTATAAATTTTCCCCTAGGTGCAATAAACAGGTGAACTTTAAATACAGCTCTTTGCCCTATATCATGTTTATTAAGTTTCGTTAGTCACGCATTGTCCTAGACATTACAAATAACTGTAATAGTAAACCAATCATTAGGTATTGGTTACAAGTTAGAAATACAGCAACTAATCATCAGTAGAATTTTTATAATTTTTTGCAACACCTTATAAACTACAGTGGTTTTCTAGGAATATTTATTTTGTTTTTGATGTGCATTGATGAGTTGAAAATCAAATAAAATCATTAAAATACATTTTACAAACATTCTTTTTGAAAGTTATTAAAAATGAAAATCGTTTTGATTTTATTATCATAAAGAATACATAATTTAAATGGCAACATGTATAACAAAATTCATAGTAATTAAGTGAACTAACAAAACATTTAGTAAATATTTACATTAACAATGTGACCAAATAATTTTCTTTAAAGGTCAGTCTTGTTATTAATAAATATATATAAAGCTAAAAGTAATGTTTAACCGTATTTAAAATTTCTAATGAGTTATTTAACTAAAAGCTGCTAAATTAAATCATATTTAAAGGTTTTTGTGGGATGCACAAACTAAAAAAGTAAAAGCAAACTGTTAATATATATATATATAACTATTTGCTCCTTCAGTACTTGAAATCTTGCTAAAAACCTTTACAGTTTATTATTTAATGAACTTGAAAAAACTACAGAAAGCAATTTTTTAATTTTGTATCTTATATATAAAAAAAAAGGTAAAAAATTAATTTTTAAATTTTTTATTTTACAATTTTTTTTGGTAAAAGTTGTTGGTAATAATAAGTAGTTTCCTAAAAACTTTGTAACGCTTCAAAAATGAAAGAAAAGATTGATTTTTAGTGTTTAATTTTAAATATTGATAACGTTAATCATGAAAAAAATTTATATCAATGTATTAATATTATTTATAAAACTAATACTCTCTAAAATTCAACTTTTTTTTCTAAATTTATGTTGTAATACATACTCAAAGCTATAAGTAATATGCTAATGAATTTTCTGTAAAAATAAAATTGGGTCTCCTATGGCCTTTAACACGGATCATTTAACACCCAAGTAAAAAATTACAGTGCTAGCAATATTATAATTTAGTTTTTATCATAATGTCAAAAGAAGTATAAATAAGTGATGATTGTATTTTTGATGAATTCTTTGCATATTTCAGACTAAAACTTAAACATAGAATGGAAACTTTCGTATTATCGGAATGTTATATAGTTAACATTTACTGTAAAGTTTAGAATATTTAATGATTTAGTTCTAATCATGATTTTGTTAACACTTATGGTTATATTTTAAGCTTTAAGTATCTTTATAGTTTATTTTTATAAGTGAAAGAAATTAGTTTTTAAAACCTTGATCTAAGCATCTCTTAGAAGACACCAAAAGTAGAATTTTTTCAGTCGGATAACCAATATATTGTCCTATTTGTCTATAAGACCTAGTACAAAATTCTATTTACTTAAGGCCATATGGGGGTCCAACATTTTATTCTTACAAAAATAAACTTTGGCTTTTATATTAAAGTTTTAAGTACAAACTAAAAGCCAGTTTTTATACTATTCAAAAATATCATTTAACTTTTGAGATATTTAATTTTTTGTAAAAATTTTCCAATATAAACGTATGGACCGCAGATTTTTCGGGGTCAATTTTTTCGGAAGTTTTAAAATTCACTAAAAATCTATCTCCTCATACATTTTTAAAGCAATCTTCTTCAAATTTTCAGGAAACGTTCCTTATAATAAAAGAAAAAAAGGGTTATTTTAGAATTTTAGTAATAAAAATAAAAATAAAAACTTTATAACAAAAATTAAAAAAAAAAGGATTTTTTTTTTCAAAAAATTTTATTTTTACAATTTTTTTTTAAATTCCAAAATATCGTTTTTTTTTTGTTATTGTATAAAGATTAGACTTTAAAAGTTTGAAGAAGGTTGCTTGAAAAATGTAGGAGGGGATAAATTTTAAATGAAATAGTCTTTTTTCGCTGTTTTAGTTTTTCCTACCCATATGGAACCTATTATGCAGCCCGACACTGACTGGTCATATCTCAAAAAATAATTCGAATTTTTTAAACGATAAAAAGCATCCTGAAGCTTAGAAAAAACTCTATAAAATCAGATCAACTTGTAAAAAACATTGTTTACTCCCCCTATAGCCTTAATTTTCTATCATGTGTGACCCAAACAGTATCCGACTGTATCCAACATTTGATCATCTTATAAAGCTATTCTCTATCTTAAATTTTATTTTTACAACTTATCATACAGTAATCTTTTAAGACCTTTCTTCCTGGACATTGTTAAAAAAATATCTGTTTACTTATTCAACTTTGAATATTTCAACTTAAAATGCTTGAAGAAAAAAAACTAAACACAATTTGCAAAAATAGCAGACTTATAAAATTTATTTTTACTTTTGAAAACACTTAACATAATATTTACGTAAAAAATTTTCAATTTATAAAATATTGTTCAAGATTTTTATTTTTTTTGATTCTATTTAGACTTTAAGGTCTTTTTTTCCAGGCGTACTATAGCGTAAACATAGATTTATTTCTACATTTCTTACTTCTGTTAAAACTTTTTTAGAATTCTTTGAGAAACTTAGTTTAAAAATACTAAAATTCAATAAAAACAGAACTTTTAATAAACAATCAATATGTGCACATTATTTTGTTTAATCTGTAACTCTTTACAACTAATTTCAATTAAAGCTTTAAAGAAAGTTTTTAATCAGTTACAACATATTGCATTAACTATCATTTTAATTAAAAATAATTCTGTTAGATTTAAATAAGAAAAATTTCTGGGGACTGTTTCGTTTATGATGAAATTTGAATAAAATTAGATTCTATATTGATGAACATTTAGTCATATTATTTATTTTGTTATAAAATTCAGTTTTTTTATTAAAAATTGTAACAACAACATCTAAATCATTACAATTTGTATTTATTGTATAGAAGCTTCAATAGTTAATCTAAAAACTTGATTAGTTTCACTAAACATTAAAATAATGTTTACTTATTTTTAGAATCTAAAAACAATAACAAAAATATTTTTTAAAAATTAATCAAGATCGCCATCTGGCGACGAAATATATTTTTTTTTTTCGTAGTAACATTGTAATCATTTTTACTTTTATTTAGTTTGTTTAATAAAACTATGTAAATTTTCAAAGTAAGTACCAAAATGACAATCAAAACTTGTTTTTTCACTATTTTCTTCTAAAGTACAACTATTTATTTAAAATTACAAAAATCAATTTTGATTAATGTTTAACTGCTATGTTTAATTGTAAAATTTAAAGCGTTCATTTGTAAGTTTAGATATTAAAACTTGTAATTTTTTTAATGGTAACAAATGTAAGTTTAGTGTTACGTTAAAATGATCATATAAACTATACATAAAATTTAATTTTACACTATAATTTTTATCTTTTTGTTTTTGTTTATAAATTATGCTTATTAGGTCTTTATGATTTGGAATAAAAATTAACTTGAAAATAAGTATAGTTTTATAAAACCAATTAATTCTAAAAAAATAATTTTAAATATTTGTGAACCGTCGTATTTAAATTTACATTTAACACCAAACTGAAATTAACTTAAGGCTGATTTAGTGCATTTATAATAAGTTTTAACAGTCAGTTCAAAAGATCTTTGAGTTAATCAAAGTTTTCAAAAAACAAACATTGAAGTTATGTTTTAAATATTTTTTTAAAACATTAGAAGTATTAATACAAAGTTTAAACGTAAAGGATTTTGTAATCTTTATCACAATCTTAATAAAAATATCCAGACGATAAGCATCGCAATCTAATTTAAAACATTCTGGCGGCCGGTATGGCGACCAAATTTGCAGTTCACTTCAACCTGGCGTTACAAACTGGTAATTTTTACTTTAAATTAACTTTTGAAGTCATGAATGTCTAGCCACTTCTTATCAGACAACCTTAAACATAGTTTTTGAAAAATTTTAATATAAAATTTAACTTTAACGTAAGCCGTTAGTAGAACTGGCTGACACCAAATATAAGTAATTACCAACTGCAGGTGTCTTTGACAGTGCAAATATTGAAAAAGTAATAGTTGCATATACTTATTTATACCTTCTTATAAATCTTACATATACTTTTTTGTTTTGTAATTAGAGTTTGCAAACCATTTAGAAGATTATTAAAATAATAGTATCTATTCCGTCTTATTCTTAGTTACTAAAACTAAAAATAATGTTTAGTTTCTTGAACTTTTTAAAGATACTATATGTAATTTTTTCAATCAAAGTTTTGCTTTTAGTCAAAAAAAAACAAATAGTTGTAACTTTAAGTTAAATATTGTTTATTTACTGACTAAATATTGAACTATGTGGTTTTTTTTGTTTAATTGTAAAAAATACTTCATCCTGTTTTATTGGGCAACTGTATAAAACCAATTATTTTTAGTCAATAAGGTTGTCAAAGATCATTTCTAGTGTGAAGTAATTTTGCTAAAGTTCACAAAAGTACAATAAAAAAAATTAAAATCGATAAATTTTGATCAAACTGTCATGGTTATTTTATTCATGAGCTATTTTTAAAAATATTACTTCAGAAAATACATTTTGTAAAACAAGAACATTTTTTATCTAACACAAATGTGTTAAGTTTTTATCATTGCAATTTAGGACTAATTTTTTGTTTTTAAAAACAAACAAAAAATATATCAAAAATAGTAGTATAATAAGTATATATTATTTTTATCGTTTTTTATTGATAAAGCTATTAAATTTAATTATTTTTGAGACTATTATTTTAATATAAACTTTTCATAAACTAAATTTTCAAACCAAAGTTTAATACATTTTCTAGAATTTTGTCATAAGTTTGTTATAGAACAAAGTAATTAAAACAATTAAAAATTAAAGTGAATGAAAATTTAATTATTTTAAGTTAAATAAAAGTTTTTACATATATTAGTTTTATTTTTAATATTTTATTTTATTTATTTGAATTTTATTAGCAATATAGAAAAATAATATATTAAAATATTAATTTTGGTAAAATAAAGGACAATTTTTTTCGACAGTATGTATTAATCATAAATCGTGATTCTTATTGGTATAGAAAAAAAAAGGTTTATAAAAATTAGCATCATCATATAAGAATCTATAAAATTCGTTTTCTTCACATAGAGTATGTAGCAAAAAATAATATCTAGTTTTTAAATTGTTTAAAACTCTTAACACAAAACTTTAATTTTATTATGGTTATTGCATGATACTTCTGTTGCTGTTGTAATTTTATTTTATCAAAATAGGGTGAATAAATAAATTTAAATAGATATTGTAAGTAGTTTAAACTCTTAACGGCACATTTAAGCTACTTTTGTAGTTTAAGTTTTAATATATTTAAACTAAAAAAAACTTACAAAAAACGTTTACGTTGTTAACATTAACACAATTATGCTAAGGAGTTTATCATTATAATCTTATAGCTTTTATTTGTGATTTATAGAACTATGTTTTTTAATTTTATATAGTTTTTGTTTACTTGTTTATACATTTTGCTTATGAGATCTTTACAATTTTAAATTTAGTTAAGTATAGGTAAGTATAGTTACACAAAAAATACTTGAAAATTTATTAAACTTAAAAACTAAACATATTTAAGCAAATCTCATATATGTAGTTTGAAAAAAAAACTTATAGCTAAGTAGTACATACAAAAAAAGTTTAAAAGATTAAACCACAAGAAGTTTTGTGTTATACAATTAGTGCACAAAAATATAGTCCCACATATAGTTAAATTTTATTTGAAATATTTTTTCAACGTTTAAGGAACATATATAAAAGTTTTAAACACTATGGTATTTTTTTTAAGTCTTTAATATTAATTTTAGATTTATTACAACATATGACAACTATAGTTTCGAGACTGTAACGCATCACTAGTTCGCTGTTTGAAGCAATTAATCATTGTCATTCTGACGTAGTTTTTCTCTTTCTCACTTGCCAATGAAACATTTTCCCGGTGTTTTCAAAAGATTTATTTTATATAATTTTCACTTATATTTACGCCTTAAAAAGACAGTTGTGTTACTAGTTCTTAGTATATATATAATACAGTAAACAATTGTTTTAAGTCAATTAAAACAAAAATGTTAGATTAATTTTTTTCTTAAACGGTGTAGAAATAGAATATACTCCATTTTAAAAATCAAAAGAATAATTATTCTACATATGTTTTATGAAAATCTATACGGTTATTCAAAGATAAAATCTTTTCACATTAGTTAATTATTGTTAATTAAACATTTTTAAACTACTAACATTAAAGTTACATACCAGCTTTTTTGTATAACTGTTAGTTAGTGTAGATTATAATATGCATATTTTTAAGTAAAGTATAAAATTTAGTTAATTTTAACTTAATTTAATTTTTTCTTAACAAAAAGTTGAGCTCATAAAAGAAATTAAAATATTGTTTAGTTATTATTTCAATTAATTGTAATTAAAAATACCTTTAATACAAACTATGATTGTATTGCACTATTTTGTAATCAAAATTTAAAACATTGTTAACTTAAAGAAAGCTGTTAAAATTAATAAAATAGTCTAGAACACTTAAAATAATCTTTTTGTTAAAAACCTTTAAACTTTATATGCTTTTAAACATTAGACTACATTTTTTTTGTAACTTTGTACACAATTTCTTTGATAGATATAAATGTTTGTTAAGTAAATTAAAAAATTAAACAGTTTAATTGTGTTGATTAAAATAAATTAAAACCAAAGTTACATTTTTTTTAGCTTGTACAAAAAAGTTCACTTTTAAAAGTTTAAAACTTTTAAAATTAATTTAAAATTTTGAAACTTTATTATAGTTATTTGAATTTTTAAGGAATAATATTAAAGTTTTATATTTATGAAAAGTTTTGTTACTACTTAAATTATTACTGAACCATTAAAATTACTAAACCGTAACGTTTAGACAAGCAAAAAGAGAAAAAAAGAAAAGAAAAGAGGTTATCAGTATTTCAAAGTGCAAGTCATACGAGTAAATCTCATTTCGAAGCACAGCTAATTTTTTTAGCTCGAGGGTGAAAAAAAACGTTCAACATAAATTCTGTAAGTCACTTTATTTTGCTTTGTATAAAGTAAATCGAATAGTAATTAACTTTTTTAAACAAGTTAATATTGTCTAACAAATTATTTTCTAAGTGATTTGTTAAAATTATATTTTCAATATTTATTTTTTTAAAGTCATTTGATAAAACAATTTTTTTGTTGTATTTTATTTATATATACATATATCTAATTATTTTGAATATAAACTATTAACTTATTATATAATTAATATTTAATAGAAAGTAGGAGTGTTAGTTAGTAGTTAAAATGTAATAACATGTTTTTTTATTTAGTTATAGTTAACTAAACCTCAGCATGTTTAAGTTTAATACCAAATAGTTGTCGCATAATAAAACAATTTACAATGTTGTTTCTGTTTAAGATATATATGTTGAAATATAAAGTTAAAACAAGGTTCAGTGTGCTAAAATTATTCATTAACAGACCATTTAACCTTCAACTTTTGAACATGGAAACTTTTTCAACATTTTTTGAAGACAAGAATTTTTCAGCCGGATGACTGCCAACGGTAATTTTAACAACATTGTTTTAATTAGTTTGCTCTTTTATCACTTATGATATTGTAAATATATAGGGTAAATAACTTCGACCAAGAAACTATTTGTAAAAAAATTGAAATTAACTATGTAATGTATCAGCTTTGATTTTTTTTTTTACAGCAGCACAGCTTAGTTTAAACTATGCTGTATAGTTTATTTAATTGCTTTGTGTTTGATTAATTTGACTATAGATGTTAGTCGTTTATAACGCAAATGATATAGTTATAACATATATTTAAGAAAAATGTACATCTATGTATAAAAATAAATGTTTTTACAGTTTTAAGCTTTATTTAATTAAGCATTTTTATAAAAAAGTAGTGTCGTACATTTCCCATTAAATTTTTTTACATTAAAAATTTTAATGGGAAAAGTAATAAAATATGTTTTAAAGTGTTAAAATATGTAAAAATATCAAAATAAGATATAATTTGAACACTTTAAGTTATAAAAAACCATGTGCACAAACCGACTGATAATTTTTTACATCAATTTTATACGCAATTTTATTTTTTAGATACTTATTTTTCTAACTTTTTTTTTGTGATAAATATAAAGACATATTGTTTGCAAAAATCAAAATCTTCTCAACAACTTTACAAAATAAAAACAAATTTAGTGACTTTTATCACTTGATACCATTTATAAAACAGTTAACAAAAAATTAATGGAAAACGCTGTATAGGTCCTAAATACTGTTTTTTTTATTTTTTATTTCTTTTTTGTTTGGTTTAAGCTTAAGGCAAGTCGTATTGAAATATTTATAAGTGTGTTTGAAAAACAAAAAAATAAGTTTTTCACTTCCGAGATTTTTTTAAAAGTTATATAAACTTTCAAGGCTATACTTATTTTAGAGTTCTTATAAAAATTAAAATAAACAAATAAAAAAATAAACTTTAAGTAATTTTGAAATTGTGCTACTTATTGTCAAGTGTGTTGAAACTTTTAATTAAAATTTAGTATAATTTCATTATAATTTTTAACTTAGTAAGTAAAAGTTTAGTAACTACTGCTTAAATTAATAACTTTGCTAAAAGTAAAATTTAATAGAAATATATAATTTAACAAGTAGATTATTATATCAACTTAACTTAATGAATAAGATAAGAGTAACTGGTTGTACAAATTTGAAAACAACAGGAAAAAGTTTTATAAAAATTTGCTCACGATCACCATCTAAAGTAGATTTTTTTTTGTAATAATATCAAAACAGTTTCAACATTTTCGTAGTTTGTTAAGTACAACTATGCAAGTATGCTTAATTATTTTTAATTTAAAGTTTATTATACCACAATGATGTTTTTAATCTAACTATACTTTAAAAGTTTAAACATGAAAGCGTTGAAAATAAAATAAAGATGTAAAAAAATCATAAAATCCAAAAATATATTACGTGTTGTAGTCTTTTTGCAACATATTCTATTTAGATTAAACATAATTGAAGTAGTAATACTTTTAATATTTTTAACTATTCAAACTATTTTTTTTACCTTAAACGTAATTCATACTTAAAATTTTTTAAAACAACAAAAGAAATAAAACAAGTAGTAGTTTATTAAAATTCATTAGCTATTTTATTTTAAAACTCATTTTTAATTGTTTCGGACTTCATTGTTTAAGTGATGTTGTTTTTAAATACTGTCTTGAAAAAAATATTTCTTTTTATTTAGTATATTTTTCGTCTAAATAAACATAATACATTTAATATTTTTAAACTATTCAAACTATTTTTTTTACCTTAAACGTAATTCATACTTAAAATTTTTAAAAACAACAAAAGAAATAAAAAAAAGTAGTAGTTTATTAAAATTCATTAGCTATTTTATTTTAAAACTCATTTTTAATTGTTTTGGACTTCATTGTTTATGTGATGTTGTTTTTAAAAACTGTCTTGAAAAAAATATTTCTTTTTATTTAGTATATTTTTTGTCTAAATAAACACTGTTAAACTTAATGGTACTTTAAAGTTGACTTATAACTTTAAATTAAAATTTTCTAAAAAGCCTTAAGTATTATTAACTTGTTTCAGTTATTTTAATATTTATACAATTTTGGTATACTGTTAAAAATTAGTTGGTAAGCACTTTAAACTTTACATGGCTTAATGTTTCACGTAGGGGTTAATTGGTTTTCTGTACTTTTTTATTATTTAAGCTTATTTTTAGTCTTTTTAAAAGACCAAATATGACCTTCATGTGACTTTTTTAATCTTCTTTAAATGCATAGAGTTTGTTTGTTTTGATTGTTACATGTATAAAACTTTAAAGAAAAAACTTAAAAGTAAAATTTTAAAGGTCACAAACAATTTACATAATGTTTATTCAACAAGTAAAAAAAAAGCGTTCAAATTGTTTGTTCTTAGATCGTAGGGGTTTATTTCAGAAAACTTAAAAAGATTGATGGTGGTAAAAGTTAGAAAACTAATTTTTGTGTAAAGTGTAATTTTTATGTTATTTATGTATTTTTTTAATTTAATATTTCACTGAGCAAAAATAAAATTATGCTAGTCAAATATTTTTTTTTAGCGGCAACAGATAAACCCTATTGCTTTTTTACAATAAATGCATCTCAATAAAGTAAGACATTAAAGAAAAAATTACCACCTTTATCAAAGTTTACTTAAATGCATTCAAATTTTATATATTCTAAAAGTTAAATTAGTTGGTTATTTTTGTGCAAAAAAAAAATAACGTTCATCACAACATTATTTAAATTTTTAATAAAAAAAATATTAAATAAAAATTAGAACACTTTTTCTTCTTATCATTTGCTACTTTTAAAAATCAAAAAATATTATAATAACTAAAATCAAGTCAATTAATTACAATATGCAAAGATGTATGAAACAATACATAAGAAAAAATTCATTGTCATGAGCATTATGACGTTATTTCTTATCGGTAAGTATACGATTTTTTGAGATATGTTCACATACTTCTGGCATTGTAGAATACTTTTTTTTTATTGTATTATTATTTGAAAATGATAACTATGTACTACTTTTAATAAACTTTCAAAATGTTTTAATTTTAAAAATGTTTTTTTTAAGCTGAAATTAAAACGACTGGCAAAAAATAAATAAAAAGAAAGAATATTGGTATTTTAATACAGTCCTACTAAAGTAAAATAAGTTTTTTGTACAGTCAGTAGTCAGCAAAATTGGTAAAACTTTTTTTTTAAACTGCATAAACTACACACATTGAAGTCTTAAAATATTTCAAAGTTTTAATATTTACATCAAAAGTTATTTCTTTCACAAGTTTTGTTTAACAATGCAATATACAACAGAATTTCAAATAACATCACGATAGATATCATCTTAACGAATTTTTTTTCAATTTTTTATAAGCTATTAAAGAGAATATTTTTTAGTAAAATTAGTTTTGTAAAACATAAATAATTTAAAGAAAAAACTACATCTAACTTGATAACGGTAAGGTTCTTCGTTAGCAACGTCCAAGAACTAAATATTTTAAGCTTTTTTTTTCGTTTAATTAATTATTTTGAAGAAAAGATTTTAATATTTTACAATTAAGAAAAAACTTGAACATACGTATAAAAGATTTAGAATATTTTAATTGATAATTAATTTTATTATTTATGACATTTCTAGATGAATTGGTACATTACTTTATTTAAGTAACTGTTTGTTATTAATTGAAATTATTAAATATTGATCAGCTTTGCTCTATAGTGTCAGAAGCACAGCTTAGTTTAAATTATGTTTTAATATGTTAATTGATTTTATGTGATTAGCTTGACAATAGATTTAATATTAAAGATATAAGTTGAATATAGTTAAAATCTAAAATATTGAAAATAAGAAATTTTGTAGTTTCTGGATTTTTATCTATTTCTGAAATATTAACTAAATTAAGTATTCTCCTAAAGTTAACTTATTCATAAATTATTTAATATAGTTTTTTTACAATAAAGTAACTAAAATTAATCATATTAAAACATTAAGTTTAAGGATATTTTAGCACAAGTTGTTTACACATATTAGTTTAAGTTTTAGTAGTTTATTTTTTGTTAGTTTAGAGTTGATTACCAATATTCAAAAAATAAGCATTTAAAAAAAAATTCGACTGAAAAACTTTTTAAAGGTATATACAAGCCATTAACCATGACCGTTCACGAAAGAGTGAAAAAAGTTTCAACATTTGCAGTATCATATAGATGTTCTTAAAAAACGTTTGCATCAGACAAGTAAGTATATAAAATTATTATTAAACTTTTATTTTATGAGAATTACTTAAAAACTTTAAAAAGAGGTTATATTTTTTATTCTATTTTTTAACGCCTTGTATTTTTGTTTTGATTTTCTAATTTCTCTTTTTTTTCTAGTTTTTAAAAGCATACTAATCTATATTTATTAAAGATCGTTCAACAACAAACTTATATACATTTTTAAATATACTTAAGAATGTTAGTTTCACATTAAAATATCTTATATATTGAAGATTTTAGTATCTAAAGAAACTTTCTAACAAAAAATTCTGAACTAATTTAATTAACAACATCAACTTAAACGCAATATAAACAATTCAAATAAGATATGATTTTTTTATTCTTTTTTAAGACACTTTTCAATTTTGCAATAACAGTAATACAAGTTTTATAAATAATGCATAACAGTCTTCACTATATAAAGTCTAGTTAAAAGTCTAAAACGTTGAATATAAATTACAATTAAAATAGTGTTTTTTTTTACTTAAGATAAGTTTTTTTAGTTTTATTATTTTGTTAACAAAAAAATAAAATCAAGTATAACTAAAAACACAAATCTCTAACATATACTATTGTTAACCATATTTAAACATAAAATAAGATACAACACAATTATTTAACATGCTCTCTAGCTTTTTTTTAAGAATTTTTTTTTCTATTTTTGATTACTTCACTCTTAAGCTTCTCTGGTACAACAAAATATTTTAACCTAACCAAGGAAAACATACTTTGAATACATGCAATTTACTTTATTTTCAATAATAATTCTTAGTTTTGAAGAAAGAAATTATTAAATCACGACACAAATATAATCTATAAAGAGTATTTACAATCGTAAAGTTATATAAATACTAACATTAACTACGCGATGTAGACGTTTTCTTGATTCTCGAAACTAGAAAAAAACGTTGAATTTAATCGTAACTTGAAACACAGTATAACTAATTCACCTACTAATCGACTAACGCGTATTTGAAAGACAAACGCAAATATATACGCATTGAATTGAAATTAAATCCTTAAAATAAAATAATGTTTGTTATTAATACTAGAAGCACGTCACGAAAACTGCGTAAAACAGTTCACAACTACTCCTTTAAATGAATTTTTCGCGTGAATACTGCGACACACCCATGTTTCAGTTTAAATGTGCATATGTACTAAGTTTAGTTTAAAACGCAATCATTTAAATTTTTTTACTTTTCACTTATGATCCGTAACAACCACAAAACTTTGCAACCCTTGTGGTTATACTTTGTCTGCTCTAAAGACCCTGCAATGTTGAGCGACTCTTCTGCAATTGCATCATTATTTTTTTTATGCTCCATAAAAACCTTGGAGTTGCAAGTGTCACATTCTAACCAGTGGTGCAGCAGTCTGTAAACCAGCTACCGCAATTGCAGTGTTTTGTATATTGACAGCAGCCCAAGCCTTGCTTTGACCAGTCAGGTCTTAGATATGATTAATCTTGTACACCGTTTCGTTTTGAATCTATGATCATCCTTATGATTCAATAAATGCTTGATTTAAATATTCTCATCACATGAGTTTATGTTTTAGACTGAAGAATCTCTAAAAGGTGACATAATTTTATGGAGTTTAGCATAGTTTAAAACTAGATTTATTAGCCTAAACTAGCTCCGTATATTTGTGGCAGAATTTAAAATTAGGAATTTTCTAATGGAGTCAAAGTATTTCGACAATCGATCTATGCTCTAAGAACTTAAACTTCTTTGGATCAAGAATTATACCCGTTTTTCAGAACTTTTTGTACGAAATATACTGTCTCCACCCATGACACTCTAACTCAGAAATCATAAAACGTAGTGTCACCTACACATCTTTTTTTTCTTTTCTTAAAAATCTTATAAAATAGCTACAAAACGACGATTTCAACCATCACCTACCAATACAAAACCCTGTTGGACTCTAGTAGAACCTACTAAACGCAGTGACAAATGTTGTTAAAAGCTTATCATATTCTCTCACGGTAACTCCTTGATACCCCTTCCACGCGTCTGTTAGTCTTTAACGTTTCTTATGGAAGTCTGACGCACATGTCTCCCTCTTGCAATACTTGTTAAGAGGTTAGAGATCTATAGTTCTTTTAGGTGACGCATATTGTTTCCTGACGATACCAGGTTATAAGTTCACTAAATAGGAGACGTTCTGAGACTTCTTATCCTTGTTAAGTTCCGCTTAATCTGCTTTTGCCAACGAATTTGTACGTGTGCCTGAGTATGAAAGGCAGGAGGTTCAGCAACGTCTTCTAAATAGATTTTAAAAAGGGGCCTACTTTTTTGTTTGAGCGGTTTATATGGACATACATAAAATGTAGAAGCTGCAGAAATTTTAATAGCCACTTACGCATCTTATTAATATTTGCAGTTATATCCTTGAATGGAAGCCTGCTTAGTTTGTCTAGAAATTCCTTTCTTGTTTGAAAGTTGCAGGTTACATCATGTGGGTTGAGCTTATTTTAATCTTTTTTTTTTCAAAATTGCAACAAATTTAAGATGCTTATGAGACAGCTGAAAACCAATAATGGAAAAATATCTGTTAGAAATTAGGGGGCAAACCATTATTTTACACAAAAGATAAAATCCAGTTACTGAGTTACTAACATAAATAATACCATTGCACCTGACTAAATCATTCTTTAGAGATGTTCCACTAAAGTTGGTTTTAAAACACATAAAATTCTAACTGGAATTTTAAGTAGCAGCCCGAGTTATGGTTGAAACAAGAAGCAAATAACTTATAACAAAACCAGAATCTTGAAAGATTGGACTGAGCATAAATATTAGCTAAGGCACTTATTTTAAAAAGTTATTTGTGCAGTATTTAGTAATTTTTATTGATGCACGTGTATGGTCTAAGGACTTGACATTACACAATATTTCACAGTCAAGCATAATGTTGCTTTGGTAATTAACTTATTAGCGTGTAATAAAATTGTCCGGGTATCCTGTTGCATAAAAAAGAAACTATCATTTTTGGTTTTAACAAAATTAATCTTCTATGACTGGTGCGCCAACAAGATAAACAATAACTAAAATGTTTTAAATTACGAGTTCCTTTATTTTTTCGAATAAATAGAATAAATTTTTATAGCGTTGGCTAAGGAGTTGTCAACTTATCTCCTACAATAAATTTCTTTTTCTGACTTCGGAAACAAGAGATCGCTAATACAGCTTTTAATTGTATTTCTGTCAATTTCTTTGCTTTCAATAACTAAAATTATTCGGAACGATTATATAGAAAATATATCTTCAGTTGTATGAACTTCTCTTTTTATGTTATTACAATTGCAAGCATAATGCCATTTGTTGCCACTTCCATTTAACTTGTCACATTCTTTTTTACACATCCTAACTAACTGACTGATGTGAAGTTACAAGTTTCCGCTTTGCAGCGAACACGGGTTGCAAACAGTCTGCATAGTTTAGCATGGTCTTAATGCAAGCACTTCATTTTTGAACTTTTGACCCGAATTGCATCTTTTGTGACTGCTATTGACTCAATTAATTTAGAATAATGTTCTTCTGACATAGCCGTCAGCCTAGGATCATTTGCCATTATAAGTTTGCAAAGTTTGTCATGCGCGCATTGAAACATTGTATGCTTGTATTCTGGATGCTTATGTTTGACAGAGTTTCGAACCTCCCTTACCAGCGGACGATGTAGGCCATGCCTCATTGGTGAACCTTAGTCGACTGTAGACCGAATCAATTTAGGTCCATTCTGTAATATTACAGCTTTTATGATCCATAGTCCTTTCATGTCCCGTTTTGGTCAAGAAGCCCAGAAACTAAATCACATGGTTAATCTAGCGTTTAATAGCAGCATCAATGAATTTAGAACTTTATTACAACCATTTTACTTTGATAAGATTAACTAAAGAAAATGTCCGTGTTTAAATATTTAATTAACAATTAAAAATCTGAAATAAAAACAGGTATAAATATAAAGACATATCTAATTTAAACATTGGTCTATAATAAAATGAGCTAAAGTTAAACTACTCTACAATGACACAATAGTATGTCAATACGTTATTTCAGCTATCTTTAAATTTATTATACTCCAGATAATTTATTTTTGTAATAAAGTATTATATAAATTTAAAATTATCTTTACATAAAAGAGGTTCTTAACACATGTTTTTTATCACAGAAGACATAAAGTAGTACAAAATGTTGGTTTTCTCAATTTTTCAAATAAAAAGGAATTATTTAACAAATTTACAACACAGGTAAATATGTTTTTTGTTTTTAATATAATTTGTATGACAAATTAGTATATATTGCTAAGTTTATAATGTAAGTAATATACAAAAAACTATAATAGTTTACTCTGCAACTATATTTAAGTTGTTTAAAAATTAATTAGAATATATTATCAATGTTCTCATTTTCTTTTGAAAGTTTGATATATTGTTCAAGTATTTTGGTCAGCAAATTTTTGATAACTACTAAGTTTTACTTACATTATAAGAAATGGTACAAAACATCCGAACTGTTTGTTTTACAACTGATATTTGCTATGATGATATTAAATTAATTTTGTCACTAACTAAAAGTGCTAGTTCAATTCAAAGTTTTTTTGTAAGTTCTAAATTAAAAATTTCGAAACATAGTTTTGAAAACTTGATATACTGTTCAAGCCATTGAGTATAACAAACGGTGTCACTAATAATTATTTATAAAAGTGGTTATTTTGTTTCGTGAGTGTTTTAAACTTATAAGCGTTTAAAACACAAAAGTTACAGAGTGATTTTTTGTTTAAGGTTAAAATCTTCAATGCTTACCTCTGTTTTTTCGGTTGTCTTAACTGAATTTCCTATGAACCTAGAAAGTTGTTTGATATAAAAACTATGAAATTAAATTGTAGGTTGTTTTAATGATAAACAAATTGAATTGTCATAAACAACATTAATATGTCACTAAATACCATTAAATATTTTGAATGTATTCTAATAAAGATAAGTAAGTACATTTATTTAAAAATGTACTTATTTGTCTTATAACTTTTTTATTTTTAACTTAAAAGTAAACAAAGATGTATTGAAGAACGCTTAAAAAGAGATTTAAGCAACTATTGACCACAAAAATAAAATTTTAGTGAAAAAAAAGTCAAACCAAGTGTTATATACTTATACTTAGTTTGAAATAACTGAGTTAAGGTTAACTTCAATTTATTTCGTTATTTTTTTCAATTAAGCATTTAGAAAATTTTTAAGTTCAAATGCAAGGAGGTTTTGGTATTTTTACGTTTAATAAAAGTTCTGCACAATTTTTTTGTGAAAAAATGACGCAAAAACACCTGAAAAACTTATTTTTCTTATTAGTACCAAATTTATTGATAACTAAAACTTTACATTCTTTTGAAGTGTAGTGTATATCGTAAAACGTATAGATATTTTGAGTATTAAATTAAAAGGCATTTTGAAATAATTAAAAAAGTTGTGGTCTCAGAATTAATAGTTTGTGAAGATTTTATATCTTTTCTATTATGTATATATTCAAGCCAATACGAAATAAAAACGTTATTTTTTTAAAGTCATCAGACCCTCTTTATTCCCCGCAATTACCCAAAACATCCCTGAACTTTTCAAAAACATAACATTTATTAAACCAAAATAAAAAACAAATAAAATTAAATATTAAATAGCAAATGTTGGTTTATAACTTAAGCTATACCAAATCATGTTTACAAAAATTAACAAACACCGAAAGTAAACAAGGTAGTACAGATAACTAAGCGTATTTAATTATAGTTAAATGCATTAAAATTTATATATTTTTACATAAGAATAGATGCACAAAAGTTTTAAGTATAAATTTTTTGATCAATGTATGAGAGTTGTTAAAAAACTGTTCATGCACGAAATTTATTTTAAACCAAGTGTTGGTTGGCTACATTGTTTGGAAAATGTATTATATAAACTAATCATAAAATGTTTAAAATCTAGAATTGATTAAACCTCATTTTAATAAGCACTAATGTGTCATAAGAACGATTTGAAAAGTGTTTTAGAAAATGTACTTTTTTTGTAGAATTGTAATTTAACCTAAGAAATAAGTTTTGAACAAAGTTGTTTGAGCAGGTTTTATTTTCCCGACCCTTCAATCCTATTAACGAGGGCTTTGTACTTATACTATTATAAAAAATATACAAATAGCTTGCTACAAACTTTGGCTGTTTTATATTTAAAACTTGATATACGTGATACTTTGTTCATACAGTTTTGTAGTTTTTACCATAGAAGTTTTGAGTCTTTTTTTTTAATTACCATCAATAAAATACTAAGTCTAAACATTTTAGTGATTTGAACAATATCTATTATAACTTGTAAACTTGTGCACGCAAATTCAGTTAAGACTTACGTTACTTTCTTAGTTAACCGCTACTTCGATATCCCTAAAATGGGCGGTATTGCTCCTTTAAGAGGTTTTGATTTTAAGAGGGCAATGGATACCAAGAATGGAAAAAGAAATTTATGTATTATAATCGACAAAATCTAAACAAAGACGGCAAGATTTTCAATTTACCTAGTAATCAATTCTTAAAACAAGTTTTGAAAACTCCAGCTTACGTTTTACTACGTTTGATGCAGACTTGAATAAACGAAACGTATAAATTTTTATTTACAATGAAAACAAAATCTTTGTTCTTTTTAAGTTGATGAAAAACTTAGGATTAATTAAAAATTGAAGTTGTAAACTTATTTGATTAAAAAACAAAGGAAACAGTAACTTTTATCTTGAATATATAAGTTAATACTCAAACTTTTTTAAAAGAAAACAGTATTAAGTTTGTAGTTAAATAAATATACTAAAACATGATATATTAACTGTAAATTTCAATTTAACATATGAAATAGTAATACTACTCATAAAGATAACTTACTTTTCGATAACTAATTTAAAGTTACAAATCTTTTTGTAATTTGTAAAATATTTTAAACTACGACCTTACAAAACGACATTATACTACGACTTAATAAGTTTTAACACTTTAAGATTTGAGAATTGCATTTGTTTAGAGTTTAATTACCACAATCAAAAGAGAAAAATTAAAAAAAAAAATATTGTTTTCTGGTTTCTGTAATACATTGTTAGTTTTTAAAGTTAGAACGTTTTAATTCAATTATAAAAGTTTTAGTAGTAGTAGATTGAAAGTAATCTTTTTTTCTAGGAAGTATGAGACAAGAGAAACAAAAAAAGTAGACCTGTATAAATAGGGTCTACATTTCATTAAGAAAGTAGTTGTAACAGAAAAGACGACTGCTGCAGCTATTTCTAAATATATAAAAATTTGATTAAAAAAAAAATAAGACGCAATTGCGCCTTGCAATTAATCAATTGTAATAAAAATGAAAAAAAGATTAAAGCGTTCAATTTTAATAGAATATGGAATATCATTTCTTAACTATTTTACATATTAAGTAATTTAGAAATATACTTAATTAAGATGGTAAATAAAACAGTTTCGTTTCTCTACGTTTTATTTGTGTTTTTAAAGTTTGTGAACAAATAAAACTTTTGTTTCTTTAACTCTTTGGGTTTTTATTCCCTTAAAACCTTTATAAGGTAAAGTTTGCTTTATCTTTAATAAATCAATATTCAATGTAACAAAATAAATAAGAAAATATTTTAGTTTAAGTAAAGTATCAACAAACTTTAGATTATAATACTTATTGAACTTTCTTAATTCTACTTACTTATAAAGTAGTTTGTATCATAAAAAAAAGTTAAATTACACAATATGAAGTAAAAAATGCATTTTTAAAACCAAACCGATGTATAAAATGTTTTATTTAAATTGTCTGAACTTAAACTGTCATAAATTAATTTTTCCAGATTTTCATCTATGAATTTGAATAGTTGAACTTCAATTTCCAGGTGTGAATCAGTTTATAAAATTGTTTAAAATGAATTCTTTTGCATTTTATTTATTTCAATAAAAAACGCAGTTTTTTGTTAAGCGCTTTTCTAGAGCATTTAAATATGTAAAATCTCATTAACCAAAATCTAATTAATAAGTTAATTTAGAATGGTTGCTGTCTTAATTTAGTTTTAATTGATGTCTATATATTTTTTGAGTTTTACATATAATTAGTTATAACTATTGCTATTTCATTTTAAATTTGTAGTGATGAGTTTTTTTCACCAACTGTTTTATTTTACATTACATACAGTACTAGAACTTAAAACCTAACTTCTTTTTAATATATTTTAAAACATTTTGATTTTAATTAAAGAAATAATCATACTTAGACTTTAAAACGCTTAGTTACATATTTTGCTGATTTTAATTTTGGTACTTTAAAAGAATTGTGTAAATGTTAAAGTAAGAATATACTTTTTAATCTTCTTTATAATCATTTATATATTTGGTATACATATACTAACATTTACCTGTTTATATAAATACTATTTATTAAAAATTATTAAAGTTTAAATTAAACGTCATTAGAAAATAAATTGTTTCTACGTTAAAATAAATTCTGCTTAATTAACGTATTTAATATTGCTTAACTTTTTCATAAAAACGTGTCATAAACCATAATTATTTAAAGTATCTATTTTAGCAAAAGAAATTGAGTATATTAAAAGTATTAAAATATATCTCTTTTCAACATTTCTAAATTTTTTGAAAAGGAAGTAATTATAAAAAAACTCAAAGATTTGAAAACTAGTTTTGATAATATAAATAATGATATTTTGAAGCAAATCGTATAAAAGTTTTTTTTTCAAGCAACTAAAATATGAGACATTATTTTCATAAATAGCTGTAACTAAAATTTTAAGATCATTATCAATGAGATGTTATCTGAGCGAATATTTTTTCAAGTTGCAACCAATTTATAAAGATTTTTTCAATAACCTAAATATCTTTTACCTATAATGTTTAGCTCAATTCTCGTCTATATTAAAGAGATGTTCAATTTAGATATAACATTTTTTAACTAAGTTATGAAATTTTACAAAATACGTTGTTTGTTTTCTTTTATCAGACGGTCGTAAAAACTAATTTAATTTTATAAGTTTAAATTAGATCAAGATATTTTTCGTTTAAAAAATTCAACTTCAGTAGTTGTTATTTTAATTGTGTATTTAAACTTATACGATATTTTCTAAACAGCTTTTAGAAGTCAGTTAAGTTTCTGTTTTTACGTTTGTTTATAGGCTCTTTTA
This sequence comes from Thalia democratica, assembly GCF_965202585.1. Classification (NCBI taxonomy): domain Eukaryota; kingdom Metazoa; phylum Chordata; class Thaliacea; order Salpida; family Salpidae; genus Thalia; species Thalia democratica. Next base: position 100,830,099 of record NC_139165.1, read on the forward strand.
ATCTTTAAGCCCATGAAGAAAAGTATTTGTTTTTTTGTTTGATTTTTTTTGTCTGCTCTCATTCATTAATAAAATATACTTAAGTATTGTATGATAAAAAGTATACTATGTCCACTATTTTTCAACTGGGAAGTGTCAAATATGCACAAAATGTAGGTTTTGGGTTAGTGACTCTTGTAAAATTATTAAAATTTAAGTTAAAAATCAATAAAAAATTCAGTAAAACCCAAGTTAAATAAAACTCTATTTAAATTTAATTACAAGTTAATTTAAACTAGAGCAAGACTTAAACTAAATAAATTTACGGGACATTTAAAGTATTGATAAAAAAGTTTTATTCAAACTTGTTTCCAAAATAATTTGTTTTAACTTTAAATTAGAATTTTACTAATTATAAATAAAATAAATTCCAAATTTTTATGCACACATTTATTATTTGTTTTAGTTTCACGAGAGTCACCCTTGCAAAATTAGCGTATTATGGAAAGATTTAACCTATGCAAAAATTTCAAACTGAGTAAATCGTGAAAAATTGACAATATGTGCTATTACACTGCCGTTCAAAAGGTTTGCCATTTTTATTTTTAAAATTTTGTTATTTTATTTGTAGGATGTTATAAAATCTAGGTTATTTTGTTTTTTAAACAAACAAACAAAACATCAACAATATTATAAGGGATTAAACATATGTGATACTATAAGCACGTATTTAAAATAAATGTCTTTCTTTATATAATTTGAAGACTTTAAAAATGTCTTTACGGTGCTTTAAAATACTTTAAAAAGATTTTAAATGCTTCAAAATATACATATTTTTAATAAGCATAGTTTAATTTTTTGTAGAGCACAAATAAAAGGTTCAGTTTTTGTATATTTTTCAACACATTCTCATTAAGTACTACTACCTTAATTTTCAAATAAGTAAAATTATACATTATTAAAACAAGAAAGTATTATTTAATAAAATAATTACAAATGCAAAGTTTATACAAAATATAAAACAACAAAAAAACTGGTATACACTAGAATTTTGGAAATATAACCGGTTAATGCTTAATTTAATAGAAATGAACAATAGTCCGTGGTTTAAAGAGTTGACTGCTCACATTTTTTTAACATGTACAGATTAAATCATTAAATTGTGACACTAATACACATTTAAACATAAAACAGAAAATAAAGTATACAAACGAACTGAAACATGAAATATGTTCATATTTTGCATAGAACAGATAAGACATGCATGGTTTCAGTTTTTATAAGTCTCAAATTTAAACTTTATTACAATCTCATTATATATAAGATGTGCGAAAATAATTTACAAATTGTTTTCTGTAGTATTTCTAATACAATTCATTTTTAGTACAAGTAGATTTAACGTTTTAAAATCATAAAATAAAACAAATAAATTAGCGAGTTCATAAGCTTATCGTTTATTAGTAAACAAATTTAACAAACACTTTTTTTGCTAATCTTTTAAAATTTAACACTTATTATACAGTTAACTACAGGTCAAAACATATCATTTCTTTATTTGGTATATTATTAAAGTAATTTGTCTTTTAAAACTCTATACAAGCCATTTAAGTGAATTTAATACTACACTTTTGGACACTTTTCCACGAAAACACCTTCGTACTAACGAAACGAAGGACACTTTTGCACGGCAACTCTTTTTCACGAGCGTCACTTTAGCACAATGGGACATATTTGCACGGCGTCACTTTCGTACGAAGGGTCACATTTGCACAGCGACACTTTTGCACGCAGGATAATTTTTGCATAAGAGACACTTTTGCACACAAAGTCACTTGTGCACGGCGTCTTATTTGCATAACGACAATTTTTCACGATATCTCAATACAGAGTTGTTCTTAATATAGATGTGTTTAAGGGTAATAGGAAAAGTATAGCAGATTAATACAACAATCGAAACAAAACTTTATTTTTTTACATAAACAAAAGAAACACAATTATAGCTACAACACACTATACTAAAACTACATTTAAACACAAATGATAATGCAATTATAATAAGTATCTTATAACTTATCACGAAAGCATCTTTAGTTTAACGCGTTTGGAATGCATATTAAGTTTAAGTACATCAATAACTCCCGAGTGGTCATAACTTGCAAAATGTTGTTTATTTTATATCAAAAGCAAAGAAAACTTCTTTTTTCTTACGTATTCATTGAAAAAAATTAATTTCTAACAATAAAAAATGTTTGTTTTTTAATACTGGAAGCACGTCACGAAAACTGCGTAAAATAGTTTACAAAATCTGCTTTTAAATAAATTTATCGCGTGAATACTGCGACATTTTCTTTTGTTTTTATTTAAAATTAATGTTGTTTGCACAGATTTTAATAAACACAGACCTAGTTTTTTTCCCAAACCAGTTAAACAAAAGAACGACCAATGCCGCGGTTTTTCATTTTAATAATTAGTACTCATCCGAGAAACTGTATTACTTATTATCTCATCAAATACATAGTTGTCAAAAATTAAGATAGTACACAACATAAGGAAAAAGTAAAAATGATAGTCATTTAGTTATCTTCCGGCTTCTTGTACTCAGGCTTCTTGTCCTCGGGCTTCTTGTCATCGGGCTTCTTGTTCTCGGACTTCTTGTTCTCGGACTTCTTGTTCTCGTACTTCTTCTTTTTCGATATTTGTTTTCAGCAGGAACGAGTTGTTTCGAATCGCTTGTTCTTCACTAAACTTCAAATTCAAAAATGTATCAAATTCACTTGTTGACATAGAAAATATTCGTCTTTTCATTGTTCATCATTGTAGTATTCATTTGAAAAAACTTATGTATAAAAATATGCAGCTCAGAAAAATTAAATTGATTTTCTAACAAGAAAGTTCAGTAAAAGCTACTAAGTTACTATGCTAAAAGACAATAACGAAACTGTCAGTATTTAATTTCAAACCCATTATTTTATACAAAACAAAAACAAATTGAAGCATTTAAAGATGCATTGAATAGAAAATTAATAGTTTGAAACACATGAAACATTTTAATTTTGTTTTTAACTTAAAAAAACATATTTTCTTAATATTTAACTCGCAAACTTTAATAAACAAAACAAAAAATATTTTCTTTTAAGTATTTTACAAAACAATAAGTACTATTTTTATACACAAACTTTTATAGGATTCAAGTATAAACTATTTTTTTAAAGCGACACAACACTTATGCATAATAAAAATTTTTAAAGAGAAAAATTTAGCGAGTGTTTTGTTTTTAATCGTTAAAAGTCAAAATTAAATGGGAGTTGAAAGTACTTTTAAATTTAAAATTTATAGGAAAAATTCATTACAAGTCGAATTTAAAAGCTTTAAACTTTAACTTGATTATTTTACAAACAAAAAAATTGATAATTTAATTCTGTTTATAACTAGAGAAAATGTAGTTACTCAAGTTTTAATATGAAAACTAGGCTTAATAAACTTTTCTATTGTATAATTGTTATGTCGTAGCTTTTAACTAATAGTTCAATTACCAAACTGTAATTTAAAATATGAAAAACTTTATAACACATTATTAAAAGTAAAAAAGCTATAAAATTTTACAACTCAGAAATTTTATCAGAAAAGAATACAAAACAAACACATTTAGTAGTTTCTTGCAGTTTAATTTCTTAAAAACATAACCTGAGTTTGAAAATTTTTTAAATAGATTTTGATGCTAATAAAAAATTACAATTTTTTACTTTTATTAAAGTCTGTTTTGTTAGTTTTGTGAAAATATTTATATTTTATCTTCAAAAGGGCTTTATGATAAATATTTAAAGTTTTACACCTGCTATAATTTATTCTGAGTCTTTTCATTCTGTGTTATAATTTATTTTTTGTTAAAGGAATCAAATACTGCCGAATTGTTTTTCTCTTTAGCAAACACGTTGCTCGATACACTAGTTTCTGATTTTGTTTTTAAAGAATTGTAACTGCCTGAGTCTTGTTTATAACTTTTAAGCTGCAATGTTGGCACCTTATGTTTTGGTTCGCTACCATATTTTTAATTGTAACTGCTATTTGTCTACTGTTGGTTATGATGTTTTCCTTTGCTGAGCTTACCTTGTTTTGCTGTAAAAGCAAAAGCTTGCTTATAAGCTCTAATAGCTTTTCTTTTCTGCTGTTGGGGATTACTTGGATAATAGTTTCCGTTTAATCTTTTTTGTTGAAACGTTTGGTTGTAGTTTGAATTCTTATCTACAGCATACTTAGTCTCTTGAACTGTTTTACGATTAGGACCTGTCACGTTTGCGGTTTCTGACATGATAGTTTTACCTACGACAATATCAAACTGGAGCTTTTCTCCTTGTGCAAGAGACCTTAAGAATTAGTTCGGGTTGTTTTTGATGACAGCTGTAAAATGAACAAAAATAAAGCTGTTTCTATCATCACGATGAATAAAACCGTAACCTCTGTGAAAATAAAACCATACTATTTGACCAGTTAGTCCAATTGCTATATTGTTTTTTGGCTACCTGAGCTTTTTCTTTGACTGTTTGAAACTCTTTGGTTGTATTAGATGTTTTTTTAGGTAAGTGTTGATGACATGACAAATACTGTGCAATGTTAACACTTTTACTACTGTTCCCATTGTATGATTTTCTTGGTTTAAATTTTCTCTAACTTGATTATGTTGACGATAATTGTAATTATGATTAATACCATTATCTCTTAAATGAAAATTTTGTTGATTATTAGGACAAACACGCTTATGGTAGTTTATTTTAGCCTTATAATGATTTTGCTCATACTGCTGTAATCTATCGTATTTAATTTGCTTAGGTATTAATGCGTTTTCTTTATAAGCATTCCATATGGCTTGTCCTTTTCTTTTAAAAACTTCTAAGCTTTCATTAAAATGTTCCATAATCTTATCTTTGATCGAAAATGGCATCAAGTATGCATGAAAAAAGTTAATTCTGTCCTGCTCTAGACATTTAGCCCAGCTTACGGCTGTTAAAAATATTTTATTAAAATTTTTAGGCTCATTCCATACTTGAACTTTATCTAAAATTTCAGCCAACTGATTGTCGCTATTAACAAAAAATTTAAAAAAAAAAAACTTTAATTTCTTTCACCTCGTTCTGTCATTTTATAATAATCTGACAACTCTTCTCTTGGCCAAAACCAAATTAAAAAATTGTATTTCTCTAAATCGCTTACAATACCTTCGTCATATAATTCCTGCTCAAAATAGTTTATCGTATCTCGAGGATTCTTTACAACGTCTAACCTCTTAAACTTTTTACTCAGTCTTTGCGCCTTTAATGCGTCGCTAAAGTTATTAAAATTATTGTGATTACCATTTTGTAACCATTGTAAAAAGGTTCGCGTTTTTCCAGCATCGCACGTTCGTAATGTTGTGATCTAGACTGCTTTAATCTATTATTTAAATTTTTAATTTTCTTTTGCAAAATTCTTAATTTTTCTTCAGTTGTTAGCTGCTTAACTTCGCTTGATTTTCTGAAATGTTGTTGAATACTATTCGACGGCAAAATTTAATACCATTTTCAATCATTTATGCTCGATGATGGTTATTAAGATTGCGATCGTCATTGTTGTTCGTGTGCATTTCTTCTGTTGACTGCTCAAAGATTCCTAAACCAGAAAATTCAAGCATCTTAAGAGACACTGCGTTGTTTCCACTTTAACCAAATAAGTTATTGTATATAGTGGTTTATGTTTAAGGATTAGATACGTGGCCTCCAGTAACTTACTTAACTTACTGCTATACTCACGAGTAATAAATAATATGCTATCAGTAAAACGTTATAAAGCTTATTTCTTGAATAAAACACACTTTGAATAAATGCAATTTACTTTAATTTTAATAATAATTCTTAGTTCTGAAAAAAGAAATTATTAAATCACGACACAAGAAAAATCTATAAAAATTATTTACAATCGTAAAGTTATTTAAAATACTAAAATCAACTATGCGATATAAACGTTTTCTTTTTTCTCGAAAATAGAAATAAATGTTAACTTAAATCGTTACTTAAACGTAACGCGGAACAACTAATTCACCAACTAAGTAACTAAGCGCGTATTTGAAATACAATCGATAATATATACGCATTAAAATGAATATTAACTCCTAACAATAACAAAATGTTTGTTTTTAATAAAAAAATGTTTTTTTGTAATACTGGAAGCACGTTATGAAAACTGCGTAAAACAGTTTACATCTACCCCTTTTAAATAAGAAAATGAAATTTTAATATCATTTCTTGTTTGTTAAATAATAAGAAATATTATTGTGTGTTCTTATTTGTTTTTTATCATTCAATTAGCTGATAAATTTAATTATTTTATCATTGCTTTTTAATAGTGATCTTTATTAAAAACGCTTGGAAAAGCCTTATAATAAATTAATGCTTTAACAAAATCATATGTTATTTGAAAATTGTTTTCGTAATGTAATATTGAAAAAGCAGGTGCTATCTTAAGCTCAAATTCTACGTAGCAGTATTTTTTTTTTAAGTTGATGAAAATAAAATTTTATATTGAATTTATTTTAATACTTGTATCAGAAAATAAAATCTGGAAGCACGCAAAATTGAAGCTCCATTCAAAACTGACGGACTGTTTAAAATTTTTGCAGTGAATAAATATTTACATGAAAATATAACGCCGTGCAAAAGTGACGCCTTGCAAAAATGTCGCCATAAGAATTTAAAGTTGTGCAAAAGTTTCGACTTGTAAAAATGTTGCCGTACAAAAATGCCGCCATGCAAAAATGACCCTACGAGCTAAAAAATCGCCATGCAAAAGTTTCCCTCGTGCTAAATTGACGCTCATGCAAAAGTGACGTTGTGCAAAAGTCTCCCTATATGCAAAAGAGTCGCCGTGAAAAAGTGTCCTCTCGTGCAAAAGTGACTGCCACCTATTTTCTGTTTTTGTTTTATTAGCATAACAGTGCAAAATTTAAGTTTGTGTACAATGTAAACATAAAATGGGAATAATTTTAAACTTTACTCAAAGTTATACTAATTATTTACTGCATAATAATATATTTTCTTAGTATTTGAAACAAAATAAATTAAAATATTTGTAGTTTAAAATATAAATAAAATTAATTTAAATATTTGTTGTTTATATTTGTATAAATTTAACTTAAATTTATTTCAGTTATACCAAAGTCAGTCATGCAAAAATTGTGGACTAGTCAATTATTAACATGCATGTAAAGTAATCAGATGATAGAACTAAAAAAATATTAGAGACTTGCAAAAAAGATGCAGTGAATAAGTTTGTTGTTGTAAATATTTAAAATTGTATTTTGTAGAACCTAGCAGATCTTAAAAAAATACTAGTTGTTATTATGTTAAACCAACATTACTTATCTATTATAAAATATATTAACACGTGAAAAACTTTTTGTATAGTTTTAAATCAGACCACTATATTGTTTAATATTTAAAATGTTCTACGAACCTAAAAAGTATTTTTGATGTGTGTTAGTTATATAAACATTTTCGCAACTGCTTATAGTACAAAAAAAGCAAACTTGACAATTTAATAAGTACAATTTTTAACAAGTAATATTCTCTACAAACTAGAAATATAACACAGAACCATTTATAGTATTATTAAAAAAAAACAATAAGTACAAATTTTATTTTCCAGAAGAATCCAGGGTGTGTTTAACTAAAGGAAACATTATGGTCGACAAAATAATCACAAAACTCTTGTTTAGTTAAAATAAAGGTAAAACTTAAAACTGTTGCGAAAAAAAAAGTTTAAGGAAAAGAAACGATTGACTTAAGTTAAAAAGATAAAACTTTTAAGTTTAGGGTTAAAAGGTAATTTGCAGAACGCATAAATGATTTATGAACATTTATGAGGTAATTTGATAAGGCGTTTACAGGTGTTTGATTCAAAGACGTCATTGCCCGGGCGTATCACTTGTAATTTTATGCTAATGACCTAATAGGAGGTTATATGGTGATATCGCTAATATCAAATTACAGTGATACTGTGTATCTTAAGTGTTATTTCTCTTAAGTTAGACCCTACTTTTGCTAACGTTCACGTTTAATAAAAGTTGTTTTATATTATCATATTCAAGTAGTTTTAATCTTAATTAGTAATTTTCATATATATTACTTCTTCTAATTTAACTGTAATTTAAACAAACTTTCAATACACTTTGATGCTTGAAAGAAAAACGTTCAATTTTTACTACCAAATTAGTTTATTAATCTATTCTATAATCATAAAAGTAAAGCAAAACTTTTTGTACTATAAAATTATGAAGTATTGAAAAAATAAAGAACAAATTCTCTTCAATATATACAGGTTAACTATTTTGTAATCATGTACAGTAAGAAATATTTGAAAAATGTTTGAAAGAAAAAAAAAAACAAGTTTTTAAGACTTTTTGTTAAAAATTACTTAACTCTTAAGTAAAGGTTAAAATTTGTTTTTTTTTTTTACTTCTATTGATATAAAAAAAATTAGTAAATGAAACATTTATATATTTTATTTATCCAGAAAAGTTTCTCGATAAAACTTTTAACGAAAGAATTCAACTATCTTGGTACTATTTAAGACAAAAAATTATTGGTAAGTATTTCTCCAGTGCCTAAAAGTTTTTTTTTATTTTACTTTGTGAAAGTTAAGCATTTAATATAACTTTGTATAACCTTTTTTAGTACTTTGCAACTGAATTTTTTAAATATAAATGATAATTAATGCTTTTTTATTATCCCTGATCAAAAATAATGAAAAACATAGTCTATTTTTAGTCTCATAGTAGATTTCGCTTTTGGTACCAAGGAAAACGTCTCAACACTGTAAATTTGTAAGTGATGTAGTTTAATAACTTAGAGTGATAAGTTTAGCTTAGTTGAACAAAAACAGACTTTCTTATAATTTTATAAGATTCACTAAAGAATGATAATATTTTTGTCTAAATAAGTGTCTTAGTATTTTCTAAAAGTCAACTTTTCCATTTTAAATTTAATTTATATATACATGTTGATGTTAGTATATTAATTTATTTTTAAAACATCTCTGTTGATAAGGAATTAAAAAACTTTAACTTTTTACTATTAGACAAAAAACCTTAATTCCCAATAAAATATACTTAATGATTTTTTTATTAATATTAAAATAGTACATATGTGTATATCTATATATAAATATATATAATAGATTTATCTAAAATTTTGATCAGAAATAGAACGTAGTGTAGAAGTGGTGACCTTAAAATTGACAAAAAAATAATTATTAGCCAAAAACGTGGAACAGGTAAGTAACAGACCAAAAATACATTTAAACCAAAGAGTAAACTTAATTTTATAGAAAGTTAGATCAAACTAGTTTTTAACTTTTTTTGATATACTTGTTTTTTACTCAAATGATAAAGCTCATGAAACCAGCTGCTTAGTTATTGATTTTGAGAGTTTTATAGTTGAGTAAGATCCTATTTGACATATTTAGGACAAATCTTTTTATAGTACTTAAACAAAATATTATACTTGGTTAGAGATGTTTTATGTTTTGCTTTACAAACCTCTTTGCAGACAAACTTATTTTTCTCAAATTAGCTTTTACTTGAAGATATTTTGTACATTTATGTAACTTACACAATTTAATTTACACAGTTTTAAAAATATTTTACAACCCTTAATAGACGTATAAGTTAAAAATCCTGTTGTTTAGACTTGTAATAAAATCTTGGTTAAATGACAATTCAAGTTCGGACAATTCAAATTTTAAATAAGAAATCTTTAAGAGGCTATATCTCAAAAATTAATACATATTTTTGAAAAATAAAAAAGCGGTTTCAGGTCTAAAAAGGTTATGATTGTAAAAATAAACATTTTGAAGAAAATTAATATGTTTTAAAACTCGTTTTAGCCATAAATCAAAACAAATTACTAGTGTATATTTCTCTTTTAGTTTTGGCAATGTAAATGTTGACCGAATTGAATAAACTAGTTTTGGTAGACGTGTACGATTTGTTTTGACTTTTTTCGAGCTTAACAAAAGCAATTGCTAAACAGCTTAATTGACATTAGTATGAAATATTGAGCATTGGAAACATTTATTTTTATATTTATTTTAGAGCAAAATACTGATTTAAATGATATTTAAAAATATAGTTAGTAAAAATACATGGTATAATCATTAGGGTAATAGTAACTAAATTCAAAAAACTAGAATAAAAAGCATTGAGCAAAATTTTTTCAACAATAGATCTGAAATATTAACTTAATAACTAAAAATGTTAAAAAAGTAAAAAAAAAAATACTTTAAATTTGATTGAATAAAAATAACATGTCTGTAACACAACTTTAATAAAGTAAGTTTTAAAAAAGACCATCTAAAGCAGCAATTTGTTTGCAAAAACTCAAATTTTTACTATCAATTTTCTAAAATGCCTATGGTAATTTATTGATAATGCGTTGTAAGATATTTTAATTTTCACGATGATTACAACAATTTTTTATGAAACAAGTTTTAGACTGTTACTGTATTTTAAGAACTAATTATTTTTTGACACTTTAATACATAGATTAAAAAAATATACATATGACTAAAATTTCATAACAATATATATTTCATGCTTATTTTATTAGTTGTTTGCTAAGCAATAAAAATAAAGTTTCAAATCAAGCTTATATAGTAAAAATGTAATCAACGTAAAAGTAATAATATTAAAGCAAAGGATAATTAACAATACATTATTACCTCCAGTTACAATGCAGCTAAAAAATTAATAAAACATAGTTAAAACTTATAAAACAGTTTATGTAAACAACGAAACAGTATAATCAAAATCTTTATGTTAACACAATTTAGGTTTTCTTAACATGATAAAAATAGCCAAAAGTTTAAGTAAAACAGAAATTTTAAAACATTTTCTAATACTTTTAAATCTTTTCAAGTTATAATTACTTGCACAATCAAGGTTGATAACTAGGTGTTCTGCAATTGCAGATCTTTTTGTAGCATTTACTACTCTGATAGAATTAGTTTTCTTAATACTCATTTTACAAAATTCATCAATACTTTTTGGAACATGCTCCATTATCCTTTTGCCAAATTGTCTTTAAGTCATTCTGATATAACTAGCTTTTCCAGTTTAACGGCTTTTGTGATATTTGTGCTTTTGTTATATCGGTAGTTATATTATGTTATATTTTGTTCAAGATAATTTGATGAACTCTGTAAAATGAGTTATAAGAAAAGTAAATCTATCAGAGTTGTATATGATACAAAAATATCTGCTATTGCAGAACACCTAGTAAACAACCTTGATTGTGCAAGTAATTATAACTTGAAAAGATTTAAAAGTATTTAACATTTTTTTAACATTTCTGATTCACTTAAACTTGTGGCTATTTGTATTTTGCTCAGAAAACCTAAATTGTGTAAACATAAAGATTTTGATTATATTGTTTCGTTGTTTTCATAAATTGTTTTACAAGTTTTTACTATGTTTTATTAATATTTTAGCTGCATTGTAGCTGGAGGTAATAATGTTTTGTTAATTAACCTTTGCTTTATTATTATTACTTTTACGTTGATTATATTTTTACTATATAAACCAGATTTGAAACTTTATTTTTATTGCTTAGCAAACAAATAGTAAAATAAGCATGAAATATATTTTGTTCTGAAATTTGAGTCATATGTATATTTTTCTAAAGAATTTATAACTATTTTTATAAAATAAAAAGTGAATATTTTAAAAGATTTTTTAAAAATATTTTTAATGAAATATCTTAGTGAAAGTTAAAGTATTACACTCAAACAACAATTAGAAATAAAAGAAATTCATTTTATAGTTTTTTTAAATGTACTTGATCAATTTTAGAATCTATTTTAAATTTTTGTTCAAGGTTTTGTTTCTGAATTTCATATTGTAAATTAGTCTATTATTATATTAGAATATTTACAAAAATAAGTATAAATCATACATTTTTTGTTTTTTTACGGCCGTTAACTTGGCAAACTTCCAAAGGTTTTAAAAAACCACTTAGTGGATGTCTACCAAGTAAAAATTTTTCTTTCTTTTTGGTAACGCGATAACTTTTTAGCTATGGAAATCTTATATAAAACATCACAAAATAAAACAGCTTTCTAGCTTTCACCAACATTGTGTTTTTGTCATTTATCTGTAAATATTTTTTTTGGGATTACTATGAGACCTTAAATACTAAATCTTAAAGTTTTTGGTTGAAAAAGTTTCTACAAGTAGTATTTATCAGAAAACACATTTTAGTCATTTTAAGACAACTTGAAATAATTTTCACATGGGCACATATTGATTTTCTCAAAAAAAAAACTTGAATATAGCGAAAAATACTAAAAATTACAGAAAATCAAAAAATGCCCTGATGAAACTTTCTTCAAATTGTTTTAAAACGCGTATGTTGTACGTTGCGTTTTGGTGATAATTGATTTAATTTAAAAAAATTCAACCAAAAACTTAAAGGTCGAATTTTCAAGCTCCTACACAGTTTACATAAGAGTTTTTAGACAAAAATCTCAAAAGCGCAATGTTGTAAACAGCTATAATTTTTTTCTTGCTTAGTTTTTCTATGTGATTTGCCGCGCTGATATTTTTTTCCATTAGAATTCTCGAGGGTTGGTACAGCAGATAAACTCTATTGTATATGTAGTTACTAATGAAATCATAACGTTTAGTAGAATTTTCTTAAAAGTAGAAAATGTTTTTCATTTTTGATTTAATAAGCAAATTTATACCAATTACAAATAATCTACCATACAAAACTTTTTATTTACTTTTATCAAATATATTATGTTTAATGTGTTATTATAATATATAAACTTTAACGTTTACAGTTGCAACTTAAAATTTCAATTGTAAAATAACAAATTCCTGAGTTTTTTTAACAATAATACTTATGAGAAATAATAGTTTGCAAATGATATGTTTTACTTTGTAAGTTTTTTTTTTTAAATGATTTCTATTAGTAGTTTTAAAAAATAGGTTGATATATCTTGGGCCACATTTTACTTCAAAAACTTTGTTTATCGACTTATACATGCGGTTTATACAATTTCCTTTAAAGCGAGATTAAAGCCCATTATGTTTATTAATTAAAGTTATTTGTTAACAGCTTTGAAGTATGTAAATATGTATAATAATATAATGAAATTAACTGAAGCAATTTTTACTGAGCCAGCCACTAAATATTATTGCAAAATTTAACGTTCAAACTAAACAATAAGTATTTGAGTCCTGAACAGCTGAAGTGCAAAGCATTACACTTTATAAAAAATATGTACTGTTTAATTTGAACTTTATATTTTGCATTCAATTAAATCTACTTGACCTTATTTTGTAAACACAAGCATATTTTGTGAATTATATATATTTACTAAGAAAATTGCTATTAAAACAAATACTTGAAACTTTGTTAAATAGATTATTATACTATTTAAGTAAGTATCAAATAGTAAAAATACGAACGCTTAAACTCTTTGAATTAAAGTTAAAACCGAAATGTTTCGCTTTCCTTTAAGTTGCAAGATAGAAGTTATGCGTAAAAATTAGTAAAAAGAAAGGAGAGAGAAAAATTATAAGAAAAAGTTTTAGCCGAGCTTCAGAAAAATTTGAGGCAGAAATAATTTTTTTTGCTTAGTTTTTGTTGAGGTAAGTTGTAGATGTTAAACAAAGGTTTTTTTGCGCAATCTATTGAATGTAAGCTAACAAATTAATTTGTATATTTCTATTTGTTTTATTTCGTTAATAGTCACATAGCATCTATAAAAACAAGTGGACATATACAAATATAAATATACAATAAAAGTTTAATACCGTGGTGATGAAATTTAGTTATTACAACAAACTAACTTAGCTTATAACAACTAACAAATTAAATTTTATATGAGTTCGAATTAGTAGATGGTTTAAGTAGTAAAGGCGTATGGTCACCGATTTTAAAATATCTTAATACTAGAATGTCAGTTTATTATACCTATGCTAGTTATTCCTAATTGTATTTTACTAAATGCTGTAAAATTTATCTTTGTGTGTTTGATGAGCTAAAAAAGTCATTAAGTCACGCAAAAATTAAACTCTAGCGCGATTAGTCGCAATATTTGTAAAAAACAATTTAATTTGAATTTATTATTTGAGATAAACTACAAAAAAAAAAGTGAAATAACAATTTAATTTAGAACAATTATAACTTTTATTAAACGTTTGAAAAGACCATTTCACAGCAGTTAGTTTGAATAAAGTAACTTGTAAAATCATTATTTAGGTCTTAGTAATAGGGTTAAGATTTTGTTATAATTGAAAAAAATGTTTTATTTTACCAAAAAAGTTCGCTTCTACTAAAAATAGCCATATTTTTATAATTTTTATATCTTTATTTAGCAGTGTAGTCGTGCACCCTAAAATAAAGTTAAAAATATATGAATGAAGTTATCAACAATTTATTAGTATGTTTTTCTTTGAAGTCTTTGACCGGTTTTCATAGAGATTTTTAATTTTAAATTATCGTAGACCAAGTAATAATGTAGTGTACTTTAACTAAAATCTACCTTATTCCCGGTATATTTTAGTTTTAAACAAATTAAATTAGAACCCAAAAAGTCTTTATCTATTATACAAACCAAACGTTTTCCTGAGTCCTCAAAGACGTTGTAATAGAAATATAGTATGTTGATAATTTTTTTTGATTAGACTTTAGGATTTTAGATATTTGTTAAAAACAAACAGACTTTTTTAAATACAAACAGGAATGTTTGTTTCTAAATTTGTACAGAATTTGAGTTTATAAAATTACTTTTAAATCTTATTATTCCTATGCAATACTTTATAAAAAGAATTAGATACTAGAATGTATAAATAATGTCTGAATTTTAACTACTTACTTTTTTAACAGTTGTTCAAAGCATTCTAAGAATATCCGCCTACTCTTCTTGTTCTAGGGAAATCCCCTTTGGTGACAAACCTACATCGTTTCAAGAACATCTAAAAGGTTGTTAATTTTCTTAAATTATTATCGTATATGTTTTTAAAAATATTTAATTAAAATGATAAATGTAATTAATGAATACTGAAACAAATAAATAATACTTGTATATAACCTTTACTACTAAGAACCAATAGATTTCATAGTTGTGTACACTTGAAATATAATAAAAATAATTTTGAAACCATTTTATTGTTTTTAAACATAAAGACATCAAGTTTTTGTTCTATAAAACTCCTGCTCTTTAAAAATAGTATTATTATAACAGTTCATAATGTGCTATAGCTTCCTTATATCAAAAACTTTGCATTTTTTTTCTCATTTTTTGAGAGACTATCAACTGTTATTTTATTTGTATTTATAGTGTATTGACGTATAAATTTAAAACCGTTTTATTTTTAACCATTCAGTAAAGTTCAGGGTTGCCATTTTACACAAAACTAGAAATACCTAAATTTAAAAATTTAGGAAAAAAAAGCAAAAGAACATTTATTTTTAGACAAAACAGTTTAGAAACTTTTAAAACTACTTGAAATAAGGAAAACTTAAAAATGTATAACCCTGAAATTTAGATAAGATAAGAAAATCCTGTAACATTAGTAGCCTGCTTTGTAATATTTAAAAAAATAGTTTGTTTAGAAAACATGTGTAGAAACCGACAATGTAATCAATATTTTGCAAGATTTTAAAAAGCTTTCAATCTTAATTTTAATTTCATACTGAAAATAGGTAAAAAATTGTAGTTTAAATACTTTAGGATAAAGTTAGAACATCTGGTGAAAAAAACAAGAGCCTGCTTGATATTAATTTGTAAAATATGTTCACGCTTATGATACATAGAATGGTTATTGATTTTTCATGCTTTATAAAAGTAGTTTTGCTAACAACCAAGAAAAAATTATATTTTATTATTTAGTTTTTTTTAATACAATGTTCGCAAAAATTAGAATAACTAATTTAATAACTTGTTTCATTTCATTTCTTTTTGTAAATTGAAATTAAAGCTTATAGTTGACTTTTCTACCACAGTTTTTGAATCACAGTTTAACAAATGTTTCTAAATTTTTGTAATATTTATATGCCTAGTGGTTAAAGACCTATACTTGGACGTAACATGTTTAGTATTCTGACTGTTTTCAGATAACACAATAACAAAGTTTGGCCATATATAAATGAAATAACTTATTCAAATATTAAATTTAAGAAAACAACAGTTTCGAAACAAAGAAACATATCTCTTTAGAATGAAACTTTTTAATAAGCGAAGTCGTCACTTTGTGGGCTATTTTAGTAAGTCTGCTGTCAATAACTAGTAAAAGGAATTTCAGTATAGGGAACGATTTGAAAACTTTTGGCATTCAAAATAATTTTACTTTTTAGCTTAAGCTTTTGCTTGAATATTTGACCCTTATCTAGACTGAAATAAGTTTATTTTGCTGAAAACAATATAGAAATAAAAAATAGCTATGAATATTTCGGCAATTGCGTCCTTTAAGGTAATTTTAGCCATTATAAATATTGAATAATATAATGTAAAATAGTAAATTGGAGTTTAATAATAAAGTAGTGAAATCTAATAAAGAGAGTAATATATTTTATGTATCTGCAAAATAGATAATTATGAAAATAAGTTAGGTAATTTCTGTTATAAAATTTTGAGCATCTTAGTTATATACTATTTTATACAGTTTAAAAATTAAAAAAAAAAATATATAAGTTTTACCTTTTATAAATTTATCAGTTTTATACTTAAAAGTTTAATTAGACGAGCATAGACGAGTATGA
Source organism: Thalia democratica (assembly GCF_965202585.1). Lineage (NCBI taxonomy): Eukaryota > Metazoa > Chordata > Thaliacea > Salpida > Salpidae > Thalia > Thalia democratica. The sequence continues at coordinate 100,846,874 of NC_139165.1, forward strand.
AAAGCCGTACTGAAATTTAAAGGTTGAAAAATACTCAAGCAAAAACAGTTCTTTATACTAGATATTCTGAAATTTGTAATGAAGAGTTAAGAAAGACAAAATGTCTTAAATAAGTTTAATTTGGGATTTTAAACTTACACTAGGTATTTTAACATTCATAATAAAAAGTAAAAAGAAGGACGATACAAACCTTCGGAGGCAATAATTTATAAGACAACAAAAAGATTTTCTAAGGTTTGTAGTAACGAATTAAAATAAGGTCTGAGCTATATAATATATGAAAGAATTAAACTATATCTACTGGGCGATCATTGTTAAAAATTAAAAAAAAAGCGATAATGAAAATACCAGAATCCCGTAATAATACACTTATGTCATTTTATTACTCTATTAGTATTTAAGCAAAAAAAATTGTGGTAGTAAATAAATTAATAAAGTTATTCTTCTATTATTTAGTTCATTATGCTTGTTAAACTAGCAGTGTTTATTTATTTTTTTATTCTTTCTAAATCAGAATTTTAAAAAGTAGACCTTTTTTTGAAGATTTTCTATGTTTGTAGTTAAAGTTTCAATAAAAAACAAAATGTTTAAAGTTTTATTACATCACATTAAGCGTTTTGTATCATTTGATCTTTGCGAATATTTTTTATTTACATTTACCCTTTCAAAACACTTTATAATTCAAAAAATGTTTTGTTTAAGAAATTTGGTAATAGAAAGTGTTTTACGCTTTAAACCGTATTCAAACATCATTTAAAAAACTCTTATCACTAAAGTTTGTTTTAATCTCTTTTTCCTTCTCTCGATTATCATTAACAATTTAACAAATTATCTTAGTTTCAGTTAAGGGGAAATTTTGTTTACTGAACAAAAAAAAAAAAAGAGAACGACAAACATAAAATAAAACTTTTATGTTTGTCGTTCAGGTGTTATTAATTGCAATATGAAATGTTACGGTTAACATTTAAGATTGTTTTATATATGTTACATTTATTATCTCATACTAATTTAAGTTTTGTTTTGTTTTACCCACATTAGATATTTGTTGCATTACTTACAAACAAATTTAGATGTTCTTATTTTATATAACAAATAATTTGTTTTTCAATATTTAACATGTGGTATTGCCTACAATTTAAATGTTGTATACTTATATAAAGATATATCAGATGTAAACGCATCTAAAGTCCATAAAGACAAAATTGCACGAGGGTACTATATTGCACGAAGACAAAATAGCACGAAGAGTCAATTTTGCACAAAGATACTTTTTTAAAAAGACAAATCTTCACGAGGAGACACATTTGCAGAAAGACAAAATAGCACAAAGGGTCAATATTGCACAAACATACCTTAGCATCAAGACAAATTTGCACGAGGGGACAAAATTGCATGAAGACAATTTTGAAGCAAGGGACTATTTTGCACGAGTTACATTTTTGCACAGAGGGTCATTTTTGCACGAGAGCAAATAAAGAAAAAAAAAATAATGAAAATAAAAGATAAATTATTAAAAAACATAAATCAATAAAAAGTTACTGATTTGGGATAAGCATAAGGGGTAACAGTGATAGTAAAAACAAAAATGAAAACATAAGTTATAAAAATATTTAAAAAAAATACAAGAAAAATAAATTAATTATAATAAATTAAAAAAAAGAAAAAAAAAACTACCCATCGAGGTTAAGGCTTAGGAGTAACAGTGATAGTAAAATTTTAAATAATTAATTAGTTGAAAAAAAAACATAGTTAAAAGTAAAAAAAAACATATATAAATAAAACTAAATAAAAATTTTTACCCGTGCAAAAGTTTCTCTGTGCAAAAATTCTACTAGTGCAAATATATCCCCTCGTGCAAAAGTGTCTTTGTGCAAAAGTGACCAATTGTGCGATTTTGTCTTTGTGCAAGAGAAACTTCATGCAATTTTGTCCGTTCGTGCAAAGTTGACACCTACCCATAATAAATACCGTATTAAAAACAAACAATTTAATAAATAAGATTGTAAGAATTAATTTTAAGATGCTTGTATTTAAAAAAATTATATGGTAAAATTATATTTTTAATCAAATTTCAGATAAATTTAAAGGTGAAATGACCCCTGTCATGTACTTTTTTCTGACAGTTCCTATTATAAACCATGTACTAAAAAACAAAAATTACCAAACTTGGCATTACTAAGCTTAATCTTATTATAAGAAGTTATTATTTAATTAAGTTGAGTTTTTTTATTAAATATTTCGCTATAATTTAGATATTTCTTAAAAAAATTTTAGTTTAAAACAAATAAATCAAATTTACCAAAAGTATTGTAAAAATATGACACTTTTCAGATGTTAACATGAAATCAGCCAGGAATAGATAAGAGGAACAAGTTTGCCTGTGTTACAAGTCAAAAAATGAACCATGCAATCAAATCCAGAAGCCGACCATATTCTTAGAAGCTGAAAAAATGGTTCGTTTTTAAATTCAGTTTCTCACACTTAAGTATAGAACTGCATGTACTAAAGTTCAAGCACGTCACAATAAAAAAAGGTAAAAACATTTTATCATCTAACTATTTCATTAATATTCGCAATATAAGTAGTTAAAGACTTAATGATTTAATAACATAAGTTATTTATTAATTGTTATCAAAACAGATATAGTACGCATAATGATTTACTACATTCATAAAAGACAATTTCAAATTCAGTTATAAAAATTTTATTCAGCGTTATTTCACCATTGTTGTACGTAAAATTGAAGCATTGTTTTTCTAATTTTACATAATCATTAAGTAAACTAATAAAACAATTTAGAAATAAATAAAACACAGTAACTGCAATAATAATTAAAAAAAAAAATGCCTAAAGTTAACAAATTACGACTGTATATAAATAAAAATAAAAAATTAATGAAAATAAACATTGTATCATTTAAAACAATAAATAAAATACATTAAAAAACAAGAAAAATTGTAACTAAAATTGTTATGTTTAAGATGCAAAATATTTATTATTGAAATCGATATGATTTAGAACAATGTTAATTAAGTTTTTCATAACACTTTTAACTTTAATTTTTTTTTTTTAAATTAGTTGTTGCACAAGCCGAGCACGTACTGAATTAAGCAATATATATGATCGTTGTATAGCATTGAAGACTTTATTGCAATTCTTTCTTTGTTCATCTGACTAACTGTTGTTTTCTGTACTCTTCAGTATAATGATCCTAAAATCTGTTTTTAAAGTCGTTTGGACGTCATTACGAGATAAAAAATGCTGTAGTAAGCACGCTAGTATGCTTTGTCTACTATGTGGTGTTAACTAGCAAGAATTTGTTATATTTTTTATTCGAGAATATATCCGCTAAAAAGAGCACGTTAATAGAAGTTCTGTCCGCTATTCGACGCCTTATAACAGGGTCAGCAAGCTGCGGGCCCGCGGGCCAAATGCAATTTTCAAATCCAAGAGCTGCGGCACCCGAGGTACTTTTTAGCTGAAATCATACTTTTTTGAAACAATAAGAAAAAGTTTTGTAATAAAAACTTTAAATCAGGCTTTAAATTCAATAAATACTCCTTACTAGTGATTTACTGTTGATTATTTTGTAGTATTGTTCGTTCAAAACAGTATTTTATACGGATTATTACAATTATCTCAAAATAACTGCAGCCCTTAAAGACTTATTTCTAAATAGTGCGGTCACTGAATAATTTTCTCTAGAAAAATTGGTCCGAGAGATACAAAAGGGTTGCCGGCCTTGCTTTAGAGTAATAATATCTTATTTTAGTAAGCAAAAAACTATCCGCTCTACTGTGCTATCGAGTAATCAAATTATCCACAAGGTTGTGCTATATTGTAATAGACAGTTAAAAGGAACACAATTTTAAGCGTTGCTTGATGCTAGTAAGCAGATGTTTTGTCTATTTAGTCAAATGAGATGCGCTTGATAATAATTAAATTAACACATTAACAAAATTTCTGAACACAAATTTAGCTTACATTGTTTAAATGATTAGAAAACATGTTTTTATAGCTTTTCTTACGCATGAGTTATATACTGTTTTGAATAGTTCGTTTGTAAAAAAATTTTAAAACATAATATTTTGTTATTGAGTTTACACAAAAATTGCTCATGAATAATATTCTAATCTATTTTTTTTAATAAATAAGTGTGTTTAAAAAAAACTATATTTATGTTTACTTTATTAGTTTTTAAAAGTTTTAACTTACATTAGATATAAATACAATAATTTTTTCCAACATTTCCACTTATATTTTTATTTATAATCTAGCCCTTAATGGTTCTTAATAAACCACTTATAATAAACAAAGTACTTTTTTTGAAGTTTATGAAAATTTAACATTAAAATTTCTTCTTTATTACAATTACTACAATATTTAAAAATTAACTTTACAAGTAGTTATTAAAATCCTTGCTTAAAAAAGCGTTCTTACAAGAAAAGAGCTGTAGAATAACTTACTTTACAAAGATAGACTAAATGATGAAGAAAACTAAATTGAAATTTCGAATGATCACTGGTTTGTTCTGGATTTAAGCTCCAATACCTTGTAAAGTAATTAATGTTAAGCGCAAAATATATCTAGTAATAGTAAAAATATTTATAATCAAGTTATAAAGTGTTATGTTAGTAACTAATATAATGAATTCTATCAAAAAGTTGTAGAAAATATTTTAAAATTATGTAATAAAATTCTTTCAGACGTTAAAAGACAACACATGTGTATTAAATATATTCACAAAGTTTATGTTTAGTCACTATATTGTTATATTTGCAAATTAAAATTTAAAATTTTTTTGATTTTTTTACGAAAAATAATTTAGTATCAATTTAATGTATTCATATTAATATATATAATAAATATATATCAACTGTATTAATATATCAATCAAAATTCTTTCATGTTTTTTTACATATAGCAGGCGATTAAAATAAATAAATACAATTTTTCTTACAACTTAGTTAATACGTTCTTAGAAAAAAAACTTAATTTAGTAAAAATTTTAAGACGTTTACGTATAGAAAAGAGTTATGTCATATTTATTTCAAATTATAATCTATTGTACTATTATCATTATTTTAAAAAAACTAGTACAAATATTATTGTGAGGGAAACAACTTATCCAAATGCTTCTAAACTGTAATTTTTTTCAAAAATTTTAAAGTTATATTTGAAAGTTATGTAGCAAAGAAAAAGTCTGTTTGAGAAAAAACTATATTTCTCGTTTTATTAAACAACGCAAAAATTTAAAATCGCTAATTTTTTCTCTCACAGTGTTTTTATGTAAATGGAGTAAAAATGTTTTGCTAAGTTTAAAAATTTATGAAGTAACTATCTTTAGACTTGTAGACTAATAATAAAAGAATAAGTTAAGTTTGGATTTAATAAAGATGATGGTTAAAACCATCATTTTCTTTAATAATAATAATAATAATAATAATAATAATAATAATAATAATAATAATAATAATAATAATAATAATAATAATAATAATAATAATAATAATAATAATAATAATAATAATAATAATAATAATAATAATAATAATAATAATAATAATAATAATAATAATAATAATAATAATAATAATAATAATAATAATAATAATAATAATAATAATAATAATAATAATAATAATAATAATAATAATAATAATAATAATAATAATAATAATAATAATAATAATAATAATAATAATAATATTAATAATAATAATAATAATAAAAATAATAATAATAATAATAATAATAATAATAATAATAATAATAATAATAATAATAATAATAATAATAATAATAATAATAATAATAATAATAATAATAATAATAATAATAATAATAATAATAATAATAATAATAATAATAATAATAATAATAATAATAATAATAATAATAATAATAATAATAATAATAATAATAATAATAATAATAATAATAATAATAATAATAATAATAATAATAATAATAATAATAATAATAATAATAATAATAATAATAATAATAATAATAATAATAATAATAATAATAATAATAATAATAATAATAATAATAATAATAATAATAATAATAATAATAATAATAATAATAATAATAATAATAATAATAATAATAATAATAATAATAATAATAATAATAATAATAATAATAATAATAATAATAATAATAATAATAATAATAATAATAATAATAATAATAATAATAATAATAATAATAATAATAATAATAATAATAATAATAATAATAATAATAATAATAATAATAATAATAATAATAATAATAATAATAATAATAATAATAATAATAATAATAATAATAATAATAATAATAATAATAATAATAATAATAATAATATTAATAATAATTAAAATAATAATAATAATATTTATAGTAATAATAATAGTAATAATAATAATATTAATAGTAATATTAATAGTAATATTAATAGTAATATTAATAGTAATATTAATAGTTATATTAATAATAATATTAATAGTAATATTAATAGTAATACTAATAGTAATATTAATAGTAATATTAATAGTAATATTAATAGTAATATTAACAGTAATATTAATAGTAATATTAATAGTAATATTAATATTAACAGTAATATTAATAGTAATATTAATAGTAATAGTAATATTAATAGTAATAGTAATAATAATGATAATAACAATAATAACAATGATAATAACAATAATAACAATGATAATAATAATAATAATAATAACAATGATATAAGTAATAGTATTGTTAATAATAAAAGTGTTAGAGAAATAACCGGAATATATTACTCTATACGACTTAAAATAAAGATTGTTTTTAATGAAAATAAAATATTTTTTGAACTAGAACGTTAGGCTTGGGGGTGACTTTAACTCTTTGAAAAATATTCAAAGAGTTTGCAAGTTTTTCCTTCATATTAAGTGGAATGGTCGGGATTTCTGAATTTCAAAATTATGTTTCAAAAACTAGCATTCTTTCGTCTTTCAATCATAGCATTTTTCTCCGATTTCGAGTAGAGTGACAAAATGTCTTTTTTCTCTATTTCTTCTTTTTTTTCAGGATGAAAATTTTATACGTGGCATTAATTGAGATAAAGTATCGTAACAGAAGCACGCACTTTGAGTTAATAATGAGTTTTGAACTTAGTATGTTTACTTTTTTTTAAGTTTGATTTTGTTTGTTTTAAATTTATTTATTAGATATTAGTTTAGTGTTATGTATTTTACGCATTTTACTGTGCATTAAATTTACTTTACAATGCAGAAAACAAAATTTTAGTATAACAATAAACAATTCTATCTCAATATTTCTTTAAACTAATAACAATCATTAAGGAATACACATTTAAATAGTATTGAGCTACAATAATATACTTGAAAATTGAGTAAAAAAATATTTATCTTTGGATAAGACAATTAAAACCTGGCCAAAATTTTTTAGGAAGTAATTAAAAGTAGACAAAAAGATCATTTGATCACAATAACTTTCAGAACTACAAACTTTAAGAAACGCTTTCAATTCCGATTTTTTGCGATGTATTTTGGAATATTTTCTTTTAAATTAATAAGTCGTAAACTAAATACGTTTTTATGTGAACAGTTTGTAATTAATAATACATGCTTGATATAAAATAATTATTAGTTAACAATTAATTAGTGTTAAATTATTGTTTTCTTTTCTCTTCGCCAGACTAATACGATGAATCATATTCTGGAAGGTCAAAAAAAGAGTATTTTGTATGCCCGGATTGTAGGAAAAAAATATGTTTTAGTCCTTTAATTTTAATCATGTGCAAATGTAAGAAAAACATTTCACAAGCAGATAAGTCACACTTAAACTCAAACTTCGAAGATAATTTTTTAAATATTAGTAAACTCTTAATGGTAAAATGTTTTAAATGAAAAGTCACACAACATTTTTCTATATTAAATAATTTAAAAAACAAGTAAAAAAAAATTTGTTACAAATATCAAAGTATATTACTACGCTGAAATACATAAGTTAAAATAATTTTTTTAAAGTATGTCCTTACCTTACAGAGATGTTAAAAGGTCGATTGCAGTAACAAGAAGGGTGGACTAACTTACAAGCTCAAACAGATGTCATACGGACAATGATATCTTTCTTGGTGGTGTAAATATGCTAGGAGGTTAGTCTAAAAGAAATTTAATAAGACTGTAATTATGACTGTAATTATAGTTATGATTATATTTTAAAAGTCATTTTTACCAGTTATCGTTTAATTTTCTTTAAATAATCAAGGTATGAAAAAATTTACTTTAATTTACAACAAAATGTTGTACATCGTTTAGTTCATAGTCATCGATAAAATCTACATTAATATATGAAACTGTTAATCTTAAATGTAATAATAGTATAATAATAATAAAAATGTTAAGAATAGTAGCAGAAAAAGAAAAAAATAATAAAAACAATAATAATAATAAAAATATAACTAGCTTTTTTTCAAAGCTGAGTTTTTAACTTTTTTTATAACTACGAAATCTAATACTTTTATCAAAACTTCTAAGTTGTAGTGATGTTTCATATAAATAACATAAAACTCGAACAATTTTAGGGTAGTTTTTCAAAGTACTCAATCTAGTGTTTATAAACCCGAAACAAATAGTACTTCATCACATATGTCAATATACCACGGTTGACCGCAATTTTCAAATAACTTCACATATTTTATGAGATTTTATGAGCGTATAGGCGCCACGCCTAATTTGTTAAACGCATAAAAACCTACGAGTTACAAGCAAAAGTTTAAGTGAAACACTCATATAGTTCTGTTTATTTAGCACAAGTGTACTTAACTGTTAACCTTCCTATTTTTTTGGTTACCGTTTTAGTTGTGTTTGTTGAGTGCTTGTTTGCTTTACTTTGGTTGTTCACTTTATTTTAATCAATCTAAATTTTCATTACATAAAATATTATTCTCGGTCTGGCAGTTTATTTCTTTCAACAGGTTAAATAAGAAATTAATAAAGTTAATTCTCCAACAAAATATTCAGTGACTGTTGATGATAACAAGATTAACCACCGGAAACCAGATTATTAACTGTTGCTATAACGCTTAGACATACCCACTTAAATGAGACTTAAAAGTTCGGAAGTTCTCAGCATGATATCAAAATGGTAAGTCTTGAGGATTTTTTTCCTTTAGTTTTGTAAACTTTTAAAATCTATGTTAGAGAATTTTTCGAAAAAAAAAAGCTTTGCCTACATTTTAAGTTGTACTACTAAAACTCAACTGATAGTTAGATATTTTACTAACGTCTTTATCCATTTAAGCTTTGTAATAACTAAAGCTAGAACTGAAAGTTTACTCATGTTTTACCAGACTACGTAAGCGTTTTCTTACTTTAAAAATATCAATTATAGAAGTAAAACAGCAGAAAGTTTGCTAGCAATATATATTTTTAATAGTTAAACTGGTAAGTAAACTTATGCAGCAAAAGATCGTGTAATTATTAAATTAAAAATCCAAACTCACTGGTAAGTAAACTTGCTATATAGTACTTATTTGTATTAAATTTATTTAAAGTTTTATGTTTACAATGTCTGAAGATTGTTGTTTTTATTTAGGCGCTATTAAATACGTAATCTTATTTTGCTTTTAAACACTTTAGAGTTGGTTTGACAATTGTTAGTTTTCTAAATTTTAGCTATTACTTCGATTATAAAACATTGAATTTTATGTGAAGGTTTTTAATTTTGAATTTTCCTACAATTCACTAACATTTCAGGAGTTAAACATTTCTAGTAGCATCGGCAAAGATGGTTAGTTTTCACTGATTCACCGATTCACTGCATCTGAAATTTTTCGAACCTGTGGAGGTAAGAAATACTCATTAAAAATCATAAATAAATTACAGATCAAAAAAAAATTAGATTAAATGTTTTCAAAATTATATGGCCGGTTAGACTATTCTTAACAAGCCTATTTCCAAATGACTTGTTAAGTTAAATCTAACCAACGATAGACAAATTGCCTCTAGTCAGTTGTTTAATGCAGTGTAAATTTATTTAACTTATATAGGTATGAATTTTTAAGATATATTTTTTAATAGTCATGTAGCCTCTTTATATGTATAAATAATCTTAAAGTTTAAAATTTACATTGCGAATTATTAAGAGAAACATAGTCTACATCCTGATAAAATAAATAGTTTCTTCCTTACTTGAAGTTCAAACGCGTGTACGGAAATGTTAAGACGGCAAGTTAACAGTTAAAACTAGTTTATTTTATTTATATTAAAGTCATTAAATTTTTTTTTCGATACAGACAAATTTTTTATTAGGGTAGAAAGTAAAGTGCATCTGAATTCATTAAAGTTGCCTTTTTAGCATACAACGTTATATATTAAATTATTTTTATTAATCTGATAGTATGTGCTTTTGTAAACAAACTGAGTAGATCCTTTTGTCAATTGCCATGTTTTATGTATAAACTAGCCTAAAAAATTGTTTTTCAAGCAAAAACTTTTAACAATATTTTACAATTTTTTTGTTGGTTGGTTATAAATTCAACATAAATAAAAAGCTCAAACGACACGCTTAATTGATCATCGCTGGAAGATATGTCATATGATACCTTTTTTTTCGTAATTATCTTCTGTCTTAGAGCTAAAACATTTGTTGCTCTAATGGTTTCTTACGATGATGTTCTAGCTAGAGTCAATTTAAAATCTTTTTTACATGTTTTGTAATTAAATTTTATATTTAGTATTAAAACGGCATTTTTACTAAGTTTATAGTTAATGTAGTACTAAAACTTAACTTGATTAATACAACCGGTTCTAATACTAAACAAAAAGTAGGACTCTAGCTTTGGAATAAATATCAGATAACCTTTATGTTGAGCTTTTTTTTTCATTTTTTCAGATTAAGACAAATTATTAGTAAATGTTCTGATCAAATTCACAGCTAAACTTTTAAATTGAATACTTTTTTTTTTTTTTGAAAATTAAGAGTAACAATTTAATTTTTTTTACTTTGCATAAGTAGTATTCTAGGAAAAAATTATTTTCTTTATACTTATTAAATAGTTTTAGAAAAGAGGCCGAAGTAAGTTAAAACTGCAAGTATTTTTTTTTTATTTCGGTTGTTTTATTTTAATTTAAAAGGTTTTGCAATTGTTATGTTTTAAGTCTATCTACAAAACGCCAAACGTTTAAACATTCTTTTGTTAGAAATTTAAAAATTTCTTAATATTTAATATTTACACACTATTCCAAAGGTAGAAAAAATGTAATCTCTCATCGAGACAAATAAAAAAAAGAAGGATCGATATGTTTTCTTTTTACGTTCACCCATAGCTGCTTTTGATATATTGATAGATAGATCGATAAAATGAAGTAGTGTAATTTATTAGGTCAACGTTTTAGATTCAGATATATTTTATTTTACAAATGCAGGTTTTAAGCTTATACGGCTGATGTACATCTTTGTGCATTTGATATTTTTTGTACTAAATTAACTAATGTATCATTTTAAGTAGATAATTACAGCGTATATCCTTTGTAGTAAATATTGTCATAACTAATTACAAAATTACGAGTTAAGCTTTAAGACTAGTATTGTTGTTGAGCTAAGCAAAAGTTGATGACTGTCTAAATTCTAGAATCTGTGTTATTAAATTTATTTATTATAAATAAATTGATATTTTTTGTAAAACTATTTTTGTTTTCTAACAAAAGGTTCTAAATAAAAATTTAACAAAACTGTGTCATAACTTACTTGTGATTAGGTTTTGAATTTAACAACAAAGTGATAATACTTTAATTTAGAAATTTTATGTAACTTACTAACTAAAAATTATTGTTCCAGAATATACATAAAAACGTTCCAAGTTTGGCTAAGCAAGTTTCGTTTCATCATTTTAATTGTCTAGTAGATTGCATACACCCTAAAAAGGTTTGAAAATGTTTATAATATACTTATTTCTTTATAAAGATTTTATGTGTGTATCTATTTGTAAAAAGGTATGCTTTGAAAACAAATTTGAAAAAATCTTTTTTGCAATTAAAATCGTAAAACGTGGCAAATATTTGGCTTGAAATGATTTTGTGATAGTTCGTGATATTAGTGTAGATATTATACATGTGTAGTATTGTACATGACACACAACAGATAACACTGAAACTACGTATTCTTTAATTAACACTTATGATATAAAAATTATAATATAAATTACATTTATAATTTATAGAAAACTTGTTCAGTTTAGTTTAACTATAAATATATTATTAAAATAGTTATAATATGAAAAACTATACACGTTTAATTTATTAGTACAATTAAAATAATACAACTTTAAAATTGCATATAACTATTTAAAAAATTATAAAACATTTACAACGTTGTTTATTAATACTTACAACATTGTTTGCCCAGAAACGACTTAAAAAATCTCGCTTGCTATCAAAATCGCCACTACGTAGCATTTTTTTGATAGTTTATTAAAAGATTTGTATACACAACAAGAACTCATAACAGTTTGAACAAAGAGTAGTTTCGTTTTAAAACAATATTAGTTTAGAAAATTATATAACTATTTATGAGAAAAAGACTACTAAAATATAAAACAAAGTAAAATAATTACAGAATTAAATCAAAAATTTTAGACAGTAAATCACATAATATTATTAAAATTTTACTTTGTCAAAGTAAATAAATCTGATTAAAAGTACGGTTTTTTTTATGCAAAGTTTTTATGTCTAATTTTAAAACATTTCAAGTTTAAATACTTTTGCTTAAAACGCTAGAAAAAAAAACTAATGAATACTTATTATAAGTAGCAATTCACGTATAGTATAAATAAGTGCTACAGTTAATAATAAACAGTATAAATAATTGACTAATGTAACATAGAATAGATCAGGGTTTTCGAAAATGGACATTAAAAGGCCATATATTAGAATGAGAACGGGCCACTTTTGCACGAGCTTAATTTTTGCAAGAGCGTCACCTTTGTAGGAATTGACACTTTTGCACGAGCAAAACTATATCACGAGGGACACTTTTGCACGGCGACTCTTTTATACGCAGGATCACTTGTGCACGGCGACACTATTGCTCAAAGTATGCACCCACGTTAAGTACGCTACTGCACAAAGTAAGCACAATTTTAAAGTTTTAAACGACGTTAAGTACTCATCTGCATTAAATACGCATGCGCATAAAGTGTGCATCTGTGTATAGTTCACACCAACATCAAGTACGCATCTGCAAAATTTTCAACCTTGTTAAGAACGTGTCCGCTCGTAGTACGCACACGCATTACGTAAGCGTCTGTCCGTAAAGTTTGAACCCGCCTTAACTACTCGAAAGTACGTACTAATATTTCGTAAAAAGCGAAACAGATTTACTCTTTGATGTACTCTGCGCGGGACCGCACTTTATGCGAGCTTGTACCTTTTTAACTGTGTAGTTTATACAAAATTAACGCTTCTCACAAGTGAGCCTGCGTGATAAAGTGTCCTCGCGTGCAAAAGTGATACTTATCATATTATAAAGGACTAAATTAGGCAACTAGTCAAAGGCAATTAAAATTTATATATAAAGGCAATTAACATTCAATCATATTTTCAAATACCTGTCATGGGGGCAACATTGAAAACTGATTCAAAAACTTTTGCTTCCTTAAGCAATTTTTACTTTTAGGGGTAATAACTAGTATAGGGGCAAACAACTAAATGAATTAAAAAAATAGTAAAGAATAACTTCTTATAATAAAAGCATGTAATTTTCACTTTCTAGTAGGGGGTAATTTTGAAAACAATCTGGGAAATACATGTAAAGATGCTTGATAATTTAATAATATCCATAATTTAATAATACTTCTGAATATCTAGTGTAAATTTCAAGTTATGGCCTCGTAGAAACAACCCCCCCCCCCATATGGCTTTTTGACCCATAAATTTCAACATTTTTAAAATGTTATTTTTAGTATATGTTTCAAAACGACCATTAAAAACACCTAAGACCATTTCATTGATTTTAATACTCAACTTAAGAGTATCTATTATAAGTTTCTCAAACTAGGTCTCTTTATAGAAAGCCACTTGGCTCAGTTTCAGAAACCCTGATTGAAAATAGTAGTGTCTGCTTACAGTTGATATAACTAGACTTGGTATTCTAAAAAGATTTTTATACACAAAAACAATGACCGCAAGTCAATCAATTCTAGCTGTTGATATAACTTTAAACAATCATACCTTACTTTATCATTTTTAACCTGATCATTTTTGTCCCGGGTACACCTAACCCAAATACTTCTAATCTGATTTTTTCCAACTCGAACAGTTATAACCCAGTCACTTTCAAGTCGATCATAACTAAACTGCGATCATTCCTAACTCGAAAATATTCAAATTGCTCAATTTTAACTTGTGATACATTTTATTCACATTCTATGCAATAATTTTAACCCGATCATATCCTACCCAATTTTTTCTTACCAAGTAATTTCTAATCCTATTGTTTTTGACCCAACCAACCCGAATATCTGCGACCCGATCACTTCTAAATCGATCATTTCTTACTAGGTCTTATCTCACACTTTAATTTCTTACATGTATTCGTTTTAAACCTGGTCTTATTTGTGTTAACAATTATATCAACATTATCTCGTTGAGAGAAGTTCTAAGAGGTAAAAGGGTATAGTTAAGTATAGCAGATTAGTACAACAATCGAAACAAAACTTATATTTTATTTACATGAACTAAAAACAATGAAAGATTCAACACACAAAGAAAGCATCTTAAATTTAACGTGTTTGAAATGCATCATACCTAAGCACACCAATTACTGCCGAATGCTCTGCCGAATGCTCATAACTTTCAAAGTGTTGTATATTTTATATCAAAAGCAAAGAAGCTTCTTTTTTCTTACGTATTAAACGAAAAGAAATTAACTCCTAACAATAAATAAATGTTTGTTTTTTCAATACTGGAAGCACGTCACAAAAACTGCGTAAAACAGTTTTAACATACGCTTTTAAATAAATTTATCGCGTTAATACTGCGACAACATCATATCTGACACAATTGATTCTAATTTTTGATCTTTTCTACCCCGGTTGTATCCAATTTGATCACTTTTAGCCTAAGTTAAATTATTTTCTGATCATATCTAACCCAGTAATTACTAACCTAATAATTTCTAACCTGATCACATTTAACAAAAATATATTTTACTGAATCATACCTAAACTGACCTTTTCTAACCAAATACTATCTAACTTAATCACTTTCAAACAAATAATTTTTAATTGATCATTACTAATCCGATATCTAATCGTATAACGATACCTAATCGTATCTAATCTAGTTATATAACTTGCAATCATTTGTATCCTCATCTTATCTAACCAGGTCATTTTTGAACCGTTCATTACTAACTCAACCATTTCTAACCCGAACATATCTATCCTATAATATATAACACGACAATCATTTTTTACTCAATCATTTATACCGATTATTATTAACTCGATCATTACTAACCTGATCATTACTAACTCATTCATTTCTATACCGATCATTAATAACTCGATCATTACTAACCTAATAGTTTCTATCTAACACAATTATTTATAACCCTATCATTTCTAAATTGCGATAATTCTAGTCGAATAATTTTTAACTCGATCATATCTAGCCTAACTATTTTTAACCTGATCAACAAAAACTCAATCATATCTAGCCCCAATATTTCTATTCCGATCAATTTTAACTCGATCGTTTTGAAACTGATTATATCTAATCCGATTATTTTTAATACCATTAGTAAAAACTTGATTATTTTATATGTTTTAAACAGGATTTAATTGAAAAAACACAATTTTTAACAAAAATGTTTCGAAATTTTAGTTTTCTTTGTCTTACACATACATTATTATTTCTATAGTTTTACTTGAAAAATTGTATTTAATATTATTTTTATTAAAGTTATTATAATTTCAAATAATTTGACAGATTTCCAGTTTTTTATTTATATTATTGTGCTTTGATTGAGCTCTTTAATGATTAAATAAGCTTTACTAAATTATTTAAGTTAAATATTTCTTTTATAGACTGTTATAACTAAGCTGTTATACATATATTAATATTAGATCTTCATTAAAAATAAATTTTACTAAAGTGTATATAAAAACCATATCTATATCACTTTATAAAAGGATTTTCGTACAAAGTACAACTAAACTAAACTATTTGTAATGTATAGAGATTAATACATCAATTGAAACAGCACTTATATTTTATTTACATGAACTAAAAAACACAAAGATACATTATGACTACATCACACTATACTTTAACTACATTTAAATACAATTGATAATAAAATACTAATAAGTTTCTTATAACTTAATGAAGAAAGCATCTTAAATTTTACGTGATTGTAATGCACAATACTTCAGCACACCAATTACTGTCAAGTGCCCTGCCTAATGCTCATGACTTTCAAAATATGGTTTATTTTATATCAAAAGCAAAAAACTTTTTTTTTTCTACGTATGTATTGTATGAATTTAACTGGTTTTAATACACAATGTTGTTTATTGTTTTGGGAAAATTGTTTTGAGAAAACTAATCAAACGCTTTTATTATTACAAAAAACTCCATACTTATTTTTTGTGCTTTAAAATATTAAAATAAAATGTTAATTTCGTAACAGCTTTAACAAAATAACACCTTACTTTATTCAAAGTTTCTTATGAATCAAATTGACGTTGACAGAATTGCCTTATTTCACACCTAGTCCATTGACGATAATTCACAGCGATTTTTTTTTTGTATTCATAAATCTAAAACTAAGAAACAGCTCTGCAAAATGTTTATGTTCAGGAGCAGGCATAAGATTTTGCTGCTTTACCTTCCATCATACTTTTTTATAACTCAACACATCTGTTAAAAAAAATGTTAAAAAAAGTATTGCACTTAAAATGTTAAAATTTTACTTAAACTGCAAAGTTTTATTAACACTTTTTTTAGGTAAAGTTGATAAGAACTATTTATCGTTTTAATGTTTTTTTAAGTACAAAAAATATTGCGATTAGACTTAGAACAGGGTTTCCTAAAGTTTTAAATTTATTTAAAAGGCCCCTTTTAAATAAATCAAATAACATGGCCCCTTCCTACATTATTTCTCTAAAAACTACCTTTTAAAAAACCTAAGACTTTTTTTGCTTCTTATCATCAACTCCAGAATAACTAGTATAATTTTGAATTATGACCTCATGTCATCCTGTGGCACCTTTACTGCTCATGGCCCCAAAAATTTATGTAATGGCCCCCAAGGGGGCTTTTGGCCAAGTTTTGAAAACCCTGATCTATAGCATAATAGAAATTAAAACATTTATTGAACTCAATAAACTTTACAAAATAATTATGAAATTTACTTAGCATTTTAAAACTTTGAAGTGTGAAATAATTCAATACTCTAATTTATGGTTTCTTTAAAGTGGGTCATATAGTTGCCAAGGGAACAAACAAGAGGAAATTAAGGAAAGTACGGGGTTAAAATTTCTCGAGAAATTAAATGGTTGCTGTGAGTAGTATAGGTGGGTAGACCTAACATTTTTTACTTATTTTAGTTTTTTAAATGAAGTTTAAAAAATATAAGTTTTATTTTACAAGAAGTTTAAAACTTGTACAAAAAATCCTTCAGTTTGTATTGAGTGGGGGCCATAATTTATCAATTTTGTCCAAAAGATATTTTTTTTGGAAATAGTTTTTGAGCTCTGGTCTAATGTTTAAATACTTATTTTTAAACAAGCAAACATTTAAATTAAAACATTTAAAGGCTTAAATGTAAGTAAATAAATAATTTAATTTCGTTCTTAAGGATATTTTACAAAAACCTAATTAAAGGGATGTCATTTTAATTTAGTTGTATTTTTAAAACTACCAAAAACAGTATAAACAAAAACGTATCATAGTTCGATATAACAAAATTTTATTAAAAAAGTAGGTTGTTCTAGCATACAAAACTTTGTACAAAGTATTCTATTGAGTTTAAACAAGGGATTTTGTCTAACTATAGGCTATAACGTATAGTAATTTGGTAGCGGTCTTAGTTATCAAGAGTAAATAACTAAAGTGGTTAATGAAACGTAAATAGGTAATTAAGTAATAGGGGAGATAGATACGAGAAATGAAAATATTGTTTTTCTATTTTTATTAAGTAGGCAATTGTTAAAATAATTTTGAAAAACCTAGGCTTAAAAATATATAATATTTGTAATTTGTTTATAAATAACAAGTTGTTACATTTATTTACTAAGATTAACTTTATAACTAAAAGCTTCGTATCAAATAAATTATATTGTCTTAAATGCAACTAAGCACTTATTTAATGACTGATTGCTATATAGAGCTGATAAAAATTAACTAGTTAAATAAAGGGAAAAAGGGAACAGGTCAAATATGCACGAAGACATTTTTACACGAACGGTCAAACACGCACAAGGGTACTTTTTAGCACAAATATCTTTTTGAACAAAGACATTTTTGTACCAATAAACTTTTGCAAAAAGACAGTTTTTCACAAAGGTTTAAAAATGATAAAATTAAATGAAAAAAAATAAAAAGTAGATTACCAAATGGTTATCGACCGAGAATAAGAGTTAGGAGTAACAATG
The DNA here is from genome assembly GCF_965202585.1 of Thalia democratica. NCBI lineage: Eukaryota > Metazoa > Chordata > Thaliacea > Salpida > Salpidae > Thalia > Thalia democratica. The sequence goes on from NC_139165.1 coordinate 100,865,541, forward strand.
ATAAAAAATATATATATACCTTAAAAAATTATCAGTAAAAAAAAGACATGAAAATAAAAAAACTAACAAAATTAAAATATAATAAAACAAAAGAACTATTGACAAAGAATAAGGGTTAGGGGTCATAGTGATAGAAAAAAAAAATATTAAAAACTAAAAAAACAAAAAATAAAATGAAAATATTGCGACTCGTGCAAAAAGTCTTTGTGCAAAAGTGTCTTTGAGCAAAATTGACGCCGTGCAAAAAGTCTTAATCCAAAATTGTCAATTTATGTAGATTTTTTTCATGCAAAAGCGTCTTCGTGCATATTTGAAATAACGTGCAAAAGTGTCCATTCGTGCATACTAGACTCTATTCGATTAAAGATAACTTGTTAGCGCAATATAGCGAATACAACTTTTGACTGAAAAAAGCGAAAAACGAAAGTAATCTGTTATATAAGAAAGCAATTTTATCCGCTGTTTGACGCTAGTAAGCAATCATTATGTCCACATGGTAGCGCTATGAAACTACAAATAATTTAATTACTACCGTTTTAACCGCTACTTGATGCTAGTAAGCAATCGTTATGTCCACAGGGTAGCGCTATAAAACAACAAGTGTTTTAATTAACAGTATTTTAACCGCTGATTGATGCTAGTAAGATCTTATTTTACCTTTAGGGTTACACTAAAAAAACTATTATCTATTAATAAGAAAATTTTACTTGTTATTTTGAATTTGTTTTTGTTAACTTGATGTTTTGAAGTTACGTTTGATGTGTTATTGACAAAATCAACAAAAAACTACAAAATAATTTTTTTCTACCAGTTTCTAAATCATTCCATATGAGTGCATGGTTCACTGCTTTCTGAGTTATATAAGAGAAGTTATTTGCAAAGAAGTTTATTTTTTTCTTAGGTATGACTCTTTGTTATAAAAACAGTTTAAAAAACATTTTTTTATTATATTTTAGCCTTTATTTGCTTTATAAAATAGCGATTTAGTCAGTTTTAAGTCATAATATTTTTTTAAAGGAGTAGTTTTTTTGATATTTGTTAGTAAAGATATTTGAATACTGTTTATTTAAGTTTTTGTTAAATTAAGTAATTTAAATAAATATAATTAAAACAAAAATTAAGATTTATACTTTTTGAAAACTAATTTATTATATGAAAAGTATAAAGTTTAAAGAATAATTATACATATAAAACAATAATGTTTCAAATAGCTTTTTTTTTAATATTTTTAAATATAATTAAATTATTTAAATTACTTGTATACGATTATTTCACTACAAAACAGAACCATTTACCAAGGTAGAATAAATGAAAAAAAATATAAAATAACAATCTATTTATTCTAAGTATAAGTGTAACATTACTAATAATATTCCTAAATGTTTTAATTTTTATTCATACAACATAAAAACAAACTCATAACCTAAACACAAACGACTAAAAGTCATACAAGCATTTTTCAGAATTAAATGAGTATTCAAGTTTGAACATTTAAAAACTAATTTTAGTCTGTTGGTTCAACTAAATTAACATTGACCATTTTACAAGTTTCAGGCAGGTTAATTTTTTTTCACAAACCATTTAATTTTGACTACTTAGAATATTTGAGCTAAACTTAAATTAATAATAGCTACTTTAAAAAACTAGACGCAACACATGATTGGTAACACTTTTATTAAAAAAAACACAAAATACTATTAAAAAACAAATTGTTAACACACAAGTATAATTTCGGAACATACTTCAAGTCAAATCAAAACATTAAACACACAACTGTAAGTTTACTTGAAAGAGTTTTGAGAAGTTTAATATTAATTAGTAATTAAGGCCATTAGATTTTAGAGATTGATTAAAAAACCATTCAAGAAGACACTTAAAAAAAAAATCAAACAAAAATTTACCTTCAAAAACAAAAAACGTGCAATTTCGATTTTTTTGTTTTATTAAAAGAGTATTTTTGTGACCGTCATGCAAATAAAATGCGTTCTCGCTGTAAAATTTTATACTATAAATTTCATACTGCATGTAACTAATGAATTAATAATTTTTAAGCAGCACATGTTTTAATAGCAAAATCTCAACTTACCATGTGTCTCGAGTTTCATTTTCAACTTTCTGCTGTTAGAAGTGAACTGCCATGGTTATCTTTAGTAACATCTGGAAAAAAATTAAAACATTTAAAATAAAATGTTGCATTTTTTTTTTAAATCTCATTATCTAATCTTAGTCACTATAATTGTTTTGATAACACGATCTTTTTTATAAACTATGCTTTTATTCCTTAACAATTAATCATCTTTATTACAGAAAACTCATCAACTGAATTCTTATCCGACAAGAAAACTTACGCATTAAAACTTTTAATTTATTTGCTTGTTTCAAAGCTAAATTTTTCTGTTTTTTACTATCTGTTATTTTCAAGCTAAATAATTTCTGATGATGTAATATTTTTCTGACAAGAACCTCACTCCCTGCCGTGTAAAACATGTTGCTTGCATTAAACTCAAATAATCTTTTACGTATAGTCTTCACCTATTACTTATTTTCATTATCCCTTTATTGCCTTATCCCTATAGTTACTTTAAGTAGTATGTAGACTAAAATTATAATTAATGATGTTTGACAATATTATTAATTTCAATAAAACGGTAGTCATTTTTATTCTAAATACTATGATAAAAGGAAAAGGTATTAAGTGATTTTCTTAAATTCATTTTATCAACATTACAAAAAAAAAATAAAAAAAAAGTGTATTATTTAAAACATTTCATATGCACCCAACTTATTTTTAAGCTAAAATAATACAACATACCACAAAAGAAAGCAAAGACGGTTGGCAACTACCAATTTCCCAGATTACGTAATTGTTTTCTACATGCTTGCCAGTATTCAATCTGTCAAAGGATAAAACATTTTCGCCATCTTTACAAAAACTTTGTTTGTTTTTCAGTTTATGAAGGACGCACACAATAACATCTGCCAAAAAAAACACAAAAATTCATAAAAAAAAATATAAAACAAGTCGTCGGCCATAAACCCCTTTTTCTTATTATGTTATGTTCATACTACTTTTGATATTTATTTATTATGTTTACAAAATAGCTATAAGTTATATAAATGCTTGTTAAATATATATTTGTGTTGTATAAGTTAAATAGCATTTTATTATGTTATGATATTTTAGTCTCAATTAAATTTATTTACTCAGGTTTGTAAAATAAATATATTCACCTTAATGTTAAGTTGTTAAACAATTATCCTATACATATAGTTATGTTAAACCATAAGATTTTTAGTTTTAAATAAAATAGTTTATTAATAAAAATATCTTGTGCAATAAGTGTAAGTTTTAGTTTATTGTATTGAAATATCGTATATACTCAATATGTTTTTTTTTTTAATTTTAGGCCAAAGTACTCTTCTAGTTATTTTGTTTTGATAATCATAGGAAAAATATTTTATACATAAGTTTAACTACTATTAATATTAAACATAAGAGTAGTTTATATTATGATTTGGTATTCTGTTTTGTATTTTTACTTTAATATATTCTATTCAAACTTAATATTTGTAATTGTAATATAGTTTTATAATAGTCGGATTTAACCTTAGGTTTTTTATTTAACATTATTTTAAAGGGTTAGTTTTTTTTAATATCTGTTTATAATAACATTTGTTAATCGATTATTCAAGTTATTTTTTTAAGTTAAGTAATTTAAATATATTGAACAAAAATAAAAATTAAATTTATATTTTTAAAAAACTTATTTATTAAAAGAAAAGTATAAAATTTTAAGTATGTTTATATATATATATATAATAATAATGTTTCTTAAAACCTTTTTTTTATGTCATTAAATATCATTAAATTACGTGAAATTACTTGTATACGATTGTTTTACTACAAAACAGAAATATTTACCAAGGTAAAATAAATAAATAAAATAAAAAGTAACAATCTATTTATTCTAAGTATAAGTGTAACATCACTAATAATTCTTCTGAATGTTTTAATTTTAATTCATACAACATAAAACCAAAAACATATACCTGAACACAAACGACTAAAAGTCATACAAGAATTTTTCAGACTTAAATGAGTATTGATGTTTGAACATTTAAAAACTAATTTTAGTCTGTTGGTTCAACTAAATTAACATTGACCATTTTACAACTTGCAGGCAGGTTAATTTTTTTTCACAAACCATTTAATTTTGACTACTTAGAGTATTTGAGCTAAATTTAATTATTAATAGCTACTTATATAACTAGACATAACAAATGATTGGTAACACTTTTATTAAAAAAACACCAAATAATACTTAAAAAATAAATTGTAAGCACACAAGTATACTTTCGGAACACACTTCAAGTAAAATCAAATCTTTAAACACACAACTGCAAGTTTACTTAAAAGAGTTTTGAGAAATAAAATAAATTAATAATTAACGCCATTTGATTTTAAAGATTAATAAAAAACCATTCAATAGACATACAAAAAACATTCTGAACAAAAATTTACTTTAAAAAACAAAAAAACATGTTAAAAGTATTTCTGTGACTGTCATGCGAATAAAATGCGTTCAGGCTTTAAATTTCATACTGTAAAATGTCATAATGCATGTAACTAATGAAGTAAAAATTTTTAAGCAGCAAAAGTTTTAAAAGCAAAATCTCACCTTACATTGTGTCTCGAGTTTCATTTTCAACTTTCTGCTGTTAGAAGTGAACTGCCATGGTTATCTTTAGTAACATCTGCAAAGTATTAAAACATTTAAAATTAAATAATAATTTTTTTTAATCTTATTATCTAATCTTAGTCACTATAATATGTTTTGATAACACGCGTTTTTTTTAACCATGCTTTTTTACCTTAACATTTAAACATCTTCATTGAAAAAAACTCATTAACTGAATTCTTATCCGACAATAAAGCTTACGCATTAACGTTTTTAATTTATTTGCTTGTTTCAAAGCTTCAATTTTTCTGTTTTTTTACTATCTGTAAACTTTAAGCTAAATAGTTTCTGATGGTGTAATAATTTTCTGACAAGAAGCCTCACTACCTGCCATCCAAAACATGTTGCTTGCATTAAACTCAAATAATCTTTTACGTATAGTTTTCACCTATTACAAATATTTTTCAATATCCCTCTATTGCGTTAACCCTATAGTTACATTAAGTAGTATCTTGACTAATGTTACCATGAATGATGCCTAACCTATTATTAATTTAAAAAAAAAACGGTAGTCATCTTTATTCTAAGTACTATGATAAAAAGGGGAGGTATTTAGTAATTTTATTAAACTCATTTTATAAACGTTACTACAAAAATAAAATAAGAAGGCATTTAATAAGTTCCTAAGTTATTTTAAAGCTAAAATAATACAACGTACCACAAAGGAAAGCAGATACGGTTGGCAACTATCAATTTCTCAGATTACGTAATTCTTTTCTATGTGCTTGTCAGTTTTCAATCTGTCGAAGGATAAAATATTTTCGACATCTTAGTTTGTTTTTCAGTTTATGAAACACGCACACAGTAACATCTGCCAAAATAAACACAAAAAATCATAAATAAAATATAAAACAAGTCGTCGGCCATAAACCCCTTTTTCTTATTATGTTATGTCCATATTACTGTTGATATTTTTTTCTTATGTTTACAAAATATGTATAAGTTATATATATGTTTGTTAAAAATATATTTGTGTTTTATAAGTTAGAAAAAATTTTATTATATTAAGATATTTTAGTCTCAATAGAATTTATTTACTCAGGTTTTAGAAATAAATATATTTAGCTTAATGTTAAGTTGTTATACAATTATTCTTTACATATAGTTAAGTAAAACCAAAATATTTTTAGTTTTAAATAGAATAGTTTCTTAATCAAAAATATCTTGTTCAATAAGTGTAAGTTTTATTTTAATGTATTAAAATATCTATATACTCAATATGTTTTATTTTTAATTTTAGGCTAAAGTATTCTTCTAGTTGTTTTGTTTTGATAATCAGGGAAAAGTTATTTTATACTTAAGTTTAACTACTATTAATATTAAATAAAAGATTAGTTTGTAGTTCAAATTTACTTTTTAATTTTCTACTGTGTTCAAGCAAAAATACCTAGAATGTTGTAAGGTAAATCAAAATTTTTTAAATGTTAAATACATTGTGCAAACCAAGTAGAATTAAAATAGTAAAATTAATTTACAACAAAGTAAGTAAATCTTTTTAACAACTTTAACATTTATCACAGATTTCTTACAATGGATTTATGAAAAAAAAAACATTTGGATGTTTTATAACTGATGGCACTAAAAAGTAATTCAAATTTTTTAATTTATTAATTTTAGCCTGATAACATTTTAAAAAATAGTTATTAGACATAAAATTTATTTTTTTACTTTAAATTTAACATTTTTTTAGTATATAAATTAAATGTATTTTAATTTTATTTAAAGAACAAAAATTGAAATGTCAGTGTACTAAAGTGTCTTAACCCTTGTTGTACTAGAGTATTTTTGAACTACGTAAAATTAAAACTTCTTTTGATAAGATGCAAGTTAATAGAAAATATCGAAATTTTACTACAATAACTGAATGGTCGAATATTGATAGACAGTCAGCATATAGTAGAAAATAAAATAAATAAAATTATCAATATTTTTATTTTCAAAAATGCATGCAGAATTATGGTTTTAAATTATGATATAATTAAATTATCTGTTTAAAAATAAATTTATTCACAAAAGTGATAATTTACAATTACATAACTTTAATCAAATATTATTAACACAACATAAATGATTTTTTTTATTTTAATATAACTTTAATATGCAAACTTTTTTTTCTTAAATAAAAAATAATAATCCTGGAGTTTGTTTTATAAAAAGGTTGTTATCAATCTTAACCTATTTTTATATCAAAATAATTTTTAATATAAAAGCAGTTATATTTTCCTCAAAGCTAATTATTTTTTTAAGCTACTTCTTACCGTTTAAATTCTAGAAGTAAGTTTTCAATCTAAACATTTTACATCTATGAGCTGAAGTACAGTTTTTGAGAAATTTTTAAATTTGAAAAATATATATTTAATCATCATTGTATTTAAGAAAAACTCATGATCCAGGAAACACCCAGGAAACCAAACCTTTAAGATATTAAAATGTTTAATTACAAAAGTTTTCTTTTATCTAATTCGATGTTAAAAGTACAAAATTGTATTTTTTAGTAGAGTACTTTTAGTGATTTTAAAAGTAAGTATATATTCTATTACTAATAAATAAACAAAAGATAGTTTAAAACATTTTAAAGGGAAGATAATCTAAGTCTTAGCTCTTAGGATGTGCATCTTTTAAGTTTAACGTTTGATATATTAACAATCCAAAGTTAAAATAAACCGAATGTTTAATCATTAATGACAAAAAAAAAACAGATTTTTAACTATTGATCTACTAAGATAAATAAGATAAAGAAAACTTTATAATATTTGTAATTTATAACTTTATGTTTAATAAATTAAATTAAAAATACAAAATAAAATAATAAATCATAGTATAAATTACTTACATGAAAATAAAAAAAATCACCTGATAATTACGACAAAGCATCAAGCTGTTATATAAATACATAGTTTAACTTATTAATTCGATAATTAATGTTTGTTGCTTTACTTTTTTATACACAATGAATTACATACTATTTTATCAAAAATTAAGGCGCTGTACTACTTTTATCAAACATAAAGAATAAATTAAATAATTTTGTAGTAAAAGTTAACTAAAATTTCCTAATAATAACATATAACAGCTAATTATTGTGACGTAATTATTACTAGTTTTTTTGAATAATTAGTAACCAGTAAATATTTAGAATTAATACTTCTTTGATTTCATGTAAGTAGTTTATATTATGATTTGGTGTTTTGTTTTGTATTTTTACTTTAATATATTCTATTCAAACTTAATATTTATAAATGTAATATAGTTTTATAATAGTCAGATATAACCTTAGGTTTGTTATCTAACATTAACCATTAACCTATAAGAATCTAAAGACTTCTTTCTATTTATGGATAAGTGTATATACTTACTTTTGCTTCATTTTTACTTTACAATAGCTGTTTTTTACACAGCTCAGTTAAAGGATGTTAATCCATTAACACACAAAATTATGTATTAGTATAATAACAAAAAGATACTGTATATTTTGTTTATATTTATGTTGAGTGTATTAATATTTAAAATATCGTGTTGAATTGTTTTATATTAAATTTTAAAACTATTATTAATTTTCTTAAATTTTTATTTACTGTAAAACAATTTTATAGGAAAAATAGTATGACATGCTTTAAACAATGCAACTCGCTAACAAAAATATTTAAAGAGCATATTTTTTCTTGATAAGTGGAAGCTTGATGGCAAATTCAAAGTTTAGCAATTTGTAGGGATGCTTTATAGTTGTTTTTTTATAACTTTTCACACTAACTTTTTGATTTTATGCTTGATTTTTTTTTTTAATACAAAAATATAGCTAAATTACGAGTTTGGGTTAACAAATTGATTCTAATGACGATAAAGTTATTAGATAAAGTAAAATAAAAAAACATATCAAACAAAAACTGATGGTACCCGAAGTAGCCCTACAATTGTTTTCATGTTTTGAATCTACAAATTTAAACCACAAAATTTAATTCTGGAGCAAAATTATTTGCGTAAAATGTAATTATAAAACCAAGTTTTTCTATTTTTTGTCTTCTTTTAATTTTATATTTATTTTAGTATAACTCTATAAATTTAAAGTACTTAGTAAAATGAGTTAAACGTTGTTAGTGATTAGTTTTATAACAAAGCAAATTATAGCAACACTGTCGTTCCTATAATTAAATCAGTTTTTAATTTATATATACTATCGTTACAGAAGTTAATTAAAAAAAAGATAAAGCTCTGCTTTTTGAATTCTGTTCGACTTAAACTTCCTATAAAACAATCAATGTTATTTTAGTTATAAATAAACTCATTTTCTTTGTTTGTCTATATGATAAATATACAGAAAAACAAACACTACCTTCTTATTACAGCCATAAGTTATACCTTTTGCCGACCTCTCGTGTTCTCTTTTGTTTAACTTCTTTGTAAATCTTTTCCATAGTTGACAATCTTTTTTTCTTTTCTTCTCTTGTATTTGTGCTAAATGTTAAAATTGTAAATGTTTTTCTGATTTTAAAAAAGTTTATAATAAACATTTTTGCTAAACAACCATAACATACTCATTACTAAAGGTTTTAGTTAGTGACAGTTTGTAATTAAGCCTGCACAATCATTGCTTTGTTAAGTCATTTGTTTTGAATTTAGTTAATGTACTTTTTTGAAAAGTTAAAACAAAAATTTGTTTATAAAGAATTTTTGAAACATACAAATAAAATAAAATATAGTATTAATGTATATTTACAGTAAAAGTTCTGCAAAACTTAGAACAAGAAGTCATTTGTTTTATAATTGATAATAAGAAGTTGTTTTGTTGCCACTCAAAGCCTTTCACATGGTCTTATCTTAAAATAATTTTAGTCTAAGTTAGTAACTATCATTTAAAAATACTTTTCAAAAGAACCGTTTTAATATATTTTAAATCTCCTTTAGTTTTTTATTAAACCATTTTACTACAACTACATTTCTTAAAGTCGATTGACATTCAAAAATATAATTGAAGTTTGTCGGTTAAAAAGTTTTACATCTTCGAAATTTTACAACAGAACAACGTTTGTTAAGGTTTAGCTAATTTTTAATTGTTTTAAGGTAGCAAATTTAGGTTTTTGTTATCTTTAAATAACTAAATAACTACTTTCAATATTCAACCTCTAGATTATACTTCAACTAATATTTTGTAAAATAAGAAACTAGCGCAAACTTTTGGTAATTTGCATTCTACGTAAAAGTAAGCAAATCGCTCTCGAGTAACACCTGTTGGCTGAAAAAATACAAAGTAATTAATAAAATCCTTTTTTAAGATAACTTAACAGCTAATAAAAGTGTATAAATTTAAAGCTAAATTCGGTTACATATCTTGAGAATTGCAGGTTAGACAAATTAATTTTTGATAGTTTATTCGGAATTTGAATAGTATAACTTAAATAATAAGAACTTAAACTTTATTTACATAAGTTGTCGTACTTAATTTGTCGTATTTTGAAATGTTACATTTTAAAATGTTGGAACTTGAAATGTCGAAGTTCAATTGTCAGAATTTATTTGCAGGACAATCAAATTGTGAAAGTTTTATAATTTATAAATCTGAACTTTCATATTTAAATTGTCAGTATTTTAATTTCCTTATTTTAATATTTAAATTTAAAATAAAATAACTAAATTTTTTGGAAATTAGACTTTTAAACTTTGAGTCGTTGTGCTACCAAAATCATATATCACTCAGCAAGATCCGATCATTTCTAACCACATCATTTCAAACCCAATTACTTCTAACCCGATCATTTCTAACCCGATCACTTCTAACCCAATCACTTCTAACCAGGTCATTTCTTACTCGATCTTTTCTATCCCGAATATTTCTATTCTGATCGTTTCTAACCTGTTATTTTCTAACCCAAACATTTCAATCTGATCGTTTTAAACCCGATCATTTCTTAACCGATCAATTCTAAGCCAATTGTTTGAACCCGATCACTTCTAAATATGATAATCTATAATCCGATCGTCTGTTTCACGATCAGTAAAAACTTGTCAATAATTGTTTTTTTTATTAAGATTTATTTTAAACACAATTTAGTTCCTACAATTTTTTTTTATTAAAATAGAGTATTTTTAACTTTGTATTAAACAAATTCTATTGTTTAAACATACATCTTTTAATCTTTTTTTTTAATTGTATTTCATTTAAGTTTACTTTAAATTAAGTTATTTTTAATTTTATTCATTTTTTGTATTAATCTACTTAAATAATATTTTTTTTGATTTCTCATAGTTTACTAAATTGTCTGAAATTTTTTTGAAGTTCTACTTTGAAGTAACTATAATTAAATTAGAAATTTAATACTTAAATAATTCGTAATAAAAACATTTTGTATAGTACATGAATTAAAATTAAAATTTTTACAAAGATGAACTGGCCTAGATTGGATCAGGCTCAAACTTATGTTTTTTCACTTAATAAAAGAAATATATCGACGAAGGTTTGTTTAAATTTAATCATTTAATTTAATTAACGACAATCATTTATTAGATTTGTGAAGTAGAAGAATGTCAAACGATTTGTGCAAGCTTTAAAGCTGGAATTAAAAGTAACAGACTATGAAATAGTACAGATTAGTCAACAACAACACAACAAAAGATTTACAATGTGACTTATGTACAGTGTTACGAAGATCTTTGTATCTGAATATTTTATCTGAAAAGGTGAGACTTAAAAAAACTATTTTAAGTAGAAAACATACTACATATGTAACTAACAAAAAATCTGACTAAGACAAAAATATAACAGCTTACTTTAAGAATCAACCAGAGCAAAATTGTTAAATCTAATTTAATGAAATTAAATAGTTCCATATCAGCATTTTGATGCCGAAAAAAAATTTCAAAAATTGAAAAACTTTTGAAATTAAAATAAGTAAATTTAAATAATTGTTAAAATTTAATTAAATAAAATATGTGTATGCTTTAAAGATTGTTTCCGACAAACTGAACTAAACTTTCTAATAGAATAATTTTATCAAATTAGTTAAAAACAAAAGCTAATTAAAAAAGTTGATAATATATTGATAGGGTTAGCAATGACCGGGATAGAAATTAATGTGTTAGAAAAGATCGGGTTAGAAGTAATAGGGTTATATATGATCTGCATAGATATAATCGGGTTAGAAAATATCGTGTTAGAAATAGTCGAGTTAAAAATTATCAGGATAGAAGTGATCGGCTTGTGAGTAATCGGCTTGTAAGTGATCGGGTTAAAAATGATAGAGATAGAAGTTGTAGGGTTAGAAATGAAGGAGTTAGGTATGAACTGGTTAGAATAGGTCAGGTAAAAAATAATTGGGTTAGATGTTATCGGGTTATATGAGATAGGGTTAGAAATGATCAGGTTGAAAATAATTGGGTTTGAAGTGATTGCGTAAGAAATAATTGTGGGTTACAAACGATCAGGTTAGGAGTAATTGGGTCAAAAATGATCTATTAAATTAATTCAGTTAGAAATGAACAGGTTATATATGAACTGGATAGAATTGATCGGGTTAGAAATGATCGGGTTAAATGTGTTCGGGTTAAAAACTATTGGATTAGGAGTAATCAGGTAAGAAATGATCGTCGATTGAAAATGATTGTTTTACAAATGATCTTGTCATAAATGATATGGTTAGATAGGAATTGGATAGAAATTATCGGATTAGAAGTGATTGGGTCAGAATTTATCGGGTTAGTCATGATGGGGTTAAAAATGATCGTGTTAGGAGTGATCGAGTTAAATATGAACGCGTTTAAAATGATCGTGGGTTAAAACTGGTCGTAAACCCACTCCACACCACCTCGCTTACCTGATGACGACAAGTAAAATAAAACAATTTCGCTAGAGTTTATCTTAGACCATTTTATAATATTTTATATTAATTGAAGTTCTATAAAAAGTTCTTTATTCTTTTTAAATGTCAAATTTTTTTGAATAAGACTTTTGTCAAAGTTTTATCTAAGTTTTATCATTTTATTATTTAATTTATAACAGCAACTTACTAAGCCAGTCATCCGTTTTTCTTTTTTCACTAACAACCAGTAATTTTCTAATTTTGATAATTAAGCGGACAAGAAAAAATTAAGTTGAACCAACTTTATCATTTGTTACTTCGTATCCAAAACCTTATTCTTTTACAAATGACAGTGTAAGCTTTAAATCTTCTTAATCGAATATGTTTTGTGCAAACGTACTACCTACCAGAAGAATACATTGTTGAGGATTTAGAAATTTCAAAAAATGTTAATTCTCTCGGATTTTATGAAATGTTTTATACAAAAAATAACATTATGTACTAAACTGTTATTGATCTTAAATTTTTTCACAACCATTTTTAATATGAATCTGCTTTAAATAATGAAAATGCTATAAGATTCTAATAATACAGATTAGTTAAAATTTTAGAGTTTTTTAGTTATATTGTACTCTATTTCAGAAAATTAAGGTGCACTAACCAAAAAAAATTGGAAGCGGATTAAATTTTACATAAGGTTTTTTCATTAGTTGGGTGGTACTTTCAATTCGCGATTATTCCATTCCTGAGTATTCTAAACTCAATTCTTTTCCTCTTGATCGTTAATTATCTGAAATTTTTTTAACTTAACCATTTTTTATATCTATTATATTAAACTTGATCATTTTAACTCGGACATGATTTCCTCGATCAACTCATCCAAAACTCATTCAAACTCATTCAGTTCAAACTTGTTAGTTTTAAACTTAGCCATTTCGAATTTGGTCATTCTAAGGTTGCTTGATTTAATTTTCAATTTGAGCATTTACTCTTTATACTTGATCTTTTAAAACACTATCAATGTTTTTTAGATGCTACTTTAGATTAAGCTTCAAATTAAGCTTTTGAACGGCTGATATGGCTTGATTTGTACTTATAGTAAATTAAGTTTATTTGATTAATTAAGAGTCTTATTTCTAGTTTATAGCTAATTTAGATAAATTAATCTAAAGTAATTAACTAAAATAAAGTTTAAAATCTTTTCTATCACGTTATTTTACTATGTTAAGACTTTGATTTAACAAACTTTAATAAATTGCAATATAACTTATTGCTTTTAATATTTTACTTTGACTAGTTCTCTGATGAATTAAATGTTTTTAGAGCACAATAAATTCATAATATTCTTTCGATAAAAAAGGTACAGTTTATTTAGAAGTTGCTAAAAAACAAACTATTTAAGTAAACGTTTAAAAAAGTCAAGTTCAAGTTATACGAGTTCAAAGTGATAAAATTTATTTTGATTAAAGCTAGACAATCAAGTTTAAAATTTTATTATTTGACAACCTTAAAAACGACTAAACACAAAGTTAAAAGTTTGAAACATAAAAAGTCTAAAACTGTCCAGTTAAAAATAACCAAGTTGAGAAAGTTAAAGTTTAAATTTTTGATGAATAAGGGGTAAGTTAGTAAATTTAGTATTTAAAATATTAGAAGTAAAAACGATAAATTACAAAACTAAAAGCTTAAGATTATCAGGTTTGTAACAAAAAAATGATCAATTTCAAGTTTTGAAATATCGTTTTAAATAATATAGATAAAAATGTGCAAATTAAGTATTTAATTTACAGGTTTCGGTAGCATTATGCGACCTTTTAAAGTATAATAAGTATATAAAGTATCAGTTTAAAAACTATTAGTTAAAAATTTACAATAATTTATTTCAAAATGATAAGTTTAAAATAGTCTTATTTAAAACCGTCGAACATGGTTATTAAAAGATATAATCAAAAACTAATTTTAGGACTAAAATTTGATAAAAATTTATATGCATCAAAACTTATTTAAAACTATTTCTTCTAAAACTACACAAAAACTACAATTTTAAGTCATTTAAAATTCTAAACTTTATCAATGTTCAATAAAATGATACATACAGCTTTTAGGTATAAATATATACCTAATTTCATAAAAGGTATTTTGTTTTAGATGTATTATTTTTTTATAACTGCACCTTATAAATAAAGTAAACAATTATTTCTTGTGTTGATAAAAATAAGACAACAAGTTTATAAGACAAAAAATTCTAAGATTTAGGCTTCTTCAAAAAGTATTACAAAATATAAACTTCATTTTAAAACATTTACCACTTTATTTTATGGTTTATATTTGTTCAAAAACATAATTTACCTACCTCAAAAGTTGAAAACATAATATGTAAATTATATAATGACTCTAATTCAATTGCTGTGAATCTTTGTTTTAGCTTCTATTATTTACATTGAACTTTTTCATTTGTGTTGTATGTCTAACGTAACATTTAAATTCAGTTATATAACCTATCATGTGTATTTAGTTATCAATTTATCACTAGCAGTCTTAAATTTACTAATTATATATTTAATTTATTATACTTTTTCAGAATCTAAACTAAAAGTTATATACTTTAAAAAAAGACTAAACATCATAACTTACTTATGTTACTAAGACACAAAAAACAATATGTATAGTCTATTTAATTAATAATTTAAAGAATACTTTGTACAAGCTAGTTACTGTACAAAAGCTTAATTTAATATTAATATATATTTGATAGTTTAGTTATTTGTTATAAATTGATTTAAATTTTACTAGAAATAAAATATCAAGCAATTTAGTAGTAGTTATAAGTATTAAGTACTCGATTTTTAAAATTTAAATCATTCTTTACTTCAAAAAAACTTATCTACATTGATGTGAATTTTCATTGATCATAATTAAAACAGATCCCTGAAAAATTGAAGCAAAAAGTAAATTGAATTACTTCAAAAGCAGTTACTTTGGGATTTTAATCCTTAAAGTTAATAAACTTGAAGTTTAGATCTGCAGTTATAGAAGGTATCCAAAACAAATGGTAAATTAATTCTTTATTAGAATAAATGAATTGAATATAAAAGTATTAAGCAGTAGTAATTATTATACGCTTAAATCTTTATTATGACGTCGTTATGTAAAAGTCCTTCATATAAATAATACAATATATATATTTTATTGTTTGTATTAAACAAGTTAGCCATTTATTTTCGAAATATGGTATAGGTTTAAATATAATACACTATAAACAACATTGTATATCTTTTGGTAAATACAGGACTAAAAAACTTAAACTGTTTTGATATCCGAAAAGGTTCTACTGTAGTATAATTTAATCGAAAAAGTAACATAACTCAATACTTATAACCAATGTTTTCCAAACATGAGGCATTTTTCCCGTACTTTTAGATGAATTGTTAAAGATCTGTAAAGATCTAATTAAAAAAATTGTACATATAATAATTGATATTCTTTATTAAACATAAATTTAAAGCCATATATCTAAAAGTTGACTCATTAAAAAAAGCTTTGTTAATAGTTAGATTTTATACACGCGAAACTTTATGAGTGTAAAACATTTTTTTCGTTCCTTTTTTTTTACTTATAAGTTTTAAAAAATACTTATCTTTTCTAAAAGAATGAAAAAAAGTAATGAACACTAAGCATCCAACACATCTATATTAAACTACTGAATGAGTTTCTTCTCAAAGTTAAATATATACATTTACACTTGTTTTCTTCATGCAACTTCATGAATAATCGAGACAACGTGGCAGTAAAATTTCTCTTTTTTTTTTCGTCGAATTCTTTTTTTCTAAAATTCTAAAAAAATCCCCTATTTTAAAACCATAACATAAATAACTTAAAGTTACAAGGAATGGGAATCTTAATTACGTTTAATCGTTTATATAACAGGCTATTTGTTAAAGATAGTTTATTTTTGGTAGGTGTCAAAAATGCACAAAAAGTCACTTTTAAAGGATGGAAAATTTTTGCACAAAGACACTTTTAAAAACGTTTCTACTTTATTTTACAATTTATCTAGTTTTTTTCGCTAACACTGTTACCATTAACCCTTCTTCTCGGTCGGTTAATTTACTTTATTAATTTCTGTTTTTATTAATTATTTTTTTGTTTAATTTTATTATCATCTTGTTTTGTTTAGTTATTTTTTTTTTTATTAGTTGTTTTTACTGTTTTTCTTTTTCAAATTTACGATCACTGTTACCCTCAACCCTTACCTTAAGTCGGTAACAATTATTTAATCATTTTTGATTTTTTATAAATGTCTATTTATAGATTTAATTAATTTTTTTTTTATTATTAATTTTCTAGTTTTTAGAACTACAGTCATCCGAAACCCCTTACTCTTTGTCGGTCACTTTTCTTCTTTTTTTTAAATTTTATATAATCTTGAATTTCTCTTTTGATTTTAATAACTTTCACTTCTTTCGTTTGTTATTGTTTTTACCCTCGTGCAAATAATCCCTTCGTGTACAAATGTTTTTGTCCAAAAGTGTCCTTTCGTGCATATTTGACCCTTTCCTGTTTTTTCCTTAAGTATTAAAATTTTTTTACAGTTTATAAGATATTTAAAGTAGACATATCTTCAACGAAATGTAACAAAGATATCCAAGTTTATGAACTGAACTATAGACTAAAAATTCGATATAAAATTTATCATGATTAATGAAATTAAGACTTTAGTTACTATTACATTTAAAAGAACTTAAAATGAAGTTATATGAGTATAACAAAATATAATTTTACAATAAAACACCGAACATTTTTTAAAAGTAAAGTATGAAAAAAAAAACTTGTTTTTTTAATAAATAAATTAATATCATATTAATATTATTTTTAATGATAAAAAGTATAAAATTTATAGTTTTGAATATGTATGAACTCATTTAAACTAATTTAAAAAAATTATATAAATTACACAATGAATTTTTATTTAATATTTAGATCAGTGGTCAGTAAGCATTTAGTTATCGTTGGTCAAATTTTTGAAGACAAAACCTTTGTGGCAGATAACTAGTTTTAGTTACATCAACACCAATTTTTTACTCTTCATTGAAAACCCCTAAATACTGAGTGTAAGTTTTAAAATTATTAATATAATATATAAAGTTCGTTACAACTACTTTGGGATTAGCAGGCTAGATTAACATGCTTCTGGGCCGCAGTATAACGGCTCCTTACCTAGACGTATGATAAGCTAAAAAATACATAAGAAAACATACTTATATATTGAAACTTACTTATAGTTAGAAGTTCAAAGCAATAAAGGATATTTTTTAGCATTAAGTATTTAGCATTACTATCAGATCATACTATTAGATCAAAAGAGTTCGGGTAGAATTTTGTTTATTAGCTTTTGGTAAGTATGTAAATAACTATTAGTATTAAGAATTTATTTACTGTCAAAATACTTAAGATTTGAATTGTTATGCTAATAAATGATTTTGTATATGTTTTTAAAATATGGTTCTGCTTTCGTTTTTGTTTTGTATAATTAGTAAAACTTAGCAAACTAAACTGTTTATAAAACCATTTAAATCATTTTACTGCAAAAATATTTAGGTAGTAAAAATGTTATGGTATTATTGCATGTTTTTTACTTTCTATGTTCAAGTTAATTTTAATTAATTTTAATTGTAGTTATATATACATGTGTTTTGTAAACTTGGTTTAGAAAAAAATAAATTTTTTGTAAATTTACTTTATACAATTATCAAAATACCTCTGTCTGAATTATGCAATAGTTTTCTATGGAAGTTTAAAAACATAAAAAAGTATTTTAACTTGATTTATTTTTATTGAAAACTTAAATATTTTTATCAAATTAAGCATTAAATGTAATATAAAAATAACATGTAGATTTTTTTATGCTAGCTTACTAAAATGTGTTTTTTATTTAAAGAAACACAAGAAAAAGTAAACTTTAATCATTGTGTGTTGTTTATCTTATGCTGATAATCAAAAAAACTATCAAGCTTAAGGCAGTCACTAAAGCTAATTTAAAGCTGATTTATTAGTTCAAATTTAATTCAAGCTAATTTACTAGTAAAGTAAATTAACTTGATAAATTAAGAAAAAAAGTTGTTTTTTCAAAATTTCCTTTTTAATACTAAATATTATTTTTTTATTAATAATTGTACATTTCTGTACTTAGTTTTTTTGCACATCTAAGAATAATGGTTTAGGACACACCATAAACTAAAAGTATGTTCGATATAGACTATAACATAGTGTTAAATAGAAAATTGTTTAGAATATCAATATAATGATAACGTAAAAATTCAGCATTAACAACACTAATTAAAACTGTCCGAACCTACTTGTGTAAAAACTATTGTTTCAAACTATAAAGTACTTGAATAAACCAGTAAACTTAATATATTAAAAAAGTCTGATTTCAAATTTGATTAGTGAAATTAAGATTGTTTATGTTTACACTAAGGTGTTGAAATCCGTCTAATATGTTTAGTACAGACTAGTGTCACAGGTTAGTTTAATTGCACAATCAAATGTTTGAACCCTTTAATATGCAAATTAATAAGATACTTTAACGTTTTTTGTGCATAATCGCAACTTAAAAGAACCTTTAGAATTAATCGCAATGGATTACCGATCAAGATTAATGTGTTTTTAAAACGACATCCGCAGACTTTAATGTTGGCAATTTACAAAACAACGTTTTGCTTAAAATTTTTCTTCTTTTTTTAATTGAGACTCTACTTTCCCCTTTAATTTTATTTAAACCGGATTACTTTGAAGTTTGATTGTTTCATGCTGTGATGTTTACGTAGCTGACCAGTGACTGTAGTCTGACTTAATCCTATTTGTAAACCTTAATTTGTTGATAATCAAATGATTGACATTAAAAAAATTGCGAGTTATCTTTCAATGTATTTTAAACATTTAGCTAAACTTATCACAGTAAACTACTTTTAAAACTGTTATATTTCTAAAATGCTAGGTTATTTTAATCAGTTTAAAATTAAATCTAAAACAAAGTATCTAAGGTGACTTTAATCATTAATGTAGCCGCAAAAAAGTAAAAGTAAGTAACAAGTATAACAGCGCATACTTTGAAAGCTTCTGTTAAGGGGGCGTGTATGAAAATGAGTTTAAAAGAACCTAGTTTAGAAAGTTAAACTTCATGAATTAGCGTTTAAGCAATTTAAAAGGTTTTCACGGGCTTTTATTTCATTTGTAATACTTTTTTTTGAGATTAACTTTCTGTAGTATTCATCGTAGTTTAATTGAATAAAGTGCGGTTAGTAAAGTGAATCTAGTAAAGTGTTTTAGTATTTGGCAGTCGTAAACTTTAAACGTTATTTTAAATTAACTATTATTTACATAAAATGAAGATATAAATCAAAAATTACTAACCTTCCAAACTGTATTATTTTAAAGATCAAAAATTGTGCTCTATTTAACTCTGTGCGTAATGAACAATTGATATGAATTTGAACTGTACCATTAGGATACTTACTGTAACTTCGTATTAAAATTCGAACTCTGCAGACGAAACGCTTTCTAAACAACCTTTTAACCTTGTTATCTAGAATATTCCGTTTGCAAGCTGTTTATACTGAAATATCATGACATAATGATTGAATTTCTTCGTATTTTACTTTCCTGACTTTTTTCAGTGTCTGTTTGTTCTAAGAAAATATAACATCATTTAAGTTATAGTATAAAATATAGTATTTAGGCATTAAAGGTAATATAACTTTTAAGTAGTACAACCTTTTACATATTGTTTTAACTAGAAACACTTATTGTGGCTTACAACGTTAGTATTTGTTGCTATATAATATTTCAATATGTTTTATGCCTTACGAAATGAAGAAAATACAAAAGATGTTATTTTGATTCTTTTGTTGTATGAAATTTATCACATTGAGGTTAAATTTCAGATATTTTAGTCTCATAACTGTTGTTACGTAATTTTTATTTTCTAACAAAATGCCTATCAAATGTTAGAATTTAAAATCTATGTAAAATTTCCTTAAAACCTATAAAAAACATATAAATAGCACATGTTTTGTTTTTGTTTTCTATGTAAATTAGTTTTGATTTACCCAAAAAAGATAATTTTTTTTGAAACTTAAATATTTATTTAGCGTTTGTTTAAAGTTTTTTGTTATACAGAAACTGGTACGTTAAGTTATTAAGTTTTGTGTTTGTAAATATTTGTTATAATAAATATTCATTTAATTTAAAGTCAGCCAACCGTATTAGAAACCCATAGCAACGCGCCACAAGTGTCGAAAAACAATATTAAGAATAGTTTAGAAAACCAATGCTGTTTTGATAAGCAAAATATTAAATATGTATGTTTTCAATAATTCACTCAATATTTCAATATAAAGACTTGTTAACCTACTGCGAGTAATTAAATTAGATTGCGTTCTGGTATTTTGGTTGTACGGTTTATATTTAAAAATAAACTTGTATACTAAATTTTTTTTTCTATGAAAGATTATAATTTCTAGTAGTCATTTTATTTATGTTGAAGTTTTGCTCAAATTTGTTAAGCTAATGACTGAACAAATTTAGTACATTTAGAAGCTTTACCACAACTATTTATTATGTTAAAGTTTGATTACAGTTTGTTTAGAGTTTTTATTTTTTTGTGTTTTTAACATACTTTTAATGAAACCTATAACACCTAAGACTTAAGTACAAATTTTTATGCGAAAAATTAGGTTGTCATACTGTTTAATATTTTTAGGATGTTATCGATTCATACAAATTTTAGAAATTGAACTATTAAAAACAATTACCAGATTTTTTTTTTAGTTTTATGATCAGTAAATTTTTAAAGAAACTTAAAAAAGTAATTAAAAAACTACCTTGTAGATCTTGCACTATTTTAACAATGCACAAAACAAACAGGTTTTGTCAGGAGCGAAATTAAAGGTCTTTAAGCTGTAGATAACATCAACTAGTCTAGTTTTTCAACAACTAAAACAAAACATCTCAGAAATTTCAATCTTCAAGAATTTCAATCAGTAAAGATCATGTAGATGACAACATCTCAGTAACCTCATTTTTGACAAAGCTGATAATTAGGTATAAATCAAGGCTTATTTATCATAGTAACTTAGAACAAACTATCTAAAGCAAAATACTTTACAACTATATCAAACTTTCTAAAATGACTAGTTTAATCCTTGTATAAATTATGTACAGTATTCTAAAGAATTACAATAAATCTAATAACAAACAACAAGCTAAAACAAACTAATACTATCGAAATAATTTGTAAATCAATATGTTTTAAATAACTATGATTAAATCTAAAAATACTTTTGACTTTGAAAAAGAGAAGAGTTTTATTTAAGTGACTTTTCACATACAGTTATACATCTTATAACTGTTATAAAAAAATAGTTTTTGTAAAATAAAACTAAACTAAAACTATTTAGAAAAAAATATTTCAAGTTCTATTTTTTTATAAATCAAATTTAAACAAATCTTTCAAATAGTGTTAATAAAATAAAACTCTAAAATTTTACTTAATTGTAAATTTATCAATAAAATACGTATTCATTAAAAAACAGCTAAGTCACTTCAAAAAAAAAAACTAAAATAAATACTAATATTAACAATTATAAACAACGTCGTTGAAAATTTGATCCTAGATATTTCATAACCATTGCTTAAGTTCACTCAAACAAAGTAAAAAAAAAATTGATCCTAATTATAAACAAACTTTTGCCTAGGCAAAAAAGTTGATATTTTTACACATGTTAAAGATTTTTTTTAATATTGTTATTTCTTATATGAAAAATATAAAACAACAATCAAAAGAATTAGCAATTGACTAGTTTTATGGCCAAATTAAAATATAATAAATATTTATAATTTCTATATTTTAAGTTTTTTTTTTGTGAAGACTAACTATAAAAAAATCTAACTTAATTTCTAGCAAAAATCATTTAGTTTTAATTTGTTAATTTAAAAAGAAAAAGAAAACTTAAAAGTTAATATTAAGCTACTACCTTATTTATTTTATATATTTTAGAATATTTAAAGAAAGTAGTATAGTTTCCTATAAAACTGCTATGAAATTCTTTTAAGTGAAATATTGTTAGTATAAAGTTATAAAACAAACTTCAGAGAGTGTCAAAAGTTTTACTTACTTTTCTAAATAATAGTATCAAACATAAGTAAAACTGTGATTTTATTTTAAGTAAATATTGGTATAACTTTATTTTATAAATTATTTGATAAAATGTATTAATTATAATAACGTTTTACGAAATATTTTTTTTTGTTTTGAATTTGCTTGTAGTAACAAAAATTGCAATTTTTTTTTTAAACATTTTTCAATTACAATCTTAATAACACCTCGAAAAAAAATTAAAAATGTTTTTTTATCCCAAAAAAAATTATATTTTATATAGCTGATGTATTGTTACGGGCTTTAAAAGTGTTTTAAAAAGGTAACTGAACATTTATTGATAAGTTTCTAAAAAAAGTGTTTTTAAACATACATTTAGTGCTGGTTTATGTTATTCATATTAAACAAACTAAGTGGTTTTGAGTATATTTTTATTTATTTGATTAACTAAAGTATATTTTTTTTTTTTTTTAAAGTTATAAGTATATTTTTCTTGTTTAGACAAAAGAAGCACAAGATACCTAAGTAAATTTCGATCTCCACCTAAACGTTTTTGTCAACAAAAAAAGAAACTAGTGAATTATTGAAAGTAGTAATAAATTTTTGATTTATATGAGTTACAAGGAACAGTTTTTCCAGCTTCAGCTCCACATAATCTAAAAGCGGTTTGCTTTAGTTTTATTTAGATATGTTATATTGTTTACTACTTGTATATAGTTCAAAGTATTAAAAACAGTATAATCAATTTTCAATTGTTAGTTAACTACTAATCTATTACATATCTTTTTTTTATAATTTAAGTCTAACTATTTTCGAAAAGTTTAATTGTTTTTCACTCATGTTTTTTGATAATGAAATTTTAAATAGTTTTAAATTTATTAAAAAACATAAAAAAAAGCAACAAAAGTTTAGAATATTTAAATTTAGAATGTATTTAGAATGTGATGTACTTTTCTTTCTTTTTTTAAATTTAGTTTAACACTTATAAAATAGTAAATTAGTTAGTTTGTATACTAAAAAAAGTTCTTTATAAATTTTAAGATTAAAATATAAACCATCAAAACAAAACTTATTTTTTATCTAGTGAAATCTTTTTCTTTTATTCTTTGATTTATTTGTTTGTCATTACTGTTTAAAATTAAACAACTTTGTTTAAATATTTAGAATAAATTTTAGTTCGACAAAACAAAACTGGTATTTGTTTATACAAGTAAATTTTTGTGACTAGTTATTTGAACTTTAACACTTGAATTTACTGTTTCATACTGTTGCATTTTTAATTATGTTTAAACTTTAAAAAGTTTTGCTGTTTATAAAGTATAACTGATAACAAAGTTTTTTTTATTTAATTATTAACTGTTTACGCTGGTTTGAACAATCTACTTATTTGAAATCGAAACTTAAAAAATGAGACTTGACTATTTATCAACACATTTTATTTATAAAAGCTTTGGTGATAAGTTATAAAAACAAAACAAAAATAGTTAAGAATACTTTTATTGTTTTTTTGACATGTAAACAACAGAATTCAAGATTACAAACTTGTTGATTTGTTTACTACGAATGTTAGGAGAAATGATACAAATATGCAACTTGGTTTTTTTTTGTAGTAAGCGCATGACTTATTTTCAAATTATTGCGCGGTTTAAAAAAATGACGTAAGATTACACATATCTTTTTAGAATTTAATAACAATACTCACAACATCACACAATAAACTGACGGGTAACCCATCTTTTGCTTCGAATTACTGAAAACTAAACTAAACAATTATATTTTTAAATGTTTTAACATATGTATTTGCATAGAGTTAAATTACGCATAAGAAATGAGAAAAGGGAATATTACTTATTTTTATATAACTTCTTGGGTTAAATTAAAACAAATTTTGTGTTTAACTTAATTTAGCTAAATATAGACAAAATTTATAATTTAGCATAGTACAGCTGGGTAGAGTAAAATTACTCTGTTTAGTTATGACTAGTTCTAATATATGAGATCACAGAATATACTACAAGCTAGTTTATATATCATTTGCAACTAAGAATTTAGAGATCACTTATTTTGTTTTATATTTAATTTACCAAACTGTTAACAATTAATTAATATATATTTAGTTAATTTTACTAGTTAAACTCTAAACACTTTTATTTTTTGAATTTCTTCATACGTCATAACTTAAACTTATTTTTTTAACTGTTTTACTAACCAATTATCTTTTAATTAATTTGGCTTTTATTACTTAGAAATAAAACGATTGATTAAAAATAAAAAGAGATGCAATAAGTAATATAAATATATATATTTTGTTTTAGTTCTAAATAGTCTATAGCTACGTTTAAAAACTACCTATAACAGTATAAAAACTTTTATTTAAAAAATATAAACTATGTAAAGAAATGTTCTAGAAATAGAAATATTTTGTAAAAATATGATATAGAAGCATTTAAGCACAAGGTTTAATTTTTTTCTTTTAGAAAACAAATAGTCTACAAAAACATACAAACTTTTATTTTTCGTTCAAAGACCTTATGTTTTAAACAAATTCAAAGGTTTTCTAAAATGTACGTGTTAAAAGTTTTAGCAAAACTTTCAAGACAATAGAAACTTTTTTACCTTAAGTCTTAAAACGAGTTAATTAGAATTATATAAAGCACTTAAATGTATCTAAAAGCTATT
Source organism: Thalia democratica (assembly GCF_965202585.1). NCBI lineage: Eukaryota > Metazoa > Chordata > Thaliacea > Salpida > Salpidae > Thalia > Thalia democratica. Next base: position 100,890,905 of record NC_139165.1, read on the forward strand.
GTTATTCTGCAATCATTTGCAGCAGCCATGAAAGACATGTGTTCTTAACATTCTTCACACACTTCAATGTGAGTTTTTAATTGCTCTTTTTTGTAAATGGCTTATGTTAGAGAATATTACAATAATGTTTTTTTTTGCAAATACTGTAGATAAAACACAGAAAACACATCACGTGATAACTAAACGTAACTTATTATATAACTTTCTCCAAAGGATTCGATCATCAAATCATTAAATCATTGAAAAAATGTATAAAACTTTTTTACTGTTAAAAAAAGACTAATTGTTTACAAAAATAATTATCATAAGTATATTGTTGTGTTTTTAACTTTTGAATAATATTAATGATATTTCTCTAAGAATTTTAATTAGTTGCTGAAAAACTAGAGAAAGAAAAAAAAACACTTTGCTTTTTTATCGGTAAAATTTAGCGTATAGCATATTAGCCATGTCCCTTTGGCCTATGGGTTCAGCTTTACCATAATTCATTAGATATGCATGATGAAATTTATCGGACAAAAAGTCTACGGTCTTTCTTTGTTTTTCCCCATAACAGTGAAAATCGACGCTAATGTAATTTGCGAGTGATTTAATATGTGTGCAGATGAATAATTGTTGGTGACAAGTGCAGCAATAAAGTGATAAGATAGTATTTATGTTCTCACGGTATACATGACTCAGCTAAGTTTTGTTTAAAGAGAATAAAAGTTTCTCAAATTTTCATATGAGGTTAAAAATGTGATTTGAATTTATGTTCAACTAGTTAGAAAAAGATTAATAATCAGATTTAAATTTCACGGTCAAAGTTATTCACTCAAATTACTATACATTTTTAGGATTACTTGATCAAGTTCATTTAATTATTTTTATAAAACCATGTCTCGCGATATAGACTTATAAAGTGGGAGATTTAGAACTTATCAAGTGCAAAAACAATTTAGCACTTGAAAAAAGTTCAAACAAGCTCAAATTTTATAAGTATTTTACCTAATGTTTAGGCTAAAAGGTCGATTTTAAGTACTTCAAATGTTAAACAAATCATTTACAAGTAAGTTTAATTAAATTTAATTGAAAATTTTTATCGTTTAAACTTGCTAAGAATTTTATACATAGGATTTTGATTTAAGCTTAAGTACTTTAAGTGACAGCTTAATATTTTTTAAAATGTACTGTAATACTTTTTTTAATTAAAAGCAGAACTTGAGTTTTACTAAAATTAGTTTTAGGAAAATTTTAGATATTTAACTAAATTTTGAAGTTCTTGACTCGATGAAAAACGGTTTTATAACAGAATTATTATTTTTTAACTATAAAAACCCGGGAACTTTATTGTTTTATACGTTTCAATTCATTTAACACGAGTAAAAAACTTATTTCTAAGTCAAAATTAAAATTACAATGTTTTTAATTACATTACTATATAAACTGATATGCGAGTATATTAAAAGATTTAACTTGAATTGTTTATATTTTTTTAGTTTCGAAAACACTTTTATCATAAAAAACTTAGTTATCTTTTAAAGTAATATTATAGTGCTAAAATTTATTAAATCTTCCACACTGTTTATAAAAATATTAAAGTACTTAACTTTATGCGATTTCTTATATAAACTTCATTTTTTCTTACTTTTAATAGATTGGTTGGAAGGCTGAATTAAAGACATGATATTTTTTGGTTGAAGACCCAAGTGTTGTAGCTGGAGAATGTTGACATAATTCCTCCGAACTCAAAACTTTATATTTACTCGAAACATTGAGGAAATATAATGCACGCAATTGCAACCTACAAATTTTTTGAAAAGGTATATATTTTTTCTTTTTTTTTTCACTTCATATATTTTTTATATTTCTTAATTAAATTTAAAAAACTATCTAAATATCGATTTTAACTATTTTGAATGTAAAAATCAGTTTTATTTCATTATATTAACGATTAATTATACGTACTGATATCAAACCAAAGTGCATTTTTTGTTACAACAGAATAATGTAACGTTATCATAATTAAAACTTTACTAATTTAGATAATAGCATGTTGAAATTTTTATTAGAAGTTTGTTAATTTAAGGAATATACTAATAAGAAAAAACATTAAATATTTTTATAAAATTCCGCCTGTATTGTATAATAATTAAATTTCAAATTATTTGTATATATTTCTTTTTTTAAACAATTTTAACCTTTTTCAATAGTAACTGCTAATAAAAAAAGTAATGAGTTTTTCTTTTTAAGATTAAACATCATTTGACTTTGTTTTAAACATAATTTTGTACCTCTTCAAAAGTAAAGTGAGTTTTTGGCTTTTATTAGTAGTTTTTTCCGTTTGATTCGGTTAATTATTAATAGTTTTAGTTCTTTTTTTGTATTTTTCGTTATGTTTTCACGCTTAACTCTTATGTTCAAAAATCTAAGTTTTGTCAAATGTCAATCTAAATAATGCCACACAACTATTTAACTATGAGTTTTTTGAAACGAGCGTTTATTAAGATTGAGCTTTTATTTGGCATACAATCAAAAGACTTTGGGCTTGATTATATCATGCCATAACCGAAAGCATCACCCTTTAGTGCAAATATATTTTTGTTGTAAGCCAACAACACATCCGGTAATTATCGTTGCTGCAGTGTCAGCTGATCTCCAAATATAGAAACTTTCCATCCTTGACGCCAGGGCTAAACTCAAGTTTGTTTATCAGCTAAAGTAAACATAAGCTACGATATCCTGTGTTTTGTGAAAATAAAGATTAAGTTTAAGGTGTGTTTGCTTTAGAATTTAAAAATCCATTATACGACTTCAACGAAAACAAGATAAGCTTTTCAAGGGGAAAATGAAAATTTATAGAGAATTGTTGACCAAGTAGCTTTTAGGTTTTGTTTCTCAAATTACAAAATGTACTAATATTTTAAAAAGCTTCAAGTAGTTAAACTAACAAAATGTTTAAAAAAGACTACAGAGAAACAAATAATATATTTTCTTATGAAATCTCATAAAAAGCTGTTTTTTTATATGTGTTAGTCAAAATTATGAGGTATGTGTCGTAAGTGTTATTACAAAGACTTAAGGAATTTTAAGAATTTTTGTAGTTTTACTTTCTTAATAACTAATCAGAAAACAAAGACTAGAGTTTTAATTAAAATTTAATTCTCAATTCTCTAAGTTTCATATCTTTTTAGCTTGATAAGATATTCAGCTTAATGATTTCTAGTTAAGATACTGCTTATATCTCAAAAAGTATTTCATTTAAGTTTCATTTAATTAATACGTCCTATGTAAAAAAGTATAAAGTATTAGTGTTTTTTTTTTCAAAATTTATGTAGCCGTATGTAACAAAACTAAAAAAAATCTTGTGAAAAAATTAAGTTGTAAAACTAATAAATATCAAGCTTTTTTAATAATTTAAACTCACTGTTTTAATGTTACTTTAACGTTTTACTTTGTAAATAATTTTTCAGCTTACATAATACTTTAATATTTTGTAAATCATTTTATTAAGAATAACAGAATAATCTAAATTTATTTACAAAGCAAACTGTAAAGTAATTTCATTTAAAGCTTTTGTTTTGGTTATAAGCGAAGCATAAATTATAGTAATTTCATTAGTTCAAGCACAAATTCTTATTTCAAAATCAATGTCAAAATACCTATTGCGTAACAAGATACTCAGCAAGATATATTGAGTTGATTGAGATCAATTTCACGCTTTTTGGTGCATTTCAAGGAGTTTTGAAGTATTTGTCGCACAACATTCCTACAATACATTTTAGAAGTATTTTTTATAAATTCAAAGTATACAACTAAAAAATAAACAAATACTTATTATAATCTAGAGGTTGTGTTTTGAATAACAATTAATATATTTGCATATTTATTGACAGTTTTCAAGCTCAACATGCATTAACCAAATAAAAGTTAAATAGTTTTTATGAATAATAATAATAATGTTAATAAAACGAGTTGATAAATATTATATTCTATATTTAGTTTTAAATGTTTTGAGCTTAGAAGTTTAAGTGTATAGTTAGGTTTTTTTATGTTTTTATTATTTAAAAAAAAAAGCTTAATCTATTTTATTAAAACGATATTTATGTAAAAACTTTAACTTAAATACTCATTAAGCTTATCTTTTTTTTTTTATTTAGATATACATGATAAAAAAGTTAGCTGTTCTAAACTTATTGAAATATACAACATAGCTTAATACTATTATTAGAATAAAAATATAAGATAAGAAAAAATATCTTCATTTAATGTGTTTAAAGCATGCCTACAGTGACAGAGTAATGACTAAACAAACATATTTATATAATGGTGATCGATAGCAAAATTCCGCGCATGGTCTTCTTTTTACGTCATAAAAGTATTAACTTATAACAAAAACTAAAGGTTATGTTTAAACTTTTTCTGTAAACTTTAGTAAACCGTGTTCATCAAAAAAATCCATTTTTATTTACTTTTTGTTTAAATAATTAGTTTAATAAAGTTAAATTGAACTAAAACTGTTACCAAAGTTTATAGGTTTTTACTTTGTTATCAAGTATTAAAAAGTTTGTTGTTTACTTTTCTTAATAGACATTAAAAGTATTTATTGTCAAAACAATAAAACATTGCCAGCAAATAACAATTTATTTATGTTTTCGTTTGGAATAATTTTATCGCTATGTCAGAGATAAACTTACATTGATAAGTTCGTGTCTAATACTTTGTTCATTAACTGTAGAAAGTTTTGTAAAACTTATGATTTTAATAAAATAAAGTTCTTTAAAAAAGTTTAGATGTCACCTTACATAAGTTAATAGAGCATAAATTTAATAATGCTTTAAGTTTAAATTAAACATAGTTAGTATAAAATTGTATGATTTGGTTTTAAGAAAACAAATAGAGAGATCTCAACTACTGGAAGAGAAATAATAAATTTATTTTTTCAAGAATTTTTTTTACAATGTAAGTTTCGGTCAAAGATCTCGTCAGTGCTTAAATAAATCTTATTCAAATAGAATTCTTTTTGAATATTCTGTTTGAATAAGATTTTTTTAAGCACTGACGAGGTCTTTGACCGAAACTTAGTTTTAAAAAAGTTCTTTAAAGAATGAATTCATAGTTAGTATAAATGGTATTTAAATTACTTTTTTTATGAAACTTTTATTGCTTTATTAGAGTTATACCTGTCGCTCTATATTTTATCAAATCTGTATATCAACTAACTCATACAAGTCAACATGATTCATAGTTTTTAACGACACGGTTTCTTAAGATGCATAATAAGTTTTTTTGTTATAAAAACATGTGACTATTGTTTTAATACTCAAAAAATAATAGTTTAAAAATCGTTTTTTCATAGTTACTGTAGAAGTTTTTTTTTAAACAGAGTGCATACAATCTTAAAAAATAGTACATTTCATTCATTCTACAAATTACTTTAAAATAATATTCTCTACAACTTTTGTTGTATACACATAACCTAAGGAAACTAACTAAAAACTTTAATTAAAGAAAAATAAAAGTTACTAACACTATTTCATTAAATTATACGTATTGATTTGTACTTTATCATGGTAAATATTATGATTTAGAAACTAAGTTTTCAAAGAAAAAATTATGTAATAGTATTTTTTTATTTAAACTTTTGAGGTAAATATTAACATACAAATAAATATATATAATGTTTTTTACAGAGCAATGCAAGTTTACAAAACATGGCCTGGAAATGTTTTAATCTGCCGACCAGATTTAACAGAGCTTATAGATTTGCCAATGGTTATGAATGCGTGTTTATAAACTGATGAAATTCCAAAAAATAAGCTGTGGAGTCATAAAAACTAAGCAAATATGTAATAAAAGACAACATTTTTTTTTCTCGTACAGCCTTTGGCGTAATTTTACAATAAATACTACAGTTTGAATAATTTAGTCAAATTTCATTTTGTTATCTTTTCAAATGTCTTATGTACCTTAAGCAAAAAATTATACATCATAGTTATTCTTTTTTTTTTTTTGATTATGTTAATAGTTTTAGTTATAGCTTTGTCTATTTTACATTACATTATATGTTCAATGAAGTCATTAACCTTGTTTAAAAATTTATAAGTCATCATATTAAGAACGTAACTTTGCTTGGTTTAATTAACTTACACAAGTAATTTTTAACATTTTTTTTAGAACTTTGCCCATTAGACTTTTAATTTTATTGAAATTAATACAATCTAAATTTAATAAATTTACTTACTTACTTATTTTTGAAAACTATTTCAAAATCGATGAACCTTGTAGAATTGTTTTCTATTTATATTTTACTGTTGTTCTGAGCAAGATGTTAAAAGGTGTTCGTGATGTACGACTTGATAACCGAATTCATTCGTCATTTAACATTTCCTAGAACCAAATAGTTTCAGTGCTTTTTTTTGTATAATTACTGAAATTATCTGTATAAGTTTAGATTTAGTACGTTTAGATTTTAAGAGTTTACGTATTTAATAATGTTCAATTAAAAGTTTTTTATTTGTGAATGAGTGCTTCATTCAAGTTATTTTTAATACTAATTTCTTTAAGTTATAGCTAGATAGTAAAGAAAAATTTATGTGGTGTTCAAACACTTTGACATAATTGTTTTTATGTAACACGATTTAGTTTATATTATCTTTAAAAATATTTAACATCAAAAATTATTAATCTATAGTTGATAATATGTTTCGTATGAAACGTAAAACGTTTTATTTCATATTAAAAAAGTACAATATTTTATTTAACCGGACTTTTCCTCATTAAATATATACTTGCGCATGATCTTATATTAAGTAGAAGTTACGTATTAATCAAGGTTTTTATTCGTATTTTTTATACATTGATACGCTTAAACTGACATATATAAATGTTATGGAAAACATAAGAAAATTTAAAACACCATTACGTACACAGTAGTTAGATATAAATTAGCAACTAATATAAAATAATTAATAGTAAAATTTAAGTTTTTCTAATGATTTTAATGTATGTACAAAGTAATTAATAGAATTTGTAGCTTATTATTATCATTATTTATAAAGTAGCATAAATAACTTGTTTATCTAAGTTCTTCTATATCAAGATAACAAGTTTTAAGCAAATATAAATAAGCCAGTAAATAGACATAGTAAATAAATAAAAATGAAAAGCTTTGCCTAAATAATAAAATTGTTTATAAATATATTGTTTATAATCGTAAACTACAAACATCTGCAAACTACATAAAAAGTTAAAAAAAAATTAATAAAACTCATATAGCGGGGTTTCCTATAAAGCGACATATTGCTTCCCTGGATTCCATTTCAAAATTTAGTAAGCCATAAGCCTCATAGGGGAGCTTTAAAAATTAAAACTTACACTAGGTATTCTGGAGTTAATTTCTTATTAAGAGCAAAAGATTTCTTATGCGTATTAAACATAAGTTTATATTTTTTTTAAAAGGGGGCAAAATTAATAAAATATTTGAAAACCCTGTTCTAAAAGGTTTGTTTAATCTTTAACTCTTCTATGATATTACGTTATTTTTAAATTTTATAACATTTTTGTAATGTTATATTTACTCAATTCTAAATTAACTAACAAATTATTATATTATTTATTTATTATAAAACCAACTTTTACAACTTAGTTTTATAAAAACTCTAAAAGTATTAAAAAAAAAAGTAAATCCTATGTAGTTTCACTGAACTTAGTCAATAATAGTCAACTGAAAAAACAAGAGAAAATAAAATAAATAAACTTTGTGTTTAACTTTTATTGTTTAAAATACATTAGTCTGTAAAACAACGATAAGAAAAAAAAAAAAAAAACTTCACGACACTCGCTTTTTTAGATAATTAAATTAAAACCGAGTGAGAATTGCACGGCGTCACTTTATCACCGAGTGTCACTTTAGCATAGTTGGTCACTTCAGAACTTTGTTTCTTTTTTGCACCATTTAAATTTAGCACGATGCGTCATTTTAGCATGATGCGACACTTTTATATAGAGTAACACAAAACGACATACTGCACGAATGATCATTTTGAACTTTTGCACGGCTTAAATTTAGAACTTAAGTGCGTAGCGCACAGTGGGCAGGCAATTCTTGTTCACCATTTATATGACTTAAATAAAAATTTTAGCTGTTTAGAGCTGGGTTTCGTCTTATAAAAACGGGGTTTGGTTCTATTCTGCTTCAAGAATTCTATAAGAATTATGTTAGCTTAAGTGCAGCAAAATTTGCTGTTTTTTGTATAAAAAAAAGTTGAAAATACTTCAAATTTATACCGAAAATGAGGCTTAGAGCAACTGCTAAAAAATAAAAGGTTTTATAGAAATATTTGTTGTATTTTTTTTTAGTTTAGTGTTAATTTTAAAAATTTAGAATTATTCAAAAAAATTAAAAAAAAAAGTATATTATTTCTCATTTAAAAAAACTGCCAGTCTTTTGAAAATTGTTAGTATAAATTAGTTTATATTATTACATAACTGTTTAGAGATTTAGGTTTTTATTTAAGAAACAATATACACATTTTTAAGATAATTAAAATTCCAACTTTAACTTCTTACAAATTTAGACAGGATTTAAATATATTTCGAAATCCATTGAATAAAAAAGTTAATAAAGCTTCCTATCTTTACTTTGAAAATTGTTAGTTTCATTTTGGCAAAATTTAATCCACTAAAGTAGTGATGTGCAAAAGTTAAAATTTGTGTTAATTAAAAGTGACAAAATGTAAAAGCGACGCACGTTCAAAAGTAACCCATCGTGCTGAATCAATGCCGTTTAAAAATGACTTAATGTGCAAATGTAACCTACTGTGATTAAATAACGCACTGTGCAAATTTGATAATGTAGAAAAGTGACATTATGTGCTTAAGTAACGCACCATGCTAAAATGATGACATGTACTAAAATTTCGCTGCGCTTTTCTGACACCTACTAAAAACTGTGTGCAGTAAATAATTTTATCGTTATTGATATAAAAATAAGAATTAATGCTTATATATTTTATAAAATAAACTATTACATTAACTTAATTGTGTCTGTTAGAAGAATAGACATGATATTTTTTTAATTTTTACGAACAATCAAAACATCACTATAGAAATAAATTTTCGTATTCTTAATTTTAAATTTTCAGTAATTTAAATTATCAATAAATGTACTTTTGTAAGCTTTATAAAGCATTTTTTTAATCACTAGTTTTAAATATCAAAAAACTGATTCATAAAGAGTAAAACGAAAATTATAAATTTGTAAATAGATAATAACTAGTTTAGAAAAAAAAATCAGATATTAACTGTATAAAGTTTTTAATCCTTTTATACTATGTTTAAAATTACTTTACCCTTAATATAATTCAAGTTAGAAAAAAAAGAAAAATTTTAAAAAAATTTTACCCTGAAAATTCAAAGATAACATCTAGATAGGTGGAAAACACTTATACACACTCTAATGTAGTTTTTTAGTCAATGCCAACCAGTACATTAATTACTAAGTACTTTTTGAACAATTTCTTAGGAATGGCTAAAACTAGTTTTTAAGTATAGAAATTTATGATAATTTTAAAATATCTCTAATAAAAATTTCAAATTTTGCGAAACCGAAAAAATTGCTTGTAGATTATTAAGACCTTCACAAGTATTTTTCTTTTTTCAAGTATGTAATACTTTTACGGTTATACTTACAATTCCCACCTGCACGATTCCCACTGCACGATTTCCACCTGCACGATTCCCACCTGAAGAATTCCAACCCTGGTCGAATCCCGCCCTATCAAATCTCAACCGATCAATTCTCACCCAATTAATTACCATTCAAGACATTCGTCACTTTTGAAAGTTTTGTACTTTGTCATTTTCGTACTGATTTTGTTTTCACGAAGTCACTTTAAACAAGTTTCAACTTTTGCATGACGTCACTTTTGAAAAAACGTCACTTTTTCACAGTTTAAATATATACTAATATAAAATTATAATTTAAATAAGTCAAAATAAGTTGAACTTAAATTTCAAAAGCCTTGTAAATATTAATTAAGTTTAATTATTTTTCGGGAACTGTCACCTGTGCAAAACTGACGCTTTGCAAAAATGACTCTACGTGCTTTGTATAATTGACGTGCAAAATTAACTGAGTGGGTTTTGATCAGGGTGGAAATTTTTCGCTGTATTATGGCTCTGAACGTTCCCTACGTTTGGGATATGGTATTTTCAATATTTTTTTAAGAGTTTGAATTGTCAGAGTTTGAACTGTTCGAATTTGAATTGTCATAATCATTTTGATAGAATTGAAATCGATATACCAAAGTAAGTATAGAATTGTAACTCTTTATTGTTATTCAGTAAATCCTTACTAAAACATTAATTTAAATTCGACGGCAAAAGTTATTACTATTTGCATACAACATTGTAAAAAGTTCAAAGTATTTCACTTTTTTTACTTAACTTACTTTAAAGTTTAAAGTTCATTTTTGGATATTAAACAACTAAACTGTACTTCATATTGTGTTCTAAATACTTTTTAAACTTCATTACATTATTTATTAAATTATGTCAAAGCAAAAGTTTGCACCTTATCGCAAATACTTTAATATATAAATTCAAAAATTTAAATTACTTAATAATATAAAAAAATTGAACCTTGTTAATAAAACTTTAGCAATCCATGTTTTAATAGATCAAATAACGTCTGCAACAATTTTCCAATCATCCAAAATGTAAACCTATAAAGTCTTTTGAAATTAATATATTTTCTTGGTACGAAAACATTTCACTTTAATATTGATATAAAAAATAAATATTTGCATCGTAATATAAGATACAAAAGTTAAGTAGATATTTTTAACATAGTGTAAAGTACTATATCATAATTATATTTAACTCTAAGTTAAATAATTAATAATATCTTTATATTTTAATATAATAGAATAAATTTAGAATGTTGTACTATTTTATTACTTTTTTCATTTATTAAAGTGTTATTTTCTTGTTAAATTTCAATGAATTCATTTAATAACTAATTTGAAACTCTACACAAAAAAAGGATAAATATTTTTAAAATTTTTACTCAGAGAGTCAGCTATTTATTTATCAATCAATAAGTTTTCATATAATGCTATTTTATAAATCTAATGCATAAGGTTAACTAAGAATAAGGTTTGTTAAAAAAAAAATTTTTTTTTAAACTTTGCATAAGATCTAAATAAAGTTCCATAATTTATTTTGAAAGCACAACAACCTAAACTGTTAAACAGTACGTTTTACAACTTAGAAATTGGTAGAAGACTTTTGATAAAAGTTAATAATTTAAGTTTCACAAGATAAGTTATTTTTAGGAGCAATTAATAAGCATATATCAAAAACATTATGTTATAAATATTTGAAAACTAAAAATTTTTTTAATAGCAATTAAGTTCTATTTAAACTATATGTATGGTATACATTGAATACTTTTTATCTTATTCAAATAAAATTATATAAAGAAAAAAGCAACTGGTACTTCGTGTCTTTTAAAGTAAGAAATATAAATACGAGCTATCAAACTTGGTATTTGTTTAGGAGGGGTTTTACATACTAGTATTATACTAATGATACGTTTATTTTCAACATTTAAACCTATACTTTGCTTGAAAACGTCGATAACTGTTTTGTTTATACACCAATTTAATTTAGTTACTACTCTTTTTATTTTAAATTTTTATGATATATTTTTTCATATTTATAATTAAGGTATTTTTACTTTAATTTTTAGCAAAAATTAATTTCTTAACTAAAATTGGACTCAAAACATAGTGTTTCTAACGAGTATAAGTAAAAATAGATAACTGAACGGCATAGTTTGGAAAATTTAATTTTCAATAAAACTTTAGTGAAAAAAATCAGTTATTTATTAAATGAATATAATTGCTTGTATTCATAAGTCTTTTATTTCCTGTTTTAGACAAGTTCTAACGTTCCAGCTATGGGAATTTTAAACGAAGATTACAAAAAAAGTAAACAATTACTATAACAACTACTACAGCCTAAATAACTTTGTCAACTTAATTTTCATGTATTAATGTTTGCTTTTACAATTAACAATGAGTATTATAACTTATCTGATGTTGAGTTAATATATATGACTTACAATCTGAAAATTTGCTTTTCTGTGTGATAGTTTTTTTTTTTTAATTACATAACTTCAATAGTCTATATTAAAATAAAAATAAAATATGTTTATGACAAAGTTTTAAGAATAAATATAAATTACTTTTGTATTAACTATTTGAAATGTTTTTAAACCACTAATTTATCAGTATAATTTATTTTTCATAATTTAATTATGATATAGAAACAATAAGCAATAAAAATTTTGAAATAAATTTATATCGCTATTTTATCAAAATAATTTATTTTCAATGAACTAATTATGATATACTAACAATAAAAAATAATAAATTTGAAAACATAAAAAAAAAAATTAAAGTTCAATATTTTTTAACTTCAGTATACTAAAAGTAAAAATATTTCGATAGCACAAAATGTTACTAAATTTTTACATTAGATTTGAAGTTAATAAGATTATAAAGTTTTTATTCTTGCAGTTTTTAAAATTGGTAGTACTAAAGCATAAGGAATTTGTTATAAATATAGAGATGACGTTTTTTACCAAATCGTCAGATAAAGTACATACTGCATATAAATGAAACATTTGAATTACTTTAATTTAACTATCCATGAAGATATCTACTTAAATCAAAATAAAAACTAAAGTTTTAATATCTGTCTGCTTTTTAAATTTACTATTTTCTTAAATTGTATTATTTTTATAAATTGCACGACCAATGAACTTCCGACAGTTCAAGTCTTTGAAAAAACATTAAAGAACCACAACCTAAAAGTTAACTATGTTAAAAAAATTAAAAACTACGTGTGTATTGTTTATATCTAAAATATTTTTTTAATTTTTGTGAAATTTGGAATATTTTCTTAGAAATGGCATTAAAAATAATACAATACAAGTTTTTTAAGTTTTTCTAAATGTAATAAACTTTTTTTTTTAATTTAGCAAAAAAGAAATATGGCTTGTAGATATAAATAGAACCTTCATAGGTAACTTTATAGGTTTTGAAATATATATTACTTTTGGGATATAGTTTCTTATTTTTTTTTTAGAATTTTAATCGTGGGAATTCGAATTTTCATGTAACCATTTTTCTACAATTTAAATAGCCATACCTAAAGTTAGTAAAGAATAATTACTTTTAAAATTTTATTTAATAAAATATTACCAAAAAAAAAGTTTACGTTTGACGTAAAAATTATCAACTATTTATCAACAACTTTATGTAAAAGTAATTTTCAAAGGTTCACTTTTCTCACCTACCTTAGTTTAAAACTAAGAAATTATTTTTAGATATTAAACAACTTTACTATGCTTATAAAAATATAAAACTTAAAGAGCTTATAATCAACTTTTCAACTTTAGAACGACTTTACACTATTGCAAAAATTTTGCTATACAACTTATTCATATTAACTATGCCAAAAAATGTTTCGACTTTTTCGAAATTACTTTTTAAAAAAAATTTGCAAAATTTTCTTTAAAAAAATTGAAAGTACATGAAACCTTGGTATGAAAATTTTCACAATTTATGTTCTAAATAAAAAAATAAATGACTATATAACGTATGCAGCAGTTTTCCAACTATTCCAAATGAATACCTAAAAAGTGTCTTAAAATTAATATACCTTTCTTCGTACGAAAACATTTCACTACAACTAGTGCACTTTTACTTCTATTGGATTAAAAAATACATATTTGTATATAATTATAAAGGTAAAAAAGTTAGATAGATATTTATATTATATTGTAAATTACTCTAACATAAATAATAATTAACTTTAAGATAAACAAATAGTGCAAACTTTTTTTTGAACAATTTTTTAAACTTTTGAACAACAGTAAATAAGTTCTTCAATTTATTTACTAAACAAATCAAACTATATTAAAGGACCATACTTTTTACAACTAAAACCTACTAACTAATAGAAGATGTATGATGAAAGTTAAACTTTGAGTTTCAAAAGAAAAAAGGAGTGCAGATAAACTTAAAACAATTTAAACTAGCACCTGGCCGGTGCAATTGAAATAGGGGTAATAACATTAAATTTAAATATTTACAGGTGGTCCTCGTTACATCTCTCCGACGATTTTCAACTGATTCTTTAAGATTAAGTCAAACTATCGTAAAGCAAATTTCTGACGCAACAGTTTATGTAAACTTATAAGTTTAAAACAATAGCATCATTGTATTATTAACTTCTTATTTATGACCTAATTACATCAAAAAAAAAATTACTAACAATAATTATTTAGTAATCATTTAAATAGTTTTTTTTAAGTCTTTAAAACATATGTACTGTCAGAAACTGAATTTAAATTATCTGTAAACTAAACTCTTTAGTAATACCTTCCTATTACTTAAAACAATTTTATGCCCACTCAGCTATTTGTAATCAAAAAAATTGTTAAGTAGTTTAAAACTTTATTAATTATTAAATATAATAAAATCTTTTGAAAACAACTTAAACTACAACTGGTACAATTTTTTTATTTCTTTTGTTTATCTAAACTCAATTTACATTAAAAAAAAGTATTTTGCATAAATTAACTACACTGCCTTAGAAACAAAACATGTACTATTTAAGTTCTTTTTTAAACAATTAATATATGCTAAAAAATAGTAAGAAAAAGGAAACCAAACTAATTTAGACAGGAGAATGCTTCCTATAAGTAACAAGAAAGCTTTCTATTAATATTTTTTGACTCATACTTTTTACTGTTCAAAAAAGCTTCTTCAGCTTATAAAAGAGCGGATACTTTGAATATAAATGGTGTTCTTTAACCGAGTAAAACCTGTACTCTAAAATGAAACATGACAAAACCATTTCGATATATTGGTAGTCGTAATGAAATACAGCATTTATTATAATTTAATAAAGTTAATAAACTCATTTTGGTTATGAAAACTTATTAATGATCTCAAAGCTGATGACAACTCATATATATGTTGATAAAAGTTCAAAGAGTTATCAATAAGATGGAAATCTATTGTGTAATTACGAGAGTATGTCATATATTGTGTTTTGGTGCAAACATTGCAAAACATATGACGAAATTAAAACCTTAGTGTACTATCGTACCACTTTGCGTATGGTTTAATTATCGTAGTTGTCATTTTTACACACTAAAGTTTGTAATTATTTCATACCTAGGGGCCGAAAAATTTATTTTTTGCCAATTTAATTGTTACGTATTGTAAATTAAAGTTGTTAAATTAAGATCATTAACCCATTTATATGTTTTAAAATTATTAACTATTAAAAAATTACTTTTAGTACCTTTTATCTAATTTAGTAAGAACTTTTAACATAGCAGTAAAACTGTGTGTTAAACGTAATAACTTTTACTATAAAACTTAGTACAAAACATTTGTTAAATTTTATACTAAAATGTTTTATACTGTTTTTAAGAATTTTGAAAATGGATATTTGATTATTTTTAAATAGCTTGTTACTTTTATATTTTTTTTTGTAATATACCGTAATTTAATATATTGTTCTATTAATTTTTAGTTACCTTGTATTCCACTAAAATCTTGATTAGTTGTCTTAAGACCAAACATTAAGCTAATAAATATTAATATTTTAAGCGCTTTTTGGTCGCTAAATAAACTTTAAAATAATTTTGAGAACAACTGAACCTCTATAAAAACTATTTTGTTTTGAAAATAAAGTATGATCTATGTATGCTCATATCTCCTCAATTTTAAGTCGTTATAGGTTGTATTTAAATGCTAGCTCTAGTTATTTTAATCACGTAAAAAAATTGTTTTAAAAGGTTTATTATAGTTACCGACATGAAAATTTCAAAGAAAAATAATCGATGATAAATGTTCTAAACAAAAAATTCAATTAAAGTTTCTTTTGAAGTTTAGATTTTGAAAACAACTAAAACGGTAGATGATATTTTTGTTTATCTTTTAATTAAGCCTATACCAGTTTGTTAATATCTAAGAAAATAAAAATACTAGACAAAAGTTTGATTTTTTAGTTATTGGTTTCAAATTAAATTCTAAAAAACGAAAAATTAACGTTATCTCCTTGAACACTCAACTATAAATGTACAAAAAAATTGTGACACTCACAAAAGTTAGTACTACGCCTAATTTGTTTGTTAATTATAATCGAAGAAAAAATGTCGTAAATATATTTTGAAACTTAAAAAGTATAAGACTTTGCAAAAAAATTCTTCTACAACCAAAAAACTTTGAAAACAAAATCAATTTATTAACTGAACTTTAGTAAAATTCATTTAAATTTCTAGTACGACCAATTTAGTTTAAAACGGTTTAGTTTTCATTTAACGTATATTTAAATTTAAAAGTTAATTAAGAAAAGCTAAAACATTTGAAAAAGAATTGCAAAAGTAGTCTATAAAATATGTTTGTTATGAAAAACTAAAATCACTTCACTCAAAAATTAATAGACTATAAAAAATTTTAAATGTTGTATTAAAAATCAGAAATTAAAACCATGTAGAAAATTAAAATATATTTTTAATAAACAAAAAAGCTTAAACAGTTGATTATTTTTTTTAATTTTTGAAATTTTTAAAAGGTTTCAAAACCAAAACACTTCATAAGTAATTTAAGTAAATTTTTAGATCAAAATTTTTAACGTACAAATTAAAACAAATTCATCTACTCTACAAATTTTTTCAAATGTAAAATCAAATCAATTTTTGTCTTCTTATTTTCGTAGTATGTTCGAATAGTAGATTTAAATCGAACATCGTCGCGTATGACAATTTTTTCGCAAAACTGTCTGAAAAAAATGTCATTTGCATCTCTAACTATAACTAGAATATATATATATAGAATACGAACTTGTTTTTTTTAAATACTGATCAAAAAATAGTTTTAAGTTATGTGTTAAGTCTTATGGATAAAAAAAGGTATCAAGCTTAAATACGTGAAATAAAATAACTTTTAGTGATGTAGCTTTACTATAAACTTAACATGTACTTCCTAATTAAAACTTTTTGAAATAGTTTATACGTAGAAAAAATACTACAGTACTCAAAACTAAGGCATTGTTTATTAAACTTGTACATTGCTTGTATTAAATCAAAATACAATATCTAAATATAAACTGGTTAGTTCTACTCAACACACTAAATAGTTTCAAAAAGATTCAGCAACATTTATTAATATAGATCTTATTAAATATTTAAACTATACTGCTAAACTTAAAAAAAACTTATTACCAGTTTTTTTCTAAATCGAAAAAAGATTAAAGCTTCAGTTCTAGTAAAATAAAAGTCAATGACAACCCGTTTCTAGTTACTAAATAAAATGCTGGAAATAGTTGTTTTAATACTGTGCCTGGTGGTACAATTTAAGAATATATTTTAATATTCTGTTAAACAATATTTTGATAGTGTTCTGTGAGTTTTTAAATAAAGTAAATTACTTTGGTCTCCCCTCACATATTACAGCTTACGAAGCAACTGCATTTAATACATAAAATCGGTCTGATACAAAAATTGTCAAAGGATATAACCTGCAGAACCGTACTTTTAACCTCTGATAGTAATGCTTAATAGAAGTACCGAAAACCCTAAAAATACATCGAATAGAAGTCATACTTTATTTTACTTTAGTATTTCTACAGTATTGAAACAAATAAAAATACTAACCATCTTAAACACAATAAAAACTTCCGAACTGTAAGTAGAAATGTTGTATACATAGTCGTATATCGTTTTTATTCTTCATTTTAATTGTTTCAAGCATATGGAGCTATAAAATTAAAATAATTTAGTACACTTATAATCTATATATTTGTAAAAAAAACAACTAATTATTTTTATTAAGAAAAATAATAGATAAAGACATTTTTCAAATAACACAATATTAAAGTAAATTTAATGGTTTTATTTTTTTTTACAAGCTAAAATTGAAAAAGTGTAAGAAATTATTTTAATAGTCAATTTGATACCAGTTAAAAAAAATTAAGAAAAAAACTATAGTTGTTGACATAAATGAAATAATTTTATTAACTAAACATAATATATATTTTTAAACTGTTAAATGTATTACTTTTAAAGAAGCATTTAATCTAAACAATTAAATATTATAAACTAAAAATTAAACAACTATACTTCCATGTAGATTTTTAGAACTAAATGACACTTAACGCAACTATCAATTTTAATACTAATTTTACAAGCTTTTCATAATATTTAGTTAATTTTGTGTTTAATTTTCGTTAGTTGTAAAAAAGTAATGCTTATACGTTTAAATATTTGTCTAAAGTCAGACATTTTAAGTAAATAAGTATAGTTTCTGACCTCTTAAAGTAAACAAATATTAATGCAAAATTCAAGTATATTAATATTGTATTTTAAAAAGGTATTATAGTACTATAAAAACTATTGGAAATGTATAATTTATTAATGCTATAAAAGTAATAAGGTAAAAACATACACAAATAAATCGACTAAAGTTGCTAATTTATTGAAAAAGAAATCTTCTTTATTAAGTTCTTCCTAACTTAATTGAATAATTCTTTTAGTTTAAATGAGAATTAAGCGATTTATTTACTACAATGGTCAATTCTAAAAAAAAATTCCACGTTTAAAAACAAGTGTTAGAAAACAGAAAATTTGTTATTGTCTACTTTGCCGATGCGAGTTTAGACTTTAATTAAAACTTTTCTTTTATTGTTTTTAATACGATCCCACGCTATTTCATATTTAAGACCACAAAGACCACGC